>NC_045429.1:268489583-269166170 GCF_902635505.1 Sarcophilus harrisii | reverse complement strand
AATAAATATTTATTGAATGAATTGAATGACATATATGACTGAAGAATTTTCTAATCTGTTTATTGCTTATATTTTGTTGTCTGGATATCTTTGTTATTTCTCCTTTCTAGAAAAATCCCATGGGGTAGATGCCTCAGTATTTTTTTGTGTAAATTCCCCATCTCCTCCCTGCCTTCCCTGGAGAGTATTGCACATTCTAGGGGAAAGAGCACTGCCCTGGGAGTTGTAAGACCTGGATCCTGGTCCTGGCTCATTCATTAGTTCATTTTGTGAGAGAGCAAGTCGCTTAACCTCTATGGGTCTCAGTTTCCTCCTTTGTTAAAAGAGGGAGTTGAATTAAATGGCTTTTGAGATCTTTTCCAGCTGCAACATTCCATGGATTTGTAAGATTAAAGTTTCATTGCTGATTAAGGAGACATGGATTTTCTTTAATTGCTTCAAAGAAAATCCATTTAGTATGAAAAGTCCTACCTTTGAGCATGACCTCCAGGGTGCATTGTAAAGGAAATAGGGAGACTGTTTACATAGTATGTTGTTAAACACATCATAAAGCTTTTCCTGCGGGAACATATCTCCCTTAGGGCCTTATTATGCTCTAGTCATCTCTTTGATATGGTCTAAAATGATAGTCCCTGATCTCAGTTAGATTAAGGGTTAGGGTCTCCAGAAACTGTTAGAGAGGTGGGGTGAAGTGTCTCATTTAACTTTCATCTGCTAGCATAGAGAAGCTTACCATATTAGGTAGTTATCACCTTAAAAGCCACAAAAAGCCCAGTCTTGAAGAGAGAGATACATAAAGGAAAACTTCCTTTTTTGCCTTTAAAAAAATTCTTTTTCATTTTACATTTCACAAACGCTAAAAAAAATCAGCATTTCAATATACAAATATACTGGAAAAAGATTGTACACGAAACCTCAAATCTCTATAATTTATAGCTTGTTTTTCCTTTTAAATTTGTAAGTTCAATGTGTAACTTTCAAAGCTATCTTGCTTGCCTGTGTATCTTCCTGTTTTCCTTCTTTACTCTTCTATTTCTGCTTTTGTGACTCTCCTTTATTACTTTTCCTTTCTTCTTTTTTTATTGTAATTATACCACTTGCCCACCTACATAACCCCCTCCATTGAAAAAAGAAAAAGGAAATCTTTACAACAAATATGCATAATCTAGCATAACAGATCCTCACATTGGCTGTGTCTGAAAATATATATCTTATTTTACACTTTGAGTCCATCATTCCTCTGTCAGGATGTGAATGGCATGCCTCATCCTCAATTACTGCATTTAACACAGTTTTTAGTAAGGGGTATTTCAAAGGGAGTGGAGATGGATGGCAGTAATGAAGTCTGGGGGTGAAGGGTCACACGGACAATGTTGGGGGGGGAACAACTTTACCTAACTTCACAGAATTTTTTTTTGCCACTGTTCAGCCCTTATGACTCCTTGTCACCAACTCTGAAATGCAGCTGTCTTCAAAGCCCTGCCTATGGATTATCAACTCAATTCATTCCTTGTGGCAAACCTTTCATCCTAGATCAGTTTCCTCCTGCCTCTCCTCAGAATGGTTAATCAGTTTTTTTCCCAATAAATGTCATGGGACACATACTTGTGGAATGCACACTTACCATCCCTCCAGCCTAAACCAAGTGCCTTTAAGAGTTCTCCACTTGGACATCCAGATGTCAGCTTAAACTCCACTTCTGCAAAAGTGAAAGAAATTCTCTTCTTCTCCACCTCCCTTCCTCCAATTTCAATTAAAATATTTCTATTTTTTCTGTACTCAAGCTTAAAACTCTAGAATTATCATTTGACTCATCTTTCTCCTCTGTTCTGTAGCTAGGTCTTGACGATAACTCCCTTTAAAAATCTATCATGTATCTCTCTCTGAACCTTAGTTGATCCGATCCTTCTATCAGCCTATAACAGAGTTCTTGCAATTGACACTCATTATTTATTTGTTGATTGAAATACACACACACACACACACACACACACACACACACACACACAAACACACATTTAAAATAGAGAAAATCTACCCTGGAATCAGGAGAACCTGAGTTCAAAGTCAGCTTCAGATACTTCATAGTAGCTGTGTGATCCTGGTCAAGACTCTTAACCCTGATTGCCTCAAAAAAGGGTGTGGGGGAACATATATAAATAATATGTGATATATATGAAATATATAAATACACGCACATGTATGCTGTGCATTCATTAGCTCCTCCAGGCTTCCAAGCAGAATCTAATGTGTGGTTTTGGAGAGTGATTAATGCTTCTATTTTGGGTGCTTTTACTTTGGAGACAGTTGGGGAAGTATTGCAGCCATTTGTGCTTGTGGATGATGATTTGGTTTTGTTATTCAGTCATTTCAGTTTTGTCTGGCTCTTCATGACCTCATATGGGGTTTTCTTGGCAATGATACTGGAAGTTTGCCATTTCCTTCTCCACCTCATTTTACAGATGAGGAAACTGAGGCAATCGGGGTTAAGTGACTTGCCCAGGGTCACACAGCTAGGAAGTGTTAAGTTCCATGGCTGGTGCTCCATCCATTTTCGGTATCTAGCTGCCTCCACCAATTAGCTTTTACAAAGGGATATTAATTTCAAAGATATAGCAAGAAATAACAAGCAATCCCCACACCTCAGGGACACACTTGTCCCTCTACCACCTCAGCCTCTTCAGAGATTACTTTCAGACTTAGCATCGTTTCTACATAGCATTGGACCCACCGAGTTCATGTCCAGATGTGGTATGACTACTTTGTCTAGCTACTATGAGGCTCTCAAAGGTCAATTAGCAGAGTCACTGCTGAACTGATTGGAAAATCCAGCACAGATTAGACTCCCTGGACAGCTCAATCTTCTGACCTTTCAGAATTCATAAGTTTATAGATTCCAGATTAATCTCTTTCACCAAAAACAAATTCCCCAAGGCAACATCTGTAGTCACCAGCCACATTTTGGCCTGGGGAGAAGAGTCATTCTTTCTCACAGGATGCTGTCAGTGAAGGAATCCAACTGAGAGAAAGTGATCCACTCAACCAAGGCCAAGTCCATTTGACCAAGGCCTTTTGATGAGACTTCTAGTTCAGGCTCCACAGCCAATCAGAGGCTGCCATTCACCACGTGCCTAGCAGACTGGAACCAGTTACAGATTATTTTTGCATTTTTTTCAAAGTCTCTCCAAGGCACTGCTATGTACAGCAGGTTCTCCAGCCTGATCTATATGGAGAATTGCATCAATCACATCCATTGATGCACTCTTTGCCCTTGTGCCAGTTCCTCCCAGTTATGGGAGTGTTGATAGATCATTCTACTTAGAGCTAGAGTTTGAAAGAGAAAGGTTTGTAGAATTTTTTCTTCCCCATCAGACTGAGACCTTTTAGAGGGAAATAACTAAATCTGTTTTCATCCCACAGAAGACTTCCAGAGAATAGGAACTTTACCTCCCATCAGACTAGGAGCTCCTTGAGGGCAAGGACTTTCTTGAGGACAGGAGAAAGATTTCCTGTTTAAATTTTTCCATAATGTCTCCTAAATGTATATAGATATAGAATGTGAGTGTTTAGTGAGGGATTGTGATGTGACAAATGCCTCTAGAATAAAGTCTAGGTTTTGTTCAGATGCCATTTTTCTGGATCTTTTCTGGATAGATATAGTAGCATTCAAGCTTGCCCTCAGGGAATTCTCCAAATGATAAAGATAGGTTTATATGAAATCTTCAGAGAATTTATAATCCAGGTAAGAACATATGGTATATACACTTAAGAAAAACTGTAAAACCCCTACAAAAGCAACATATGAGGAAATGCAAAATAATAGATTGTAAACTGAACACATAAATGTCAAGCGATGCTAAGTCAAGATAAAATCAAGGTGAGGTCGGGCTAATAGGGGAAGACTTCCTGGACAAACTTGGACATGTCCAGAGGAAGGCACTCCAGAGTCTGGACTCATTTGCAAGATGTCATATTCCTTGAAATGCTTCCTTAGGAGGTGGTTTCTTTGCATCTGTATCTTTCTTCAGCATGCATTTTTGCCTCTTACCACATGCAGTGTTTCTGGCTTAGTAGCTCTGATGATATAGTCAGTTTTTGGGGGGAGTGAGGCAGGGATGGAAAAGAAAATCTTCTTACTCCTCTAATTGCCTTCAGTTCTGAAACTAATTCAGGACCATTTCAATCTGTTCCCCTCTGCCTCCATACATGACTAAACTGTTTGCTTAGTCAATCTGGAGCTGATCTTTTCTTTACCCAGTTAGAGAAGTATTGGCACTTGGTATACTGATTAGAGCATAGATTAGTCAATCGAATATTTCATTTTTATAATTACATTTTGGGATTTTTGTGACTACATTGGCTGAGAAGGGAAGAACTTTTTTTCCATACAAATATAAAGACAATAAAAAATAAGCACAAAGTAGTAAAATAAAAAGTAGGGAAGAGGAACTCAGCAGTTAAATCAGGAAAGATCTCCGTTATAACATAACATAGCACTATGCTCTGTCTTGATGCATAGGAGTAGGTACATTTATGCTATAGAAAAGAACTCTTAGAAGGACCATGTCAGCTCTCTTCAAGGACACCAAGGACTTGTCAAGTTGAACTGTCAAGAACTGTCAAGTAGAATAGAGTCTGACTTGAGGAGATAGTAAAAAGAAGACTAGATTTAGAATCTGGGGGTGTTTTGCATCGCTTTTGTTGTTTAGTCACTTTTCAATTGTGTCCTACTCGGTAACTCCATCTGGAATTTTCTTGGCAAAGATACTTTGCCATTTCCTTCTCCAACTCATTTTACGGATAAGGAAATCGAGGTAAATAGGGTTGTGACTTGCCCAGGATCACAGGGCTACTAAGTGTCTGAGATCAGATTTAAACTCAGCTCTCCTTGATTCCAGGCCCATCATTCCATTCACTGAATCATTTAGTGGCCACTACTAGTTTGCTCCTTCTACTTTTGGGATCTTGAACAAATCCAAAAGAAAGTTATTTCTAGTAGCATGTCCAGGGGTCCTCAAACTATTGCCCGTGGGCCAGATGCGGCAGCTGAGGATGATTATCCCCCTCACCCAGGGCTATGAAGTTTCTTTATTTAAAGGCCCACAAAACAAAGTTTTTGTTTTTACTCTAGTCTGGCCCTCCAACAGTCTTAGGGACAGTGAACTGGCCCCCTATTTAAAAAGTTTGAAGACCCCTGGACTGTAAGCTCTTTAAGGGTGCAAGGTCTTGCATCTCTAGTTTAAATCTAGAAATGTGAGGTGCTCACACTTGGAGACATTTCTATTCTAAATATTCATATGAACTATTTGTGCCAACCTGTGGTAGAACCTTCTGAGTTTGTATTATCCTGATTACCCAATCAGACATACTGTCTCTTGACCCTGACATAGTGATGTCATTTTGGTCCTTTTCCAGAAAGAAGGACAACAACTATAGATTCAGGGCTGCATGGGACTCAGAGGCCACTTAATCTGGCCATAGTAGGTATTTAATAAGTGTTTGTTGAATTAAAGTCACATTTACCTCTCTGGCTCTAATGTTTTTAATCTATAAATTGAGTGTTTCCTAAATGAATTTAGCAATCTCTTCAAGCTTGAAATCCCATGATTTTACAATTTTTTTTCAGCTGGGCCCTAAGAGGGCAGGACTAGGAACAATGATAGAATTTGCAGAAAAGTGGATTTCAGATCCAAGTAAGAAAAAACTTCTGTTTGTTTAGAATTATCTGAAAATGAAATAGGCTCCTCGAGAGGTAATAAATTGTGCTTTACTAGAGAATTTGACCATTGGTGGGCAGTGCTTTAGATGGGTTAGGAAGTTAAAGCAGTGCTTTGGAAAAAATGAATTTGGAATCAGATAATTTGGGTATGAATTCCTCCTCTGACACTTACTATCTGTGCATCTTTAGTTAAATCACTTAAACTACCTGAGCCTTAATTTCCTCATCTGTAAAACTGGGAGTCTAGACTGGGTAACTCTGAGGCCCCTTCCAGCTAATTTTTGTAGTGTTTAGGATGCTGAATTTGGGGGTCACTAATCCTTTTTGCTCTAATCTTGCCCTTGACAGTGGTTGTATGACGTTGGAAAACCTCTCTGTGTCTCATTTGTAAAATGAAGGGGTTGAACTCCTTCCAGCTCCAAATTAAAGATCATTATATCCTATGATCTGATTCCCACTCTCTACTCCCTTTCAGTACCTCATGATTTTCTGGTTTGCTGCTACAGGGCCCACCCACAAAAGTCCACTTACTGCAGGGCCCTCTTCCACTAACCCCCTCCTCTTTCCTACCTTTTTGGCCCAGAAAGTTTCTTTAAAAAGGGAGATTGGGTTGGAGACTAGGAAGCTTCTTCCCTTATTACTTAGGCTTAAATGTTTAGGCAGCAGCTGGAGAGGCAGGGGAGAGACTAGATGACCTTTTGAAGTTCTCTGTTTCTTTACTCCCTTGCCTACATAATCACTCAGCACAGCTTCTCCCCACTCTGCCTCCCCACTCTCCCCCGCCCCCCTACACTGATGCAGTGTTAGGGTTTACAGAATGCTTTCCTTAGGACAATCCCACAAGGCAAGTTGAATAAACAGAAAAGCATTTGTCAAACATTTGCCGTCTACAAAGAACTGTGCTAAATGCTCTGGATATAAATAGAAAAGACAACTCTTGCTCTCAGGAAGCTCACATTCTAACTGGGGGGAGTTCTCAGAGGAGCTGCCTTTTTAGGAGGGCATTCTAATTGGGGGGGGGAGCCACACATTTAGGAGGGAGGAAGGCAAGGCCTGGAAGTCCTAAATCTGCATTGAAGGCAAGTGTGTCCAGGACCAGGATTCATAGGCATGTCAGATGGCAGCGCTTGGGGGTTTGGCAAATATGATCCCTATTTTATAGACATCGAGACTCAGGCTAAATGATTTTTTTTTCAATAGAAACATGGATTATTTCTCCTTCCTGACTTGCCTCCTCCATTATTTAAACCTTAGTAACCCCCTAGGCTGGAGGTGGGGGGGAGGGGTGGGAGGATTCGGGTGGCTGTTATGCTTATTCATAAGGAAAGCTTCAATTTAACCCTTTGCCCTCCCTTCCTTTTCCTTTTCATGGCTGGTTTGGGGGATGGGTGGGTGGGGGAATCATCACTGTGTCGCAGGTTCCCCCCCTGAGAGGTAGGGTGAGGGGGTGGGGGGAGCCCCGTCTGTCTCTCCCCACCCGTCTGGCTTGTTAGTCGCCTCGAGCTCTGTGGGTTTTTCCCAGAAGTTGGCTATTGTGGCACAGCTGGACACAGCTGAGGAGGGAAGGGAGGGAGGGGGAGGCTAACACCTTCCAGATGTACAGCGGCCTAAGAGGCCCTGGGAGCCTCCAGATCTGCCGTGGCCCAGAGGCCATCTGTGGCCTGGCCAAGATTTCTAAGTTTGAGAAGTGCCAACCCAACTCATGCAAATCTTTATGGGTAAACAGTATGCAAATCCACAGGATGGGTCCTAGGTAGAGGGAAAATCTCTGTTCTGTACCTGGAGAGAGTGCTAGGGAAAACTTGATTATTTAAGAGACACTTATTCATTCAACAAGCACGTGCAAGGTACTGTGCTGTATCCAGTTGGGGTATCGCTCTTTGGGAGGTGTATCCTGACTAGGGCTCATTCTGTTTTCCTGTGTTTTCCTGCCCACAATGAGAAAAGAAGATAAAACTTTAAAAAGAGCAGGAGATGCTGTTTCCCCCTTCCATCCCCCCCAAATGAAGAGCTGCTGAATTCAGGGAATACTGAATTCGATCTCCTGGAGAATTTTTCTAGGTTGGGGTAGCTTGGCTGTGAGATTCCCCTCCCCACTCAAAACATAGCCACAGAGGAAGGGGACATTTAGGGTTGTGTGCAGAAAAGAACAAAAGAAATGCTGGGATTTGGAGGATCCTTGGAAATGCCAAAATCCGACAGCCTTGGGGTCCTCCTCTAAGATCACACATTGGCTATCTGCGTGGTTTCATAGAAGTATAGGTTTCTGAGTCTCTTTATGTGTCTCCCCTCTTTGGTTTGTACTTTGCTCCTGTCTCTGTCCCTTCTTTCAGTTTCCGTCATATCTGCCTCTGTCTGTCTCCCTTCTCCTTTCTCTTCCTCTTCTACCATGTGTCATTCTTGGCTGATGGAATTAGGGAGAGGAGGGGAGGGCTGGGATATGAGGGGGGGGCAATCATGTTTGGTCACTAGAATTCCCCTTTGAGGGAAGGGAGGGAGCAAAGGAGTAGGGAGGAGAGGGAGCAAGGGTCAAGGGTAAGCAGAGAGAGGGTTTGGGAGAAGGAGGCTCTGTCACTGGCCCAGCTCCCAGGAGCTCTGGGGTATAAGGAGGGAGCTGCCCAACCCTCATTGCTCCCTCCCCCCATCTCAGCTCCTTGGCTGCTGAGGCTGCCAGCTGGGCTTCAGCCAGATCAAATAGCTGCCAGGGGGAGAGGAAGAAGCATTTCCGAGCAGGAGGCTCCATGGGCTCCAGATCTAACCCAGAATCCCCCCTTTCTACCCGCCAGTGAACAAAATAAAAACTAAACATACTAGAGCTGAGGGGACCCCAAGGAATAGAGCAACTGTGTTGAATCAAGGAAAACTTCCTGGAGGAGGTATGTGAGGAGCAAGTTTGGAAAGAAATGGAGAAGGACGGCTTGAAAGGAACCCTCGATGGGGGGAAGGGAGGTCATCTAGACTCAGGAGATGACCTGTATAAAGGAAAGAGGGAAGGGATGGTTTGGTTGGGGGCGTCATCACTGGAATAAACTGGTGGACTGATCTGGAAGGAGAGAATGAAAGACTTGGATGTGATCCTGAGATCACTACTTTAGGTCCCAGTTTGGAAGTAGAGGAATAACGGGAAAGGCTCAAATGATTATAGAATTAAAGTTGGAAGGGATTTTAGAAACCTTCTTATCCCAGAACTTTCATTTTATAATGGAGGAAGATGAGACCCAGAGAAATTATGGCTTTCCTAGGGTTACTGAAGCAATGTGCTGGAGAAAGACACTCTCCTTGTGAGTTGGGGAAATAGAATGCAGAAAGAAGCATAGAGGTCTATATGGGTTGTCAGAATGGGAGACTAGGCTTGAAGACGCTTGTTTGAGTTCATTCATTTGAGTACAGAGGAAATTTTCTACCAGAGTCCAGAGCTCCTATCTTTCTCCTATCACTGTGGTTTTAGAAAGAATGATTTTGTTCTGCTATTCATGTCCCTATGGGTCCTGAACCTTAGATGGGGAAGGTGATCAGGAGGGAGTAGATTTCTTCTTGTTGGACTAAAGGTACTCTCTCATCTAACAGTTTCTCATTGTTCCACAGGACTCTTCTCTGTTCATTAGAGAAGCATCACATCTACCATTATAGAGAGTACAATGATTTGGTAGCTGAGGGGTTAGTGCTGAGAGGTTAAAAAGACAAAGGCTGCCAGCTCCAAAGTACAGCATTTTGGCTAGGGGTGGTGGTGGTGGAGCAAGACAAAGGTCACCAGCTACACTAGCTCCACCTGAACCTTTTAAATCTTGTTCCTGAATTAATTTGCATGGATTAGGATAATAATCGTCAAAAAAAAAAAAAAATCTTTTCACCCTAGCTTCACCCAGATCCTTTGCTGTTTCTGGTTGGCCAACTGACTTACTAGGATGATTTGAAGGTTTCCATTTCAGCTGCATGAAAGAAATAAAAAGGAGTTTTCAGATCACAACTCAGATAACAAGTACCCTAGGAGGAGAGATGGTTTTATTCTCTGTGTTGTATCCCCATCACCAAGTACAGTGTCTAACACATTGTAGTTGCTTAATAAATTGTTGATTGATTGAAACCAGTTAAAAGGACCGACAAACCCTAGCCATTTGAGTAAGTGCTATTGACTGGGGTCTACATCACAAAAGAGCTGAAATAACCTTTGGAGCTATGAGCTAAGAGCTGATTATAGCTGTTATATTTTGGGAGAAAAGTTTAAATTGCAGCTGAAGTCCTGAAGATGGCAGCAGAGAGCAATTCAAAAGAGGAGCCTCCGCCTTTACCACCCTTTAAAAGAGAAAAAATTCTGCAGAGGACCCAGTCTTAATAGACAACAGCTTGCAGTTCATTGATATCATCAGAACCCATTGTTGGTTCTGTAGGAGAGCAAGCAACAAGATTGGAAGGAGAGAGAGTTCTGGTTGAGATGGTACGTTAGGACTGGCATTAATCATTTTCATCACCATTATTACTCATATCATCATCACCATTAGCATCATAATTTCATGATCATTAGTATCATCACTCTCAGGAAATCAGTTCAATTCTAGATCTCAAAGAATAGAAATTCAGCTTCATGTTACTTGATTCCAACTCCACAGGGTTTGCTGATAGTATATAAGCCATAAATGCTTACACAAAAGAGATACTAAGATAAATTCTCCAATTAACTTTTTTGGTCATTCAGTAGCTGATCATAACACAAGTATAACATAGGCAGGACATTCCTAGAATTCAGTTTATGTAGAAAATATCCAGATTTAAATGCGTTTTAGGGACCATTCTCATTGCCTGGAGGAAAACCAGCATAGATAGTAGTAGATTTAGGAAAGCCTAACTCTGTCTAAACAGAAGCAGTGACTAAGAGTAACACTGTTTTATATTCAAGAAGCCAAAGGGAGGTAGAGCTTCTTTCAAATGTACCAACAGACCCCATACACTTTTTGATCACTACCAGTCATGAGTAAACTATATAAGGATGAATATAGGGGTTGATAGAATTCATGGAAGGTGGGATCGGAGCTATCATTGTCTATCTACAGTTTCCACTCCTCTTTTTGGGGAGGGGAATAGAAGGTATCATTTATCATCACCACCATTACTATTGCCACCTGAATCATATCTCTTCAACAGTTTGTTTTCTGTATAGTAATGGCTTATACTGCTGTAAAGCTTAGGGGCATAACCTTTATCTGTGTATCTATCTTAAAAAAAACTTCCAGTTCCTTTCCATGTTCAATTAGTTAGTCAATAAACAATTATTAAGCCCTTGCTATTAAACCCAGAAAAAAGCGAGAAACCGATTAATAAATTGTGATATTGCTGAGAGGCACATGCAGGATTTGGGAGTAAGCCTAGCTTTTACATCTCTGCTCTACTACCCATTTTCTACCCAATTAATCTAGGAAAGAAACAAGCATTTATTAAGTGCCCACTATGTACTAGTTTCTGTATTAAGCACCTTACAAATATGAAGTCACTTCATCCTCACAACAATCCTGGGACTGATGAGTCTTATTAGCCATTTTTGCACTTGAAAAAACTGAGACAAGACAGAATTGTCCAGGGACATATAATGAGTAAACGTCTGAGGAGGATTTGAACTCAGGTCTTCCTGACTCTGGGCCTAGTATTGCACCATTTAATTGTTTTGGTCAAGTCACTGCAGTTCTCTGGGGCATTATTCTCTACTGTTTCTCTATATTGTCTTGTGGGAAAAGGAAGAAGGTCCAGAGAGACGTCTATAAGGGAGCTAGGTGGAGAGGGATAAATGGCTCCTTTGGTGTGGTTGTGGGAGGGCGGGGTGGGCTGAAGTCATGCTCGGGTCTTTGGCTTGTCTCCAGAGGAAGCAGAGATTGGTGGGGCCCCTCCATGCTAGCCTGCTGCTTGGCCTGGTCTACTGATAATGAGGTCATGAGAGTGGTCTGTATGGGGAGCATCTCAAGGCTGAGGCAAGAAAGTTCACATTTGCCCCTCCTACCCCATCTGCATTTTTTTAAGCACAATGTGCTCCCTCCTGCCCCCCACCCATCAGCCACCTGTTACTTTTGCCTTCCTGATGATTATTGGACATTCATGAATTAGCCGCGCCCAGGCCTTCCTTCCCCAGATATTAATCCATATTCCAGACCTTTCGTCATACCCTCCTTCGATTAGAATGGTTTATATCCCTTCCCCATTAGACTCTCTTAGTCTTTGGGATAATTGGACCATTGGGATTTAGTTTTACCTTTCCAGATCTAGATATTTCCAGACAGATAGAGCATTTATTACATGCTTACTTTGTGCTAGGGATTATACCAAATGCTGGAAATATAAATAAAAGAAAAAAAAAACATTTCTGACCTTAAGGAGCTTACATTTTAATGGGGAAAGAAAACATATAAAGGAGAGTTAGGAATTGTGGGAGGGAGAGGAGGGAAGCAAGAGAATGTGTGTGTATGTGTGGGGTGAAGCTAGCAAGGAGTTGAAGACTGGATGTGAAGTGAAGGCAGTCGTGTGAGCATAATCTGGGAACCTCATGAAATCTGTTCCAGGGATTCACCAATCCCAACAGTCCAGGACAGAGGCATGTCTTGGATGAGAAGCCTGCTGGGGAAGAGATAGAGAAATTAAATGGGGAAAGAGAGAAATGGTGGACATTACCTTGGTTGGGAAGGGTATTCCCATCCCTCAGCCCTAGAGTTAACAGGTACCCTTCTAAGGAAATCAGAATAGTATCCAAGGCCTCAGGATATTGCTTTTTGTTCATTCCCTATCTCTCCCTGCCAAAAGGAGATGTTGGACAAGGTATCCTCTATAGACACACAACCCATTCTCCTTGAAGGCTGCTAATTGGTCCAAACAGCCTCATTTCCTTAAGGTGAAAAAGCATCACCCTCTCCTCACTTGGGTGATATTCCAGAGAAGCAAGATGTGGAACTACAGGAGATGTTTATCTCTGTATGGGATATAAAGAAGGGAATTGACAATTTTGAGAAGTGAAGGGAACCCAGAGAGACACAGATAGGTTCTGGAAAGAAGGATCATGGAGGAGGAGTGATTTAGCTTTTCATTATTCAGCTGAGATCTTTGCCTCATACTTTACAGAAAAGATTTGAGGCCATTTGCTATAAACTTTCCTTCCTTCCATCTTTCTTGTATCCTATCACTCATATGTTTTGTGCCACTTTCTCCTTTTTCACCCCTGTCTCATATGATGAGATAACTTTACTCCTTACCAAGGCTAACTCCTCTACCTGATCCCCTTCTGTTCCATCTCCTCCAATATATTGCCCCCTCTGTTATCCCCATTCTTTCCCTTATTTTCAATCTCTCCTTCTCTAATGGCTCATTTCCTACTAATTACAAACATACCCATGTCTCCTCTCAATTGATCCATCCCCTCTGTCTTCCTATTTCTTCTGCCTGTTGTTGCTAAACTCTTCAAAAAGACCATCTGCAACTGATGCCTCCACTTTATTTTCTCTCAGTCTCTTCTTACCCCTTGCTCTCTGATCCCATATTCTTCAATTTAGTGACACTGGTCTCCTGGCTAATTCCACAAACAAGAAACTCGATCTCTAGACTCTGGGTTATTTTTCTGGCTGCCCCCCATACTTGGAATGTGCTCTTTCTACTCTGATTGTTGACTTCTCTGGCTTCTTTTATTTGTATTTTCAGTCATTTCAGCTGTGGCCAACTTTTCGTGACCCCTTTTAGGGTTTTCTTGGCAAAGACCCTGGAGTGGTTTGCCATTTCCTTATCCAGCTCATTTTATAGATAAGGAAACTGAATCAAACAGGAGTAAATGACTTGTCCAGGGTCACACAAATAGTAAATATCTGAAGCCAGATGTGAGATTTGAATTTAGGAAGTCTTCCTGATTCCAGGCCCAGTGTTCTAGTCATTGAACCACCTAGTTGCAGGCTTCCTTTAAGTTCCAATTAAAATCCTACCTTCTAAAGGAAACCTTTTCTAATCCCTCTTGATCCCAGTATTTTCTCTTTTTATATTATTTCCTATTTATCTTGTATATAGCTCGCTTTGTGTATATTTGTTTGCAAGTTTGTAAGTTCCTTGTGGGCAAGAAATATACTTTGCCTCTATTTGTATTTCCAGCACTTAGCACAGTCCTAGAATTACATTAATCTTATGGACAGCACTAGTCCATAGTAACTATTGAATTTATTAAATTGAAGGAGCATCATAAACTTAGATTTGGAAGAAATCTTAGAGGTTATCTAATCTAACCTCCATTCAAATCATAAATCTTCTTAATGACAGTCCCAACAAATGTTCATCTAAGCTCTGAAGCTTGCTCACTTTAATGATGGGCAAATCACAACTGCCCAAGACAGATCATTATATTTTTGAACAATTCTAAAAATTAGGAAGTTTTCTTTACTATTGAGGCATCTAGGTTGGGCAGACATTTACTGCAGTGTGAGCCTGGCAAGTCACTTAACCTTTATCTCTTTGAAGATCTATTAAACAGAAATTTTTAGCAAAATAACTGTGAATTTACTTTACTATGCTAGCCATCATCTGGTCTTCATCTTTCCATTTCTATCACAAGGATAATGTGAAAGATTTCATCAAATGACTTTGAAATCCAAATATATAAGTATTCAAAGTTTCCCTCTGATTTAGTTAACTGTCAAGAAAAGGAAATGAGGTTACTCTGACATGAATTGAATATACATGAGTTATTTTTTAAAATAGTATTTTATTTTTTCCATATGACTTATGTTTAATGAAATTCTCCTAGGTGTTAGTGATCAAGCCTTCTCTAAGTCATCTCTTTGATAGAGGTTTGTTTTGGTTTTACTGAAGTGATTTTTTTTCCCCTCTCTCTTTTTTAGCTTTTGTTACAAGGGAGTGCTCACTGGGTAGAGGAGGAAGGATTTAGAAATGAATAAACTTTGAAAACAAAAGGCATCAATAAAAAAAGAAAAATAAATCTTAAATACATAAAAACAATCTGTGCTAGAATTATACCAGCAAAACTGATAGGATCTAACTAAAATTAGCAATTAGCTAAATAAATACTTCATTCATTTATTTTAACTACCCACCCACTTTGTTTCTCACAGAATATTAGACTAAGGAATAACTTAGAAAATGATGTTTCATTGTATGAAGAGAAACTTAGGAAGCTTTAATAATAGTAATAATCTTAATAATAAGTAATTCTCTCAAAGGTTTAGTCTTCATCCATGTTGTTGGAGAGAGGTTGTGGGGAGGAACACAGAAAAGTAAGAGAATGCCAGACAGGATGATATAGGCATAGGATATGATGATAATGATGAAAACTATCATTTACATAGTTCTCCATAGTTACAAAGCTCTTTCTTTACAGTGACTTTATAAAAAACATAGAGAAAGCATTTGTTAGCTCTATTTCACAGATAGAATATTGAGACTTGTGTAGGTAAAATGATTTGTTTTAGTAACACAGCTGAGCTGAGATTGAAACCCAGGTTGTCTAACACAGGTTCAGTGCTATTTTCACTATATGCTTCCTGAAAAATGTCCCAACAAGAATTAGAATTAGAGAAGAGGTGAATTTGTTTCTTTGAAGTCCAAGAAGAATCCTGAGATGCTCCCTATCCAATATTGTTTTTTTTCCCAGTACCATCAGCCTCTACTGTAACTAAAAACACTGGATTGGGCATCAAGAGGATTGTCTTCAGACACTATCTGTTACTAACATTCAGTGTGATCTTGAACAAATCCTTTATCTCTCTGGGTATCAATTTATTGAATCACAGAATCTGAGAAATGAAATGAGCCCTTGTCTCCATCTAAAAGATCCTCAAAAGGAATCCTCACTGTAACACTGCCTGCAAATGGTTATTCAGCTTCTGCTTGAAGCCTTCTAAGGAGAGGAATACATCTTCTAGGAATGTGCTAGAGCAAGCTCCTTCCTTATAAGAGATGGTTGTTAAATATGTAGTATGGGCATTTGCATCTTGCAAATCAGCAAATGCTCCAAATTGGGTCCTCGTTTAGTTGTTTAAATTGTCTAGGCTTAAGGAAGTGATGGAAAATGGTAATTATGCAGATTAAATTTTAAAATAGGTCCTGTTTTTTGGAGACTCAGTTAAACATTTACCAGCCTGTTCCTGAGAATCTGACTTTCTTAAACCATGGTACCCAGAACTGAACACAGTACTCCAGAGAAGATCTGATGAGGCAGAGTGCAGTAGGCCTATCATCATAAATTGCTGCTGCTGCTATCAAAGCATGGGCTTCTCTCCCCAATAAAAATGACAAGGATGAAGCCTTCACAAAAATAAAAAAAGGGCCAAATGAACCCTTTGCTGATTTTGTGGGACGTCTGCAGACAGCTGTCATACGAATTAATGGTGAAAATGCAGTAATAAACATTATGATAAGGCAACTTGCTAAAGAAAATGCTAATGAGGTTTGTAGAAGAATTATACTAGGACCACTCAAGGATGCTCTTTTACAGGAGATCATAAAATGTGGGCACAAATACATTTTATATCCAGGCTATGATGCAGACTCCCCAAGATTCGAACATGGGAAGACAGGGTCTCTTTTGGCAAGGGACTTCCAGGGATACTCATTAATGCTTTCAATGTGGTAAAATAGGGCATCTGAAAGCTCAGTGTTGGCATAAAGACTGAATGAGAAAACAGGGTGGGAGAATAAGACCCAAAACCCCATATCCAAAATGCAACAAAAGCTTCCATTGGACCTCAGAATGTAGACTGATTCGGGGAAACGGGATGAGGGGCCCAGCCCGAGGGCCCAAGACAAAATCAGCCAAGAAGCCATCTGATGGGAGAAAGGGATTACAATTGGGGAGAATAGAGTTGTATGCAGCTGGGACAACTGAGATACCCCCTGGAGAGGTGAAATCTGTTCCTCTCCAGCCCATGGATCCCTTGCCTTCAGGCACAGTAGGCTTGACCATTTCATCTCCTGAGAGGACTTACAAAACAGTGTCCATCCATACACTGATGTGGGAAACTGGGGAATATGTAGATAATATCCCAGTCACTAATACAGGTAGATAATGTGTGACTTATCAACCAGGAGAAGTAGTAGCATCAGGTTTACTGATACAGATTCCTAATAAGCAATCTGGTGATAGTCGCCCAGATTCTGACTCCAAGCAACAAAATCCAGGAATATACTAGATAGCAGCTGTGACAGCTGACCAACCTATGCTCACTATCTATATAAATGGCCTACCATGAGAAGGACTGGTAGACACAGCTGCAGATCGAACATTCATTAGAGGTGCCAACTGGCCCAGTCATTGGCCAAAGATTAAGGCAGACACCTACATGTCTGGCGTAGGAGGATCAATAGCAGCTGAAATTAGTGTTACCCCTTTGAGATGGATATTTGTAGGTGAAACAGGAGTTTTTACTCCTTTTATAGTTGGAAAAAATCCCCGTCAATCTAGAGGGAAGCAACAATTAGGATTAAAAATGAGTACTTCGGTTTTTTAGGCAGGGCTGCTGTTGAAGGCCTGCTAACACGTTCACCTGTTCCTATCCAATGGAAAACTGATACACCAGTGTGGATAGAACAGTGGCCCTAAGCTAGCAATAAAATTCAGGCCTTATTAGATATAGTACAGGAGCAACTTGACCAAGGACATGTACAACCTTCTCTAAGTCCTTGGAATTCCCCAGTATTTGTTGTAAGAAAGAAATCTGGAAAATAGAGGATGTTGACTGATTTAAGAAAGATAAATGAACAGATGGAAACTATGGGAACTCTTCAGCCTGGGCTTCCATCTCCTATTCAATTGCCTAGAGAATGGCCTCTTTGGGTTATAGACATTAAGGATTGTTTCTATTCTATCCCTCTAGATAAGGAGAATCTGAAAAGCTTTCGCCTTTTCAGTGCCTAGCATTAACTTAGCTGAGTTTTATAAAAGATATGAATGGACAGTTTTGCCACAGGGGATGAAAAACAGTCAAATGTATGTTGCTGCTGCTCCTACTCCAGTAAGAAAAGCATTTCCAAAAGTTATGTTATTACATTACATGGATGATATATTGGGATGTGCACCTGAGGAACAAATGTTAGAAGCATGTCTACAAAAGACCATGGAAACACTAAGGAACTACAAATTGCACATAGCTCCAGAAAAAAATTCAAAGACATGTTCCTTTTCAATATTTAGGATATGAAGTATATTTTAAGGTAGTTACAGTACAAAAACTTTCCTTAAGAACAGAGAAGCTAAACACCTTAAATGACTTTCAGAAATTGATAGGAGATATCCAATGGATGCGTCCAGTGTTAGACTTGACTACCTATCAATTATAAACATTATATGACATTTTAATCATATGACATTATATGACATGTCTCCCCTTTCACTGGGGAGACAGTGCTTTAAACTCACCACGCCAGCTTACAAAAGAAGTTCAAGAGGCTTTGAGAGAAGATGAACTGGCTTTATCCAATGTGGTTGAAAGAGTCACACAAAAACCCTTGGAAATATCAGTTTTTGCTATACAGTTTTTGCTTACCACAGCAGTTCTTCATCAAGGAGACAGTGTGATAGAGTGGGTGAACCTCCCGGCACAACCAGTACAAAGCCTTACTCCTTACCCAGTGCTTGTGGCTAGAATTTTATTAAAGGCCATTAAGTGAGCAGTACAATTATCTGGGATGAGACCTGACAAGATATATACCTTTTATACTAATGCACAAATTAATGGATGCTGTAAAACCATCCCAGAATGGCAAATTTTATTGGCCATGGCTCCAAATTTTACACACGGGTCTCCATTAAAGATAACCAGACTATTACATAATTGGTGATGGATTCTTGAAGAAAAGGTTTCTAAACTTCCTCTTAAAGGACCAACTATCTTTACAGATGTATCCAAACATAATATTTGCACTGTTTACTTTCGTGACTTAACTATAAAGAAAGTAGTCAGAACTCCTTTTCAGTCCACTCAGCAGAATGAATTGTATGCAATCATTCTAGCTCTTATTTATTATCCAGGAGATTAAATATAATATCTGATTTGGCCTATTCAGTAGGTGTGGTACAAAGAATTGCTACAGCCCAAATAACATTTGTAGCCTCTAATATATATCAGCTCTTTAAGGAACTTCAAGAGCAAATGAGAAAGCATCCAGGTAAGATTTATATCTTGCATGTCCACTTAAATAGTGGACTTCCAGGTCCTATTTTTGATGGTAATTCAAAGGCAGATAACCTTCTAACTATGTAGGTCAATACCTCTTTATTTCAGGAAGCCCAAGAATCTCATTCTAAATATCAACAGGCTGCTGGAGCTTTTGTTTACAATTTGGAATAACAAAAGAGGAAGCTAGGAGCATAGTAAAAGCCTGTACAGCTTGCCTTCCTTTCCAGGCTCCTACATTGCCTCCAGGGGAAAACTCTCGTGGTTTGAAACCCAATAAAATTTGACAAATAGATGTGACCCATTATAAATCTTTTGGTCATCTGTCTTTTATCCATGTTGTGGTAGATACCTTTTCAGGATTCACTTTTGCAATACTAGCAGCAAAAGAGACAGCCCAAGTGGTCACTGAATTCCTTACACAAGCATTTGCAATTATGGGTATGCCACAAGCAATAAAAACAGACAATGGACCTACATATACTTCTAAACATTTTGCACACTTTTGTGCACAGTATAAGATTTTATACACCACTGGCATACCCTTTAATCCTCAAAGACAGGCAATAGTAGAGAGGAGAAACAGAGACATTAAGATGCTCCTCTAAAAACAAAAGAAAGGGGGAGCCACAGGTAATCCTAGAGAACTTCTAAATCTAGCTCTTTATACTATTAACTTCTTGATTTTTGACAAAGATGCACTGGCTCCGGCAGAAGGTTTTATAACCCACCGGAAGGGCAGTGTCCAGTGCGAGCAGCTCCACGATCTTTAGATAATCACCAGGTGATGTGGAGAGACCCAGAAAGTGGGTGAATAGAAGGGACCAGATAGGTTAACTACTTGGGGGAGAGGGTTTGCTTGTATTTCTACAGGTGGAGAAGGAATCAGATGGGTGCCAACGAGCTGTATTCGCCTTGTCCATCAGAGAGAGATGGAGCAGACCCTTGAAACAAAGGAGAAGACCCAAGAAACATCAGATGGTTCCATTGCTGACTGTGCCCACCACTGAAAGAGCCTGTCAGTTATGGCGTTTGACTCATAGACATTGAAAATTGTTGGACTTCAAAACCCTCAGGAATAATGATTCCTGAGATTCTCTGAGACACAATAAGATTGTTGTAGGACTTAAAAACCCTCAGGAATCATTGGATTCTCTGAGACATAATAAGACTGTTCTAGGACTTGACCCTCAGGGATCATTGGATTTTCTGAGACATGATAAGACCGTTGTAGGATTTCAAAACCCTCGGGAATCATTGGATTTTCTGAGAAATGATAAGACTGTTGCAGGACTTCAAAATCTGCTGGAATCATTGGATTCCCTAACACATAAAAAGACTGTTGAAGGACTTCAAAAACTTGCAGGGATCATTGGATTCCCTGATACATGAAGCAATGGACAACAGATTTGTTCTGGACTGTCTCTTGGCTGCTGAAGAAGGCATATGTGTGACTGTTGTTTACATACCCTTCTTCTAGGACTTCTGGAAATTTTTTACACCACCATGTTGATTCATATTGTTTGTTATATCACTACTTGCATGTACAATTCATGTTTGTTACACCACATTGAGCCTGCACTGACTGTGGGGAGAGTCATCACTAATACCCTGTGCGTTATTGCTATGTGCATGTGTAATACCTCCCATGCTGATGGGTTTGTGCATACTTGTTTCTAATAAGGCCCTTCAGCCCAGAAACCCGCTAGCAATCCCCACTTCCCTTTGGTGCTTTTCATCTCCCTTCCTGAGATGTCAGGGAGGGTGTGATCATCTCCTCTTTAGTGCTTTCACCTCCTTTCCTGAGAAAATAGCATAATAGAAATTTGAACTCAGTTCTCAGATTCCAAATCTAGTGTTCTTTCCACTAAAGGAAGATATTACTGTAGAAGGGATTTAGGGTGTTAAAGAGGGAATTAAAAAACCAAAGCAGAGGGAGTAGAGAATATAGAGACCCATTCGTTGGGGAGAGTAGTCCATTCCACTTTCTGTTTAGAATGAGATGTCTCTGGAGGAAGAGAAGCTAAATGCCAGGACATCCAGACTTGAAACCATTTAGAAAAAAAGTCTTCTTGACTTACTCTAACTTGGTATTGGTGACAGAATTGGGCCCTGTAATGAACTGGAGTCAAGTATTAAAAATCTTAGAGTATTAAAAAAAAGAGGATAGAAAAGGATAAAATGAAGACTGCAAGGGAATCAATTGATATATGATGAAAGAATGTGGGAGGGTATTTTCATTGAATTTGAAATGCTATGTGCTGTCCATTTGATCATTAAAAAGACCCTACTAAATCAGTAATGGGAAAAGAGTATTACTATATCTACCTTCAAGAGTATAATTGCTTCATGAGAAATGAGTAGAATGATTTTCTATAATTTTTAAAATTCACAGGGAATAATCTAGACAATACTAAGTTTGATGAAAGTACCTGATGGAAGGTTAGGATGATAAAAAGGGAAAAGAGAGTTTCTTTAGAAATAAGAGATTTGGGAGACACTGAGACTATGTCAATTGTTTTCAGAATTTGAGGGAACTGACCCCTTG
This sequence comes from Sarcophilus harrisii, assembly GCF_902635505.1. NCBI lineage: Eukaryota > Metazoa > Chordata > Mammalia > Dasyuromorphia > Dasyuridae > Sarcophilus > Sarcophilus harrisii. The sequence continues at coordinate 269,144,764 of NC_045429.1, read as the reverse complement.
GGATGGGGGTTTCATAAAGAAGCCAATTGAACGGAGGTGGGGCAGTGGTATAAATTGCACCAGACTTGGAATGTGGAGACATTGTTTAAATCTCAATTCTGTTACTTTCTATTCTGTGATCTGTTTTCTTTTTGGTAAAATGGGAATTATAATTCTTGCATTATTTACCTTATGAAGTTGTGGAAAAAGGAAGCCTTTGTCTTTAAAAGAGAGGTATGGAAATATGAGTGTTAATGACGATTGGGGATGGAATGGATGGGGAGATGAAACTGGATAATTATTGTCTTAGCCTTGAACTCCTAATGGAGCTCTGGATGATTTTAATCTGCCAAGTGATTGGAGGAGCAGGACTGAATGATGAAGAGTCTCAGAATAAAAAAAGATCAATCCTGGTGATGTTTAGCCTAAAGAGAAGACTTAAAAAGAACAAGAAAGTCATCTTCAGATATTTGAAGGACATTCACCTGGAAGAGGGATTAGAGTTGTTCTGCTTGATCTCAAAGGGCAAAAGCAGGAACAATGTGTGAAAATTTCTAAAGGGGCAAATTTAGGTTTGAACCAGGAAAAATTTCCTTAGAGATCTATCCCAAAGTATACCATCTGTTCTAGGAGAGGCAGTGAGTTCTTTCCCATTGGAGAGTTTTAGGAAGGCTGGATAGTTTGGGGAGGGGAGTTTCCAATTCACATTCAGTGATTTTTGTTTGTCTGGGTCTGCCTATGGCCCTAGGCCATTCCCCTGGGTCTTATACCCTAAGTTATTATTAATTTTTTTTACTTTATTTTAAAAACTTTTTGTTTTCAAAACATATGCATAATTTTCAGCATTCACCCTTGCAAAACCTTGTGTTCCAAATCTTTCTCCTTCCCTTCCCCCCACTTCCCTCCCCTGGACAGCAAGTAATCCAATATATGTTAAATGTACAATTCTTCTATACATATTTTCACATTTATCATGCTGCACATGAAAATTCAGATCAAAAAAGGAAAAAATGAGAAAGAAAACAAAATGCAAGCAAACAACAACAAAAAGTGAAAATATTATATTGTGATTCACACGCAGTCCCCACAATTCTTTTTCTGGGTACAGATAGCTCTCTTTATCACAAGACCATTGGAACTGGATGTTGAAAAGAGCCATGTCCATCAGAATTGATCATCGTATAATCTTGTTGTTGCTGTTACACCCTAAGTTATATGGATCCCCCCTCATACTTGTGTAATACTCCTTAGTCCCTCAACTGCAATCAGGCTGGTCTCTAGTTTGCCAAAAGTGGGGAGAGTGATGTGTGTAGGAAGGGAGACAGGGAGAGGCAAATGCTTTCTCCTTCCTTATCTCCATTCCCAATATCTTGAGGTGGGCATGTTGAAGGATCAGAGAAGAAGAGATACAGGAGGAAGAAAAGGAAGGAAAGGAGAAGAAAGGTGGTCAGAGAGCTAGGAGAGAGAAAAGAAAGAATGAGAAGGGAGAGAGGAAAGGGGAATTAGGGGAAGGGAAGAAGACAGAAAGAAGGGAAATTGGGAAAGGGAGAGCATATAGGGAAGGAGAAGTGAGGGAAAGGAAAAAGGAAAGAAGTGAAAAGAGAGAGATACTTGGGAAGATAACAGGTTGAGGGAAGAGAATGGAGAGAAGGTTAGAGTGACAAGAGAGAGGAAAGAAGGTGTGGAGAGGCCATAGACTGGAGGAAAAGAAGGGAAGAAAACAGAGGAAGAGAAGCTTGAGGAGAATTGAGAATGGAAGAGAGAAGGGACAGAAGTTGGGGGGGGGGGGGGGGAAAGAGGGCAGAGGGGCAATTTAGGGTAGAACCAGCAGGGGTCACTGTAGCTCTAAGTAACCCCAAGGGAGGTTCTGGCTCCCTACCTTGTACTACCCCCTTCTCCCCATTAACCTTTATTGTACTGTACCTAAGGCAGGTTAATCAAAGGATGGGTTCTGGGTTTTGGGAAGTAGAGCTTGCCCAAGAGCTTTTTGTAAGCTGTAGTGTGACCATGGAGTAGGGAATGGGTTGGAGGGAAAGGTGGGGCCAGATTGTTTGCTTCCCCATTTTCCACAAGAAAGTGCTCAACTGAGAGCTCAAAGAATGTCAGAGCTAGGAGGGACATTAGGGACTCCTAAAGGATTCCTCATCCTCTCATTTTACAGATAAGTAAACTGAGGCACAATGCAGTTGGTTGACATGTCTATGCAAGAACAATAAATAATAAAGCCAGGATTTGAGCCCCCAAATCCTAATTCCTACTACAGCATTCTTTCCACTCCTATCATCCTTATAGTAAACCCAGTTTACCAAAAACACGCTATGAAAACCTTCTGTATAAATTAACATTGGACAGATGCTTATCTGGATCTAATAAAGACTGGGTCTGATAAGGACTCAGTTTCCTCATTTGTAAAATGAATGAGGCTGAGCTGGGGATAGTTGATATTAGATATTCACTAAGATCCCCCTCTAACTCTAATAATTTATGTTTCTTTCAGTTTGAGCAGAGCAATGATGAAGATGACCTTTTATCTCCACACTAAAAAAAAAAAGTGTTGCCAAAAGGAAGGAAGGAAAAATGCATTTATTAAGCACCTGCTATGTGCCAGGAACTGTGCTAAGCATTTTTATAAATATTATTTCATTACAAATATCATCTGACAACAACCGTAGGAGGTAAGTGCTATTATTATTCCCACTTTACAGCTGAAGAAACTGAGTCAAATAGAAGTTACATCTTTGACCAAGGTCAGACAATAAATGTTCAAGGGCCAGATTTGAACTCAAGGTTTCCTTATCCCCTTCTATTACCTGAGCCACTTAGCCTCTACATAACACATATGCAGGAAGGGAAATAAAAAATATCTATATAGTAATAAAAAATAATTTCTAAGAAGGACAGAGTCCTAACCAATGGGGAAAATCAGGAAAGGTCTTGTGAATGAGCTAACACCTCAAACTATGCTTTGAAAAAATCTGGAGAAAAGAACATGTAGAGTTAGGAAGGTGGAGTGATTTGGTAGGACAGCCCATTTATCGAGTCTGGAGTCAGAGGACCTGAGTGTGGATTCAGTCTCCACTGTCACTTTCTTGTACAGCTTCAGGCAAGTCACTGGTTTTTTGGGCTTCAGTTTCCTTACCTGTGAAAAAGTGGTTTGGAGGAAATCACTCCTAATGTTCCTTTTGGTTTTAAATCTATTATCTTATAAACTCCAATCATACAACCCAACCCTTCATTCTTCAAAATTCAATGGTCTCTATAATCCCATCTAGCTCTAAATCTTCCTATCCAAGGTCACACAGTTAATTAGTGGCAAAGTCAGGTCTTTTGACACAAAGCCCAGTGTTTTTTTCTTGTAGAGTTGAGGGGGTTACCCATTAAGCTATTATCAGTCATTAATACCTCAGTATGAATGAATTTATCAGACCTTTCCGAAGGTGAGTGCAGTGAGAGCAGCTTTCGGTGGAGTGGAGGGTGGTGCAGAAAGGCTAATAATATAGAAATCTTGTCCTTTCTAGAATTTCTAATCCAAAATTATAAGTTGTGAACGTAGTCCAAAATTTTCCCCAAGTCTGACTTGTTATAAAGTGTAAGCATGATTTACTCAGAGTTCGTTTTTCAGTATATATTTAAATATATACCTTGATTATATAAAATATATACTTAATATATGATATAATATATATATATATATATAATATGCATAAATATGATGTGTATTCATAAATTTTATGTACATGTTTACATTTTCATATACACATATGGAGCACCTGGGTGGTGTAGTGGAGAGAGTGCCAGGCCTAGAGTCAAGAAGACTCATTTTCTTAAGTTCAAACCTGATTTCAGACACGTACTAGTATTGTGTGACCTTGGACAAGTCATTTAACCCTATTGCCTCAATTTCCTCACCTGTAAAATGAGCTAGAGAAGGAAATGACAAAATCACTCCAGTATCATTGCTAGTAAATCCCCAGATGGTGTCATGAAGAGTCAGACAACTGAATAACAACTGAACAACAAAATAATTATACATTTTTTCTCTGAAGCAAATTTCATGCTTGGGGTAAATTCTATATTTTGACCAATAGGTACTCTGAATCCTGCTGGCCTACAATGAGAAAAGTCTTCCCATGTACCTAATATTGTGAGAGTCTAGGAGTCTTCCAGTAGAGCAGAGGAACTGGAGGAGGAAGAAATCAGAGGAGGAGGGACCCTGCCTTGCCTGTCAGAAAATATCAGGCTTATTTAAAATGTCAAGTGGGTGGAGAACTGGGGGACAGGGAGGGGAACCTTTGTGGAACAGAGTGTAGAAAGAGGAGTAGGAGGTTGTAGGGGAAGGGGACAGATGTAGGCAGAAAACAGACTTGAAAAAGACACACAGTGTCCAATCCCTATCATTCTTCCTCTTGTCCTTCCTGAGAAATGAGGAATCTTTGGCCAATGCAGAGAATAACAGAAGTGTTAGGAATTAGGGAATATATCCCATTTTAAATTACCTACATGAAGCTTATCCACCCTGTGGCCTGCCAGTAATTTTTCATCCAAGGTAGTCTTTTTGGTTATTTTCTTCATTTTGTCATCTTGTTCCTGGAGCTGAAAGCCAGCTATTCCTGGATATCTCATTCTTGGCCAGTTATTGAATTGTGTTGTCATTTTTGTTGATTTCTGCTTTTCTTTCTCTGTATATTTCAAGGATTTCATTTTTGGGATGCTCTCTCTAGCAAGGTTGAACACCTTTCCTATGTCTTCAAGGGTTTCATTGGCCAGAAACACTTCAATATGTGGCCAATCTGATAATGGAGCCTCTTTGATAGTTAGTCTGGTTCTTAGAAGAAAGACATACTATCCACTCCTTGGTCCACACTCAAAGCAGAGGTTATGGTCTGCCAGCCTATATACTTAGGGTTACTGCCAGGATGAGGTATCTAGAGAGTTTGGTGTTTCAACACTAGGTGTGATCCACTAACCTGATCTTGTTCTATAAGAAGTATTTTGGTTCTTGGTGCATCTCTCAGTCCTCCTGTTGAATAACCACTGAACTGGAAAATTATAAAATTCCCTGTGATTCTCAGATAGTAGAAGAGCTTCTATATCCCAGGTCTTCTTGTTAGGTGGATGTTTCCATTTACTCACTAAGTATAGGAGCTGTACTTGCTTTGTTTCACGGAGATCTGTTCACAAGACCTTGGCATAATGGAGTCACCTTTCTAAGTATGCTAGGATACTACCTATAATATTTTACTTTTGGCATAGAATCAATACAAGCAACAAAACAACACATCATTAAACATCCAATTTATAGTTGTGCAACTGTACCCTCTTTCAGTTCCTGGATTGCACATATGCTACTCTGGACCCTGGAGATACAGGAAATATTATCTCCAATTTGTCCTGTCTATATATTTTGTTTGTATATAGATGTTTACATGTTATCTCCCAAATTAGATTGCAAGTTGCTTGAGGTCTTTTATTTTGTTTTGACCATTTTCTCATATCCTCAGCATTTGCACAGTTCCTAGAACACATGAGGTGCTTAATAAATATTTACTGTCCAACTATTGACTGGTTACTGTGACTAGTTTATTGTGTTTGGGGAGGAGATGCTACTACTATCTAAAAGCAGCAGCCATATATTTCTGCTCTCCAATCTTCCAGCTCAATTTTTTGGGTCTTATAAGTATAGCACATTTCTCTGACTCTTTCAATCAAAAATCAGTCTTGACTGTTGTCTCCTTTTGTCCTCAACTTTTTTAATTCCAGAAAAGTGGTGCTGGTAGTGGATTGAAGGTGTTAAAGATAGAATGATAAACATACCTTACATTTGTTTATGAAACTACATTTTATTTATTTATATGTTAATTTATTTACAAAGATTTTTTTTTTTTTTGCTAAGGCAATTGGAGTTAAGTGACTTGCCCAGGGTCACACAGCTAGAAAGTGTTAAGTGTTTGAGACTAGTCTTGAACTCAGATCCTCCTAACTTCAGGATTGGTGCTCTATCTACAACATCAATTAGCTGGCCCCCTATCTAGTATTTTATATAGACATTGTAGTAATCCTATGAGATTGGCAAAATAAATATTATTATCCCCATTTGACAGAAGAGGGAACTAAGGCCTACAGAAGTGACTTGCTTAAGACTACATGTTTGGTTTATAGCAGAGTCTATTGCTTGATTAGTATCTAAAAGCTCTTGAACATAAGCACACGTCAAACAACAGGAAAAGAATGTCTGTGGCAGATAACAATCATGGTATAGTGGAAAGAGTGATAAATTTGGAGTCAGAGGACATGGGTGTGAAGCATGTAAAGAGACTACACAATGGATAGAAAAGGCTGGTCATAGAATCAGGAAATCTAGATTCCAGTTTTATTTGTGGAACTTATATCAGTTCTGTCATGATGGATGATCAAGTCAAAACTTCTCCATACCTCATGGAAACTCTTAGTCACTTATGAGTTCTTCAGGATTTTCTACAAAGATAAAATTACAAATCTGAATTTTTTGGGGGGGAAAAAAGACCGGTCCCTCTTGTAACAGATGTGAAAAAAACTGAGGTCTAGAGAGAAGGGATGACCAATTCAACTGATAAAGATTTTACTGGGCAAGGACAATAGTTTCTTATAGGCTGACCAAGTTAGGGCCCAAGAAAGGGTGATAGTAACTTTTTACTTAAGACTTATTTGTTTTAGAGAGTCAGAAATCTTTCATTTTGTTTGGGATTAGGACAGGATATTCAGGAATTAATGGATTCAGGGGCTCAGTCCCTACTGTTTGGTCCTCCAAAGAAAAGGGCAGACAGGGCACATGCTTCACTGATGGAAGTCCACTAGAAAAGTCAGAGTTTGTATTGTAACTTGCAATTTTCACATGTGAAAACAGAAACTTCTTCAAGAAGGGAAGAAGTATTTTAGACATATTGAGATTTTTACACTGTTAAAGACCTGACTAAAGATTAGATTAGAGCCCCAAGTATAGTCACTTCAGGGAGGAAACATGCCCCAGGAAAGGGCTGAGGGAGACATTGGGTATGAAGAAGTCCTTTTCTGGTGTATCAGAGAGTCTAGGAAGCGTATCCCTGAATGATTCTGTTGGCAAAAAATATAGGCTCCCACCCTAATTGTCCCACCCTAATTATGTCTCTGATCTTGATGATACATAGGCTATAACACGCCTACCAATTCCTATCACCTTCTCTTTTCTTCTTCAGCTTCCTAATGGGGCAAGAGAAGAGGTTAGGGTAGGGATGAGGGGAAAGGTACCCCAGTTCCAAACCTCAGTGAGGAAACATAAAGGTGTCCCTCTCCCTTTCCCCTACTTCCCCTTGTGGAACAAAGCTGCTATTTCCATTGTGGCCAGGTCAGGATGCCAGTACTACGTCAGGCTTCCCCAGGGGTGTGTCTGTGTATGTTTATGTGTGTGTGTGTGTATGTTCGTGCACCAAGGATTGTATAATGAGCTCTGCATGTGTATATATGTGTGTGTGTGTGTGTGTGTGAGATGCAACTGAACTTTACATAACCTGATGTAACACGGAAGTTATGATTCTGAGGTGAGGGCGAGAACCTGGGCTAGCACCCAAACCACAAGAGCATTTGACTTGTGGTTGCCAGGTCCCCACAAAGGGGGGTTGTGGACAACTGTTGGGATTTGCCCATCACTAGGTACCTATGTCCTGGTACCTGTGGCAGGCACTGGGATTTTGAATGGGGGAAAGATAGGGAGAGGAATGAATGGGTGTTATTAGTCCCTTCTTGTCCATTTTGGGGATATTATGAATATAGAGTGAGGGAGAATAAGTCTGGTCAAGCTTCCTCACTTCACTCACTACGACCTCCTCTCCTTACCTATGAAACCATTTTTCTGCTTGAAAGGCTTCAATACTACTTTCCCTGCTTCTTCTACCTGGGGTTCTCGACAGCAATATCCCCAGAACCATTTATGGGGCACCTTGGAGAGTTGTTGGCATTGGGATGTGGGAGGAGATGGCTGATGAAAATTGGCACCATCTTGCCCCACTGTGTGTTCTAAATGGGTGATGGTGACACAGCTGCCAGAGAGCCCTCCCTTTTTCTCTTCCTGCCCTAAGCAAGGGCTGATCCATCTCTATTCCTCTTTCTTTGAGCCACCTGCTCTAAGATCATAGTGATGCAACTTGCTTGGTAAGTTTCCTCAGTGGTGGGTAGACACCAGGGACTGAGAGCTGGATTGACTGAGATAGAATGCAAGGTTAGGAATCTCTCCAAAACTGTCCAGGGGCACGCTTCGAAAGTCAGGCAATGGGCACTTCATATATTCTCTTTAAAACACTTTCCACTATGACCAAGAAGGAGCGCATAAGAAAAGTTCCCCGGATTGTCCCCCTTGAAATCATATCTCATGATAATCAGGGAGAAGTAACATTCATTTAATTAAAAATCAATTTGCAAAATCTCAGAAGTAGAAGAGACCAATTTAAAATAGACCCAGTATCACCTTCACAACCCTTCCAAGTAAATGGCCATCCAGCCTTTGCCTGGAGCTCAGCCAGGGTGCAGGGTACACTACCATAGAAAACAATCCACTTTACTTCTGGGTAACTCTTATTATTAGCAGGTTTTTCCTTCCCTCAAACTAAAATCTGTTTCTGTGCAACTTTTCCTCATTGCTCCTTATTCTGTCCTCTGGAGCCAAACAGGACAAATCTATTCCATTTTCTACACAACAACCTTTCAAATTCTCAAAAATAGTGATTATACCCTGCTCTAATCTGTATCTCTTCCCCATGATAAGCAATTCCACTTGTTCAACTAAGCCTAGCATGCTTTGAGGTGTCTTTTCATCCCGGTCAACCTTTTCTGGATGTAATTCATCCACCTTGGCTATGTCTTTCATTGAATGAGGGATATGTCCTTCCTAAGATGCTTGGATTAAGAGATCAGGGAAGCCTTCCCTGAAGGCTTCATTGAGGAGATGTCATTTGAGTTTCTAGTTAATTAGGATAAGTAGTAACAAACATGAAGAAATCTTGAGATTCTTTCAGATATAGAGCACATTGCGAGCAAAAGGCAAGAAAGCATTGGAGCATGTAGTGGGTAAAGCAAATATATGGAAGAGAAGAAAAGTGAGAAATATTAAACTGGAAAAGTAGGATGCTGATTTTAGAGGACCTTGAATTTCAGATCAAGGAGTTTGAACCTTACTTGGAAAGCGATAGAGTCACTGAAGAGATTTTTGAGCAGAGGAGTGACACAATTGGAACTAAGAATAAAGAAATTAGTCTAACAAAGATATAAAACTTGAATTGGAGTTGGAGACAGCTAAACCGATACTTTGAGAAGGATTTCACTCTTAAGCGTCTAGGGTTATAACTATGGTGTATGTATAAGTGATTGGTTAAGAGAGTAATATAGAGAAGAATGAAGGAAGAGAAAAAAAAAACCCCAGCAATCTGAAAATAGTTAACATGGACACAAGTTCAAAGACAGAAGATGCATGGTTTATGGATGTAAAGCATCCAGCATTGGATGTGATTGATCTGAAAGAAGACAAAATATAGTAAAAACTTAGAATCAGACTACTTTGTCATTTACTAATTGCATGACTATAGCAACTGGACAGTGATATAGTTGAATAAGTACATTGTAAGGGAAGTTTTATATCTTTGTTAGACTAATTTCTTTATTCTTCCAGTTACAATCTGGGCTTTAATTTCCTTATTTTGTTGTTGTTCAGTCATTTCAGTCATGTCTGACTCTTTGTGACCCCTATGTGGAATTTTCTTAGCAAAGATACTGGAATGATTTGCCATTTCCTTCTCCAGCTTATTTTACAGATGAGGAAACAGAAGCAACTAAGGGTAAGTGACTTGACTAGGGTCACACAATTAATAAGTATTGGAGGCCAGATTTGAACTCAGGTTCTGTTAACTCTGGGTCAAGTGCTCTACCCACTGTGCCACCTAACCCTAACCCTCACAACTTCCAGTTACAATCTGGGCTTTAATTTCCTTATTTTGTTGTTGTTCAGTCATTTCAGTCATGTCTGACTCTTTGTGACCCCTATGTGGAATTTTCTTAGCAAAGATACTGGAATGATTTGCCATTTCCTTCTCCAGCTTATTTTACAGATGAGGAAACAGAAGCAACTAAGGGTAAGTGACTTGACTAGGGTCACACAATTAATAAGTATTGGAGGCCAGATTTGAACTCAGGTTCTGTTAACTCTGGGTCAAGTGCTCTACCCACTGTGCCACCTAGCTACCCTAATTTCTATAATAAAGTTATATTAAGTCACTTCTAAGTTTTCCTCTAGTTCTAATGTTCTGTGGCTCCCTAATTTTGAGTGGGTTTTGGCCCACCAGAAAACTGGATTGCTGGTTTCTACCCTCACAAGCTTGCCCAGTTTTCTGCTCTTCCTCCTACTTTATTTCCCCAATATTTTCCTTTTCCCCCTCAAGTATTCTTTGGGGACTGGGATCTAAGAAGACACCAAGAAAGTTCCATAGGTTCTAGTGCTTCTTAGTCTCATTCTCCAGGCTTTCTACCTTATTCTGTATTTATCTCTATTTAGTGAAAAGCACCATTCATATGAGTTCAGATGAATACCGAAGAATAGTTGAGTGGCTTAGCAGGACGCAGGAGATACTCCCAATTGTTTGGGTAGTTTTTTGATTTCCTCTCTGAATATGATTGCCCTCTGCTTATATTCCTGTAGTCTGAAGTAGATGGAGATTAGGTCAAAAAATCAACAAAAATTATGTGCCAGGTGCTGTGCTAAGTACTGAAGATACAAAGAAAGGAGAAAAAAAGTCCTTGGAGATTTCCTTTGAGGCATTCTTCTTCAATCATACTCTAGTTATCCATACTCTTAGATTGTACTATTTCTTTCTTTTTTTTTTTTAATAGCCTTTTATTTACAGGATTTATACATGGGTAACTTTACAGCATTAACAATTGCCAAACCTCTTGTTCCAATTTTTCACCTCTTACCCCCCCCACCCCCTCCCCTAGATGGCAGGATGACCAGTAGATGTTAAATATATTAAAATATAACTTAGATACACAATAAGTATACATGACCAAAACATTATTTTGCTGTACAAAAAGAATCAGACTCTGAATTATTGTACAATTAGATTGTACTATTTCTTATTGTCCCTGTGTTACTGTGCTTGGTATACTCACCCCAGTGCCTCTGGTCCGATGGAGGAGATAGGCAAGACCCTGGCAGAACTCCTAGTCTGTCATAGTCTTTAACCTGAGGAAAGAGTTCCACATTCCTTATTCTTGGTTTTCCCAAAGGGCCCCTATTTCAGTCTGGTAGGTACACTCCTGCTCCCATCAAAGCTCAGGGGAATCTAGTGCCTAATATAGTGCCTGACACATAGCAGGTGCTAATTATTTGTTAGTTGATTGAATTAAGTGTAGGAAGATGGGAAGAGAATGGGAAAGAAAAGAAGTCTTAAGATTCTATTTCATCTCTGGTCAACAACCAGAGAGAACATAACTGGAGCATGTTTGGATGGGAGAGAAACCCTAGTTATAATTTCCTACCCATACTGGGTGGCAGATATTACTGAAAGAGTCAATAGCAGATTCTGAACTTTTACCTAGCACTGAAACTACATGAAATTCATGTCCTTTCTTCCCAGGGATTGCCTAAACCCTTTTTCTTCCATCTCTCCCCAAAACTGACATCTGCTTCCTCACTACCCTGACAGGAGCAATCCAGACCACCAGTCCTTAGATAGGTAGAGGGATTAGGGAAAAAACTTTGAAAAGAGATGATTTGGTGAGAGAAACGTGGCAGTCTTGTACAGTTTTCCTCTTTCTCTTCTTTCTTTCCCTCTGCCTCCTCTCATTCACTTTTAGATCTTCCCTCTTAAATCAACTAGTCTGTGTAGGTATATTGAGGCTCAAGGTAGGTATGAAGGTAGCATGTTGGGGCTCAAGTCTTCTGTTGACTCTCCCCCCTGGGAAAAGGTAAACAAGCCAGATATGCCATGTCTACCCTCTTCATTCCCCTGGAGAAGGGCAAAAGTAGAAGTCATCATTATCCCTATTCCCCTCTTCTTCAGCTTTTCCCTTCTCTGGGGCATTTAGGTTCTCTGTCCCTAAAGAACATGAGACAGTAGTGGGGCTTATGTTTGGGGGGAGTTATATCTGTTACTGTAGTTCAATCTGCCCAGATACTTTCATCAGCAGTAACAACTGTGTCTCTGGCAGTCCTAACATGTCCAGGCAGGGGGTTCCCCACCCTATCTCAATGGGGCCCCTTGCTGCTCTCCCCTCCTCCAGTAAAGACTCATTCTTACCTTTTCCCGGATGTAGGGGACAGGCTGGGGCAGGCCAGGGACACACTCAGTTTCCCTTTTCCTATTGCCTCTCCCTAGAGTTGACACCCACTCCCCCACACCCTTTGTTTGGGGAACACAGATCCAGAATTCTTGGGTTAGGGGCACTGGGATTCAGGAAAGGAATTCAAGGAAGAAGGGTATTTATGGACTTCTTTCTCCTCTGGGGTCCTAGCACATCCCTTTACTGCTCCTTAAATTTTGAGGGAGTTTTGGGGAAGGAATGTGAAGAGGAGCCTTCCTGTGTCAGGGCTAACCATTCTGGAGGGGACACAATCAGGAGGAAGGGTTCTGTGGTGGAAAGAGGTCATGAAGGGTTCAAGGAACTTCTCTTTTCCCAACTTCCTTTTTTCCTGATTATTAACCATTTTTATTGATATTTTTTAGGTCACTTTCATCAGTCAAATATATCACTCTTCTCTCTTTCCCAGAAATGCATCCTTTGTGACAGAGGGTTAAAAAGGAAGAAAGCAGTTCAATAAAACTGACATCTCAATTGAGGCTGAAAATATATGCAATGTTCATTCCCCCCAAACCTTAGCTTTTTAAAATCACCCAACTGTTTATAGATATAGAATGTCAGAACAGAGTGACACTCTAGGATCCTCTCACATTTTTACAAATGAGGAAACTGATGCCCAAAGAGAGAAAGTAATTTAACATATCCAGGCAGTGGCAGAACTGAGAAGAGAATTTTGACTTAAACTACAAGGCCTCTTTCTATTGTATCACTTATCTGGTTACAGAAATTGAAAGAAATATCCTAGAAACAGTTTCTTTCTGGATGTAATTAATTGATCCAGGCAGATACTTCATCTTAATTTTGGCCTCCAAGCATTGACAGAGAAAGGAGCCTTGTAGGGGCTCATTTATGGAATGTGGAATCTTTCCCCATATCCTTTTAAGAACAGAAAAAAACTGAAGGTGATAGTGAAGGGAAGGAAGAGCACTTTTGTGGGGAATCAAGGAGTTAGGCGAGATAACTTTGTTAGTGTGCCATACATGGCACACTTTCTGGCTCTTCAAACTACCAGAATAGTGCCTATTCTTCTGGGTAGTGGCAAAGAAGGTGTGAAAAAAGGATGGTGATTGCCTTGTCCTCTCATCTGTGAGCCCAGAGCATAGCCATAGGGTCAGTCAGGATAAAGAGTAGGGTCTTATAGGTACAAATAGAGTGAAGAAGACAGAAAGATGAAGATTTGAATCCTTCAATTATAGACTTACTATATGACAAACTCTCTGGGCCTTGGTTTCCACAGTTGTAAAATGAGGGAATTGGACTTGATGAAATCTATGTTCAGCAGTTTAAAATCTATCATCCAGTAATTTTGTGGATGAGACATCTTTAGCTTAGCTTTACAAGGTTGGGAAGCAAAACACCAGGTCAGATTCCATGGGAAAGGCAGAGGGCTCTGAGCTAAATTCATAACTCCAAGCCAGTTACAGACTGGTACTGAGACTTATTGGTGGGCAGAGCCCTAGGCTGATGAGTAGAGACAGTTCCTGAACTCAGAGGTTGATGGACCAGTCTGATACATATCTGAAGACATGGTCTCCACCTTTAGGGAGTAGTATTAGCATACTTATCCTTCATTAGATAGCCCTCATTACCACTGCCTTCCTTTAAGATTATCTCCAATTTATATTGAATATATTTTGTTTGTATATTGTTACTTGCATGTTGTTTTCTCTGTAAACTTCTTAAGAACAGGGATTTTTTGGTCTTTCTTTTTATTCCCAGCACTTATCATAGAACCCATCACCCATCATTAAACAGACATTTAATAAATGTTTCTTGATTTGATTTAACTAGGGAAGGGTTCCCTAGAGTCTTTAGGTAAGTAGTGGAGCCTGCTCTGGACAGTCAAGTTCTTTTTCTTCCTTTTCTCTCCCCAGTGTTGTGTGAATGTGGCTGAGTCACTGGTGTCTCTGGGCCTCTGATTCTTCCTCTGGACAATGAGTCCCTGCCCCTCCCTGTCTCCCACGGTTGGAGGTGGGTAGGTGTGAGAACTTACAAGATCCTAGGTAGGAAACAGCTTTGAATTCTAGAGCTAGGTGGGATCCCTCCTCCCCATCTTTTTCTTTTCCTATGCCTGCAGGTTTTTTTTTTTTTCCAAGGGGACTATTGTCAAACCTCAGAGAAAACATCACCACCTACGATTAATATCTGACACAGCACCCAGACTTAGGGCCCTGCCTTTGGGGAGCTTACAGTCAGACACAATCATATAGACAGAGACTTATAAAACAGAGCTAGTCAAAACTCCAATATTGTTAAGTGTGCTTTATCATACACAAGGGAGGGGACAAGGTTAGGTAGAGAAGGCAGTTATGGGTCAGGAGAAGGCAGTTATGGCTCAGGAGAATGCAGTTAAGACAGTGAAAGGAACAATTTTTTTGGAGTCAGAAGAGATGTAGGGTGTGGTATTTGTCATCCTTTTTGACATTGGCTTAACTTCTTAGGGCTCTACTTTTCTTATAGATGATTTCTAAGGTTCCTTCTAACTCTAAATGCTGTGATTCTAAATTTGTATTTAAGATAGAAAGTTATGGGGGTGAGGAAGGAAGGGTGAAAGTAGCCAAAAGGATGATAGATGGAAGAATTGATAGCTACAATGGGTAGAGTGCCAGACCTAAAATCAGAAAGACCTTAGTTCAAATATGGCCTCTGCTATTTGCTAGCTGTGTAACTCTAGGCAAATTACTTAATCTCCATTTATCTCAATTTCTTTATCAGTAAAATGACAATAATAATAGTACCTACCTCCTAGGATTGTTGTGAGAGTCTACTGAGATAATTGCAAAATGCTTAGCAGAGAGCCTGTTATAATAAATGCTATATAAGTGTTAGCTATTAGGAGCGTTTCATTGAGGGCAATGTACTGGAAATGGCAGGAGGAAAATGTTAGTAGTGGCAAGCAAGGGATGTGGTAAACAGAGTATAGGGATTTCAGGCAGATGATGTGACAAATGTCTCTGATAGACAGAAGTCTCTATAGACTAGAGGTAGGTGGGAGACATGACTAGAGAAAGGGCCTACGCAAAATGTGTGGCTGAGGGAGAAAAGTAGAGGCAGGTTAGATATGCCTTAAGAGGCATCCCTCCCCCAAATCTTTCTAATTTGGCACCATGGAGGACAGAAGTGCTAGTGGAAATCTCAAGGTGAATAGGAGAAGGATGGACCACATGGTAGTTTTCTAGCATGCTGGTCTTTCCTTAGCCTTTCAGATCTCTGAAAGTAGGAAAAGAGGAGAATACATCATTTGGAGATTACACAGGTATAGGTAGTTTTGTTGAGTTGAACACAGGCAGAAAACTTTAGCTTGCATTTTTGGCTTTGAACTCTGAGTTCAGTCCGGCTCCATCCAACCTGTGCCCATAAGAGGGATCAAGAAAGATAAGGTACCCTCTCTTGGAGGAAGGGATTCCTGGACCAGAAGGGAAACTTAAACTATCAGGGTGAGGAATGGGTGATGGACATTTTCTCTTTCCCTCTGGGGTATATTGTTCCCTTTGTCCCATGTAAGGAAAGGCCCTCCTCTATCTTCTTCCAAAGCCAATAGACTTTTAAACTATTGTGTTAAATTTAATATCAACCTTGTATATTACTCTTTCCCCAAATTCTTCCCTATGTTCATTTCTTTGATGTTTGTTAAATTCATAATAAAAAAGAAAGACAAGAACACAAGGGACTTCATAAAATGAATTTCTAAAATCCAGGGAAATTATGTTTATAGCATTCCCAGTCTGACTTCCACTGGGTCATTCTTCTTTCCTTGTCTCCATTGTATGTTAGACAGATTCGGTTCAAGAAAGGCAGACTCACTTGAATATTAGCCAAAGCCAAACAGCTTGGATCTCTAAAATATAGAGACAAATAAAACGAGACCAAAATAGGATAAAATTATTAGGCGTCTACTAAGGATGTGTTATGTGCAAAGCATTGTGCTTGATTTCCTCATTTTTAAACTGGGAATAATAACTGTTGCACTACCCAAGTCATAGGGCTGTCTTGAGGATCAGATGAGATACAATGTAAGCATTTTGTAAACCCTCAGGCTTATTTAAATGTGAGTTATTCTTCAGTATCTCCAATGATATCTTTCCAGAAGGAAAGAGATAGTGAATTCTCTTTGAGCATTCTCTGCCCTGAGACGAGCTTCTCTTCCCCAAATTCCTCCTTCCCTTCCACAGTAGCTCTCCATGGTCTTAGTTGTAGAACTACTCCTTCCCCCTCTCTCCCCACCCAGTGTAAATTGCCTGGGGTTATGAGATGGTAGGCAGATGATGATTCTTGAAAAGTTTTTTGAATCAGTAAGTTAGTAAGTAATTATTAATCACTTACTATATACCAGGTACTGTGCTAAGCACTGTGGAATACAAAGAAAGGCAAAACTAATCAGTGCCTTCAAAGGGCTTTACATTCTAAGGTGGGGGAGACAACATGAAAAACATTGTACGTGCAAGTTATATAAAGTGTAAATGGAAACTAATTTCAGAGGGAAGGCATTTAGCAGTTGGGGGGAGGGTATGGAGTGGGAAGGATAAAACTGGAAAAAGCAGGGATGTTATATGAGAGCAGTCTTAGAGGAAAGGAGGAAAGCCCAGAGATAAGGCGAGGAAGGATAGATAGCATTCTAGGCAAGGAGGGACAGCTGATGAAAAGGTAGGAGTCAGGGGATATGTGTGAGAAACAAAAAGGCCAGTATTATTGGATTTGGAGGGCAGTAAAATGTAAGAAGACTGGAAATGTAGGAAGGGCTCAAGTTGTGATTGGTTTTAAATGCCAATTTAAAAAGAGTGAGGGAGACAGTGTTTCTAAGCAAAGAGTGGGTGCAGTGTGTGCGTTGGGGGGAAGGGAACATGATTTACTGGCTAGGCCAAAGAGACAGGGAAAATTTTTCTGCCCTGCATCAACCACCACAGTTAAACCTGAGTCACTAGTGGGGCGTGGGGTGTGGGGTGGGGAGTAGAGGGGATGGAGCAAATTTTTCCATTCAACCCCGCCCCCCTTCAACCCAGTAAACCGGCTCACCTGATCAGCTCTTTGCTTCCGCTTACACCAAGGGAAATTCCAGTTCTTTTTCCTTTTTCTGCCTGAGTTTGATTTGGGATTGGGGGAAGGGGGTTGAAGGTTCTCTTGGACTAGGGAAAACTTTACCGGGGGAACTACTGCTAGGGTCTCGATTGGGTCCATTTAGCATACAGTGAGGATTTGCTGATGATCTAGTCAGTGTGAGCATAGCCAAATGCTAAATGTAGAAGAGAGTAGTGGGCAAAAGTTGGTTTTGGAGGGGAAGGTGTAACAGTTTGAGTGGGGATTTTTCTTGGGGTTCTAGTGATACCGGTTTCCATTATCCCATTTCCAGAGGAATTGTATTGTGGAACTATGAGTGGCAGGATGTTAAGGACCAGGGAGGGTTGGAGACTCAATTTGAAATTGGGGACTAAATACAGGATGTGGGGTTTAAATTTTGGGTGTGGAACAGGTTTCTTTCGTCTGCTCCTTTTCCGGTTGTCAGGTGCCTTGGGATGAGGTGAGGGGAATGAATGTAGATTTTGCCTGGGGACACAGGATTCACACACTGGAAAACAGACACAGAGCCATAAGAACTCACAAGGGGACACAGAGGCAAGTTCTCATATACTCACATAGGGGTGGGGTGCACCATGACATAGTGAGGTGTCATTTCAGTGGGATGGAAAAAGCACTAGATTTGTAATCAGGGGATCCTGGTTTAACTGTACCTAAAAAATCTTGAAAAAGCCATTTCTTCATCTGTAAAATAGAGAAGTTGTACTAGATCAGGACTTCTTAACCTAGGGTCAGTGAACCTGTTTTTTTTTTGTTTTGTTTTGTTTTGTTTTTTAAATTTACAGCTGCATTTCAATATAGCTGGTTTCCTTACTGTGCATTTTGTTTTATGCATTTAAAGCATTATTATGAAAAAGGTTCCATAAGCTTCATAAGACTGCCAAAGGGGTCCCAGCTACAGAAAAAGTTAAGAACACCTAAACTATGTGCTTTTTAAAGTTAAAATATAGATTCTTCAAAATGCAAATCATTTAAATTTATAGAGGCACACAAAACTATCAGTATTCTTATAGTTTGTAAGTTTGGAGGAAATTGAAGCTATCCTCAAATTTTGCCAGTGAAATGCTAACAAGGTGGAGGCCATAAGGGAGAAAAGAGGTTCCAGTCTTGCTCAAGCACAGGGTCTTTTAGCAGTTCTTTTGAACATTCCCATGATTCCTTATTTTCTCCCTAGAATGCTAGTGTGTGCTTGTGTGTGCTTGTGTGTGTGTGTGTGTGTGTGTGATATGAGTAGAGGTTTTCTTTGCTTAGTAGAGATAGCATGGAACTTGGAATCAAAAAATACGATTTTGATTATTATATACCTACCTATTGTCTTCCCCCACCTTTTTCCTCAAAGAAGTAAACCCATAAAGGGCTGGAACTGCTTTATTTTTATCTTTATATTCTCAGACCCTAGAATAGGACATAGCACATAATAAGAGTCTGAATACATTGTTGAATGATTGGCTGATAGACCAAAATCATTTAACCTTTCTGAGCCTCAGTTTTCACATTTTCACAATTCTCATATCTGCAGTCCTTACCTCATTGAGTTGTCTGAGTATTAAAGGAGATAATGGATGTCTAAACGAGGTAATCAAGGGAGCTCTTGATTTGCTGAACTGCAGCATTTCTCATGGAACTGGACATGTGTTTTCTGGCTCCTGGATGAGATAAACCAATCCAGAAAATGAAAATTTCTTCAGGTTCACCCCCCTCCGCTACATTCGTAAAGTGCTCTGCAAATCTCAATGTGTTATATAAATGTCAGCTATCAGTATTGTTGTTAATACTCCTCTTCCTCCCTTAGAGAAAACACTTAGCTGCAGAAACTGGTGTATGTATGAGGGTGGGGTGGGGCAAGGAGAGGCAAACTGGAGGAGGAGAAATGGGAGATACACTCTCAGTTTGTAGGTATGGGAGGGAGAAATGGGGGATATCCAGGGCCTCACCACTTCCCAGCTTTGGAAGTTTTCCACTCTCTGTCTGGCAGAGCTGGTACCCAGAGTATACCATAGGCCAAAGGGTGGGGCAGTGCCCTGCTGCCACAGTGATCTGTTGCCCAGAATAAGCAACAATGACAGTGCTGATCCTAGGATATCTGATCCCCAGCCACCTGGGGAGGCTAGGCATCTGTGGAAATTAGTCATTAGTAGTGACTACTACTGCCTGATCACTCATATCTTGACCACCAATATAGAGAAGTCTTGAGTACCAGAAGAGCTTGGAGGTCCCCTTGTCCAACCTCCCATTCTATTTAAGAATGCAGTCTATCTGACAGGTGGTTATTAATCTTTGAACACCTTCATTGATGAAGAATTCAGAAGTCTCACAAGTCAGTCTGTACTTCTCATTAGAGTTCCAGCTCCTTAAGAATTGGCATTGCTTCCCATAGCACTGTCTGTGGTAGGTGATTAATTAATTCTGATTGACTGACTGTATAGTTTTAATTGTTAGAAAGATATTACTAATATTGAACCACAAATTTTTCTATTAGATTCAGAGCTAGAAGGGATGTTGGGAGTCACTTAGTCCAATCTAATTTTACAGATAAACAAAAAAGCCCAGAAAGGTTGAGTTATCAAAGTTATATAAGGTCAGTTATTCAGTTAATAAACATTTATTAGGCGCCTGCTTTGTGCCAGGTACTGCACTAAGTGGCGGAACTGAAAACTGAAGCCCATTCATAGGTCTTATTTCTGCTTTCTGTAGACAGATTAAGTTATATAGGTCAGAAAACTGGGAGTCTAGTTGGAAATCCTTTACATTTAGTAACCAAAGAACAAGTTTTATACCTTAATACCCAAATCCAGCCCCCATTCCTAGGTCCCCATCCATAGATCATACCTCCTGATCCCTAAGATGAAAAACCCAGCCCCTGATCCCTGGAATCCCACAACCTGATCCCTAGGAATCAATTTCTAAGCCTCAGGAATTTATTATTCACTAATGCTTATTCTGACATCCTGTCCCTCTCCCATCCCCCATCCATTTCCTGTCTCCCAGTCTGGTTCTTCAGTAGCCCTTTCTCAGAGCAGAAGGTGAAGGGTATGTATGTTTGGGAAAAAAGAAGACAAATGTAAAGTGGGGATCAGGGCCTGCATCAGGAGAGAGTGATTACTTTGTTGGCCTTATCATGTGTCTCCGGCTAGCTCTAGTTTCCCAGGTTCTTCAAGGTAGCTGGGGTATCATTAGGGAAGGAGGGCTGCCCCCTGGACCTTCCTGTAGCAGGGGAAATGAATGGGCAAAAGAGGCTTTGGATGGACAGATCTTCTTAATTATCCAAAGTCCAAAGTGGGGCCCCAGCCCAGGAAAGAGAGGTTGGTAAAAATGAAGGAGTATTAAGACTTTGGAGGAAAAGGACTGGAGACCTTGGGGGAGAAGTACCTAGTGGAGAGAGTAAAGGCAGCAGTATGCAAATAAGATTTAAAGCATCTATTTTTTTTTTTCAGGATTCCATAGAAGGGCTCATTTTTGGCAGCCAAAGGGCAGAGGATTTGCAGAGTGGGGAGGATAGGCAAGCTGCTGGGAAGGGAAAGATTGGGGAAGGAAGACCCTAGGCCTCCTCTTCCCTCCCTCCCCACTCATAACCCATGGATAAAAGCTCTATCCCCTCTAAACTCTTAAGCCCCTGAGCCCTCATTAAAGACTTTAATCCCCCAGCCCCAGATAAAGGGGCCTCAGCCCAGATCTGGAGGTATGGAGGGAAAAACCTTTCTCTATTTCTCTCTAGCCTCTATTCCTTTCCTACAAGTCAATTTATCTCAGCCCTAGGCTCCCTTCTCTCCTCAATGTGCCCCCACGTAATTATCCCTCTCTGGGGCCCCTTCTTCTTACCCAGGTATATCTCCCTTCCTTTCTTGTGTTTCCTTCTCAATCTTCTCCCTCTTCCTCTTTTAATCCTCCTCCCTCAGTCCTCTCTTCCAGTGACCTCCAGATTCTTGCTTCTTACTTTCCTCCCAGGTTTTCTCAGTCCCATCCCTTTGCTCCCCAGGAACTGAATATCTTGTTTCTCTTGTATTCCTTCTCCCTTTAACTCCTCAGCATTCCATGGATTAGATTGGGACACTAGCTTCAGAATACCTGAGGTTGGGCTCTGTTTTTGAAAGGTGAAAACCTCTTCGGTGGTTAGCAAATTGGTGAAGCAAAGAATAAAGAATATGTGAATAGAGATAGAGCTAGATGTTGGGAGTTGATGGGAAATGGGAGGAGGAAAGCAATAGGCTTCCAAAAAAGGAAGAGGGGGAGGAAGGCAATTTTCCTGGTAGAGTAGGAGAAAGTCCCTGGCAAAAGAAGCTTTTCCCACTGCCTTGTTCCCTACTACTCTGGAGATTCCCCCTCCAAATTGGGAGGGGGAGTGAAAGGAAGGGAAATAAGGTCTTAGCAGCCTCCTTTTCTGGGAAGTAAGAGACTAAGTCACTAGTCCTGTCTTGGCTCCTCACTTGCTATTGGATTCTGGGTTAGTCACCAGTTGTCTTTAGGGCTCAGCTTCTTTATCAGCTGAGTGGGGAGAATCACTCTGATGCTTCTTTTTCACATGCCAAGGCTGGCATGAGAACAAAATGTGAAGCTGGATGAGAAAACACTTTTAGCAACAAAAAGTTCTGAAAACATTCATAGGATGCTGGAAGTTTTATACTACCATGGGTTGGCATCTTGGTCTTAGTCATGCTGCATTCACTGAATGTCTATCAAGAATGCTGGTGGCCTGGTAGTTTCATATAGAACTGCAGAAAACTTTTCCTCTCTCTTTCACATCTCTACCCAGTATCTGTATGGATTGAGTCTATCTAGAAGACTTGGGCTAAAATTTGAGCTTTACTACTTACTATCTGTGCAACCTAGGTCAAATTATTTGCCTACTCTGAGTCTCAATTTCCTTATCTGTAAGTGAGAGTTAAACTGTGAGATGTAAAGTTCCTTCCAGTTCTAGGGGTCTAGGGTTCTGTGATTCCACATCCAGAGCTCATTCTATTCTACAAGTCCATCTATTTATCCCAATCTGAACCTGTCTATGGGTAGATCATTGATAAATGTAGTCTCTGTCCTCAGAAAACAGAGATTGGGAATGGAGGAGGAGGAAGGAGACAATGCCTTCTCTAGGGGACTCCCCAGGCTGATATATAGATGTGTGAATGTGTGTGTGTGTGTGTGTGTGTGTGTAACAACACTGTTCCTGTCCAAGTTGTTGCTATTTTGATGGTAAAGACACAGTTCTTATCCCGAAGGGACATTTTTCTGCCCTGGAAGCAAATTTGGAGACAGAAATATAAAGTATATAGAGTATATAAATATAGATCTATAACTCTTTGAGAGAAAAGATTATATCCCCATCATTGTATCTCCATTACTCATACTGTTCGTAGGTACTTAATATCAGAAGGATCAGAATTTAAAAATACCTCAAAGAACCACTTCAATTTTTGTGTCAGTTGATAAATTTAGTTAATAAATGTTGAGGGAAGTCTGTTGAGAAGAATTTATTAAGCACTTATCTACTCTCAAGAAGCTTACCTTCTTTTAAATTATATTTTTATTAAAGCTTTTTCTTTTCTTTTCTTTTTTCTTTTTCTTTTTCTTTTTTTTTTTTTTTTTTTTTTTTTTTTTTTTTTTTGCTGAGACAAATTGGAATTAAGTGACTTGCTCAGGGTCACACAGACAGCAAGTGTTAAGTGTCTGAGGTCAGATTTGAATGAAGGTTCCTCTTGACTTCAGAGCTGGTGCCCTATCTAGCTACTACTAGCTATCCCAAAGCCTTTTTTTTTTTTCAAAATGTATGTATGAATTGTGAAGATCGCGTATTTTAAAATCAGCAGGAGTCAGGAATTCAGGTTAGGGGAAAATCGTCAGTCTTTATTCTCAGTGAAGAAGGATCGGAGGTGGAAGAGAATCAGCGATAGCAATGTGTGCAGCTGAGTCAAGAAGCTAGCTAGACCCGCAGCCACACGACCAGCAGGCAGGAGAATGGAACCCAGGCCCCATCTCTCCCAGCTTCTCTTCCTGTTCCTGTCTCTGCCTCCACCCACCAAAATCGTCATTTCCTGTACAACACATCAGGACTTGCACAGAGAGTGGGCAGGGACCATTCTTTATCCAATCATGTATATTAATAGAGTATAGTCCAATTACTATTTAGCCTCATGTACTTGGGACCTCAGTACATCAACTCAAACCTCAGCCCATTACAATGAATAATTTTCAACATTCACCCTTGCAAAACCATGTTCCAAATTTTTTCCCTCCTTTCCCCCCATCTCCTCACCTAGATAGCAAGTAATTCAATATATGTTAAACATGTACAATTTCTCTATACATATTTCTACAATTATTGTGCTGCATGAGAAAAATCAGATCAAAAAGGAAAAAAAATGATAAAGAAAACAAAATGCAAGCAAACAACAACAAAAAGGGTGAAAATATTATGTTGTGATCCACACTTAGTTCCTACAGTCCTCTCTCTGGCTGTAGATGGCTCTCTTCATCACACTGCCTTTGGAACTGGCCTAAATCACCTCCCTGTCGAAAAAAGCTGCAGACGTGAGTAGACGTGATCTTAAAGAGTAGACGTGATCTTAAAGATGCAAAGAAGGCTGAGATGAAGCAGTCAGGGAGGTAGGAACAGAACCAGGAGTAAGCAGTGTCTAGATGTGATCTGATTACAAAGACAGGAGGTGGTCATTTGCAGATAATATTCCAGATAATAAGGCAGCTAGCTGCCTCAGAGTCAGAAAGACCTGGTTTCAAATTTTGCTTTAGACACTTACTAATAGTGTGACTCTGGGAATGCCATTTAACCTTTGTTTGTCTAGCTTCCCTCATCTGTTAAAAAAGATAATAATAGAACTGGGTTATTGTAAGCAGCAAATGAAATAATAATTGTAATTCACTTAGTATAGTGCCTGCACATAGTAAATACTATATAAATGTTGCTATTGTTATTAATAAAATTAATAAAGATTATATTTCTCTTATGCATGTGATATAAAGATATGCCAACACAATACACATTGTTCTTATTAACTTATAGCATATATACCTATACATGTTTATCAAATCATAAGATTTAGAGTTGGAAGAGATCTTTTGAAGACATCTGCTCTCATTTCACAAATAAGAAACTGAGGCTCAGGCAGGGAAGTGATTCACCCATGATTAATTAGCAGGTAGCATAGTTTGGATTTAAACATAAACTCTCTTACTTTCTATCCAATGCTCATCTCGGTAACATTTCTCTCCCCATTTGCAGCAGATTCTATTTTCTCTTTTCCTAATTTGAATCAGTTTTCCCTGGGAGCACCAAACTGACAGGAGGCACGGTGACTCAGGACACAGAGGAGCACTCTCTTGAGAAGAAGCAGTGAACCTGGAGACATATACTGGATCTTTTAGAGAGTAGACTGTATCTCTGGACCCTAAGTATTTGCTGTCCTATGAGAAAGGAAGATGATTTCTCTTAGCTTCCTCCAGATTAGTCGAAAATTTCCTTTGGGGAGTGAGGATTGATCGAATTGAGCCAGCCACAGTCTTGCCAGACTACCTTGGGGATCAATGACCCTTGAAGATGAAATGGTTGACTTGACTGGCCTTAGGATGCCATTTGTAGTTAGGGAGAAGGGATCATACTGTGGCTAAATTTAGGATTTAGTCTGTGACTGAGTTTTTCTTTTTGGGAAGCTAACCAACCCAGATGGGGATCAAACCTACAATGTAAACAGTTTCTAGCTGTTCACAGAGTGGGACTCTATAGGCCAGAGGGAAGCACCTGGAAAAGGGGTTTGAGGAGGGGGTTCAGATTTGCCATCTCCAGCTGCTTAGCAAACATTATGGTCTATAGCAGAGGCCCAGAGGCAAAGCAGGGGTGGGGCTGTGCTCTTCCCCCACATTGGCTCCCTTGGTCCCTCCCTCCCTCTTTCCCACTTTCTATTTCCCAGTGTCCTGCCCCAGTGGGAGCATCCAGGCATCAAGATGGGAAGTGGCACATCAAAGGGAGATTTGCTCTGGGCCCCCCTCCCCAATCCGAGTAGGAGAGCTTCTTTCCCTCACTCAGAGGAAGGGGGGCAGTTTTCCCCCTCTTTCTCTCTCATCTCACAAAGTCCATCTTTTGTAATTCTTTAACAAAGGTTCCCCACTCCAGATGGAGAAAAGTCTGTTCCTCATCTACCACATACGTCTTGCTAATTGACATGCCTAGACCTTTACACTGGCCATTCCATCTGCCTTAGACATCCTCTCCTTTCTTCTCAAGAGTCATATCCCTCAAATTCTGATTCAAAACTTACCTTTAAAAAGAGAGAATACTTCCCTTCACCTCCCCTTCCTTCAAGAAAAAACAAAAACAAAAACAAAAACTAAGATGTAACTCATCTTCTAGAAACTTTGTTTAAAAACCAATCTGCTGACACATAGAGACACACACAGAGACAGAGACTGAGAGAAATAGAAGAGGGAAGGAGAGACAGAAAGACAGAGACAGAGAGACACACATACATACACACATAAATAGAGAAAGGAGGGGGGGAGAGCATAGGGAGGGAGAAGGAAGAGGTCTATAATCTCTCCCACTCTCACTGATTTCATTAACTTGTTTCATTAGCCTGAGGATAGGCCAAATCTACATGAAGTTTTCCCTAGTCTTCCCTTTCCTTTCCCCAGTATCTTCTCTAAGATTAACTTCCATGTATAGTCTATATGTGTCATATTTACATAATTGTTTGCATATTCTATTCCTTCATTAAAATGTATCCTGTTTGTGGATGGGGGGAAAACCCCAATCTACCTCTACTTAACTCTATGCTCTTTCAACTCTGTTAAATTCCCTTTTTATACAATTAACTTGTTCTCTTCCCCCCTTCCCCCCTCCCCTCCCCGTCTCTGTCTCTCTTTCTCTGCTTTTCTCTGTCTCTGTCTGTGTGTGTCTCTCTCTGTGTATCAGATACTGATACTGTGTATCAGTAGATTATTTTTTAAACAAAGAAAGTTTATAGAAGATGAGTTGCATCTTTGTTGTTTTTTTTTCTCCTCAGGGGGAGGGGGAGGTGGGTAAAGTATTCTCTTTGTCTCTCTTTATGTTTTTTTTTTTTTTTTTTTTTTTTTTTAATCTCTTTAACAAACTGTGAGCTCCCTGAGGCCAAGGAATGTGTCCTGTCTAACCCGGATTTTTATCCTATCTCCTTGTTAACTGTGTGTGAACAGGAACAATGGAACTGGGTTAATGCTGACATCAGCCAGATATGGTTAATGTTTGCTTTATGGGAACATATACATATTCTCAATATTTTGGAAATTGTATTTTTTTGTCTCTTGGTCTGCCCAGGTCACAGGAAGAAAAGGAGTTTGAGAAGAACTCTTCTGGAAAACAGTGATTTTAGCTGCTTCTATTTCTCCCTGGTAACAGAGACTGCAAAGGGGCACTTCAGTTATAGTGCTGGAGTTTCAAGCTTGGCTCTGATTCTTCTATTTTTTTTTTTTCCAGGATAGAAATGTTTTCATTTACAATGTCATAGTTTAGCTTTACCAGGTACTCAGTGGATAAAGCCCTGTTCTAGGATTCAGGAATCATCTATCTTCCTGTGTTCAAACCTGGCCTCAGACACCCTCCAGCTATGTGACTATGGCCAAGTCACCTAATCCAGTTTGCCTCAGTGCCTCCTCTGCAAAATGAGTCGGAAAAGGAAATGGCTAACTACTCCAGTATTTTTGTTAAGAAAACCCCAAATGGGGTTACAAAGAGTCGATCAGGATTGACCACCACCAACAAAGCCTTACAATATTCAATCAATAAGAATTTTTTAAACATCTAAACTATGCTAGGTGTTGAGAATGCAAAGATAAAAATGAAACTATCCTTCTGGCTTTGATTCTTATTCCCTGAATAGTCTCTCTTGACTTCATTTCCTTTTTTAGAAATGAGAATGATGGACTAGAACGCTCTAACTTCACTCTAACTTCTCTGTGTTTTCTCATGAACCCCAGTGTTTTCCCACTTCCATTCTTTGACTCACACAATTCCCCTTACCTGGAATGTCCTCTCTTCTTGCTTTCCCAAATTCCACTTCTCACCTATCCTTCAGAGTCAGTCAGCAAGCAACAACCATAAATTGGAGGCCTATTAAGTCTCAGACCCTGCTCTGGGCATCAGGGACACAAAGATAAAAAAGAGGGACCATTTCCCCAAGCTCCAGAAACTTTCATTTTACTTCCCTCCATTCCCTTTTTTCAGAGACCAGGTCAATTCTCACTTCCTCTATGAATCCTTGCCCAAGAACATTGCTGATCTGTTTGTTCTTAGAATTCCTGGAGTGCTTTGTCTATACTATTCTTTTGATACTTCTATACTGCTCAGTATTATTAGTTGTATTTTCATCAATCAATAAATATTTATTAAGCACCTACTGTATATTAGAATAGAAGTTTTTGTGTTAATGTCTTATCTTCCTAACTAGATTGGAAGTTTGTTGAAGACTTGAGTTATTCATCTTTCTATTTTCCATAATGCCTTGTACAGGGGATTCTACATAATCGATATTCAGTAAATATTTGATCACCTATATTTTTGTTACTCAGGTTGTCTAAGTCCAACCTTATAAATGTTTTCCAGATTATCACATTCTCCTTTGTATATCTTAAAACAGTGTGTGTGTATATGAGTGCACATGTGTGTGTACATAGAGGTATATGTGTGTGTATACATATATATATTAATATAGGTATGTGTATATGGGTGTTTGTATGTGGATGTATATGTCCATGTGGTTATATGTATGCGTATATATGTGTATATGTGTGTGTTTGTATGTATGAGAACAGCTAGGGGTGAAATGAATAGAGCACTGAACCTGGAGTCAGGAAGACTAATGCTTCTGAGTTCAAATCCAGCCTCAGAAACTTTCTAGCTATGTGATCTTGGGCAAGTCACTTAATCCTGTTTGCTTCAGTTTCCTTCTCTATAAGCCGTAGAAGGAAATGGTAAACCATTCCTGTCTCAAATGCAGTCACAAAGAGTTGGACAGGATTGAAAAAAGACTCAACCAGCCTGTCATGTATATGTGCGATGTATGGATATATGTTTGTCTGTGTATAAGGATGTGTATGTGGGTTTGTGTATATGTGCATGTGGATATATATTTCTGTATATAGATACATGTATGTATGGTTGTATATGTGTAAGTCTGGGTGTCCAGGTAGCCAGATGTTTATGTGTGGATGTCCTTCTAAGAACACCTGTATATATCAGGGAGAGAAGGGAGCTAGAAAGAAACCAATAGAAGGAGACAGAAAATTAGCATGATTTCATGGAATGATTGACAGACCTGCCCAATCTTTTCCTATAAGTCTCTCCCTATTGGTCCATTTCTAATTACATAGATATCATCCCTCAGTTTCCTTCTCTGTAAATGAAGAGAATTGCACTAGATTGTTAAGGGTGAAAAGAGCACCAATTCTTTGTTTTTCTGTATAATAACTTTATTGTAACTTGATGTGCTGAAATGCAAAAAAAAAAATTTTCAGCAACAAGATACAAAAAGTATCTAAACATCAGTTGATTATAAAAAGAGGCTGGCTAATTTGATGCAAGTATTTATACATATATTGCAAATTTTAAAAATCATATTCACCCCAATACTGATCTTTAAATCATCATAACAATGTATTTTTTTTTCCAAAAAAGGACTTAAGTTAAGCCTTCATTTTAAACACTGAATACAGAATTAACTGGACTGTTGTGAATGATGAAGTCAAATAATCTGAAGAATTCCCACAAATTCCCTTTCAAATCCAAGTCCATTTACTGCAAACAGAAAGTAAGCTGTAAGTCTGATTTAATTCAACAAACATTTAAACACCTACTATGTGCAAAGCACTGATTAAACTAGTCTAATCTTGATCATTTATAGAAAGCTCTATGTGTGTATATGTGTGTATGTGCATGCACACATTTTTCCAATACAAGGGACCAGCATTACTGAATTAATTTCAAATATGGAATTTCAAATAGCATATGAATATGAAGTATCAAAAATGAAATTTCAAATAAATGAAATTAATACTCCTATTGGATAAGTTTCAATCTGGACTGAAATATTGATTTTAAACTATAAAATACCTTTACAAGAAAGTAATGATCTCTTAAAATTTCATGCTTAAAATACTTATTTTAGACCATGAGAATGCAAATATAAATATCTGACATGTTTGAATTAGGGGGGAAAAAACCTCTTCCTGTTCAAGAATATTGTATATGGCTAAGAGCACTGATTCTTGAATTAGAGAATATGAGTCCAAATTCTGCCTCTGTATATTAACTACCCATATCATTTACTTGCCCTGGGACTTATTTTCCTAATCTATAAAATGAAGGATTTGGACTAGGCAGCCTGTGAGGTTCCTTTCAGATCCAAAATAAGAAATCCTATGCTGGGTAAGAAAGTTCCTTTTAGCTCTAAAGAACTATGGTTCTCTAATGCTATGTATTGGGATTGTGGTTTTGGAGGAAGCAGTATCTTCTCAGATAGCTGCGCAAGATATGGGGCAAAAACTCACTGTAGTCTCATTCCTCTTAAAGAAAGGATGAGGAGATAATTTCAGTATCAGAACAACCTGTGGTTTCCTTTCTACCTCTTACTATTCTTTCTCTGGCCTTAATCTTTTTCCCTCTCTGTCTCCACGAGACTCCCTGACTGGGATGGGTTTGATAGCTTTCTCCTTCATATTATCAGAATGTCAGTTGACCTTTTATTTTATCTTTTATTCCTTCCTTGCTTCCTAAACTTCTCAATCATAATGTTTGTGTGGGGTGGAGGGGAGGAGGAAAGGGGAGAATGTGCCTTCTGCCCCACTGTCCAGATGGATCCAAATTCCAAATCCCCATTTCCTCTTCCCATTTGACTTTTATCCTGTGGGGAGGGCAAGGGTGGAAAATAATATGTACTCTGTGCTAGTGTTGTTGATGGTTCAAATGCTGACTCCAGGGGCCTGCAGGAGAGAGGTCCACACCTCTTCTCCTCCCACAACCCCCTCCGCATTCAGGGCTGAGTTGTCCCGTCCCCAGCTTTCCAAGAATGGGCCTCTCTTGATGGTTCAGTTGTGAAACCCTCCCTGCTGTGGGTTCCTCTGAGGGATGAGGACATCTATGGGCTGAGCCCCAGTGTCCACCCTGTCCTCCCTTCCAGCCCCCCTATTGTACTTGCCTGCCAAGCCCCTTACAGTTAGTTAGGAGTCAGGGAAATTGCTGTTAGAGAACACAAAGGTCCTGGAAACCAGGAATCACTGTATGCCAGGCAGTGGTGGTCTATGGCCTGCTGACAGCACTGAGGAAGATAGGCTCAGAAAAGGTGATGGGGATAGGAAGTTTTATGATCTCCTTTTTTGCAGTATTAACTCCTTGGTATAGCAGAATATAATACTAAGGCTGGAAGGGACCTTAAAAAACTCATCTAGCACAATGATTCTGGATTTCGTTCAGAATGAGGATCTTTTTGTGATGTCAGAAAACTTCAAGGGATCCTACCCTCATGTCTTTATGGTATTGTCACAATAATACATATTCTATAAGTAACATTATTATTATTATCATCAATAGTAATAATAATGGCCAGAATTTATATTGTTCCTACTATGTTTGAGATATTGCTAAGCACTTTACAAATATGATTTCATTTAAGCCTCACAACAACCTTTGGAGATTATTATTATTATTAATCCTACTTTACAGTTGAGGAAACTGAGGCATAAAACAGTTAAATTACTTGCCTAAGGTCACATATCTAGTTAATGTCTCAGATCTCAGTTTTAAACTCAGGTCTTCCTAATTCTAGACTCAAGATTCTAATCACTATGCTACTTATCTGCCAGTATTGTGTTGATTGAGAAAAACTCATCACCACAAAAAGCCAATATGAATTCAAGCAGACAATGAGCACAGACTAAATGATAACTATGTTTTAGACACTGTGTTAAATGCTGGGGATCTACATATTATTATTTGTCCTTTGTTTTTGAAGAGAACTAGTGACATCATGGGGTTATTTCTTGATTTGTGTGTGTTGGATTTCAGTGGAGCAGAGTTACACAAAGTCCCACTCTTCCAGAATATTTTAAGTCCAGTTTCAGGATGGAGGATTGGCGGCGGCTTGGGGTGCAGTGGATGATTTTGGCATCTTTGGTGCCTGACCAAGCTTTAAGCGCTCTTCAGTCTCCTTCATAGTCATTGGAACAAATTGTTCTCATTTGCCCATTCCTCCAAGGAAAGTCTTCACATGCTGGGGATAGATACCTCCCTAATTCACTGACACTTTGTAGCTCATCAGATACCTTCAACCTGGTTTAGTCTGTCTGATGAGATGGTTTACTGGTGAACTGAGATGGTTTACTATTGCTGCACATGCTACAGCTTCTCAGGACTACAGGTGAGAGGTGATAGATAGACACCAAAGGTGGATGAGCAGTGATTCTCAGCAAGCCTTCTCATCAGAGACACTAGTGGTACTTGAGCACTCCATACATCTAAGCAAAAAGAAAGACAGTCACTGTCCTAAAAAAGCTTACATCTCCATTAATATTGGGATTTCCCTGAGAATTGGGGCTCGGTCTTCCCTATGTAAGTAGCAGCTCCTTGAGGGTAGAGACATCTGACTGGGAACTGCCTGGGGACAGGAGCTATCTTCTTGGCAGCTTGGTTGCTTCTAATAAAATTCTGTTCAACTGCTATACCTTTCTCTTTATTTAATTAAAAATTGATTTTCTGCTAAAGCCTATATTGGATAAAGCTCCATTAAAGAGAAGCTAGTAATTGCTAGATTATGGCTAAACAAATTGTGGTAGGTGAACATATTGACTTTTAATAAAGGATGACATGGAGAATTCAAACAACTAAAGAAGACTCATATGAAATAATGGGGGGCTAATTGAGCAGAACTATGTGTGTATATGTGGGAGAGTTGAGATGAGAGAGGAAATGGGGAACATACACAATGACTAGAACAATCTATATGGAACAAACAAATGAAACTGAATCCTGTGTAATTATAATGACCAGGACTGGTTCAGAAGATAAAATGAGAAAACGCATCCTTTTCACTCTGTGCAGAATTGGGAAATGATAGGGTATACAACAGCATATATAGCACCAGATCTAGTTGATACGTTGATTAGTTTTGCTGAACAGCTTTTCTTTATCTCCTTTTTTTCTTTGTTACAAAGAGATGGCTTTGGTGGGAGGGGAGGAAAGGCGATCTATCTTTGTAAATAAGGTAATGTAAAACAAAATATACTATTAATTTTTTTCAAGGAAAAAGGACTGGCAAGAATCATCAATAACTATACTACTGTCCTGATGGCAGATGGATGCCAGCAAAAGAGTTTCCTGATACACTTGGTCCTCCCTCCCTTATCTGACTGCAAGGTGGAAGAGAGGATGGAAACCGGTTAAAGAAGTTGGGGTGGAGCCCAAGTGATAGGGTTAAACCAAGGTTAATGAATTTTCAACTTCATGCCTTTTAATCTTAACCATCTAACTTTTATACCTAGCATCTTAACTGAAAGAGACCTTATCTGCGATCTAGTCCAACCCTTTCATTTTTTAGTTCAGGAAACTAAACCCTAGAGATAGATAAAAGGATTTTTTTAATAGCTTATTATGTTCCAGGTAATGTGCTAAACTCAAGGAATTAAAATACAAGTACCTACTCTTAAGAAGCTTATATTCTAATAGGAAAATAAAATACATAAAAGGAAGCTGAAAATTGAAGGAGGGGGATCTTTGATGAAGGAAACATGGTGGAGAGGGAATGGAAGGGAGAGCTAAAATGGAGCTAGGAGTGAAGTGAGAAAACATTATTTGTTGAAGGTCATCCAGCTAAGATGTAACAGGGTTAACTGGTCTAAGCAGGATATTGTATGGTTCCATCTTGTTCTACCTCTTTGCTATCTATGTAACTTTTGGGGGAACCCATGTTAGGCCTCAAATTCCCCATCTATAAAATGTGTACATTTTACTATGAATCACTGAATTCTTTTGTAGATTTATATCTGTGATTCTAAGGCCTCAAATTCATTGTTAATTCCATTATTCCCTTTTCCCCCACTCTACTCTTTGGAAGGATATGTGTGTGTGTGTGTGTGTGTGTGTGTGTGTGTGTGTGTGTGAATTTTTCCCTTCGACATTTTAAGGGAAGAAAAGTCTTTCTCTCTCAGGATAAAAAAGCTGGGAAAATTTGGGTTATCTCTGGACCCAGGGCAGGATTGGTGGAAACTGGAGGAGAAAAGTCACTAAGTGGTAGATCTGGGCATATATAGATCTAGTAGAAAGTAAATAAAGTTTCTTGTTATTCCTTGAACTAGGAACTCCATCTTCTAACACTGGACATTTTCCCTGGTTGACCCCATGAACTCTCTTCCTTCTCATTTCCACCTCCTGGTTTCTCTGGTTTCCTTCAAGACTCAGCTAATATCTCACCTTCTTCTGGACATCTTTATGGGTCCTCAGTCTTAATGTTTCCCTCTGACATTATCTCCAATTTGTCCTGTCTATATCTTGTTTGTACATACTGATTTTCATGTTGTCCATCTTAATAGTCTATGAACCTTGTGAAGGCAGGGATTGTTGTTCACCTTTCTATTCTCAGGCTCAGTGCCTGGCATATAGTAGGTGCTTGGGAAATGCTAGCTGGTTGACTAATTGCATCTTGTCTATAGTTATTTTCTTATTATCTCCTGTTATTAGAAGGCAAGAACTTTTTACCCCTTCATCCCTAAGACTTACCACAATTCCTGGCACATGCTTAATAAATGCTTGTTGACTAGAGAATTGACCACAGATCAGTGGCTTGTTCCGTCTCTTTCCTCTTCAGGTATTTCTTTAAAGAACTCCGGTAGGCAGAGACCATGTCTTCTCTTTCCTACTTTTTATCCCCATCCCAGCACTCAGCTCTGTATCTCATTATAGTAAGGGAAGAAGGATGGTTAAGACTTGCTGTGGATGGATTGGCCCATTTGGAGATTTTTAGTGAACTCCACGATAGGAATCTTTCTTTTAGTGAATGCTTTGTCTCTGATCAGGTCTAGGATGCCCAAGGAGCCAGAGGGTAGGAGATGGGAATGAGGGGACAGGGCATCAGGAGACAGCATGGTCTTCCGAGCTGATTCCTTCTCTAGTCCCCCCTGCTGGATTCAGGAACACAGCAGCACTATTTCCAGAGGTGCACAGTCAGCAGCTTTTCTTGATGTTGCATTATTACAAAGAAAGCCTAGTATTCTATTAGCTCTTCCTCCTTCTTCTGTTGAATCCCTCCTTCACATTCCCTCTTTTTCCATCAGCCTTCATAGCCTTTTCCGTTCTCCACTCCCTTTCTCTTTATGTGGCTTACCTTATACTGATCCCAAGATAGAACCCCTATCCTCTCTGTGTGTAGTGGATTGGGGGAGAGTATGGTAACCTACTTGGCCAATGGTGGTAGCAATGGTTGAAGAACAGTGGATTAAGTGGGTGGGGGGGGGGGAGGGGGGGGGGGGGGGGGGGGGGGGGGGGTGAAGGGAGAGTGGGGGAGGAGGCATTCAGCTGTAATCAGTCCTAGAGATGTAACTTTTGTGGCACAGGGACAGAGGAGGGGAAAAGGGAGGGAATTTGAAGAATACACTGAGTCAGCACCCCTGCCCCTCATCCCAAACCCCTGCCTGTTCTCAGAGGGACAGAGAGTTCAGTTCAGGGAGGACTAATTGCTGAGGACACACAGATGGCTGTGGCACTCCAACTCCTTGGTTTTTGATTCCTGAAGCAAGGGGGGAGTGTGTGTGTGTGTGTGTGTGTGTGTGTGTGTTGTGGGGGGCACTGGTGAGAAGGAAGGAAGCCTTGGCAAGGATAAAAGCTCAGAGCACTGTAGTGGGACCCAATTAGCTATTGCCTAAGTAGGGTTAACCCACCTCAAGAGTAGGAGCTGGAAGGGATAACTGAGAGAAAGGAAGAGACTAAGGCACTGAGGCAGAGAGGAGAATAGACTAAAATGGACATTGGAGAAACGTAGGGGTTGGAGCAGATTGGGAAAAGAGAGGGGGTTTTAAGAGACACTGAGAAAAAGGAATTGGAGATAAAGGAGGAAGAAGAAAAGGGATTGGGGAGAAATTAAAAGATAGAAGAGAAGGCTAAGAGACCCTGAGAATGTATCTCCTACCCACTCCATTGGCTAATGCTTGATATTTGTAAGAGTTTTATTCCTTTAACTTATAACTCTGATCCCTATTAAAGGGCAAGTGACTTGGGAGACAGTGGATAAGAAGTAATAGAATAGGGATATTGGAAAAGAAAGGAGGAGGCTAGGGATACTAGGAAAGTGGGGAAGGGGATGAGGGGAAGGTTTGGAAGGCATCAAAGGATGGAAGAGAAGGCTAGAGGATAGTGGAAGAAAGGAAAAGGAATAATCTGATAGTTATATAGTCTAATTCATTCTATTCATTCCTATTCTCTTTCTAAATTTCATACTTGTTTGGCCTGAATGTTGTTCACTATCTCTAGCCTGGGAGTCATTAATGGGAGGAATCTTCTTCAATCATTTGTTCTTTAATCACTTCTTAAGCTGAGGTGTTACCCACATGGCTGAAGCATTTGTATTTCTCCAGAAGTCATCTTGTTTGTCACCCTATTGCAAGGACAAAGTATAAATAAACTATCAGAAGCTGACAATCATTTACTATCCCAAGTAATAGGTGATTCCTTCTCTGGGTGACATGTAGTCAGGAAGTCCTGCTTATTGTCCAATCTCAATTCTTCCTGCTGTAAATAATGCCTCTTGTATTCCCCCTTGTTCTGTCCTTCTAGTGCTCTCATTGGGCTAAGGGGGGGGGGGCTCTATGAGCCCTCTGGTCAGGCTCTTGTGCCTATATTCTTGGCAGGGGAATCCCTTGACTAATTCCTAAACTTCTCTCTTGGCCAGACCAAGGCATTTACTATTCCCTGGTCCCCAAGATGGGTGCTCCTTGAGGAGAGGGACGTGCTGAGAGAGCATTTGTGAGAGGCGGGGGCTGAGGAAGAGGGTCAGAGGGTCAGAGTGTTTTTTAATTTCTCGTTAGTGGTGACAGCTGGAGAACTCAGGCAATTAAGGAGGGAGACTCCCCCGGGATGCCAGAAGGCCAGTCCCCACTGCTTTCCTTCATCCCTGCCCTTATCCCACTCTGTCCACAATGCCCTCCTCCCCTTTCTTTCTCCCTGGGCCCTGGAGAAAGCTGTCTCTAATTATGAGGAGGAAAGTGTTGGGCCCTGAGAGGGATCCATTCCCTGAGATGGACATATGTGTGTATGTGGTATGTGTGTGTGTGTGTGTGTGTGTGTGTGTGTATGTAGGACAAAATAACAAATATTATTGGGGTGGGGCACTTGAGCTCAGTGTCTATTTTGACTGCTGTTCATCTGAGCCTGAGATTGAGAATATGAAGAATGAGTTTATGGCATAGGGACTTGTGTTGGACCTAGAATCAGAGAGACTTCAAAACTTTATAAGTATAATTTATTAAAATTATTATTGATTCTTTCTAGGACTTGGAGATGGGAATGGAAGCAGATATGAAGAATCTTAATCTTATTTTATAGAAGTTATTACTTTAATTTCCCTGCCTTCAGGCTGTATGATCCTTTGCTCAGTGTGCAAAGAAGTATGAGAGATAGGTTTAGAGATGTAAGAGAGGTGAGATGTAAGAAGGCAGCATGCTAGGATGTAAAATCTAGATCTCCTATAGACATTCCAGTGGGTAGAAATGTACCAGTCTAAAAAGAAATAAGAGCACTTACCTGTAATAGACTTTCTATTCAACCCAGGTATCCTCAAAAAGACCCCTAAATCCTGGGAGATAGTATCCTGCACATAGTAGGTGCTATCCCAGTTTGCACCTGGGATAGGTTTGGACAGTGAAGTAATGGGTAGGAGTTTGAATCTAGAAGTGGGAGAAATTCCCTAGTTGGGGACCAGCCAGGCATCTCCCCAAAGTCCATGAAGTCAAGAACCTAGGAGGAAAGAACAGAACTTAAAAGATCTCCAAGGAAGGTCTAGCACTGAGGGTGAGGTGGAGTTCATTAGTGGATCTATAGGTTGGGGAAAGAACTTAGAGGATAGCTTGAGGCATCTCCAGAGTTGTAATGGCACTCTAGGAGAGAGTGTTCTCTGAGCCCTTCAGCAAGGGGAGAAAACCCCAGGCAGAGCCTAATAACACTGTGTGGCAGGGAGAGGAAGAAGATAACAATTCTGGTGACAAAAGGGAGCTATTGGGCAGAGCCAAGCATTGGAGCAATCTTGGAGTCCCTTGAAGGAGGGAGCCTCGTCCACAACACTTAGGACCAGTTGGCCTTGTCCACACCATTCAGTTCTGGAGTTTAACCTAAGTATACCTCTCCACTCATCCCCAACCTAGATATTGAAATTGATAAGTTGAGCAAACCAAGGAAAACTCCAAATATCCTGAAGAAATATTATAGTTTGAGAGATGATCCCAGGAGTAAACCCCGAGGAAGACAGGAACCCTGCAACAAGTTGAAGTAGATCTCTGAAGGAAAAATGTCTTGTAAGTGCAGATTATAACAGTATCTGAAAGGAATGAAACAAGGGGTACAAAACTGAATAGCTAAAGAGGAAATAATAGAAAGGAAAATTGACACCTAAGAAAAGAAGGTAGAAAGTGGCATTCAAGAATTAAATTCCCTGAAAATTAGAATAAGTCAGACAGGAAAAAATGATTCAATAAGACAACAAGAAATGGTTTTTGAAACCAAAAGACTGGAAAAAAGAGGAGGAAATGTGAATAATAAATAAAAAAATAACTGATCTGAAAAACAAGTCAAGGAATGATAATTTATGAATTTTAGGATCACCTGCAAATCATGACTAAAAAAGCTAATTACTATATTTCAAGAAATTATAAATAAAAAGAACATAGAACTCTTAGAATCAGATATAAAAGTAAAAATAGGGGGAAAATTCACCAGTCATCTCTTGAAAGAAACCTCAATGTACCCCGCCCCAGTAATTTTATAGCCTCAAAACAAAGATTTAAGCCTATAGAAATAATACTTTAAGCAACCAAAAAGAAAGAATTCAAGTACCAATAAGGCACAGTGTTATCACATAAGACTTGGCTACTGCTTTGAAAATAAAAGGAGATCTTGAAATATTCCAAAGGCAAATTCCAGATTCCAAAAAGGAAAAGATAAAGATTACAACCAAGGATGGGCTAAACTAAATGTAATCTTGTAGGCAACATATGGACCATTAATGGAATAGAGGGTTTCCATGTATTCCTGAGAAAAAGGCCAGGACTGAGTAAATATTTTCAATTGGAAGTGAGGAAGCCAAGAGAATCATAGAAAAATAAACATTATTTATTTTATTGGAAAGGAATATGTAGGGATAAATTGTTTACCTTTTAATAGATAAGAAACAAAAAAAATCATCTGAAAATGCTAATGCTTTTAAGGGATGATAGAAAAAGCTAAAATTTCTATTTTGGTGGTCTTTGGAGAAGACAAAAATGGTAGGGACAGGGGACTTTATTGGGGGAAAAAGGAGGAAGAGAGGGAGGGAAGCCACTATCACATAATGTTAAGTTGATTTAGTTGTGACCAACCCTTCATGACCACATTTGGGGTTTTCTTGGCAAAAAAGTTGGGATGGTTTATTGTTTCCTTTTCCAGTTCATTTTGCAGACAAGAAACCGAAGCAAACAAGGTTAAGTACCTTGCTCAGGGTCACAGAGATGGTGTATTTTTCTGAAGCTGGGTTTTAATTTAGTTCTTTCTGACTCCAGGAACAATGCATTATCCATTATGCTACTAGCTGCCCCCATCATATAATAGAGGTGCATAAAATTAAGAGTATATAATTGTGGTGGAAGGAATGGGGGTTATCCTATGGACCTCAACTTCATCTGAATAATCTCACTCTTCTCTCACAATACAGATTTTGGTATAAATTATAGGAACAATAGAAAATTTCATCAAAGAAAATGACAATGTCACTATAATAAAATTTACAAGAATTTTGTTAAAGAAATTCTTCGGGGAAAAAGTTATATCTTTCAATGCTTTTTATCAGTGAAAGAAAAACCAAATCAGTGAATCAGACAAGCAACTAAAAAAATCTCAACAACAAATACAAAATTTCCAACTAAGTAACAAAATAGAAATTCTGAAAATTAAAGAAGAAAATTAAAACCAAAACCACCATTGAATTAAGAAAATTAGGAAATTTTTTTGAAAAAACTATGAAAATACATCAACAATTGAAAAAGAGAAAAAACAAATTGGTTGTATAAAAACTCAATAATTGGAGAGGAAATAAAAGATATTTTTAGAAATTATTTTGCCAAATCATATTGGTAACAAAATTGATAATTTAGAGGAAATGGATGAATACTTATAAAAGTATAAAAC
This sequence comes from Sarcophilus harrisii, assembly GCF_902635505.1. Taxonomy (NCBI): domain Eukaryota; kingdom Metazoa; phylum Chordata; class Mammalia; order Dasyuromorphia; family Dasyuridae; genus Sarcophilus; species Sarcophilus harrisii. The sequence goes on along the minus strand of NC_045429.1, from coordinate 269,104,968 downwards.
ACCAAGATTAATAAAAGAAAAAATAGACTATTTAAATAATCCAAAGTTCAAAAGAACCCCCCAGCAAGCCATAAATGAAAAAATAATTTCAGGAGCTGATGAATTTATAAGTGAATTTTATCAAACATTTGAAGAACAATTAATTACAATATTATATAAGTGGTTTATAGTAGTGTTAGTAGTAGCAGTAGCAGCAATAGCAGTAGTAGTAATATTAAAGGCATCTTTCTAGTGTTTCTCTGTGATATCAATATGACCTTGATATCTAGGGAAAAATAAAGCAGAAAAAGAAAAATATAGGCAATTATCTCTACTGAACATTGAGATAATTTTAGATCAAATATTACCAAGTACTCTACAATATCATATTTGAAAGATTTCAAATTATGACCAGATTGGTTTTATACCAGATTGCGAGATTAATTTAATGTAAGGAAGGCAATAAATATTATAAAACATGTTATTAACATAAGAAATAAAAAATGGAGCTGCTAGGTGGTTCAGTGGATAGAGCACCAGCCCTAAAGTCAGGACTTGAGTTCAAATATGACCTCAGACACTTAACACTTCCTAGCTATGTGATCCTGGGCAAGTCACTTAACTCCAATTGCCTCAGCAAAATAATCAAACAAACAAATAAATAAAATCATATAATTATATTGGCATATCCTTAAAGAGGTTTTGAAACAATTCAGCACTTTAAAAAAATCCTAAAAAGCAAGGAATAAATTAACCTTTGCTTAATATAGTGAAAAGAACATTTAAATCTAAGCACAATATTATATATGTAAAGGAGAAAAATTTAAAACTCTTGCATTAAGATTGGAGATAAAACAAGTATGTTTATTATTACCATTTCCATTTAAGATTGTGCTAAAATACTAGTAGCAGCAATAAGATAACAAAGATCTTAAGTATAGGCAAAGAGGAAACAAAATTATCACTTTTTGTAAATGTTATGATGATTTACTTTGAAAATCTTAGGCACCCAAAACTGAAATAATAAATTAACCACAATTGTAGAATATAAAAGAAATGCCCATAAAGTATCAACATTCTGGTTTGTTACCAATACCAGAAAGAGGTAGAAAGAAAAATCTGGAAGCAATAAAATATTTGAAAGTTATATCTGCCAAGTTGTACCTAGGAAATATTCTCTGTAAAAGTACAGAACTAAACAATTAAAGAAACATTAATGGTTCATGTGTAGATCATAACAACATAAAAAAAAATTGGCAATATCATATAAATTAATTTACTTATTCACTGCTAAACTAGCCAAAAACCCCAAAGAACATTCTCTAGTACCAAAAAAATCATGAAATTCATACAGAGAAGCAAAGAATCAAGAATCTCAAGTGTATAATGAAAAGTAGTAAGAAGGAAGATGAGGAGAATGCAGGGTATCCTTTCAGGACCAGATTTCAAATTGTATTTACAAAGTAGTAACCATTAAAGGAATTAGTGCTGGTTAGAAAATAACAGAATCAATTAATCAAGCAGATTAGGTAGACAACAAACTGAAGCAAGCATAGTGATATAATATTCGATAATCTCAAAGAGTCACTATTTGACAAAAGCTGATAAAATGTTGGACAGCATTCTGGTAGAAATGAGGTTTAGATCAGCATGTCACATATCAAAATAAGCTACAAATGATAACATGACTTTAATATAAAAAGTCACACCATACACAGGAACAAGGAAGAAATTACCTTTTGGAACTATGGAAAGGGAAAGAATTCACGACTAAATAAATTATGGATAGGATTGCATAAGTTAAAATGGATCATTTCGATTACATAAAATTAAAAAATTTTTTTGCACAAATTCAATGTAAAAATTAGACAGGAAACTGGTAAATCTGAAAAAAATCTTGCAGTAAATTTCTCTCATAAAGGTCTCATATCCATGATACGTAAGAAATTGATATAAATTTATGCTTTTCTCCAATAGATAAACGGTCAAAGTATATGAAGGCAGGTGGCATAGTAGATAGAACTCAGGGTATGGAGTTAGGAAGACCTGAGTTCAAATCCAGCCTCAGATAGGAACTAGCTATATGATCCTGTGCAAATCATTTAATCCTATTTGCCTCAATTTCCTTAGCTGTAAAATGGGGATAATAATGGTAGCTACCTTGTTGTGAGGTGAGATAATATTTGTATAGCACTAAGCACAGGGTCTGGACAGAGTAGGAGCTAATTGTTAATTGTAGATGTCATTCTCAAAGAGTTCAGCTGCAAAAGAAGGAAGAGTTATGGAGCTAAAACTAGGGGGGATGGATGAATCAAATGAGGGAATTTTGAGGATGGGGAAGATATGGGTATGTTTGTAAGCATAGGTTAGTAGATAAGGAGTGAGTGAAGATCCCAAAGATTAGGATGATGTCACATTTTCTATTTAGTTCTGGTTTTTTCATCAGGGATGCTTGAAAGTTCTCAATTTCATTAAATATTCATCTTTTTTTTTTTTTCCTGAAGGATTATACTTAGTTTTTCTGGGTAGATGATTCTTGATTGTAATCCTCGCTCCTTTGCCCTCCAGAATATCATATTCCAAGTCCTCTAAAACTTTAATATTGAAGCTGTTAAATTTTATATTATCTTGATGGTGACTCTGTGATAACTGAATTATTTCTTTCAGATTACCTGTTCTAGTATTTGGCTGTAATCCTGGGACTTTTCATTTCAGGATCTCTTTCAACAGGTGATCAGTGGATTCTTTCAATTTTTATTTTATCCTATTTCTAGTATATCAAGGAAGTTTTCCTTGATAATTTCTGAATGTCTAGATTCTCTTTTTAAATCATGGATTTTAGATAGTACAACAATTCTAACGTTCTCTCTCCTTGATCTGTTTTCCAATGAGATATTTCATAATTTTCTCCTGTTTTTTTTTCATTCTTTTTATTGTTTCTTGTTGTCTCATGGAGTTATTGACTTCTACTTGTCCAATTCTAATTTTTAAGGAGTTATTTTCTTCAGTGAACTTTTGCACCTCCTTTTCCATTTGGTTAATTCTGCTTTTTAAGGAATTCTTTTCTGTGGATTTTTGTGTCTATTTGGCTATTTCTGTTTTTTTTTAAGCTGTTATTTTCTTCAGTAAGCTTCCTTACCAAGCTATTAATTCTTTCTTATATCACTTTTATTTCTTTTCCCCATTTTTCCTCTCTCTCTATCATTTGCTTTTTAAAGTCCTTTTTAAAAAGCACTTCTAGGGCCTGAGACCTATATACACTTTTCTTTGTGGTTTTGCATTTAGCTACTTTGATCTCATTGTCTTCTGAGTTTTTGCTTTGATCTTCCCTGTCACCATAGTAACTTTCTCTGGTCAGATTCTTTTTTTGATGTTTGCTTATTTTCCCACCATCTTTTTGACTTTTAACTTTATGTTAAAGTTGGGTCCTGTACAGCAATAGGAGGGGTTGCTGTAGGGTTTTTTTTTGCTATTGTGTTTAGAACTAGTTCTGGGAGTCTGTACATTTCAGTTGTTCCAAGGTAGTGTGATCTAAGGAGAAGTGTGGTCAATGTTTTCCTGGCTTGGATTCTGGAGTGACTATAAGCATTCTTTTTTACCTTGGAATTGTGACCTGTTCTAGTGCCGAGACTCAGAACTATGTATGGGCAATGTATGTACCATCCATGAGTTGAGAGCTCTGGAACCTAACCATCACGCTGATTCAGTCTCCCCCAAAGCTACTGCTGGTTCCCTAGGGCATGTTCTTTTCTGGCTCAAGCTGGACTGTACTCCACTCCCACTCCAGTGAGACATACCTTTCTTATTGACATTCTAAGTTGTCTTGGGCTGGAAAATTTTTCACCCTGTTCTTTTGGTGGTTCTGCCATGCTAGAATTTGTTTTGAAGCATTATTATAATGTTGTTTGGAAGGAAATTTTGGAGAACTCAGGCAAATCTTTGCCTTTACTCTGATATCTTGGCTCTGCATCTGTTGTTCTATTTCTGAGGATAAGGAAGAAGCAGGAATATGTGGGAGCCACCTTAACTTGCTTGAAAGAGGTGATTGTTAAAATTTCAGTGTCAGCATTTATACTTTAGAAATTAACAAATGCTGCAAATCAGGGCTTGATTTATTATTTTATTGATTAGCTATACTTGAGTGATGGGGAAAATGTTGGTAATTCAGATTAAACTTAAATGTGTGTCCTATGTTTGTTTCTCTTCTGAGGACTGGTTGTTAAACATTTATCAGTGTAGAGAAGTATCCCAGATCAATGCTATTTTTTTATTCAGCACTGAACTTTGTTTCTATTGTGTGTTAATCCAGCATCCGAGGAAAACTCTATCTTTCCTTTACTTTCATAAACTCTCTCCCCCCCACCCATACCTGATAATACTAAAACCTCATTCTTTTAACTTATTACTTTTATCCCTGTTAAAAATAAAATCCCTTGGAGAGATAACACTCTTAAGCTATCATCCATTTATATCTTGTGCTAAATGAAGAATGTGACAATGGTGGGGTTCTTTAATTTCAATTTTATTTTCAGTTCCAAACTCTCTCCTTATCAGGCCCTTCCCTCACCGTATGAGAAGACAAGAAAAACAAAACTCATTATAAATATGTATAATAATGCAAAATAAATTCCCACATTAACTAAGACAATTAGTTTTGATAGAGAGAAGAGGGCACTAATGAAGAGAGGGGCACAGGAGAAAGCTTATTATTTAACTTTATTAATCCCTTTACATCATTTTAGTGCATTTGTCTCTTAGGGGAGTATATAAGTAAGGGATAGAGTCTTCTTCGGGATCGCTCTGATTCCAAAAGAAATGATTCAGAAGATTGTTGAGGAGTCAGTCTGTGGTTCTCTCTCATACACCTTTCATTATCCTTTGTCAATGGGATATTGACACAGGATCAGGGTAGATATGTCATGAAGCCATCCTGGGGTCAGTGAGACCTCATGTCCAATTGAGAAGCCCTGAAGTCAACAAGATGGTCTATTTTTTGTAAACCTCATCAAGCTACAAATCAACTTAAAGCCATAAGAGAAAGGAATTGTATATTAGGAGAGAGTAGTTACAGCTGTTTATACATGATAGAAGGCCAAACAATCTTCTCCTAAAGGTAAAATCTTTATGAATTAACATTAGAGAAGCTTAGTGCTAAGAACTCTCATTCAGCACCCTTCATTTTTTTTTTCAGTTATACAAGCAAACTTTCAAATTGGAAGCTGGGGAGATTTAGCCTTAGGCAGCTAATTGGCCCAGAGACTGGGCTTGGAATCAGGGAGATCTGAGTTTAAATCCTACCTTAGACACCTACTAGCTATGTGATGCTGTGCAAGTTACTTTCCTTTGTTGCCTCAGTTTCCTCATCTGTAAAATGAGCAAGAAAAAGAAATGGTAGGCCATTCCAGTATCTCTGCTAAGAAAACTCCAAATAGGTCAAGAAGAGTCAGATATGACTGAACAACAAGATCCTCTGTCAGTTTGGCCAGAGAGTGGGGATCCCCCTCAGCAGGGTCTCTACCTAAATGTGTCCTTATTGCATCCCCCCAAAATACTTGTAGATACTGATTCTGTTCAGACATATGAAGAAAAGGAGGAAAAAGAACAGAAGGAATAGGGCTAAAGGAGGATACTATACCAGTCCTAATGGGAAAATTACTAGAAAGCTATTTGTACTCAGTCTTTCCACTTTTCTTCCTTCTTATTCTGCCTTTCTCCCAAGCATCCTTAATTTAGAACAGGAATTGGGTCTTTATCTTTCAGTATAAGGAGACTGATACAGTATTATTAGCCATTTGAGAAGATGGAGGTGGGATTTGTAAATAGAGATTAGCCAAAGATTTAGTGACAATATGCAGAGTAAAAGAAAAAGATCAAAACTCCAATGATATTAAGAGAGAAGACATTGGTAAAAGTCTGTCATACAAGCAAATAATCCAACACAGAGGATCCTGAATAGAAAAACAATATTGAGTAAAACATAAAAGAGAAAAAAAACACATTAAAACAAATATTATAATGCCTGAGGAAAGATAGTCCTGTGGATCTTCCAGACTCTGGAACCACAACAAGAAATTCCAGAATGGTTTAAAATAAAAATAAAAGGTCCGATGATATTTACAGTACTCTGTAACTATTGTCCTTACTTCCCATCTCCTTCTTTAAGGAAGTCAGAGTAAAGGGGAAGATGTTTTCTTATATTTTTTGTTTATGGCCCAGCTTGGTCATTATAATTTAATAGCATTCAGTTTTGATAGGACATATGAATTCCATACAAGCCAAAGCAATTAACCTTAAAGATAAGATTACAGAGTTGACCTAAGAATATCTCTCAGAAGAACATAATAAAATAACTTGAATATCATAATGCAAAAAAATCATTCAGCACTTTCAAATACAGAGAGCAAAGCAGTGACCAAAAAAACCCAAAACTAAGCTTCAAATTAAGACACTTTGTGGTTAAATTTAATCATAAATGACAGAAAACAAATTTTATAAGAGACCAGGAAAAAGACCTTCATATATGAAAGGCAACTTGAATAACACAAGATTATTTTACAGTTATATGAAATCAATGGAAGAATGGAATAGTATAAAAGCAAAGACGATCAAGCTGCAACCCAAAATGATATACAACGCAAAGCTGAATCTATCTTTCAATGAAAAAAGATGGATGTTCATTTCTGGTGGGTACAGATCAAGAAGAAATACCTAGGAAATTGTTTTGGGAATAAGATAATATATGTCCGAGGCAGAACTTGAATCTAGGTCACCTTGACTCCTGGCTGTTCTTCATTCCCATATGACATAATATACAATGTCAAATGATGATAATATATACAATATATAACAACAATAATATAATGAATAATTATATTCATATGTAATGACATATGTATTATATATAATATAACATTATATAATAACAACAATAATATAATGAATATATGTCAAGGAAAAATAGACTAAAGTAAACAAACAAAGACTTTCTTGTTCTAGAGATCTTATTAATCATTAAAATACTAAGATACTGATAAAAAACTTCAAATTAGATTAATTTTTCTCTGGATCTTATGAAAAAATCTTTTAAAAAGATTTAGAGTTAGAATACTTGGGTCTTAAACCTTGTTCCCCAGTAGTAGTTGTAATACTATGGACAATTAATATCACCTCTCTGTGTCTTGGTTTCCTTATCTGTAAAAAAAAGATGACAATAATCTATAAATCTATATTAATCTATCTGCTTCATAGTTTTGCTATAAAGAATGTCCTTTCTAAATCATAAAATGGTACCAAAATGTAAACAACTATTATTATTTGAATTTAAGTTTATGAAATTTGTAAAGATAAAAAAGTAGTAGGAGCAGTATATCCCAGGCTCCCTTACAAATATTTCAACAAAGATCAAAGAATACCAGACTGAGTAGTGATCATCTAAGGATAAACCACAAGAAATATTTTTTCCAGCCCAACATTTTAAATTAGTCCCATAGGCAAGTGACCAAGGCAGGAAATATGGAACAAGGGAGGGCTGGCAATTCAGTTACTCTGATCCCAAAGGAGGATTTCCCAGAGTCAGTCTCCTTAGAGGCAATGGGCAATTGTTTAGCTTCCCTGGGCCCTAGGCCAGGGCAAGGTTATCTACATTATTGCTCTGAACCTGTAGAACCTTTCTACTAATTGACAGAGATGGGGGCCAGCAACTATCTAACAGAGCTCTAGTGCACATCCAGTTTGTAGTTGTATTGCCTAGACCCAAATTAAATTCTAGAGCTCTGGAAGTCTAGGAGAACAGTGATCAGACTGTGCCCTAGATCAAAATTCTTAGGCACTGCTGAAAGTTTGCTCCCTGGCCCAAGCCTCCCCTGTCAATCTTGAAGAATACATCACTTCTGGAGAAAGTAGCAGTAGGACCCCAGGAAATACAAATTAGGACTAAACAAAACCTTGAAATTCCCTGTAGAAGCATGTAGATCCTGTCCCTAATACAAAGTTCCAATCCATAAAGTAAGGCTGAAGGAATGATTAAAAAAAAAAAAAGATTACTAAGATCAAGATCTGTTATACTTCCAGGGATGTCCAAGAAAGAAACCTAGAATAGAAGAATAACTTCAAAGCCTTAAAGAACAATCTAGTTTGGCTTTTGGGACTAAAAGAAATGAAGAAAGAGTTAAAAAACGTAAGCCCCATAGATTATTGTATCTCCAGCACTTAGCACAGAGTTTGGAATATGGAAGATATTTAATAAATGTTTGTTGAATGAGTGATGAAATGATGAAGGCTTCTTTGTCCTCAACAATAACAGTAAACATCTACTAAACCCCTACTGTATACATGACACTGTTCAAGGAAGTGGGAATACAAGGAATTATGAGGTTTAGTTTTAGCCCTTTAAGAACTTCCAAGTCTCATGGGGGATACACAAATGCATTCGTTTCAACATCCATTTATGCAGCATCTATGTACAAGATACCATGGCAGATAGTAGGGAAAAAAGAAGAAATAAAGCACTTTTTTTCTTTTAAGAAGCTTAAAGTCTAGTAATCAGAACAAAGCATTCATTATTAAATATAATATGTAATTACATATAACAAAATGTAACAATTTTTTAGCTAGCTTTGTTCATGAGGAAGTTCATAAGTGATGATTCTCTTATGTAAAGATAATGATATTAATAATAGCTTTAGACTAAGTTCAATCATATTCCCACCACTTTTTGATTATACTTGATTATATAGTACAAAGTATATGCATGTACTTTGATTATATAATATATATTCTCGAGAATATTCTTGATACATGAAAAGATGTGGGCAGCTATATGGCGCAGTGGATAGAGCTCCAAACCTGGAGTCAGGAATATTAATCTTTGAGAATTCAAATCTGGCCTCAGACAATATCTATGTGACCCCGAGTAAGCACTGAACTCTGTTTGCCTCAGTTTCTTCATCTGTTAAATAAACTGGAAAAGGAAATGACAAACCATTCCAGTGTCTCTGCCAAGAAAACTCCAAAAGCAATGATGAAGATTCGGACAAGATTGAAAAACAACTCAACTTCACAACACATGAAGAAAGAACTAGAATTACAAAGTGGTGGATGCCAGGTGCCAAGGGGCATAGATGATATACTATGGAAACTCAGGGAGGGAGAATTCATGGTGAATTGGGGCAGCCATGGAAGGTTGCAAGAAGTTTGTCCTTGATTTGGAACCTGAAGAGTGGGTAACATTTAAATAAGCAAAGATGTAGGGAAAGGGAAAAAATTTCAGGTAGGACTCAGGCATTAAATAGGATAAACAAATAAGGTGAGAATTATTATTATTATTATTATTTTGGTCAAGTTCTGGTCTTATGAACTCATCAATATAGGGAAGTACTTGGACATAAACTCTCTCTACTGTTATAGATATGTAACTTCTGTAGCTTGGGATCCTAGAAAGCTGAAAAGAAGCTAAAGGGAGATCTGGTTCAACAAAATGAAGATTTTACAGAAAAGGAATCTGAGGGTCAAGGATATTTTATGATTAGGCAAAGTCCAACAGATAATATATGTCCGAGGCAGTGCTCGAACCCAGGTCTTTTTTTTTAAAATTTTTTTATAACTTTTTATTGACAGAACCCATGCCAGGGTAATTTTTTTTACAACATTTTCCCTTGCACTCACTTCTGTTCCGATTTTTCCCTTCCCTCCCTCTACCCCCTTGCCCAGATGGCAAGCAGTCTTATACATGTTAAATATGTCACAGTATATCCTAGGTATAATATATGTGTGCATATATTCTCTTGTTCTCTTGTTGCACAGGGAGAATTGGATTCAGAAGGTAAAAATAATCCGGGAAGAAAAACAAAAATGCAAACAGTTTACATTCATTTCCCAGTGTTCTTTCTTTGGGTGTAGCTGCTTCTGTCCATCATTGATCAATTGGAACTGAATTAGATCTTCTCTTCGTTGAAGAAATCCACTTCCATCAGAATACATCCTCATACAGTATCGTTGTTGATGTATATAATGATCTCCTGGTTCTGCTCATTTCACTCAGCATCAGTTCATGTAAGTCTCTCCAAGCCTCTCTGTATTCATCCTGTTGGTCATTTCTTACAGAACAATAATATTCCATAACATTCATATACCACAATTTACCCAACCATTCTCCAATTGATGGGCATCCATTTATTTTCCAGGTTCTAGCCACTACAAACAGGGCTGCCACAAACATTTTGGCACATACACGTCACTTTCCCTTCTTTAAGATCTCTTTGGGATATAATCCCAGTAGTAACACTGCTGGATCAAAGGGTACGCACAGTTTGATAACTTTTGAGCATAGTTCCAAACTGCTCTCCAGAATGGCTGGATGTGTTCACAATTCTACCAACAATGTATCAGTGTCCCTGTTTTCCCACATCCCTTCCAACATTCCACATTATCTTTCCCTGTCATTCTAGCCAATCTGACAGATGTGTAATGGTATCTCAGAGTTGTCTTAATTTGCATTTCTCTGATTAATAATGATTTGGAGCATCTTTTCATGTGGCTGAACCCAGGTCTTCTTGACTCCTGGTTGTCCTTCTCTCCCCTGTGACATAATATACAATGTCAAATGATGATGATGATGATGATGATAATAATAACAATAACATCATGAATATATGCCAAGGAAAAATAGAGTAAAGTCTTTGAGTTTGAAACCAGAAGTCACATTGAATCAATGGAAGTGATGCCTAAAATAATTCCTTGTCTCTGTCAATCAAGTCACATAAAATATAAAAATATAAAAGAGAAGTTGGTATTTTTTCAGTAATGTCTGACCCTTTGTGATCCCAATTGAGCATTTCTTACTAAGGATACTAAAATGGTTTGCATTTCCTTCTCCAGTTCATTTTCCAGATGAAGAAATTGAGACAAACAGGGTGAAGTGATTTGTTCAGGATCACACAACTAAGGAATGACTGAGGATAGATTTGAAGTTTCCCTGACTCCAGGCTGGGAGGTCGTCTATTCACTTTGCCACCTACTTGTTCATGAAAGAGAAGGCTATGGCTAAACACCCTGAGACTTAGTGACATTCTGAAATCAAGACTAGAAGGGAAGAAAACATTTAAAGCATTTAAAAACACCCATGTGATTACAATCTTAATATATACTTTTGGAACTGTAACGGATTTGGAAAGTATTCTCACAAACCTTAACAAAACATAAAGTCTGTTCCTCCCAAAGCAGCTATCAAAGGATTAACACTTTCTCAATAAAAAATAGGAGGAGGATTGATAAACATTCTTAGAGTATATGATAAACAGATTAGAAACTTGCAGAAATATTTATTATGTACTCTAAAAATGTCTATCAATTCTCTTTCTATATATATTTAACAAGCAGACATTACTTCATTGAGCAATAATAAAGGGTAAGAACAGTTATAAGCCATTGTATTTGTCAAATGTAACTAAAAGTAGTTTACCTTCAGATGAGTCTTAGAAATAAATAAAGTCCATGAATTGAATTAAAAGGCCCTACATGGGTGACTTTTGCATGAACTCAGTCAACTCAGGGTCATGTGGATTTGTTTGTGGAAATACAGGAGTTTATGATAGTAATTCAGGACTGAGTCATTGTCACCAGAAAATACAGAAGAGAAGGGTTATCCTTAAGGAGACTGGACTTGATGATCAGTGTGGATTATGCAATAAAACATTAAAAACCATGGAGCATATCACCAAAGGCTATAAAAATTTAATACCTTTCTAGCAAGGCATAGCCTAGTGGCTAGAATTATTTATCAGAAACTTACTATCATTCATGAACTGACAAGTGACAAATCTCCACACTACAAATATAGATGTCAAAATATCTCAACCAATAAACTGCATTGGAACAGGACCATTATCAGACCAAAGTGTGACCAATAATTGCCCTGATATAACACTGATCCTTTTCAGAACTTGGGAACAAGAATTTTTTTTTTTCTGATGACAAGAAAACTCTATGTTACATATGGATGCTAAACATCTGGGTAGTCCTGTGCCAGTGTCTCCCATATCATACAAACAATGATTGGTGAGATAGTGAGACTGTGAATGCCAAACTAATGATTTAGGACTTAATTTCTTTGAACCTTTACTCTTCCTTTCATACCCATTGCTCATATTTCTGTCCATCTAGGCCAGAGGGAGCAAGATGAATGTTACGACCTCTGGAAAATAAGACTATTCTTCATACTATTTTCCCTTTAATATTTATCCTGATCACTGTTGGTCCAGGTCTGGTCTTGAGAAAGGTATGAAGGGAGATCTGGACATGCTGGACATGGAATCAGGAAGACTAGGTGAAAGTCCTGCCTCTGAAGCTTGTGATCATGAGGAAGTCATTTATCTTTGTGTAATCTCTGGGTGGCTCAGTAAACTAGAACTCCAGGACTGGAGTTAAAAAGACCCAAGTTAAGTATGACTTTGGACACTACTAGCTGTATGACCCTGGTCAAGTAATTTAACCCCATTTGCCTCAGTTTTCTCATCTGTAAAGTGAGCTAGGGAAGGAAATGGCAAACTACTCCAGTATCTTTGCCAAGAAAAACCATAAATGGGGACAAAAAGAGTCTGACATGACTGACAATGACTAACCAATAACAACAAAAAATCTCACTTTCCTCATCTGCAAAATAAAGATAACAGTACCTACAATGTTTATATAACAAGACTGATGGGCTGTCCAAAGTTTCTGAGAGGAGGGATGACATGATATGGGACAAAGAACAGTGGGTTTAGAATCAGAAGTTTTCTCGACAGGGATACTGGAGTGATTTGCCATTTCTTTCCCCTGCTCATTTTACAGATGAGGAAGAGCCCCACAGCTAGAAAGTGTCCGAGGCCAGATTTAAACTCAAGATGAGTCTTTGCTGATTCCAGGCCTGGCACTGCATCCACTGCCACCTCGCTGCCTGGGCTCAAACTCCATATTTGCTACTTTCATGCATATAACTATGGACAAGCCTCTTAATTTCTCTGGATCCGAGTCTATAAAATGAGGTTCTTCTGGGCTAGGCTTCTTCAGGCCATTCCTTTGATATTTTATGTCCAATATTGGAACAAAGTGAGATGCAGAGATGACACAAGATTAACAAAAGGAGGTTCTCTTAGTCCCAACAAGAGATTATTCAACAAGGATTCAGTTGAGAGGAGCTCCCTTGCTTATACTGCTCATCATTTTTCATCCACCAAGCCTCAGAAAGTGCCTAAAGATCCTTGAATCTGTTTTGTATTCAGGCAACCCGGAAATGATATCTGAGCCTTTAGTACCCCAGTCAACAAATCTCAAGGATGGTTTCAATACCTTTTAAAGAAAAACTAGCTTAACTTGTGTGGGATCCTAGAATATATAGCTCCTACCACAGTTATGTTTGGATGAGATGATCTCTAGGGTATCTTCTACCTCTAAATGCTACTGTGGTCTCTCTGATGATCTCTACAATCCCAAAATCTAATCTGGTAATGACTTGCAGTCTGAATTGGGAGGAAGAAGTTAAAGTCAGGGAAACTTTTGCAATAACTTGCAATAACTGAGTTTATTAAGATTTATTGAGAACTAATGAGGGATTTGACTAAGGTTATGGCAGCAGAAATGAGAAGAAGGGATGAATTTGGTAGAGAAAATCTGAAAGTAGACCAGACAAGACTTCTTGGTGGACCTTGGTGATGTGGAATAAGAAAAGAAGGAGTATGAGAAATCAAAGATGATTCTGAGTGATCAGTAGAGTGGTGGCTTTACTGACAGAGACAAGAAAGTTAAAAGAAGGAACACTTGTTTTTGAGAGGAAAGGGCTAACTATTTTTGGCTATAGTAAATTGAACATAATAAAGTCATAGTTCTAGAATTTCAGACTATCAAGTCCAAACCCATTTGGGTTTCACAAATGAAACTGAGGTCACAGAAGTGATTTGCTCAGGGTCACACAGGTAATAAACACAAGAGGTAACATTTGAACTCAGATCATCTGTAGAGTCAATGCTCATTCTAGTATTACATACTGTGTTTTTTCTTTTTCTTTTTTTTGAATGTTGGAAACTATCTTTACATGTAATTGGAAAAATAAAATTAAAAAATCTTTATATGTAATTGTAAAAATAAAATACTATTAAAGAAAAACAAAAACAAATTTCCCTTTCATGCACAAATGATGGGGTTAAGTTAGGTTAAACTCTAAGGTTCTTTTTAGCTCTAAGTTTCTATCACTTACTTGATTTATCCTCATGTGATAAGAAGAAAATACATGTTCCACATAAAAAAGAAAGAAAAACAAAAAGAAAAAAGAAACAAAGAAAAAGAGAAAGAAGAAACAAAGAAAGAAAAAAGGAAGGAAAGAAAGAAAAAGAAAGAAGCAAAAAAAGAAAGATGTCTTTAGGCAGAAAAATTGTGTTTGAACTCTGGAAAGAGGAGTGGGATGAAGACAAAAGAAGTGTGACTATAAAGTAATTTGGCTAACCTTTTTCTAAGCAGAATGTATATAATCTCATTTGATCCTCACAACAATCTTATTATATGGAGATTACAAATAGGATCATTATTCCTATTTTCTAAGTGAGGAAATTGAGCTTCAGAGAAATATAGCAATTTTTCTAGGTCACTTAGATAGTAACAGAGGCAGGATTCAGTCTCCAAATTCTCTTTTCTAAGTCTTTTTTTTTTTTTTAACTGTAACATCTCGGCCCCCAATGAAGAGCATTTATTTTCAGAATGGACGGATAACCACTCTGAAGTTAGGTAGACCTAGGTTGAAGTGCTGCCTCAAATACATGTCTCTATGACAATGAGTGAGTCACAACTTCTCAGTGTCTTAGATATTACTCTATTTTTTGAAAGCTTTTTGTTTTCAAAACATATACACAGATAATTTTTCAACATTGACCCTGGCATAGCCTTGCATTCCAAATTTTCCCTTCCTTCTCTCTATTCCCTTCACAGATGACAAGCAATCCAATATAGGTTATACATATTAAAATATATGTTACATCCAATATATGTGAACATATTTATACAATTATCTTACTGTATAAGGAAAATCAGATCAATAAGGAAAGAAAATGAGTAAGAAAACAAAATGCAAGCAAACAATAACAAAAAGAGTGAGTATGTGGTCCACATTCATTTCCCACTGTCCTGTCTCTGGGTGTAGATGGCTCTCTTCATCACAAGATCATTGGAACTGGCAGCAATCATCAAAGGAAAGAGTCTTGTCAGATAGCACTCTAAGACTTGAAGGCTGTGGTGGACATTGATCCTTACCCAGAGCTCCCTGCATTGAAGAAATCATAGATCTAGATTCTCCCTACCATCTCATGGCATTTTATTCTCTTATATTTAAAAAAAAACAAACCCAAACCAATAGGTCACTTAGTCTTTGACATCCTTCACTATTTCCTACAACTCCTTCCCTTCTCTCTTAGGGTTCCTCCATTCTCTTCCCGAGTGCCCAGTCCCTTTTGATATTCTTGCCCTCTCATCTCTCCCTCAATTTCCTTCTCTCTTCTTCCTTTTTCCTCCATTGTCCTTGTGGAATGACTCTTCTGTGACTGATGGAGGTGAAGGTGCTTATGGGTAGGGGATGTGCGGTGAGTGTAGAGTATGGGTGGGTAATCCAAGCTGGATGGCATTATACCTTCTGGGGAGAGGGCAAAGGGAAGAAAGTCTTTTGATTGCCCTAGGGCATAGAATAGCCAAATCCTGCTCTCCAGTGCCCTCTAGGGGTTTAAGATGAGGCTTTTGTGTTTGATTGGCCCTGAGGGAGAGAGCTTTGGGGAGAGGGACTTTGGACACTATTGCCCAAGGCTCTTGGGATATCAGGAAGGAAGCTGCAAGTCGTTTATAAGCAGACTGTGACATGGCATCATAAAATAGACATGGCTTAAAGGGACTTAGTAGGTAGAGTGGAAAAATGGATACAGTTGGAGTCTGGGAACCTGGGTTCAAATCCACTGACTGAATGATCTTGGGTAAATCAATTCCTTTTTCCATGCCTCAGTCTCTTCATCTGTAAAATGAGGCAGATAGATGACATGATCTCTTGGTTTTCTTTCTGTCTCTAAAACTAAAATTCAAAGGACTTCCTGACCATGGAATTTGGAGGGAAGAGAAACATGTTTTTATGTTCTAGGAAAACTTCAGCAACATGAGCTTCTCTCTTTCCTCCTTTCCCATATCTCAGATTCATTAAAAAAAAAAATAATAGCCTTTTATTTTCAAAACACATGTAAAGATAGTTTTCAAAATTCACTCTTGCAAAACCTTGCATACCAAATTTTCTCCCTTCCTTCACCACACCAGACAGCAAGTAATCCAATATATGTTAAACATGTACAGTTCTTCTATACATATTTCCAAAATTATCATGCTGCACAAGAAAAATAAGATTAAAAAAGGAAAAAAGAAAGAAAACAAAAAAACAAGCACACAACAACAAAAAGGTGAAAAAACTATGCTGTGATCCATATTCAGTCTCAACAATCCTCTTCCCAGATTCATTCTTGACAATTCTGTGTCAGAAGCAATATACACAATGAGATGAGACCTTTTAGTCAGGTAAAGTAAATTTTACCTTTGGCATTTCTTTAGGATTTAGGCAGCATCCTCATTTGGGAGAAATACCACCTTCCTTGATCTTGTTCTCTCCTACTGAATTTGACCAGTCTTTTCCTGAATTCCCGGGACTGCTGGGATGCTGTTAGAATAGCACTGACTAAAATCGAAAGACCTGGGTTCAAGTTCTGCCTGCCCCACTCACTAGCTTTATGATCTCTCCTACTCTGGACCACCATTTCTTCATCTATTAAATGAGAGGAATTGGACTTGATGACTTCCATGTCCCTGCTGGCTCCATCAGCCTGAGGCCATCAGCAGAGTTGTTGCCAAGGTTACTGTAAATCAGGGTCATGGGATTTAGAGCTGGCAGGAACCTAAGGGATTATTTAGTCTAACCCTTTCATTTATAAAGGAGGAAACTGAGGTCCAGAGAGGGGAACTGATTTATACAGCCAGAGTTACACAGCCGCAGACTCAATGAGCGGGTAATAGAACCCAGGTTTCCAACAACCTTTTTATTATGCTACCAGTGCCTCTGAGGTCCCTTTCCGTTTTGACACCTGTAGTTTTAATCTAACACGTCTCCTGCTTACTGAAGGGGTGATGTGGGGGGGGGGCCCTAGCATCTGTCAGGGGGGTAAAAAGGAAGGAAAAGGAGTTGGGTCGATGAATGGAAAAGGAAATGCTGGCCAGATCTGGAAGAGAATTGGCAGTGGTTTAGGGCTCTTCCAGATCACTCAAGTAATTTTACTGGGCTATGAGGATTAAAGTTCCCTTGTGATGGGGATCAGAACCAGGGGTAGAAAAGGAAAGGGGGTTGACCTTTGCTCTCTTGTTGATGAGCATGCTCATTTACATAAATACTAGAGCTGCTTATGATTTCTGTCCCTCCATAACATCCTTGCCACTCTTATACTGGTGCCCAGTACCAGGATATCCCCAGGGGGCTGGCGCCTATCTTCATCCACCCAAAAAAATGTGGTTTCTTACCTAGAATATAAATCTATCCAATCTGCTTGTTTCTTCCCTAGCCAGTGAGACTTGACTTTCATTTCAGTGAGATGGTAAAAAGGTTAGATAGCAAGGACTTCCTCAACAGCTGGATTTTTTTATTTTTATTTTTTTTGGCTTCCCTATTGATTCATAATCAAAGACAGAATTTCAGAGCTGAAAGAGATGTCAGAAGTCCAATCCCCTTATTTAGTGGGTAAAGAAACTGAGGTTTAGAAAAGATTAAATAATTTGCTGAAATCACAGGGACTAGTAAATAGTTCAGATGAAATTTACACAATGAAATTCAATGAGATAACTAGCCTCTAAGGTTCCTTCCACCCCTGATCCCATGATGCTATAAACCCAGGTCTCTAAATCCCCCATTGAAATGCTCCATTCACTAACCTCAGGGGCTACTGAGGCCTCTGTCTCCACAGGAGTTCTCTGAGGTTCTCTCCTTGTTTGGAGAGGAAAGGGGGAAGAAACCTGGGAATGATTCTTGTTCAGTGTAACTTATTTTACCAGGCCCAAGAGAAGGAAGCAGAGAACCAGCTGCCCTCCCACAGCATCCCTTGGACAATAGAACTAGGTACAAGGGATCTGTCTCATTTATCTTATGGGGATCTGGGGAGAAAGACAGAAAAGGCATGAGTTTTGGTACACCATGGAGTGAATGCAACTTGTTTAGGGAAGGGCCCATCCTCCTCATTCCCACTGAGGAGCCTAATGCCCTTTTGCCTTGTCTTTTGACAGAATAGGACCCTGCTAACATTTTTTTCATCCCACTAACTACCATTCCTGTTCCCCCACTTCTCCTTTGCCAGGCCCAAGCAGGAAACCCTCCCAGTAGGGGGCTGTCGACACCTCTCAAACACTGCCTCCCCGTTCCCCCCCAAAAGGAGCTGATAACACGAACTCCGGCGCCAAGGCCGCAGGCCAATGCCTGTGTCTCTGTCTCAGCTGGAATGGGGTTGGGAAAGGGGGGTGGCTGAGGCAGGGTGCCCAAAGTACAACGCTCTTTCCCCATCCCTTCCTCACCAGAGAAGGGTCTTGTCTTTTTCTCATTTTTCCTCAAATACTTGCCAAGCCACTCAACAGCCTTCTCATTCCTTTCTTGCCCCCCCCCCCTTGCTTTGCATTCTGTACCCAACCACTTCTCTCCTTTCTCGCCCTCCCCCTAGACAAATTCCTTTTCCCACTTCACTGCTTCATTATGGGGTAGCCTGGGTAGTCCCATCCATATCTGCCCTCCAAGGGGGATGGGGACCATAGCCCAGGAAAGAACTGAAATTCAGCTTCTTCTTTCCTTCCTTCTTCCCTCCCCCCTTTCCTTCTTTCTTTCTTTCTCTCTCTCTTTCTTTCTTTCTTTCTTTCTTTCTTTCTTTCTTTCTTTCTTTCCTCCTTCCTTCCTTCTTTCTTTTCCTTCTTTTTCTTCCTTTCCTTCCTTTCTTCCTTTCTTCTTTTCCTTCCTTTCCTTCCTTCCTTCCTTTCTCCTTTCCTTCATCCCTCCCCTCCTTGTTCCCTTTTTTCTTTCATTTCCTTCATCCCCACCCCCATCATCAGATGTTAGAATTGTAAGAGACCTTGGAAATCAACTAGTTTATCCCATTATACAATTCTGGCCTGGAGAGATGAAATGACCAGCCTGACTAGCCTGAATTCAAGTCATCCTGTGATCCCAAAGTAGCAACCAGGTTTCATGACTACTCCTTAGACTACTTCTCTCCCCTGAGAGGACTTCTTATTCAGTCCCCTATCTTTGCAGAAGATGGTGCCTTCTCCCAACAGGCATTGTCCCAAGTTGATGTCTGTTTGCCATCAGAGAATATATCAGAGAACCCCCTTCGGGGAGGAGGTAGGGCATCCTTCTTCAGTGGGAAGAATAGTGACTTTGAAGTCAGAAGGCCTGAGTTCACATTCCTGCTTGCCATTTAATAGCTTTGGAACTTTGTTTATAGAAATAATTCCCCCCCCCCCCCATTTGGGTCTCAGTTTCCTTCATGATGAAATGAGAGAGTTGAACTAGAAGGCCTTTAAAGTCCCTTTCAGATAGCTATCTATGAGTATAGGATCTGGCTGTTAATCCTTCAAAGCCAGTTGAGCTGAGGGCTATCAAGAAATTTTGAATAATATAGTCTGTTAGAAGGTCTTTTCTCCTTTCACTCAATCCTGCCCTTTACTATACCAAGAATCCTTATGGCCCTGTCAGAGTAAGGATATTGGGGGAGAGTGCCCACTACAAGGGGCAGGACCTCCCTCTGTTTATCCTCCATGAGTACACAGGCACCTTAATATGGTTGTCTTCAGATTGATGATGGAACTGGAGAGTCTCCCTGCCTGGAGCAGGCAAAAGGTTCAGAGCCATCAGTAAACAGTTGAGGAAGCAAGAATGCCAAGTGGCAGGCCCTTGGAGAAGCTGTTTGAGTCAGGTGCTTTCAAGGTAACTCCCTGAGCTGGGGGTGGGGAAGAGCAGCATTGCAGGATTGGGGGAGCTGGGGAAGCAGCTTGGAAGCACTGGAGGTCGTGGTGACCCAGGTCAGCTCACAGGGAACATCTGGATTTCTGGAAACACTTCTCCCACCACTGATGTGGGGCCCCTCCCCCAGAGAGTTGGTCAGTCATAGGCTGTCTGTCTGCCGTGGTCTTGAGAGGAACCTGGACAGAATATTAGCAGAACAGGGCAAGAGTAGGGCTGAGTCTAGGGAAAGAGAGGTGCATTTACCTATCCTTGCCATTAGGAAGAAACTTTCCTCCTGGTTGCCAATAGACTGTGGCCCACAGGTCACCTAGCGGGAGGGGGTGGGAAATGCCGGGCTGTCTCTGGGTGGGGAGCTCTTTACCAGCTTGGCTGTTACATGACTACTCCACCTGGCAAACAGATGGTCTGACATGTTTGGATTTCTTCCCGTGGCCCCAGCCCCCTCTGCCTAAAACCCTCATGAAAGTTTTCCCAGAGTCCCTAGGGATCTAGGATAGAGACTTTAGGACAATCATAGAAGTTAGAGCTATAGGGGATCTCAGATACCATTCAGTCCAGCCCTCATTTTACAAAGGAGAAAACCAACATCTGGGAGAGAGGAAACAACTTCATGTACCTCACATCCCTATGAAGCAGCAGGGGCAGGATCTGAACCCAGGTCTCCTGGTTTTAAGTGCAGTGTTCTGACAGCTAAACCATTCCATTATTTCTCTTCCCATTTGTGGTGCCAGGAAAAGAATGTGGGGGGCTCCGGGTGGGAACGGAGCAAGGGGAGAGGAGAAAACCGCACTACTGAGCTAAGGACAAAGTCAAGTCCTTCCCTCTTTCCCCTTTTATATGTAACTTGGGGTCAAGTCCTTAGACAGTCACAGGAGGGCGCTCAACAAATAGAAGTGATGAAAGAGCCTGCACTAGAAAGTCTCCTAGGACTGAGAGGGATTGGGGTAGAAGCAGGAGACGCAGGGATCCTTTTTGCAGGGAGGTTATAGCAATGGGGAGGGAAGGGATGCAGATGGTAGAGAGGAAATCAGGTAAGAAAAGGACTGAGGGACCAAGAGGGAAGTTGAGATAGAGAGGGAGAAGGGGATAAAAAACATAGAGGGAAAAACAGGCAGGGGAAAAGGGGAAGGAAGGAAAGAGTGAGAAGTGAGATTAGAGCGCAAGCAGATATAAAAGACAGACAAAGGGGAGCACCTGTTTGGACTCATCCGTATTTTGTTGAGGCTATCTCTCTGATGGTTTGGGCATTGGGCCTGAGATTTTCCAGGGGAAATTAGAGATTTGAAACTCAGGAGGGAGGTTCATAAGAAGACCAGATCTCCCCTTTCCCCAGCAGCATCTTGGGCCCCCAACCCCTCCCTCCCTCCCATGGCTTGGTTTTTTTAAGCTTGTTTCCAGCCAACTTTGGCACATAATAACCTGGAAGGGGACCCCCTTTCTAGGGAGAGAAGAAGAAACTGGGAAGGAAGGCTATAGGGCAAGGGATAGGCTGAGAGATGTTGAACCCTGCTACTTGTACCCTAGCAGTCCAGAGAGTACCTCATCTTAGACATAATAGGGGAGGACCAGGCAGGAGCAGGTAGAGCAAATATTTTGGGTGGGTTAATGAAGGAAGGTATCCACTATAGGTGTTTTGGAGGCTTTTGAGGAGGGGAAAAGAGGGAAGGGCAGGGGGTGAACTTGAACAAATGGGAAATGGGGTAGTGTATCCAGGTGCTACTAACACCTTTCAGGAACTTTGGCAGAGCACGCCCTTGAGTGCACACAGACACACACACACACACACACACACACACACACACACACAAATACATTTATACCAGCACTAATGGTACCTGTGTTGCCACTTATTTCCTGGATGACTCTGAGCACTCGCTTCCCCTCCTTTTGGGACTCGGTCTTCTTACTTGTAAAGTGAAGGGTCTAGGCTAGAACTAGGTGATCTCTTAAGAGATAATATTTGTAAAGGGATGGTATTTGTTAAACCACTTAGCACAGTGTCTGGCATAAAGTAGGTGTTATATAAATGCTTATTCCCTTCCCCTTCTAGTGATAACATTTTGTGATTGTTTGGAGAGTACTAGAAATGGGAGTGCGATGAATAGGGAGAAAACCCCACCCCTTGCTTTCTGGACCTAAGGAGGGAGGCAGAGAGATGGTGATTTCCCTGATTAGCAGGCCTTATATGCCTTGACCCTCCCTGATTGGAATTATATCTGTCTAATTCGGGCATCTAACCAGCTCCTTGAATCCCAAATAGATTTTGCTATTCCAGAGGAGACCACTTCCTATACTTCACAGTTAGAAGTTTTATCTTCAGTAAAGACCCTTAAGGTCATTTAAAGGGTGACAGAGTACCATGCTTTTAGTTGAGGAGGGACAGATACAAAGGCCTTGCCAGCCCAGGGATATGGGTGTTCTTATCAATTTGGATTTATCTTTGGGCTATGTTGTATGATTTTTTAAAATCCCACCAAATTTTTCTGTCTCATATTTTCAATTGAGATAGCTTCTAGGATCATAGATTTAGAACTAGAAGTAGTGGTCTAACTCAATTTTTTAATTAAAATTTTTTTTTTTAATTTCAAAGATGAGGAAACTGAGGTCCAGAAAAGTTAAATAATTGTTCAAGTCACCAAGGTAATATGTCAAAGATGGCATCTGAACCTTAGTCCTCTGAATCTAAATACAGTGTTTCTCCCCCTATTAATATGCTTGAATATAGGGAGCTGGGTATGGAGAAGCTAGGAAAAGCTGGGGATAGAGAATCCACCAAGTGACTAAGGGGAATCCTATGTTTCAGCCACCTTCTTTCCTAAGATAAAAAATAACATCTCATGATTTAAGATTTATAAAGGTATTTCCTCCCCACTTTGATAATTCTGTGAAACAAGTTATAAAAGTATAATCATGACTGTGTACAGATGAAGAAAGTGAAGATAGAGAGGTTTAATGTTCTTGGCCATACAGCTAGTTTGAGAAATGAATTTTAAATCTATATCCCTTATTCAAAATCTAGAATTCTATTACAGCAGGAGGCCCATTCACTCCCTCTCAGTAGGTCTGACCTTAGAGAGAGGCCAGGGATATGTCTGAAGGGTTCTGGGAAGGACTGGCCCACACAAAAAAGAAAGGAGAAAAAAAATTAAAAATAATTATTCCTTCCTATGGCTTAAAATCCATCATTAGAGATAATATTTCTTTGTGTTAAGCTTTGTTCTTCTTAAGAATTCTCTTGGGCCCTTGGGAGGGGGTAACATATTAAATCATTAACACCTCATTGTCAATGCTTGTCATCTATTTTCTTGGAAGCTTAGTTGTTAAGGGCAGGAGGAGAGAGACCTTAGAGATAATTTAGCCCCACCTCCTCATCAAATCCAAGCAAGTGGAGATTTTTTACATGATGCTGATTTAGGGGTGGGCACATCCTCAAGTCAAGAAAGACCCAATACAATCCCACCCCTGGGTCTGTACAATGAAGAGAGGAATCACATTCTTCCTCTGATCCTCATAGTTCCCTTCCCTTCCAGACTCCTGATTCCTAGCCACCCCCCAGCATTATACCTGAGAGGGCCTACTATAGAAATGTCTATTTTGGTGAACCCAAGGCCCTAAGATACATAAACTAATTTAACAATGGCAGTGCTCTTGCTAGGTCCCAAAGACATTTAAAAAAGGAAAAAAGACCTATTTGAACAAAAATATTTATAGTAGCTCTTTTTGTGGTGGCTAAGAACTGGAAATCAAAGGTATGCCCATCAATTGGGAAATGGCTAAACGAGTTGTGGTGTACGATTATGATGGAAGATTATTGTACTATAAGAAATTACAAGCAAGATTAAAAAAAAAAAACCTGGCAAGACTTACATGAACTGATACATAGGGAAATGAACAGAATCAGGAGAACATTGTATACAATAACAGCAATATTGTAAATGACTTAGCTGTTCTTAGCTATACAATGATCCAAGACAAAATCCCAAAGCATTAATGATGAAGCCTAGGATTCACCTCCAGAGGAAGAGCTGATATTGATTGAATACAGACTGAAACATGCTATTTTTCACTTTCTTTCATATTTTTCTTTGTCGTCTTATACAAAATGACTAATATTCTATATAATTGCACATGTGTAATCTAAATCTGATTGCTTATCTCTCAGGGAGGGGCAAGGAGAAAGAGAGAGGGATAGAATTTGGAACTCAAAACTTTGAATAAAAATGTTTTAAAAAATAAAACTGATAAATGTTAAAAACCCCAATAGCAGTGCTCTACAGGCCTGACAGATCCTGTGGTCTCTGTCTCTCCTATATTTCACTTCCTTCCTTCCACAACTGAATTTATCCCAGGTGCTAGAATTCCTAGCTGTGGCCCTGTTTCCTGTTTCGGTGATTCATACATAGCAATTGCTTAATAAATGCTTCTTTCATTCATTCTTTAATTCATTTACTCCTCACTATAGAGGAAGAAATTCAGACTGAGATAGGGAAAGTGACTTGCCTAGAATCACAGCAGTTTTGACAGCAAAAGAACCAGACTGAACCTATCCCTTTTAATTTTTTTTTTTCTGCTTTATTGCCTTGTTGTAACAGAACAACCAGCATATGGGCCCTAGATACCTGACAGGGAAGGAGATGGGGTAGGAGACATAGAAGTTAAATTCCACTATTCCACAATGCAGGGCTTCTCTCTGCCCATCTGGAATTGTTCTTCTCCATATCTCCACAGTCCCAGGGACTTTGGCTGAGGGAGACTGGACTCCTTTCCATTTCTGTCTTCTCCAGAGGCTGATGTCCTCTGCCCTCCCCTTTCACCACCAACACAGAAGGCAAACAGTGATGAGAGAGCTGGACCTGATTTACCCTTCTCATGTTTGTTTAAATTCTCTAGGGGAGACTTTCTGTCGCTGAGGGCGGGGAACCTGGTCTGTGGCTCTCTACCAGAGGTAGCTGCATTTTCCCTTGTACTTTGGCTGAGGATGTCTTTGTAGAAACTATGATTCCCCAGAGAGCCCCTTCCAGGGCAGCCAGGTGGCCCGGTGTAAAGAGCAGTGGACCAGAAGTCAGGAGTAAACTGTAGTTCAAATCCAAGCTTGTTCACTTACTAGCTTTGTGATCCTGGGCAATTATCCTTACTTTTATATGTCTCAGTTCCCTCATCTGTAAAATGGGGAATAAAAATAGCATCTACCTTCCAGGATTGTTGGTGAGAATAAAATTAGATAATAAATGTAAAGTACTTTGTAAACTATAAAGCACTACATAAATGTTAACTATCATTATTATTATCTTCCTCTCAGCTCCTCTGTTTTCTTTTTATTTATTTGCTCTATTTTATTTTTAAATCCCAAAGACCATCTTAGATCTCAAGTAGATAAAGTAGACTGGATTAAGTTCCAAGTAAGGGAAAAGAATAGGTTTGGGGATGAGGACCAAAATTTTCTTCTCCCTCACAGAATCCTAATTCTAGTTAGTCCTCCCTTATTTTTTAGATGAATCTCATCTGAAAATTGATAGGGAAAAAAGACTTGCCCAGGATCCCATAGCAAGATAATGGAAAATCTGGGTTGAGAACCCTGAGTTTCTCTCCTCTCAATCCAATGCTGTTTCCAGGATGCTTTGCTGCTCCCCAAATTCCTCTACAATCTTGCCTGAGGGCTGACTGAGTCACTCTGGGAAGTTGAAGTGATGAGGGCAGAGTTTTGGTGAAAGTCCTCCTGGTGTGGGAAGCTTTCTCTCTGACAAGGTTGGAGTGTAATGCTTCTACTTGTTATCTGTTACTTGTCCAAGATAGAAAAGGGGTACACCTGGGATCTTAGAGGGACCCCTCAGGGACAAGATGATAGTATGCTATTATCTTCTAGACCCTGGTATTCAACCTTGTCTCAGCCTTGGAGGGGTTGAGAGGAAGGGGACCTAGGAAACAGATATATTCCTAGGAGACACTTCCAGACCTGGAACTCTGACTCTACCCAGTTTCTCATAGATCATCTATAACCTTATATTTCAGATTGTCACCAGTCACCTTACCTTCTCCCTTTTTTGCTCTGGGAACTCATTCTTAGCTTCCTTCTCAGTTTAGTCTTCTTTCCTGCATGCTGTCTTTCCAGTTGGCCTCTGTTCTACATTTTCTTCATCAGTTTTTTCTCTTGTGTTTCTCTTTTGGCTATATGTCCATCTCTTGCTTATTCTTTGCAGAGATTGATCAAAAGAGGGTGAAAAAATAGCAAAACCTTACCTTTTTCAAGCGGAATCATATCCTTCAATTCAACAAAGAATTATTCAGCTTTTTCTTTTCTTTTCTTTTCTTCTTTGCCCCTCCCAATTCTAGGCAGGGCTGAAGGGCATTGGGGGTGGGGCAGGAAGGAGGGACAGGAATACCAAAGAGAAGTAGAAGACAAAATTCCTGTCCTCAAAGAGTTTATATTTTAATTCCACACATAAGACACTCATAAGAAACAGCTAGAGACAATATGGTGTTGTCAAATTGAAGTTTGAAGAAACATGGTTTCATATCTTATTTTCCCTTGGCCATTCTAGGCAAATTATCCTGGCTGAGCCTGATTCTCTCTATCTGAAAAATGGAGATAATACCTAGTGAGTACCTATAGGGGTTGGAGTGTAATGCTTCCATTTGTTGTCTCTTATTTGTCCAGGATAGACATTTATATCATTTATAGTTGTGAGGATAAAATGGGAAGATACACACATATACATGTATTTGTGTGTATATATAATATTTTATATACATCTTTATATCACATATATATCACTTTGCCAAGTTTAAATGGATTTATAACTGTCAGTTATTACAGTAATATCGATGTAGTTTGGTGTCTTCACAGCTCCTATTGCCCAACCTCAATAATATCCTCTGATTCTCTTATTAGCCATTGTTCCTTCTGTTTTCTTTTCCCCAGTTGAGAGCAGGGACCAGCTTTCTTTAGCTGTGTCCCTCTCTTATTTCTCTGACTACCACATCAAGTCCCACCTGCCCTCTGCTTCTCACTCTTGGATGAGAGGAATTCCTACTTTCTCTCTGTCCCTTCCTTTTCCCTCCCTCCCTTCCTCCCTCCCCATACCAGGATATGGCTCTTCTTTCCTTACTGTGAGAGGTACTGTCCTGTTAGGAGCCTCTTCAAGAGGAGAGAGGACTTCACTACAAAGTACAGTTATTATACATATGGGCTGATCACTACCTCCTTTGTCTATGGCTCCACTTCTGGCTCCTGGCCTCTTTTCATAGTCTGCCCCACCCCCTGGCCCCCTTCCTCCCTTCCCCCATCACCTGGAACAACCTTCTCCTTCTCACAAGCCAAACATCCTTCTCTTTCCTTCTTGGATCCCTACTCTAAACCTCTTTCTTCCACATGGCCTTCTCTCCCAGCCTTGTCTCTGAAATATTACCTGGGCTGCTGCTTGCTCATGTTCAAGTGGGAGTAGCTATTGATGTCTTGTTATGTGAATGGCAGAAAAGTACTTTGTTTTAGATAGGGGAGAGGGGAGAAGATGCCCAAAGGGTCTTTGAATGGACTATCAACTGCTTCACCTTCTTATGATACTGGCCCTTCTTCACTGCCATATGACAAGTCACTAAAGTTAGGTGACGGGAACCCAGAAGTACCACCTTCTGAATCCATGTTAGTATTTGTTAAAAAGGCTCCAGTTTAATCCCTCAGACCTAACTAGGCTCATCCCTAGAGGACCAGGAACCAGAAGAACTGAGGAGTGAAGGTTAATGGCATTTTCTTTTCTCTATGAAAGTGACTGCTTATCTGGGTATGTTATCCCAGTTGGGAGATAGTCCTCCTTGTCATTGTCCTGGGAATTGCATTAAACTTGATGTTTGGGTCAACATTATACATTTTATAGACAACATTATATATTATAAAGTAAACCAGAGGACTCGGGTTCAGATTCCAACTATGTGACATCTCACCACCCTGGGCCTTGTTTTTCTCCTCTGTCAAGTAAGAAAATTGGACTGAGTGACTTCTAAGTTTCCTTGCATGGGATAAATCCCATTATCCTGTGTCCCTTATACTTTGGGTAGTTCTGGTCTGTCCCATTCCTCTATCAGCCTGTCCCCCTCACCTTGGGACCACTGAGGCAGAGATCTTTCCTTAATTAATTCACATCCCTGGGATGTTTAGGGGGGCTATTGAAGGGAGAAGGGGATGGAACTCTGGCTAAAATGAGTCATTCTGAGGCTAGACACTCTCACCCTGGGTTTGGAGTCAGGGGGATTTGTCATGTGAAGCAATTATACCCAAAGAGCTCTGGTTTTCGGCAAGGCTCCAGTATGGAGGGAACTTCGGAGCCAGATCTAGACTGACAATTAGGAACCTTAGCATATTCCTCCATCTCCCCACACCCGCCTCATGACCCTCTCCCCAATCCCACCAGCCAGAAAGTGATCCTGAGCAAGGGGGCCAACTCCTGGGAGGGGATCACTAAGCCAGATAATGTACATTTATAAAGTGTAAGAAGAACCAGTTCCTAGCAGTTGGGGGTCTTGCCAGCTGGTTGAGAGGGGATATAGATGGGAAGGGCAGAAATCATGTCTCCCTCCTCCCTCTATGAGTTGCTCAGAACTATATCTCCTTCCATGGTGAGGCAGATGGCTGGATGGGAGCGTCTGGCATATGAGGGTGTGTGATCTTGGCCTATGGGGCCACATCCTGTATGGAGGAGAGGGAGGGAGACATATTGGGGAGAAGATAGGAGGCAGGGGCACAGAGGCAGAGACTTGGATAAGAAAATCTGGGATTCTTTTGTCTTTAACTGGCCTTCAACCTTCACTCCTGTCCCTGTTAAGATTATTCAAGCTGTACTACAGTGATTTATGGGATGAGGGGTAGCGGCTGGAGGGGGCTGACAAGAGGGATCTATTGGATTTGAAATCAAGATTGCTATTTGTTTGGCCTCTACTAAGTCATTTCCTTTCTTGGGACCTCAGTTTCTTCATCTGTAAAATCATGGCATTTGGAGTAGGTGATTTCTATGGTATCTTCCAGTTCTAAATTAATAACCATGCCTGTGAAGATCTCTGTGTACTTTTAAAAGCAAACTCTGTGGTGGGCAGTGGGACAGCCTAGCTTCCTTTCTTCCCACAGGCATCTGAGCCCCTCATTCTTTCCAAAGAAACAGTCCAGGAGTAATGCTGGGTAATGCCCAACTTGAGGGCTGGCTGGATATTGGGGGAAATGAGAGGGAAAGGGGCGGGAAGTGGGGGAGGGGACATTGAATGGGAGAGGGGAAGAGCCTGGGAGAACACAGAAGAGGGGTGCTAGAATATATTGGAGGAGACAAGAGAGATGGAAAGGGGAGCGGTGTAATAAATCCTATCCAAATAACCCAGAAATGTTACTGGAAAGTGGAAATAATGGATAATCTCAGTGTTGAACTCTGGGATCAGGAGGTCCATGGAGAAACTTTGGGGAACTGTTGTATGTAAACGTGCTGAAGTAGTGGTGGGTTAAGCCTGAATCATCACGTCAGGCCCAGGCTGTGCCTCCATCACCCCTGTGCCCATGCCAGTCCCCACAGCACCATGAACAAGGGCCTCTGTCTCCTCAGCTGTTTCTTCCTCCCAGCTGAGCCAGACTGTTGCAGACAGTCTGGTGTGGACGTGGGCTCCAACAGCTCTGCTTCCCCTCAGGGTCATAGCTTCCAGTCAGCTCAGCCCAAGAGAGGCCTTCATTCCTTACAAACTTTGCCATCTTCCAAGAAGGCTGCCCTCATTCATTCCCAGGAACCAGCCCCTGTCTCTCTGCTGGTGTGACACGGGCTGATCCATTCCTGTTATTTTGCACGGGTAATGCTTCCTATTAGTTCCAGGCTGGGAGTTTTCCAAAGGGCAGGGGTCCTTGGTCTCCCCCATCAGTCTTTAAATTCCTTCAGGCGGGAAGGACTCTGTCTCTTTTCTGGACCTCTTCCTTCAGTACCTCCACTACGGGACTCAGTGCTTGGGTCCGCTCCATCAAAACCCATGTAGCAGGAGAAGAGGAAGCAGGCACTTTTGAGAACAAATTACCCTCTCAAAAACTGAATTCCATCAGTAACCCCCCCACCTAACCAGGGCTCAGCCAGCCCTGGGGCTAGAGCTTTAGGGTCTCCCATCTGTAGCCACTAGGCGGCGCTCCTTCACCACGGCCAGCTTCATTATTAGCCAGGTGAACTTGGGAGAAAATGGATAGCCTGCTTCTCCTTCCCTTCTTCCCCGACCCCCACTCACATCTCACTTTACTAGGGGTGGGGGGAAGTGGGGTGCATAGGAAAAAGGTCAGGGGTCACCTCAAGGTTCCCATTAATTATGGCTATGGCTCTACGCTCTAGAAGATTCCCAGTAAAGGGAGGGGAAGGAGATCTAACTGCCCCTGGCCCTGCATAACCCTAAATATCTCTCCTCCCTCTGCCTTCTCCCCCTCCCCCAATTGAAAGACAGACAGACAGAGAGAGAGAGAGACAGAGAGAGAGAGAGAGAGAGAGAGAGAGAGAGGAGAAGGGAGAGAGAGAGAGCGAGAGAGACAGACAGACAGACAGACTGAATTTCTTGGGGGCAAAGATAATTCTCAGTTTTGATTATGGGGGGGGAGAAAAGTACCCACTTTAACTGCAACAGGTTTCTCTGGGGAAGGGGAGAGGATGGAAATGATAGGAGCCCTAACTTTCATGTCTCCCCCACCTGTAGAGAAGTCCTTTATTGAAAATGGGGTGTCTAGATACATTTCTATAACATTAAGGCTAATATAGAAGGTGTGGGGAGACCCCCAACTCGTTGGCAGTAGCAGGAAAGGAACTGGGGAATAGGTTGGTAAGGGACTGGGGAGGAGGGGTTCCTAGACATAGAGGAATAAGCGAAATAGCTTTTTTTTTTTTTTTTTTTTTTTTTTTTTAATTCCACTTTAGCTTGAGGTTGGAGAAGGGATGGCTGGAGAGGAGGCGGAGAAGGTATGGGGGGAGGGGGAGGACAAGGGCGGAGCTAAATATTTTTACGCCTTTGAGGGGCGAAGAGTGGGGGCTGGAAAGGGAGGCGGTCCTCAAGGCCAGTTAAATTGACCGAGAGGCGGAGAAACTGGGCCGAGCAGAGCCGGGTAGAGGCAGCGAAGAGAAAGGGAAGGACGAGCGACATATTCCCCTTTCTGCACATTGCGCTTGACTATTGGGGCTGCTCTCGTTTTCTTGTTTTTTTTTTTTTTTTTTTCCTTTCTTTTTTCCCCCATCTTCTCTTTTCTCAATTTATTTTTCGATTCCCTCCTTCCTCACTACAATCGGGAGGACTTTTTTTTTTTCCTGGGGGGATTCCCCCCTTCTCCCTTAAATCACTCTTTGGATTTTGGAAACCGGCCGAGGGCAGAGAGAAAGAGCAAAGAGTAAGAGGGAAAGAGAGGAAAATAAGTGATCTCGGATTTTTTTTAGGGAACGGACTGCAGAAAAGAGTACTGAGTCTTCTCCCCCTTCCAGGTCTGAGACCCGGGGACGCAGAGGCTCTGGGACTGACACTTCTCCCGCACTACCGCCAGCCAAGCACCGACAAGAGGGGGGACCTTTCTTGCACGCACACTTTCTTTTCTCCCCGGCTTCTGACGGCGGCAGGCTCGGCTGCAAGGTAGCTGGAGCAATACCCGGGTCAGCGGCTAGAGACGGGGTGGAAGGGGCAAGGGTACGAGACTATGCACTGAAACTTTTTGTCCAACTTTTGGGCTGTTCTCGCTCCGAAGGAGCCGTGGTCCGCGCCGGTAGCGCCGAGCCTTGCCCAGCGGAGAGCAGTGCTCGCTCGGGCCCGGATCATCATCATCAGCGGCGGCAGTTGCGGCGGCGACAAGAGGAAGAAGAAAAAGAAGAAAACGAAGAAAAGGTGTGGGGGCCGCGGGAACGGCAGAGGCTCGGTTCTAGAGAGCCGGGCTCATGGACGGGTGAAGCCTTAGAGAACACCGTGAGCGCCCAGCCCGCTAGCGCGCCCCAGGCCCTGGCCCGGGCCTTGGCCCCGGGGGAAAAAGGAGACAGCGAAGAAGGCGCCGGGGGGACAAGGCCACCGACGCCGCCACTGCCGAAGAGCGAGAGAGGAAGAAGAAGGAGTGAGAGCCTCACCGGCCGCGACCGGGCCTCCGAAACCATGAACTTTATGCTCACTTGGGTACATTGGTGCTTAGCCCTGCTGCTCTATCTCCATCATGCTAAGGTAAGCGAGTTGGTGTTGGCAAGGGGTGCTTGGTAATGGTGTGGTGGCGGCGGCGGCCAGTGCCCGGCAATCTGGCACGGGGTAAGGGGGGTGGGGGTGGTGGAGGCACAGTGCATAGTGCCTGGTGGTGAAGCATGGAAGAAAGCTGGGGGAACAGGGGACGTTGAGCTCCTTTTCCTAACCTTGGGAGTGGGGATGGTAAGATCTGTGCCCAATTCGTATTGGTGGGCACCGGGCATTAGAGAGTATTCCCTCCCCCACCTTTACCCCCGAAGTGTGGAGCGGGCTGGGGAGGGGGCGCGCTCTAGGTGGGAGAGCATCTGGTTAGGGTCTCGCCGCCCACGCGGGCCCTGCCCACCCACCGGAGCCACACGCACGTAGGATCCCGGCCGAAGGGAGGGGAGGAGGAGGGAATCCGAGGGGCTGGGCTAGTGCTTCGGCGGTTTAAGTTTGCTCCTTGTCGCCGGGTCCTTCAGCAAACATACAGGGCCATGGGGGCGCTGGAAGCTATGCCCCCTGGTGTGTGTGGTGGGGGGAGAGATGGGAGGTGGTCACGGATCTTAGACTAGGGAGGGAAGCAGTCTGAGAGCACGCTAAAAAGACAGAGCTCCGGAGGTTCAGGTCATGTCACTTTCTGTTCCAACCTTCCCCCTCAACCCAAATGAGTTTGGAGAAAAGTTTGTGGGTGGGGGAGCTTTTGGTACCCCCAGGAGTGCAGCTTGTAAAGCCTCCATTACCCCCGCCTCTCTCAGGTCTCCTTCCCAGTCCCCTCCCTCCCCCTCCTCGGCGCCGGGGGCGCGCTGCGCGAAGCCGATTACATCAGCCCTGGGACTGGCCGGGCCGCGTGTTCCCCTAGAGCAGCCTGGGCCAGAGCTTGGGGTCCCTAGACTGGGAGAGATCTACCCATTCCCCAGAAAACACACGGATACACATTCCTCACTCAATCTCCCCCCCCCCCCAAGGCCCCCCCGACCACCCCCCCCCCCCCCCATCCTCCCGGGAAAGGTGACCCCTTAAGCTAGCCAGCCGAGCGCGGTGGGTAGCACCCCCTTTCCCTACCAGCGCCCCCCCTCCGACTCCCTTTTAGTCCGAAAGAAATTCGAGTACACCCCTTTTACCAACTTCCTAGCACTGAGAGGCCCCCCCTTCCCTTTTTTGAACCAGAAGAAGTCTCCAGCTGCTTTCTGATCTCATCACTAATCCCCCCCTCCCCAGTCTTGTATTGCTTTTAATCGAGGAGGGAGCACAGCCCGCCCCCCATTCGCACTTTATAGAGTAGTGCGACCCCCCATTTTTCTCCCCCTCCCCCCTTCTTTCCTTCCCGCCCGCGGGGCCTGGGAAAGGGACGGTCACTGCCAGTGGACCCGGCCTGGGAGAGCCCGCCCAGGGCGGCGCTTGGTCTCGACTCCGCCCTTGTAGTGACCTGGTGACAGCCCGCCTCCTGTCCCCTCCCCCCACAGCCCTATGTGTAACCGGACGGGGGCTTTCTGATCCTAGGGGTGCAGAGGGCAGAGAAAGGAGTTTTATATGCCGAGGTTTGGCTCTCTCAGCGGCATTCTGTCCTCCCTACACCTCCCACTTTGTTGAAAATGTTTCCAAAATGCTGTGACATTTGAGTTTCGGGGGTATCTGGGCTAGGAGAGTTCGGCTCTTGCTTCTTCGGCATATTTGCCCTTGCTGCTCTCTCTTAAGATCTGGCGCTGACATGGTAATAACCCGGGCTCCGGGCTGCTTGCGACTATTTCCCAGTCCTCCTTCCTTATAGCCTCCATATGGTGATTAGGGGAAAGAAACTGGAAGGAATGGAGCGGGAGCTGGAACCCTTCCCCTCCCCCAGGCGCTGTGAAATATGCTCTCTACTATCCTAGTGTGCCGAGAAAGGTGTCATTCTCTGGGTTTGAATACTAGGTCCAGACTACCCTGGAGGTCACTGCTGTGCAGTTTGGGCAGGCGCTGTTGCCAGTCCTAGGGACATTTATTTGAACAATTTGCTTGGGTACTGCCAGATCTTAATACTTGTCCCTCTGACCACCCCTATCCTCAAAAATCTCATTCCCCACTTTCTCTGGAATTAGCAACAAAGACCACTCCTCCTCTGCAAATCCCCCCCCCCCCCCCCCCCCCCAAGTTGAGTGGAATTCACTTGTATTCCTATGAGCTCTTAAGATCTGGCACAGCCACCCCTCCCCCAATCCCCCAAGCTGTAGGCCTCTGGACTAGGACTAGGGAAGAGTTGTCTAGCTATAGTTATGACCTTCATAGGCCCCCAGAGAAGGGCACCAGCCTCCCAGCCCCTCCCCCTGGGCACCACCCCCTCTCTGTGACTATAGTGGTGCTGGTGGGGAAGTCTCCCTTTGCCCCCTGGCCTTAGGGACTTGGGAGATGAGAATAAGGTTCCTGGGGACACTGAAGAGGATCTTAATATTAGGGAGCCATAGGAGCTATTCGGCAAAGGGGAAGCAAGAGAGTATCTTGAGAGCTAGGTTGTGGGGGGACATAGGGTGAAAAAGACTTCCTGTTGCTAGAGAAAGTCAA
Organism: Sarcophilus harrisii; assembly: GCF_902635505.1. Lineage (NCBI taxonomy): Eukaryota > Metazoa > Chordata > Mammalia > Dasyuromorphia > Dasyuridae > Sarcophilus > Sarcophilus harrisii. The sequence goes on along the minus strand of NC_045429.1, from coordinate 269,070,230 downwards.
GATTCAGAGCCAGAAAGGATCTTGGATATATCAAATTCAAACCCTTTTTTTTCAGTTGAGGGGACCAAATCACCTTGGGGAAAGGGGGGAAACTTGATAAAATTGGGAATATACATCTGGGCCTTTCTTCTTAGAGAAGAGATATCTGCTTTGAGCATGGGAGAATTGAAGGAGTCTGTATGTTTGGGGATTTTATACTGGAGGAAAAGCCTAGGGGACAGAGAGGACTGGGGTGTAGAACTCTATGGATTAGAGGAAACCCCACCTGCTGCTCATTTGGCCCCAAAGGGTCTCAAGGTCCTTGGGGAAGATAATTTAGGAGGCACCTGGTACCCCTTCCCTAATCTCTCAATATGGGGATTGGGGCGGAAAGGGGGCATCCATTTTGTCAGTGTCCTGGCTCTTGTCTGTTGACCTTCACAGTCAGTGGGGAGGGGCTGACTGCCAGGAGTTGGGGGTTGGGGGAGACTCAGTGTCCAGTGTTCTGGAAGATCTGGAAGATAAGCAGCCTCCTTGGGGCTCAGGGTACAATAGGATCTGGGAGAGCTTGGAGAGGGGAGTAACAGGTAAAATCTGGGAACCCCCAATTACATGGGAGAGAAGAAATCAGGAAATAGGGAAAGATTTTGGAAGAAAACTTGGAAATAAACCCTGATTTGGATTTAGGGGGTGGAGTGGGAAACAACAGTTTGGAAGTTTTGGGCCTTGTAGCCATATTACTAAGATCCCCCCTTTAGTTTAAGGTGGTTTCCCCCCTCTTTTCTCCAAATTAGTCAACCCCTTACTTCTTTCCCCTGGGGTCAGGGGAAAGGGCAGAAATGAGTTTTGGTTGGGGAGGGTGTCTTACAACCTTCCATTTTCTCTCCTCTCCCAACCTCCCTGCCTGACACTACTTTACCCCTGGCATTTGTCATGTCAACTAGATAAGGTCACCCGTGCTGTTTTTCTTGCTGGATCCTTTCCTTCCTGCCCACATTCAATCGTGTTCCCCCCTCCCCCCCCTTTAATTTTAGTCAATGCCTTTGGACCAGAGTCTGTGTGTTGAAGAGGGCTAGGTTGGACGACTGATTAAGTGTAAAGATTAGCGTTTTTTTGAGAGTGATAGCTAGAAATGAAGGAGTGGAGTAGAAATGAGGAAGTGGGTTGAAGAAAGGCCTGGAGACTGGACAGAAAGAATTTCTTTCCTGACTACCTAGATAGTTAGCTTTTTTTAGTTCTATCATTAGGGGGAGACCAATGGTTCTCTCCTCTGAGATGCTGTGGCTGGAGGAGGTCCACTTCAACACACCTTTCCCTGATGCAGGACCTCAAATGTATTTGTGAGGGTAAGAGTTATGACCAGTGCAGTCCATAACTCTGTCTTGTATGGGGACACCAGAGGGAGAATCTTAGTCTCGTTTAACTTGTGTAAACCTCATTTTGTGAACCCCTCCCCCCTTATCCCATACTTCTATGTTAATTCTCTGATTTATTTACAGTGGTCACAGGCAGCACCCACCCCAGAAGAAGGGGAACGGAAATCGAATGAAGGTGAGTCTTTTCATATCATATCCTCCAAATTCCTTCCATATCTGGAGTGGACATTAGATGGGAAAGGGGAACCCTGACTTCTTACTCCCCTTGACTTTCCCTGCCTCTGGTTCAGGTCCCTCCTGGGGATGAAGCAGAAGGAAAGAATAGGATTAATGAGGGCAGACACTTTATTTAAGCTAGTTTTATATGGGGTTCAGTCTATTTCTTGGCTGGGCAAAATCTTCTTGGGCACAGGTAGTAAGTGAACCTCTTGTCCTTTTTTCACCCTTTAGAAATTAGAATTTTTAGAGAGGACAATGGCCAGGCAGGGGTTCCAGGCTGAAAGTGATTTATCTAGTCCCAGAGTCCCCTATGCAGTGAGAGGGTTGGAAGTTCTTTTTCTTCCCTCCTATACTCCTCCTTCCTTCCCGCCCCCCACCAAGTACCAAGGAATAGGGATATTATTGGGGTAAACTTCCTTTTAGTGCCAGCAGAGGGCTGTAGCTATAAAGCTGACTCACTACCCCTTTCCCCCTCCTAAACCTTGCCTGTCTTTTGTTTGATAGAGTCCCCATTCCCCCGGTACTCCCTGATTCTTCCTCTAACCCTTGTACCCCTACTCTGCTTTCCTTTGGTATTTCAATGGCAGACATCCCCTTCACTTTCTCGCATCACTTTGTATCTCTATATCAAGGCACAAATCTGTATGCTAAGATTTTCTAAAGGACCCTTCCAGGCTGTTTCCTCAATCTCCTTGGGAATGGAATCTCGGATTAGCTCCACTTTCTCCCATTATTTTGTTTGCCTTCTCCATCAGCTGGAAAAGGTTCCCTAACTTTTGCCCCACTCACAACCAAACTGGATGCTCTTAAGAGATTCACTTTCCCCACCCCACCCCCCTTTTCAAAAACCTCCCTCACCTCCCCAGCCTTTCCTAGTGGTCTTCATGGCTTGGGAGAAGCAAGACAAATGGTCTTTGTTTATTGGAGAAAAGATTGTGATAAATAAGGAAAACCTAGGATATTTGAAGCTGGTGAGCATGTGTGTTTGGGTGAGTGTGAATATATTTGTGCTTGTGTGTGTGCTTGAGTGTTAAGGGAGATTTTTATTTGGAGTCAGTGGCAAGAAGGGATTGGAATGGGTGCTAAGGAAATAGTCTGACCTGTTCTAGATGGCAGACTTCTTTCCTTTGCCTTGGAGAGCCTAGAAATCCCTTTCCCTTGGGTGGAGTCTCCATTGGCTTGTAAAGGTCTATGATCTCTCCAGATTATAAGACAACTCTTAAAAAAAAAAACAAAAAAAAAACTACCTCTCTCTCCTTCACCCTTTCCCACCTTGAGGAGGAGGGACAGCCCAGGATGACGTGATCTGTCAAAACAGATAGAGATCCAGCTACCTCTTCCTTCATCCCACCCCCCAAACCCTTTAGAGCAAGAACCAGAAATTTCCATGATCAATTATCTTTCTCAATGCTTCATTTTAAGAAATTATGTCCTTTAAGAACATTTGTTTTCCTAGCCATCCCCTAGGGATGCAGAGAACATTCCTGTACAGAGAGGGCTGACAACTAGCCTGTGGCTTAATATTAGCACTGGGTGCTCGGGTAAGAACCCAGGTTTTGAGTTCCAGCTAATTGTTCCCATCCTCCCTCTACCTGTATGAACTTGGCAGGATGAAATAGTAGTGGTCGAGTCTATCATCTCCTTCTGGCTCTCCACCATATTTTAAATAGATGTGTATATATTATGAGAAGCAATTTAACATAGCATATGGAAAACTGAGAGAGTTGAAATCAGTAAGTGCTGAGTTCATGTACTGACTGTGCCACATATTGACTGGGTGATTTCTTCAAATCATTTAAACTAAGTGCCTCAAGCAGCTTTTAAGATTAAAAGTGGGGCAGTTAGGTAGTGAAGTAGGTAGAACACTGGCTTTCCAACCAGGAGGACCTGAGTTCAATGCCAGGCTTAGGTATTCACTCATTCATACACAGTCACTTAACCAGTAGATCCAGGGTGCTTGAATCTAGAGTTCTGTACATCACACCATGATTGGCAGAACAGGTGGGGATCCTAGGAGTAAGAGCTTGGAACCATGTGGATTTGACTTGTTGGGTTACAATTTTAAAGTTAGAAAGGACCTTAGGGGACATTTAGCCCCCTCATTTCACATATTAAGAGACTGAGGTTCAGAGAAGCTAAGTTAATACCAGTGCCTAGCACAGAGTAGATGCTTAATAAACACTGATCAACCAATTGATTATTGTTTGAATTGCCCAAGGTTACGCAGGGAAGTAAGGAGTGAAACTGAGATTTGAATTGAGGGCTCTGAATCTAGCCCTTCTGGCACTGGATCCAGCTGCTTCCTTTATTGAATTGTTCCTCCCTGGCTTCTGTTGATACTTTTTCCCTGAGTGTGTTTTGCTGTCATTGAGTGCCCTGTCCCCTTGACCCTGAGTTACCCTTTTATGCTTACCGCACCCCAGGCTCTCTGCCCCGTTACCTAGCTCAGGGAACCTTTGTTGCCCCTTGTCACCTGCTCAGTTCCTCCAGAAATGCTTAGCAGCAGGAGGAGAAGCACGGCTGTTTTTTTTTTTTTTCCATGATGCAAGCAGTTTGCTCTTATCAGGCAGGGTTATTGGTCTCTCACCTGGCACGCTTAGCCGTGCCCAGTGGTTGCTGACACTCAGGGCTGCCCAGCTGAGGCCTCCTTGTTTTTTTCCTTAGCTTCTCCCTTTCCCCAGGAAGGTGTCTCCGAGGCACATGCCTAGAGTGTGGAAGGCCAGCTCCTTGTCCTGTGGCTGTGCTCCCCAGAGACCTCCCTATTCTCTGGCATTGCTTCTTCTCGGGTTTTACTAATGTCTTGAGAAACCCTAGAGGTCCACAACAGGGATGAGAGTGGAAAGCCTAAATATGTGAAAATTGGCTTTTCCTTCTTTGTATTAGGCTAATCATGTGAAAGAGTCCTCTCTTTGGATTTCATCTCGCACACCTGTCACCCTCCCTAACACACATTTCTTTCCCGTGCTAGGGATCCAGGCTGAGTAAGAGCAGCAGTTTATAGACTGAGGGTATGGGGCAGAGTGAATCTGAGATGAATTTTATAAGGATTAACTCTTAATAGAGAAAGTGACTTTCCCTCCCACCCCAGAAAGAAGGAGAGGTTGGCACACTACTGAAATATGTGGGATTCCTAAGGCTTTCTCTGAGAAGACATTGTCTCTTTTCTCCCCCTTTGCCCATATTCCTTCATCTACATCTCACTTCCAGACTTTCTTCTTCATCTTTCCCCAGACCATCAGGTGTGGCAGAAGGTGTCCGAGGAACTAACAATGCTGGGGTTGGCCAGAAGAATGAGGGGTAGAATTCAGGCCAGAGTTCTGAAGGGAGTTGGGGTAGAGGAATAGGGGAAAGTGCTTAGAAGTGGATGTTCATGCTGGAAAATTACTTGGGGATCCTTGAGTCCATTTTACTTGATGAGAAAGCTGAAATTTTGGGAGGTAACATGAACAGTATTCATGGAACTTAAAGGAACCCTCAGGAATTCTGAACTTTTTTTTTTTTTTAATATCATGGACTCTTAGGCAGTGTACCTCTTTGTAGGATGTTTTTAAATGCATAAAATAAAATGCATATGATTATAAAGAAAACCAATTATATTAAACTACATTTATCAAAATAATTTTTAAAAAATCCAATACCAAATTCATGGGCACTTATTGGCCCAGTGAATAGAGTGTTGGTCCTGGAGTCAGGAAGACCTGAGTTCAAATGCAGACTCATATCTTTAGCTATGTGACACCTATAATCTTTGTTTGCCTCAATTTCCTCATCTGTAAAAAAAGGGGATAAAGCATTTTTCTTACACGATTGTTGTGAGGATCAAATAAGATAATGTTGGTAAAGTTAGTACCTGACACATACCGGGAATCTACTATATAAGTAGGTGCCATATATTATTTATGCTTTAGCCCTACTCTTTCATTTTTTACTGATGAGGCTACTGAAGCTAGAAAGAGAACAGTCTTGTTCAGTGTCACACAGCTAATTTGTGACAGAGGCAGGATTTGAAAACAAATCTTTTGACTTTAGATTCAGTATTCTTTCTATAGGGCAGCTAGGTGGTGCAGTAGATAGTGCTGGACTTGGATTCAGGAAGTCTCTTACTGAGTTGAAAACCATCCTCAGACACTTATTATCTGTGTAACCCTCTAGCTTCAGACACTTACTAGCTGGATGACTCTGGTCAGGTCACTTCACCCTGTTGGCCTCCGTTTATTCATTTGTAAAATAAACTGGAGAAGGAAATGGCAAACTACTCCAGTATCTTTGCCAAGAGAACCCCAAATGGGGTCATGATGAGTATGACATGATTGAAAACAACTGAACAAAAAACATATATAGTATATAGATGGATAGGTAGATATATCTATGTGATAGATATGATATATGACACTAATATCTATATCTATATGTATATATGTGTGTTTATATCTATCTATATGTATATGTATTGAAAAATTTGGTAACTCTTGGAGAGAGTAATTTATGAGTAAGAGAACTCCAATGGGGTCATGAAGAGTTGGATACAACTGAAAAATGACTGAAAACAAAAAAATTCTTTTCCCCTTCCTTATTGAAGGCTATGAAGCATAGGAGCCAAAAACCCTCTTACATCAGAATACTGGCTAGGGTTTTGCTGGGGTCTTTCAGTTTACCCATTCATTCATACTTATAAGTTGACTCTTTTCCTTCAGTGGTGAAGTTTCTGGATGTCTATCAACGCAGCTACTGCCGGGCAATCGAGACCCTGGTGGACATCTTCCAAGAATATCCAGATGAGGTGGAATTCATTTTCAAGCCGTCTTGTGTACCTCTGATGAGGTGTGCTGGTTGTTGCAACGATGAGGGGCTAGAGTGTGTCCCCATCGAAGTGCACAACGTCACTATGCAGGTGAGAAAAGCAGCCTTGGATGATTACCCATGGGGAAGAAGCTTTCTCCCAGGGTAAAAGAGTTCAGATATTTATTTTAAATTGAACTTATTTTATTTTAAATTTTTCTTAGAATTTATACCTTTTTAAGGGAGTTTTTTTTTTTTTTTTTTTTTTTTTTTTTTTTTTTGGCAACAAGTCGGTTTGAGGTCTGAGATTTCTTTCTCAGGAGAATAGAATAGACAATTCTCTTTATGTCATGTTTTCCTGAAATGTGAATGTTTGGAGAAAGGGGCATGGACCTCTCTGCAGGAAAAGAAGCCTCCCTTTTGGGGTATCCTTTTACCTGTTTTTCTGTTGTAGTAGAACCCTAAGCCCTAAATCCTTGATCTTATTCTATCTTTTCCCCTGTCCTGGTCCCTTATTCCTTATTTCTGGAATCATTCAGTGGCAGGAGCCACAGTGTCTGTTTCTCCTCTCTCCACCCCCTTCTTCCCAGAAGTACTTCCTTACTGTCCTTGGGACTCTGATCAGAAGTTGTGGGACAGCTCTGGCTGGCCAGGACTGGAAGATCACTAGGGACATGGGGCTTGGGGAGTTTAAAAAATTAATTCTATGATACAATCATTTCCCTAGAAAATACTCATTTTTTCCTAGAACTCCCTCTCTTCTGCATCAACATATACAAAATCCCTGCCCAAGTCCTTGGCTTTGCCTGTCCCTACCATCCTCTCCTCCCCCTTCCTGTTTTGACTCCTCCTTTTTGCCCTGAAGGTCTTGCCCTTGGTACTGCTTCCCAGTTCTGCACCTAAGGGAACTGGCAACGCTGTTCTCTGAGGCACAGACTTCAAGAGACCAAGCATTTAATTCCTTGGTTCTCAGGACCTTGAAAATATTGAACTCTTGTCTCCTTCTTCTTCCCTGCTGTCCCCATTTCTTTTCCTTAGAATCTAGGAATGTGAGGGATTTGTTCTTCTTAGGCCAGTGTTTATGGGAGAAATTAAATTATTCTCTCAAATGGGGTTTGAGCAGAGTGAAAAGAAGAACCAAATTATTTGAATTTTGTAGGTACTAGGAATCTGGTTGTGGGTATGGACTTGGGGTGGGGAAAATGGGGGAAATAAGGAAGGGGCTGGAAATGGTGCCAACCCAGGACCCTAATTCCCAGCTCGGCCAACCCGAAACAGCCACATCAGCTCCCTGAGGTTATTGGGGTTGGGAGGTGGGGGGGGGGGGGAGCGGGGCTCTGTGGCTTTGTCCTATTGACAGCCATTATTCCCCCCTCCCTCTTACCTCCTTCATTCCCTGGGGACTTAATCCCTGGAGATCCCGGGGTGTTGAGTGGCAAGAGACAGGGGGGTGTCGGGCGAGTGGCTGGCTGGGTCACTAACTACTGTGTTCTCCTCCTGCCCTCCCAGATCATGAGGATTAAGCCCCACCAGGGCCAGCATATTGGGGAGATGAGCTTCTTACAGCACAGTAAATGTGGATGCAGGTAAGGGGAGATTTGTGTATAAAAGTGTTTTTGGGGAAGAGAAGGGAAGCCTTAGGCTTGGGAGTCAGTAAGGGAGAAGGGGTGTCAGAGAGAAATGTGTTCAGTAGGTAGACATAAGAAGGCTGAAGCACAAATGAGAAAGTACTAGAAATCAGAGACACAGAAAGAGAGGGGTGAAGTGGGTAGAGAGAAGATAGAGACTTTTTATTAAGGGCCTCCCAATGGGACTGGGGGTACACTGTGTTATAGGTCAAGGAAATGAATGGAGGGGCATATATTTATATGTGTACACTTTTGTCTCTTCCTGTATGTAAACTCTTTGAAGTCAGGAGCGGGTTTTTTTTTGTCTTCTTAGTGCCCAAGCTGATTGAGAGGTTGACTAGGTAGGAACATGGAAGAGGAGGTTAAGTTGAGTAAGGATGAGAAGAGGAAAAGGAGTATAAATTCTTGGGCACTCCCCAGTACAAAGACAGGAGGGAGAATGTTCAAGGTGGGAAGAAACCAGTTCTCTTACTTTCCCCCTCTGTTCTTTTCATTTTCTCATTTTTAGACAAAAGAAAGTTGTCAAAGGAAAACCAGAGAAGTAAGTAGACATAACTTTTGATCTTTTTTCCCCCTTCTCGGCTGGTTGTCTTGATGGGTTTTTTTTTTTTTTCTGCCCATTTAATTGGTCTGTTGGTTCATTATTCAGAGTTATTCAGACCTCACTAAGTCTAGGTATAAGTGTGGAGAGTTGATCAGTGGGTGGAGGAAGGTTTGAAGGTAGAGTGGAAGGCACCCTCTTTTTTGTGTTGTCTAGATAGTTCCCTATCTGCCTTGCTAGGTGGAGAACCCACTTAGCTCCTTCCAGAATTAATTAATAATGAATTAATTATTATTATTCATTCAGGTCCTGAAATATGGCTGGAGCGTTACTAGGAAATCCTGAACCAAAGTATTTGTATTTGCTGGGAAGAGCTGTTAACCCCTGGGCCTTCTTATATCTTACATATGGCCTTGCTTGGTGTTGTTGTATTGTTCTGACACCCTGTTTGATCCCTAGCCTGACCCTCAGGTGGAGGTGTCAATCCCTAGAATACTTGATACCCTGCCACAGGATCAGGGTACAGGCAGGGGGTTGGAGCTGTCAGGAAAACAGGTGGTGGTGGGTGTGTGATATATTTCCATTTGCTAACTTGTGACTCAGTTTTGAAGACTGTACTTGGAGGGGAAACAGGTTCCTCTGGGGTTTCTACCTTGTCATTGCCCTTGGATGGTTTTGAGGTCAAATTAAGAATCTGACACTCTTCTGGATTAGATAGTAGATTTTTGCTAGCTTGGTTTAATAGATCCAGTATTTGACCTGATTAGGTTCCTCGGTTTTAAAGGGTTCTAAAATCTGGGAATGGGATGGTGTTGAGGGTGAAAGGCTGACTTTAAGGGCATAGTAATATTAGACAGAAACTGACCAGTATAAGGTGATGGTTAGTAGGCCACTCATTGGAAGCTAAACCTCTGAAGCCTGGGTCAGGCTGCTGAGAACCTAAAAAAGAAGATGGAGATTGAGAGAGAAGATAGTTTCTTCCCTTTTTTCTATTCCTCCCCTTACCCATTGTCCTGGGGGTAACTGGTCTTAGGGATGGGCAAGATTCAACCTCCTCCTCTCTCCCCTCCAAGGCCATCATGTTCTCCTAGTTTTGGAGCAGTTTTAGTGGTGTTTTAGTGGTGATGGGACAGAGGGGGTAGTATGTTGGAAGTGTTCTGTGGAGAGACTCTGGATGAATGAATCTGGTTTCCCAGGACTCTCCCTTCCTTCTAATGCTTATTACTTCTCCCAGTGCACCCTAGGAAAATAATGGAGGCCCCCCTTCCTTTCTCCTCCCCCTTTCCCCTCTTTTTTGGCAAAACTCCCTGAGCTGTATCCACCTCCCCCAACTGGGACAGTGTGAGGAATGATGGTTTCCTTTTGGTGGGGGTGAATAAGGCCACAGCCCACCACTTCTCCCACTTCCTCATTCCCTATGAGTCCCAGCCCCCTGTTCCCCACCTCAGTCTGTTCCCAGGATATCAGCCTTGCCTGCAGCTAGAGAGGGGTAGCTTGGAAAAAAATTTTGTGAGAAGGCAAACAGGCTCTGACAGGGCCTGGGGAAGATACCCTGCCAAGTTACGCCCCAGCCTCTCCCCTCCCACACCCCCTTCAATCCCCCCTCCCCCTCATACCCACAAGCCCGCTTTCCCTCAGGCTCTGGGGGGTGGGAGGGTGACTTCTTCCTGGGAGTGGACAGTTATCATTGCCCAGGATGGCCCTACACATTATGGAGTGGATTTCCACATTGTGACTGCTCAGATCATTCTTCCAACACATATATCATAAAGCATACTTGCTCCCCAGTCAATGCCTTGGGCTCTTCAACCCATCCCCCTTTATGATGATTCTTAATGTTGCTAAGTGGAAAGTCAGGAGTGTGAGTCAGGGCTGTTGGCCCAGCCCCCTCAAAGTTCATATAATGTTCTTAACATGGAAATGGTTTTGGAGGCCCCCCGGGACCTTGAGTTGCTATCCATTTTTCTCCTTGTTGCTTTGCATCATTTCTGGGAGGACCCTTAAGGGTATCTTTACCATAGTCTGGAATTCTGGAGCCTTTGTCCAGTACTGGCCCCCTGCCCTCTCCTCACGTTTATATGTGGCTGGGGCTGAAGGAAGCACCCCAATTTGGTAGAGGTGGGACATTTCTCCACTGTTTTTCCTAGGGTGCCTGTCTTCAGAGTTCTGAAATATTTTAAATGGTTAAAATTATTTCTCACTTTCAAGGCTCATAATGTGTTTTTCTCCTAATAACCTTGTGAAGGAGAGGTAATCCAAGTGTCATCACCCCAATTAAAAAGATGAAGAAACTGAGTCTTGGTGAAGTGACTAATGGGACTTGCATCTTCTGATTTCGGTCTATTCTACTAGATCATGTTGTTCTAGACTTCAAGAGCCATGGCTGGCACTGTGGTGATAATAGTAATGATATTATCATATAATTATAATTTTATTTATTAATATTTAAACAGAAATGCATAGACCATTTATTATACTTGTAACATTGTGATATTATAATAATAAAAAATACAATACAACAAACAATGTTGTTACAGTTTCCTCCTCTGGAAAATGGGGATAATAGCTCCTCCCAGGTTGTAAAGAGCAAATGAGATATTTGTAAAGCACTTTGTAAACTTTAAAAAGCTACATAAATGTCAGTTATTTTATTATTATTATATATAATAATAATATTAGTAAAAATTCTCCTTCACACATCAGGAAAATGAGATACATAGTTATCAGAATAAGGATTTGAATACAACAAGGCCAATATCCTTTCTACTCCTATCACATATAGGGATGGTGTAAGTTGCCAAAGTATAGTAATACCTTAGAAATAAATATGGCCCCTATGCCTTCTGCCCACAATCCCACTGTCCTTGGATTTTTTGCCCTTGACAGAGGTGGTGATATGAATGGAGAGAGTTATGAGGGTAATGGCAAATTTATCACCTCTCTACATCTTTTCAAAGTCAGCAAAATGATGATAAAGGGATTTATTTATGGTACACATCTTCCCCCTCTCCCCCAAGACCATCTTCCCTTTAGCTTGCTTCCTTCTCCTCTTGTTCTCCTCCCTAGGGAGAGAAGCCATTGGGATGTTGGGCTTAGGAGGGGATGTGTTTCCCCTCGCCCCGACCCTTTCTGCTTCTTTCCCTTTCTTCCTGCCCTTCCTTGGATCCCACCTGTTCTTTGTCTGTCTCTGTCTCTGTTTTTTTATTTTCCAGAAAATCAAATCGAGGAAAGGGGAAGGGGCAAAAGCGCAAGCGAAAGAAATCCCGGTATAAATCCTGGATCGTGTACGTTGGTGCCCGGCGCTATTCAATACCCCTTCCCCTTAATCCCCTCTCCCTATAATCAGACCCTCTCTTTGTAGCACCCATTGACACCCCTCCCTATCTTTTCCCTCCCTTCCCATCCCTAGTGTCTCCATTTTTTTCCACTTGACTAATTGGCACCAGTGGGGTCAAAGTGGTGGTGGCCGTCTGTTTAGGCCCTGGGTTCTTGAGGACTAGGGTGGGTGCTATGGCTTGGCTGGGCACAGACTTTCTCACCCACTGGGCACTGGTGGTGGGGTCTCTGTTGGCATGGGCACTGGGAAGTGGTGCCTGTCCAGTCTAGCTCTTGGCTTATGCATTTGTTTGAAAGTCAAATGGGGAGGTCTTAGATAAGGATGGGTAGGGGAACATTTGAGGAGGGTTTGGGAAAGGAATATATGTACTTAAGCGAATGACATTGCGACGATGCAGAATGTGGAATGGGCTGGGATTGGCGGGGTGGGGAGAATTTCTGAAGAATATTATGGTTGCCATCTTTTCCCCTCCTACTCCATGACAAGATAAGGATGGAGAGGAATTCTTGCTAAAGCAGGAAAAGGTTTTCTGGTTCCACCTTTTCCTCATTCAACTTAGGCCACAGTCATTAACATGGACCCTATCTCCTTGAAGAAATCTTTGTTCTGTTGTATCTTTAAGGGAGCAATGAAATGTGTGCCTAGGATAAAGATGTACTCTGGCTTCCCTTTTCTCAGGAAAGAAAGAGGGAACAGCAGTGCCTTGAGGCCCTGGATGCTCCTGGGATTGTACCTGGCTAGTTCTGGGGAGGGTATAGTGACCTGCTTCCCATCTCTCTTCATGTTACAGATTGTCAAGAGGTCTAGGGCCCATATGATTCTGTGTCTCGGGGCATTAGAAATGATGATCCTAGTAGTATTGATTCTTTTTTTGGGGGGGAGGTCAGTCCCCTTTGGGGAAGCTGGGAATTGGTGGGAAGGGACTTTGCAAATGAGATTCCCAAATTCTTTTGCTTCCCAATGGAGTTTCTTGGGTTAGTCTGTCTTCTCAGGATCATAGGATTATAGATTTAGAGTTGGAAAGGATCATCTTGCCCAACCTCTTCATTTTTCAGAAGAGGAAGACAAAATAATTAAATAATTTGCCTGGGGTCCCATAGCTAGTTAGTGTCTTAGGCAGGGTATGAACCCCATTCTTCCACAATATCTCTATAGAGCTGGAGGCATTCTTGAATCCAAGCGCGTCCTACCCCAACATCCCCAAATGGGTAGGGTAGTACCTAATTACAGGTCTTTTTTCTGGTCCATTTAAAGCAGGAATAGACCTTAGAGGCCATCAAGTCCAATAACCTCATCTTGTAAAGGAGGGAACAGGCCTGGAGAGGCCATTGATTTACCCAAGTTCACACAAGTAGTGAGCTGCACAGTGGGACTTGAACTCAGTTCTTCTGACTCCAAGTCCTATGCTCTTTGCCATATACCATGCCAAAGGAGGAAACCCCACCTCCATTTCTGGGAGTCCTGAGACCTGCCTTTGCTCAAGCACGCTGTGTCTTTGCTTCTTTTGTCCCATCAGACCAGCCTCCTCTTTCTGGACTCCTCTCCTAGCTAACTCTCTGCCCCATTTGGCTCCTCCATGCAGGCCTCTCCAAAGCTGCCTCTTTGCCTCTTTCTGCTGTAGCTCTCTGATATTGGGAATGGGGAGTGGGGTCCGGTCATGGCACGACCGGGAGAGGGCATTGAAGGGAGGTGGGAGCCCATGATGGCAATGTGTTAGGGGTGGGGGTATATTGCACGGGGATGGTTTTTTTCCCTCTGCTGAAGCTCTAGCTTAGATCTCTTTCCTTTTGCCTTTTTGCAGTCCCTGTGAGCCTTGCTCAGAGCGGAGAAAGCATTTGTTTGTACAAGATCCACAGACGTGTAAATGCTCCTGCAAAAACACAGACTCGAGGTGCAAGGCGAGGCAGCTTGAGTTAAACGAACGAACTTGCAGGTTGGTTTCCCGAACAGAAAGAGTCAGAGAGAGAGAGCGAGAGAGAGCGAGAAAAAGAGAGAGAGCGAGAGTGAGAAAGAGAGAGAGAGAGAAAGAGAGAGAGAGAGAGAGAGAGAGAGAGAGAAAGAGAAAGAGAGAGATAGACACACATACATAGAGAAACAGACTGCTCGCTTGGCTTTTAGCTCCCTGCTCTATGACTGCTACTTTCTCCTGCTCTCAGGATCCCCCCTGTGGAGGGTGGAGTGTCGGGGTTCTGTCCTGGCCAGGTGCCAGGGAAACTGCCCCCATTGGCAGGGTGCACAGACTGGCGTGGCTCCATGTGGTGGTGTTACCTTGGAGGGTAACGCCCTGTGATGTGCTGTGTTGTCTGGGTCCAGGTGGTTGTTATTAATAATGTGTGTTTATGTTGCTTTGTCATCTCTCATTGTTTTTTACCAGCATTGTCTTATTGGACTCTTATAACATCTTCCCAAACTCTTCAGGGAGGCAGAGAAGATATTTTTCTCCTCCATTTGACACATGAGGAAACTTCAGTCCAAGAGAATGGAAGAGAGCCAGGATTTGAACCCATATCTCCTTACTTTTTGTTTCCTGTTCTTTATACCAACAGTGCTGTTGTTGGAGTAAATTGGGTGGCTCCTATCTGCTGCATATCTCCTATATCCATATTTCCTGTATGCTGCAGCAAGTAAGGGTTTCATGGTGGGGGAAGTTAAAGAAACCCTAAGTTGATCTCCTCTCCAACTTGGTTTTTCCCATTTGTTATTACTAAAAAGAAAACAAAAAACCTAGAAACATTTTCTGCCTGGGCTGCCTTTTTTTTGCTTATTTAAACCTAGCTTCCCTGGGCATGTGACTGCCTAGGGGTTGGGTATGCTGAGCACCCAATATGGATCTTGACATATTGGTGTGAGGGATCCATTTGTCCCATGAAGGATCTGGAACCAGTGTGTGTTAGGGGGAGGAGTAAGGGAAAGCTGAAGCATATTCTAATCTTTTCTCCCTGGGATTCTATGAAGATACAATCAAGTAGAGTAGATGTAACTGTTTGCTTCTAGTGGTAAAAGAATTTGGTATAAGTGGTAGTGAGAAGGGAACATGTAGATGGGAGCATCTGAGGCTACTGGGCACCTGGATTAGACTGAGAAAGCAAATTCTCAATCTAATATCATCTCAGACATCACAGGCTCATCCTAATCTGCCTACTTCCACTCTCTGACCCTATTCCATTAGTCTAGAAGATATGATCTCAGTCTCCCTTAATAGTGGCTCTGCAAGGTTATGTTGTGGAGGGTGGATAGGTCTTTTTTAGGGTCAAGAGGATGGAAGAGAAGACTTGAGAGTTCTCTTCATTTGAAAGCATTCTATAGTAGAATTTCTTCCTCATCTGTTTCCCTCTTCCTTTGCTCTCTCCCCTAAATCCAATAGACAGTAAATTGGAGGCAAGAAGATGCCTGACATTAGTCTGCACATATTCTTCATAGAGGTGTTTGTTTTCCAACTATGCTTCACTAGTTCTGCTCTGATATAACTCATAGACTGAAGTGGAGAAAGAGGGGTATTCCTAGTAATGCTTAGCTTCTTTATGTCACCTGCCCTGCTAAAAATTAGGTGTGTTAGGGGCTCCTTCTTATCTGACTTTTGAGGACCATCCATATCTTCATCTTACTTTTTACTCCTCAGTATAGTCCCTCTACTTCTACCATTATCCAAAAGGCAATATTCCCACTGCCAAGCTTTTGCATAGTTTGTACCTGAGGCCTGAAACACCCTTCCCACTCTGCTCTATTAAATTGTGTACCTTTAAAACATGTAGCTCATGGCTCACACCCCTGAGTTGTCCTTGTCTGTTTGATTTCAAACAACTCTGATCACTGCTTTGATTTGTCTTGTCGAGAATTTATTACTAACAAATAATAATAGTAAAAGCTGATGTTTTTATAACACTTTAAGGTTTATAAGGTGCTTGACACAAATAATTTAAATTAATTGGTCTTTGTTTGTTGGTACCTGCTGGTATGTCACTTTGTAAATGTGAGTCATGTCTGTTTCATCTCAGTCAGAGTGAGAGCTCCCTGAAGTCAGGAGCATGGTATCTTCCTCATCAGAACGGGGAAAGCCTTAAGAATAGGGACTGTCTCCTCTCTCAGACTTGGGACTCCCTGAGTGCAGGAATTATATTTTCCCCATCAGCCTCAAGGGAAATTTGAGGGCAAGGATTGTATCTTCTCCCTTCAGAGGTGGGGTGGGACTCAATTAGCAGCTCCCAAAAGTTTCAGGACACATTTGCCTAGTCTTCATTTGCCAAATGTGCATGGGAAGATGGAGAGTAGAATGCTTGGGCACAGTTAGTACCATTTATAACCTTTCTGGTCTTTGTCCTTGCAGATGTGACAAGCCAAGGCGGTGAGGCCCCTCGGCATTTCTAGAACCAGACCTCTCAGACCTGGAAAAGACAGAATCAGAACAATTAAAAGAAATCACAAGCCGCCACCACCACCGCCACCACCGTCGCCAACACTGACAACCCAATGATGATGAAACTAACACTAATCCAAAAGAAACCTTAAATGAAGGATGAAGAGAGGCGCATAGCACTTTGAGTCCGGAAGGTGTGACTCCGGCAGAAGCATTCCCGGGCAAGAGACCGAGCAGGGGTCCCTCTTCCAGTTGGATTGCAATTCTGTTTTTCATGCTGCTAAATCATGGAGCCAGGAAGATTAGAGGGTTTTATTTCTGGGATTCCTATAGACACACCCACACGCGTACATGCATTCATATATATATATACATATATATAAAAATAAATATATATATTTTATATGTACATATAAAATATATATATTCTTTTTTAATAATTAACATTGCTAATGTTATTGGTGTCTTCACTGGATGTATTTGACTGCTGTGGACTTGAGTGGGGAAAAAATATCCCCATACAGAATCCAGCTGGGGAAAGATGGGAGCAGTGATATTGGCGTGGCCACCTTCTTTTGGGGGAGGCCAGAGCTATCTATCTGTGCCTTCCACTCTGTCCCTCCCTGGCCTGCCTTGTCCTGCTGGCCCCAGGAAGAATGACTGAAGGAGAGGTCCAGCACCTGGAGATTGAATTTGCCTGGCTCTGGGTTTTGAGGGCATGTTGACATACTCAGCTGTGCTCCCCCCCCCCCCCCCCCATATTTTACTCTATTGGATTGTACGTTGGACCTGCCCCCTAGGTTGTTGGGGTTTTTTTGTTTTGTTTTGTTTTGTTTTTGTCAAGAAAGGGGAGAGGACGGGGAGATGAGAGACAGGAAAGAGGAAGCAGCATGGTTAGGAGGAATGGGGACCACAGAATGCTACAGTGATGGGGTGCTCTCCAAACTCCCCTGATGATAAGACATCCTATTCCCTGGTTCTAAATTGCCTGGGTGTCCTTCACAACACAATGGAACATTTCTGGAGAGGGATATTACAAATGATATGGAGATGGGGCGGTGCATTTTTTGTGATAATACATCCTTCTTCCCCCATGTAGTCCCTCTTCCCAAACCTTTTCCCAAGGAGGAGAAGCTATTCCCTTCTGTCTTCCTCTTGCTCAATGAGGCAGGCTTTAGAAGGCAGAGATAAACCCTCAAGACTACTAAACCACTAGGAAGCTTCCCCCAGGGTGTCCGAGGTTGGCTTGTCTAAAGACAGGCAGGCACAAAGGGTAAAGGGCGAATGGGTGGCTGGGTGGCTGGGTGGCTGCGGGTGTGGGAATGCTTCCCTGACCCTGGACCCTGACCTTGCCTCCTACTCCATGGTGGGGGGAGACAGAACAGGATCCATATGCCTGGTATGTAGGCAGAGAAAAGAAAAAAAGTGTTTTATATTACTTATTTAATATCCCTTTTTAATTAGAAATTAAAACAGTTAATTTAATTAAAAGAGTAGGGTTTTTTCAGTATTCTTGGTTAATATTTAATTTCAACTATTTATAAATATACCTCTTTCTCTTTTTCTCTCTTACTTTTTCTTTTCTATTTGTATTTTTTTTGGGGGGGGGGAATAAAGTTCATGTTTCCAGTATCTCCTCACCTCGATTGGGGGGGGACCATTGGCGATGGTCAGTAGCATATTTCGAACAGATATTTAATTTTTCTAACACTTGCCCCTCCCCATTTTCCCTGCTCCCCCACACATTCCTGTTGAAATAAGGTTTCAATATACATCTACATACTATATATATATTTGGCTACTTGTGTTTGTATATATATATATATATATATATATGTTTATGTATATATGTGATTTGATGAAATAGACTTCGCCACTCTGTTTTTATAAAAAAAATAGAAAATTCTACATACTAAATTTCTCTCTTTTTTAATTTTAATATTTGTTATCATTTATTTATTGGTGCTACTGTTTATCCATAATAATTGTGGGGAAAAAAGATATTAACATCACATCTTTGTCTCTAGTGCAGTTTCTTGAGATATTCCGTAGTACATATTTATTTTTAAACGACGACAACAACAACAAAATACAGCTATATCTTAAAAAAAAAGAAGCTTTTTGTATTAAAAAATTTAATTCTGATCTCAAAAGTTCCTCCCGTTTCTACTTCTGGTTTACAATTAATTCCCTTTACTTCCTTCCCTTATATTCCTTTACCTCCTATTAGGAATCTGGGATTTCTATTCTTTTTTTTTTTTTTTTTTTTTTTTATGGGTAGGGAGCAGAATCACGTGACCCTAGTTTCTGGAAGGCCTCATTGTAGTGGCTGAGTAAGGGGCTTGAGTCACTGGATCTCTGGAAGCCTCTCTGGGTATAAAAGAATCTTAACTTATCTGATTGGGGGGTAGAGGTGGGAGATGTGTAAGGAGGACATTTTTTAAATGGGATCTTGGAGAAACTCTAGGACTGGTTGATTTGCCTTCAGGGGCCAAGTAGTGCCTTGCTCTGCCATTTGGCCAAAGGAAGAGGAGATGGTTGAGTTGAGGTAGTAGTCAGCTCTACTAGAGAGAAGGGAGAAAGAAGATGGGTCAATCCATGGATTTGCTCTGAAGTCTCCTTTCCACTAGAGCAGATTACTGGGAGATGGGAGAGGAAAGGTTTGGTGGTGGATATGGGTGGGGATGATGGGACCTAACTGAGAATTTGGTATAATATAGTTTCCCCTCAAATCCTTCCCCTCAAACCATTTGCTTGACCTGTAGAATGAAGAAAACAAACAACTAAATTGATTCAATTGGTTGACATTGTGACTTTCTCACACCGACCCCAATTGCAGCATAAACTCATTTTTGTTCTGTACTCAGTGGGAATGCAAAATGTTCTTGAGGGGTACTCTTCCTACTTTTATCCTTGGTGCTAATATTCTAGCTTCTTCCCTTCTTTCTAGCACATACTAGCTGCCCTGGTCACCCTTTGTATTTCCTCAGTTACTAAAGGTGTCAGAAGATCTGGATTTGAATCCTGGTTTTGTGGCATACAATATATGTAGCCTTGTGTAAGTCACTTTCCCTCTCAGAGCTTCAGTTTCCTCATCTGTCAAATGAGGGATTTGGAGTGGGTGATCCCTAAGGGCTTCTGCAGTTCTAGTCAATTTTCAATATCATTGAGTATCTTTTACATGTCCAGGCCTATATATACATGTCCAGGAAAGTGGGCAGGGGATACAAATAAAAGGTTAATCTTTACTTTCAAAAATCTAAATGGGATATCAAAAACAGAAAACAGAACAATTAATCTATTTGAATTCACAATAAACCAAAGTATTTACTGAGCAATTATTGTATGTAGAGGATAGTGCTCGGCACTGGGGGAGATCCAAAGTTTAGATGAGACATAGTCCCTCACCTCATAAAACTTATAGTCTAGTAGAGAGAGAAGTAAAACATTGATATGACAATGCAAAATGAAGTATTTTGTGCAATAGTAAACTTACTGATGAGTGATGATGGAAGACTTCCCCAAAGGGATGGATCTTTCAATGGGCTTTAAAGGATGGTTTGAAATTAAGCAAAAAGAGGAAGGAGGAGCACTCTAGATAGAAGGAACAGATTGGGCAAAGGTGCAGAGATGAGAGAGTAGAGTGTATGTTCTAGGGACTGGAGCACAGTGATATTTTTAAAGATAAGATGGGTGGCAAACTCTGAAAGGATGAAATATGTTAGGCAAAGTAAATTGAATTTGGTAGGCAATAGGGAACCACTGAAGATTTATTTTAGCAGAGGAATGACATGAAATCTGGTGGTTACATGACAGTTGGATTGAAGGGAAATAGAAAAAGGAAAAATAGAGGCAGGAAGACTCAATAGGAGGCTATTGCAATAGTTCAGGCTGGTGGTAATGACGATACTAGGGTGATGCCCACTTTATGCCAGTAACTGTACCAGATACAAAGATTAAAATGACACAATTTCTAGTTCAATCTAATGACTATAAGTGGAATGGGGTAGTTTTTTGGAGTAGATCAGGAAGACTTCTTGGAAGAAGTAGGAGTTGAAGTGGCTCTTGGAAGAATGTTCAGGTAGGGGTGGGGAAGAGTATTTGGATAGATGACAGAAATGGGAAGGACTTCTGCATTGGGGAGTGGCATTTGCAAAGTCCCAGACAAGAACGTTAACAATTTGCAAAATAATATAGTCTAGACTAAATGCAAACAGGCAAAAGAAAGGTAGGATGGAGTCTGGAAAAGAGGAGCTAAATAAAGAACTGAAGCCCTCTTCTCATGAGAATAACAGAATAGTTGGCCTTTGTAGAAATATGATTATGAGATTACAAGGCTTAGAGTTTGAAGGAAACTCAGAAATCGTTTGGCCAACCCCTCTTTGCACAGATGAGAAAACTGAGGCTCACAAAAGTTAAATGCCTTGTTCATGGTCACATAGTGACAGATGGGATTCAAACACAGGTCTCTAATATGTTGCGAGACATGTCTTGTATATGTTGTCTTCCTCTAGAGATTATAAGCTCTCTGAGGGTAGACATGGTCTCATTTTGTCTTAGAGGTCATGACATATCCAGAGTTGGAAAGAACATCAGAAATTATATATTCCAATCTCTTTTATTTTTTCAGAAAAGAAAACTGAGTATTACAGAAGTTAATTCAGAGTTATTATAATGAGAGTATTTTGTTAATTTTAAAACACTATAAAACTTCCCTCCTTCCTTCCTTCCTTTCTTTCTTCCTTCCTTCCTTCCTTCCTTCCTTCCTTCCTTCCTTCCTTCCTTCCTTCCTTCCTTCCTTCCTTCCTTCCTTACTTCCTCCCTCCCTTCCTTCCTCCCTTCCTTTCTCTCTTCATCCGTTCCTTTTTCCTCTCTCTCTCTCTCTCTCTCTCTCTCTCTCTCTCTCTTATTTCTATGCAGAGTTCTCTGTTCTTGATAACATGGGAAATTTTCTGTCCTCAAGTTGCAGACACTCTAGTTGAGCAAAATCCCCACATGACATAGTTAGCATTCAGACCACCAGTCTCTAAGGCTTAGGATAGAAAAGAAAGAAAGGGATTATTTTCCCTCTGAGGACAGAGACCAAGATAAACTTCATTCCACCTTGAGAGATAGAAGTTAGATATAAAAAAGAACTGTCAGAGAGAGAGAGAGACAGATATTAGGAATGGGAGGCCATTGGAGTTTATTCTTGAGCTCCTTAAAGATAGAAGATTCTTTTATTTGCCTGCTGTAGCTTTAGTAGAGTATTTCTCACACCCAGGGGGACTGGATACAATGATGGGTGGTAAACTTTTTCCAAGCTGCCTGAAGAGATATTGGGTGAGAAATAGCACACCATGTCTAGGACATCATTCACCAGCATGCAGGGAGTGGGTGAGGGAAGGAAAAGGAAATATTTATAATCTGCCTGGAAGAGAAAAGATCCAAGGCCCTGTTTCTACAGGGCCAAATGGAGCAGAGGTAGAAGCAAAATGCTGTTTTGGGTTTTTTGGGTGGGGGGAGGTGTAGATTTTTGAAGGCAGTGGAGCTAGAGGGTAGGAAGAGGTGGAAAAATACAGGCTGGGGAATGAGGAATGGCAGACAGGAGAGACATGTCAATCAGTTTCAAGTGAGGCAAGAAAGAATGTATGTAGGCACTATGCTTGGTGCTGGGATCACACTCTTCTGATATAGATAACCAAAATAATTCACATATTTATAGTGTTTTAAGGTTTATGAATCGCTCTTAGCTTCTGTAATACTCAGTTTCCTTCTCTGTGACAGAGAGGATTGGACCTTATGATTCTTAATGTACTTTCCAGCTCTGAATACATAAATTTTGGGCTCTAAAACAAAAACTCCTGCTTGCCCACCCGCAGGGAGCTTAAATTCTCCAGGGAGAAACAATACATACAACATGTCAACATGTAAATACACACAAAATAAAGACAATGTAATTATGAGGGAAGGGTGACACTACTTATAAGGGGATTGAGAGAAGTTTCCTATAAGAGGTGGCTCTGATGTTGAGCTTTGGAAGAAAACAGGAATTCTAATAGGTGGGAGTGAAGAGAAAATTCA
Source organism: Sarcophilus harrisii (assembly GCF_902635505.1). Classification (NCBI taxonomy): domain Eukaryota; kingdom Metazoa; phylum Chordata; class Mammalia; order Dasyuromorphia; family Dasyuridae; genus Sarcophilus; species Sarcophilus harrisii. The sequence goes on along the minus strand of NC_045429.1, from coordinate 269,047,954 downwards.
GTTCAGGCATGAAAGACCACTGGTACAAAGGTATGGAGACAAGAGATGGGATGTCATTTACGGGGGATGACACTCCTGTCACTCATGATTCAAAAATTTCTCCATTCCAGGATCAAAGTGTTATTGGAGTCTCTTTGGAGGAACATTACAGAAAGAGGAATTAGTGGGGTTCAGGTAGCTCCAGTATAAAGTGGTTGTTCTTAGCAGTGCACGTACCTGGCACATACTAGGGAGTTAATAAATGTTTTTTGAGTTGACTTTTGTTGTTCAATTCTACTACTCTCATGCTGAATCAGAGTAAAGATTTGGTGCTGAGATCTGGGTTTGAACACTGACTTGGACATTTATTAGCTATGTAATTTTGGGTTATTTACTTTTATTTCCTTCCATCTTCTCCTTACTTTAATCTATCATCCATCCAATTTCCAAGGTAATTTTCCTAAAGTGTAGATCTGTCTACATCAACCCCAGTGCTCTGTGAGCTTCAGTGGCTCCCTATTATCTCTGGAATCAAATTTAAACTCTTTTGACATTAGAAGCTTTTTTATAATGTGGCCCTTTCCTTCCTTTCGAGTTTTCTTATGCTTTGTCCAGACATGGGATCCAGAGAAACTGGCATATTTTCTTTTCTTTGAATAGTACATAACATCTCTTGACTTCAGGTCTTTGTATGGGCTCTTAACTTTCCTGGTTTAGTCCTACCTTCTACAGGTGTTCCCTACCTTCCTCACTGCTAATCCCTTTCGGTATGAAATTATCTTACAATGACTCTGTATATGGGGTAATTAGGTGGTGTAGTGGATAGAACACTGGGCTTAGAATCAGGAAGATTCCTGAGTTCAAATTTGGCCTCAGACACTTACTAGCTGTGTGATCCTGGGTGAGTCACATCATCCTGTTTGCCTCAGTTTCCTCATTTGTAAAAAGAGCTAGAGAAAGAAATGGGCAAACCACTCCAGTGTCTGCCAAGAAAATCCTAAAATGGGGTCACAAAGAGTCTGTCAATTCTGAACAACAAACTCTGTATATCTCTTATATTATGTGTTGTCTCTCCAAAAGAATGTAAGTTCCTTGAGGGCATGGAATGATTTTATTTTATTTTTTTGGTGGCCTTTCTCATCTCTAGCCCTTAAGCAATGCCTAATATATATAAACATTTAATAAATGCTAATTGACTAACTTGAATGACTTTGAGCCTGAGTTTCCTTCTCTGTAAAAATGAGGTAAGAATAACTCACACTACCTATTTTATAAAGTGATTGTGAGGAAAATGCTTTGTGAAACTCCAAATACGTGGGGGATATGAACAATGATGATTATTAGAGCATGGAACAACATCTAAAGGGGAGGAGAGAGTGGATCGGCCTGGGGACTGGGCGGTATCTCCTCATTCCCAATCCCTAGCCTAGAAAGAAATAAAATTGTTGACTTTTATATGATTTGCACAACCAGGTCAAAATGATCCTAAGGCTTCCCTTCCATGGCCCAACCCAATTTAGCCTCTTTCTCCTCCCTTCCCAGGAAGCTGGGGGTCACAGAGGTGGATCAGCATTGAATAATGGCTGGTTGGACCCCAGTAGGGGAGGCTGTAGTTTGTGCTAAACCATGTCTCCACCATTGCTTTTGTCCTTCAACCCAGAGCACCAGAGCAGAGGGTCTCTCCGCAACCCAACTCCCCCAACCCAAAGTGTGGCAGGGGTCAGCATTCCGAAGTCATGGGACTAGAGAGAGGCCCGGGAGTCAGCCACTGGGTTGGGTAAGCTCTGGGGAGGGAGGTGGGGAAAGGGAGCGGGGAGGGCTGCATAGGGCATGCCCCAGAAAAATTGCTCTTTGGGACAAGCCCCCCAGGGGGATATTGGGAAGGGAGGGCCAGGGAATAGCTTCTAGAAGCAGCTGGCTTGTTCCCCGCCATGTTTGGCTGACCTTGTTTGTGTCCTGTGACCCCCTCTCCCCTGCTGACCGTTGCTCACCAATAAACACCTCGTGGACTATTAATAATGCTCTATCTGGCAGCCTTGGTATTTATAACACTGGGCTGGGACAAGCAGGCCAAAACTCTGGTTCTTTCTGCCTGCAAGAAGGCCTAGGGTGAGCTCTCTCCCAGGACAATATCTCTGTCAAATCCTGTTCCTCCTTTTCTGGGAAAACTTGTTCAATGCTGCTCTCCTCTAGGAACCTTAGGCCCATTCTTACTTTCAGGGATTCTGCCTGCACTCTTTTCACTGACCTCTGCCTTGGTGGGGCAGCCTGAGCTCTGGAGGAGTGTCTGCTCTCTTTCCTCAGTCTAGCAATTCCCCAGAAGCAGAGATTGCATTTTCCCTAGCAGACTGAGAAGCAACACAGTGAAAGAGATAGATGGAGGAACGTAGACTCAAGTCTTGCCTTTGATACTGCCAATTATATGACTCCCGGCAAGTCCCTTATTTCTGGTCCTCGGTTTCCCCAAGTATAAAATGAGCAATTGGATCTCTAATGTTCCTCCCAGTTCTAAAGTTTATGATTCTGTGCTCCCCTCAGGCCATGACTATGTCTGTTTCTGAGCCATTTCTGCATCCAGAATGAGATTGAGTAAGCAGAAGATGCTCTGATAATGTGTCAACTAGAAAATTCCTCCAATTTTGTAGTCACAGAACAAAAAAAAAAAAATCACTGTCTCATTCTGGGTTTGTTTCTTCCCAGTTCTAACTCAAAAATTTTGTCTAGATGACCTCTAAGGTCTCTTTCAGCTCTACATATGATTCTACAACAGAGGGTTAACAGAAAGAGCCACAGGCCTTATGTGGAAACCACCAGTGTAGAAAGGTAGAAGAGGGAATTGGGTAATGTTCCCTTTCCTCCTGGTTTTTGTAACATAAGCTAGCCTGCATTTTGCTTGGAAGATCTGGAACCTGGGGGTAGAGGACTGTGGTAGAGATGGAGGGTAGGGAACTATTATTCAGCACCTACTGTGTGCCAGACATTGTACTTAGAGCTTTGCAAATATCTTATTTAGGCAGTCTTGCATTTTTGACTTGTGGCATTTATCCTCTGTCTCTCTCCTTCCCCTCAAAAAAAAAGATAAGGTCTTATCTTTTTCATTTAATTATCCAAACCCTTCTTGATACCCATTCTCAGTCCTTAGCTACCATATACTCATTTATGAAGTATATATTAAATATTGCTAAGTTAGACATTTTATTGGGGATGATTGGGTTACCCCCCTGTTCAGTGAATTCCTGTGGATCCCCATTACCCCTGGGACCAAATATAAACACTTATTGTTTGGCTTTTAAAGGTCAGACATTGATTTCTTTCTATAACTCCTTGCCCTCAAGGGATTTACTTTCTATTAATTCAGTCTTTTTCAGTCATGTCTGACTCTTTGAGACTCCGTTTGGGGTTTTCTTTGCAAAGATCTTGAAGTAGTTTGTTATTTCCTTCTCTGTTTATTTAACAAATGAGGAAACTGAGACAAATAGAGTGAAGTGACTTGCCTAGGTTGACCCAGCTAGCGATTGTCTAAGGCCAGATTTGAACTCAGGAAAATGAGTTTACTTGACTCCAGACCCAGTGCTCCATCCACTGTGCCACCTAGCTATCCTTTTCTCTCTCCTAGAAGAGTGTAAATTCTCCCATCAGACTTCAGTACTGTGTCTGTATTTTAGGAAGGACATTGAAAAACTGGAGCATATAGAGAGGAAAGTAAACAAAATGGCCAAGAAATCATGCTGTTTGTGAATTGATTGGGAAAAGACTTAATTCAAGTATGTGAAGGATTGTCACTTACAAGAAGGATTAGTCTTGTTTCACTTCCTTCCAGAAGGCAAAAATAGGAGCAAAGGATGAATGCTGCAGAAGCAGATTAAGGTTTGTTAGTCAACATTTCCTAACAATCAGAACTATTCTTAGGGGAATGAGCCCTTTGGAAGATGGAGGGATTCATCCTCATTGGAAGCCTTCAAACAAAGGTTGAATGATTACTTGGTCATGTTGTGAAAAGAATCCTTGCTTATGTAGGAGTCAGGCTAAATGGGCTTTGGTCTTTTCTAAGATTCTGTGAACCAGAGGCAGTATATCATCTTTGTTCAGTCATCTCTGATTCTTCATGATCCCATTTGGAATTTTCTTGGCACAGATACCTGCAGTGGTTTTGCTATTTCCTTCTCCAGATCACTTTACAAATGAAAAAAGACTGAAGCATAATGGGTTAAACGACTTAGCCAAGGCCATACAACTAGTAAGTATCTGAGGTTGCATTTGAACTCAAGTCTTCAGACTCCAGACTTTGTGCTTGGTCCACTGTACTACTATACCTCTGCAGCATGATGTAATGGAATGTTTTTGGGTTTGGGACCAGAGTATTTGAGTTCATCTCCTGATTCTATCACTTGAGATTCATGTGACTTACAGCAACTTAAGTCATCTCTCCAGGCCTCAGGCTTCAAATGCCTCATCTATAAAATGGGGGTAATGACCCCATTTATCTCAGAGTGTTAAAATATAAAATGCATTGCAAACCTTCAAGTACTATTAAAATATTGGCTTTTGTATTCTCTATCAAGCACCTACTACATGTTGGGTACTATGCCCCACTTCTGTTTGCTGAGGACACAAAATACCAAAAACAATTATGTTTAGTGCTCTCAAGGGAAATGCTCAGTGTGAGAACCCCCAACCTTTGGGGCTTATCCCCTTTGGTTCTTTCCCTAGCTTCACAAGCTATAACCTTGGACTTGCTCTGACTGCTTTCTATTAATAAAAAAGTTCCAAGACTGTGAGTGCAAGATGAAAATGCAGGAGGAGATGGGGACAGAAGGAAGAGGTGACATCTGTGGTGACAGGCTGGGCTAATTGTTGGTAAAGTCCCTCTGGAGACTTCTGGGAAATAGCCACCCCAGGTTTCATTTATCAGGCACCACGGCTTTACCGTTGATTGTCTTTTGCCCAACAGGAAGTTCCCATGATGAATGACTTAGCTAGTGGGAATAGCTCAACTGTAAGGGTTGGGGAGGGGAGAAAAGAGGAGGGGAAGGGAGAATATTTATTTTCATACTGCCCACTTTTGCCAGTCTCCTTCTATTATCCTCCCTCCTTTCCCTTTCTAGATTACATCCTTAAATAGGAGCTATAGATTGAGAAAAATATGAAGCAGACATAGAACTGGGAAAGGTCTCAGCTCTGTTTTCAATCAAGTCAAAGAGTCAGAGGGCTAACCATCCTGGTCTTTAGAGGTAGGTAGATGAGTTAGGTAGATGACCAATTTTCCTAGTGGATTTCCCTCGTTCAAGGCAAATGCTCACATGGAGGTCAGAAGTAAAAGTGAGATAAGGACACTCTCTCAAAGTCTCTCTGAACATCTTTGGAATTAATAGTGAGATATAGGAGACTCTGGCACTGCACTGTCCAGCATGGCACTCCTGTGTTAATGAAGGCGCTGTGCTCTGTGAGTAAAGCAGAATTTCAGTAACTCAAAAAAAAAAATGTGAGATGCATTAATTTGTTCAATTGGGTTATTTGTGCCCAAACTATGTGCCCAAGCTCAAATTAGTCTGATCAGCCACTATGGGACACAATATACTTTGACTTTGACATCTTTATGGTTTTCTTCCTAATGCAAAGGATAACAACAGTAGTAACAACCACCACCACCACTTATTCACTTTATGTAGAAAGGAAGAAAATAAGCATCTACTTCAATTCCTATCATTTTATCAAGGATGAAACTATTGGGCCTGCCTCTCTCTTACTATTGAAGCCCATTTATTTTATTTTCATTGGATCCTTTTGTGCATTTGGAGAATCCAAGGAGTTCAGCGTGGTCCTGCTGTTTTTGAGGTGAAGTGAATGGAGGGTTGACCTTAGTTTCCTGCAAGATCAGGGGTCAGTTCCATCCTCTACCACATAATTGGATTTGTGACCTCAGGGGAAATTATTTATTTTCTCTCAATATCTGAGGCAACTTTAGTATTATATAGTTGCTTATTTTCATTGTCAAAGAGTTTCCATACCAGGAGGAAATTAAATACATCAGATTGAGGGGGGATTGCAAACCCTTTTGGGAGGGAGCAACAATTTATTTTCTTTCTATTGAGAATTAGAGACAATAAGGATGGGCTCAGAGTGAGGAAAACCTAGATTCAAACTCTACATCAGACACTTACTAGCTGTGTGGTCCCTAGTTGAACAGTGGACAGATAGCTTTTTGAGTTTAGTTTTCTCATCTATAAAATGAGGCAAGTGGGAATCATGACTTTAAAAGGTCCCTAGGCGTACAGATACAGGATGTTGTTATTTTTTTCTTCTTCTTCATTTTTGTTTTTAAAGAAGACCAATCACATCATTGATTTGACTTGTGCATGAACTGGATTTTAACGAGGCAGAGTTGCACAAGTTATCTGCTTTACTCTCTTTCCCTTAGTCATCAAACTTCAGTGGCAAGACAACTGGTAATATCGTGGGATGCAGAGGATAACCTTCAATGTCCGACTGAGCAATAAGCCCTCCACAGCACCTGATTCAGCCACTTTCATGGCCATTGGAACAAATTGTTCCCATCCGCCCATTCCACCAGGGGTAGTCTTCCCATGCTTGGGTAGACACCACCCTAACTCACCAGCGGGTTTGTGGCCTGTTGGTTACCCTCAACCTGGTCTAGCTTGTCTGCCAAGAGGGTTTACTGGGGTGTGGCTGCTATGCTATAGCCACATGCTATAGCTTCTAGGAGTCACAGGTGAGAGCTGAGTGCCAGGTAGACACCAAAGGTGTATCAGCAGCCCTGAAAAGCGCTCCACAAGCCCTCATGCCAGAGCTGCTAGCCCTTACGTATGCTGATACTTCTTAGTAGGGGATTGTTGTTATTCATCTTGTTTTGCACTGACTTGCAAGTGACTTGGATTTAAATGAGGCAGAACTGTGCAAAGTCATCAGTCCCCTTCTATTCTCCAGAGTCTTTGGGGGTCCAGTGGCAGGACATAGGTTAACAAGATGGTCAATGGCCCTAGATGCAGTGGGAGACCTTGGCCTTTTTAAGCTAGGACCTTTCCCAGGTCCGCAGAAAGAGCTAGACAGTGTTGAACCCAAAGGAGTGATTCTTTAATGGTGGGATTCCAAAAAGAGAAATATTTGGAGCCTAGGAAACTTTCCCTTAATCAGAGGCAGCAAAGATCATAGAATTAACTAAACCTGGAACAGATCTTGGAGGCCATTTAGTTCAACTCTGTCATTTGACAGATAATGAGTCATTTATCCAGGTAAATGAAGGTCATACCTGGCAGAGGCCAGGTCTTCTTTAAAACTCAGGTTTTTTGACTCCAGAGACAATGAGTCTTTCTATTATATCACACTCCCTTGAGTGGGTGGTGAAGGGGTAGGGAGTGAGAGCATCAAGAGACCTGATTTTGAGTTCTCCCACTTTATGAGCTGTCTTTCCCCACTTGAATGAATGTGTCTTTTCCCAGCTCCCTAAAAGCAATCTTTCCTGAATTCTGACTTTGTCTGTTTTTAGTTACAACTTCTACAGTGAACTTTCTGTTTTCCTGCCTATGTCTTTGCTCACATGGTTTCCTTTCCTTGGAACTTGCCCCTCAACCCCCCACCCAATTTCTTTGGGTGGAAATTCAACCCACCCTTTAAAGCCTCACTCTAACCTCTTCCTTTCTGCTTTCTCTGCTTCCTTTAGCCCAGGCAGCATCACAAAGGATCAGAACTGGAAAAAACCGAGTAGAATTTGCCAGTTCAATCCACCTCCCTCATGTTCTCAATGAGAAAGTTGAGCCTTGCTTTTTATCTGTCAGATGGGGTTAACAAAACTCTGCTGTACTTTGTAAATCATAAAATCCTCCACAAATGTGAGCTATTACTTACCTCATGAAGCTGGAGTGAGGAAAAGAGTTTGTTAAAATGCTATATATAAATGTGAACTATAATTATTATTATCTCCATGGGTGTAGTGGAAAAAGCATTGGACTGGGAATCAGAAGAGCTGGACTGGAGTGAGAATGGAACTGGTTTTATCACTTCCTAAGTGTATGATTTAGGATATCCATTTAATCTTTCTGGATCTGAGTTTTCTTGTCTGAAAAATAGGTGGGGGGGGGGGATGTGGAGGGGTTTAGATTTAATGATCTCTAATGTCCTTTTCAGATCTAGATTTCCAAACTTAGGATCTTAGAAATCATCAAACACAATTTTCTCCTTTTATAGGTGAGAAAGCTGAGGTCTAGAATCACAGAACTCGTAAAAATGTCTGAGTAAGATTTGAATCCAAGTCATCCTAACTATGGGTTTAGCAGAATGTCCACAGATCTTATACAACCACGAGGATGAAGTAATCATTTAAACTACTTTGCAGTTTGTCCTGGCAGAGGTTTATTTCTTCCTGTTGTGTTTGTTACTCCTTCAGTTCTTAGTATAGGGATCTGTTCACAAAATCACTCCAAGTGGGAGTTTAGGGGCTCAGACCATTGTTTCTCTTTCTGCCCTCCTGGGAAAGGGGCAGATAGGCAGGCTCCTTTGGACCCCAAGTCCTCTTGTGAAATGCATTGTATGTTTCCCCACTTCCCCCCCTCCCCACTCCTACCCTGAGGTAGATACCTCCTTGACTTACATTTCTCCTTCTTGGCCCTTCTTACTGAGGAGCTGAAGCCTCCACCCTCATGGTACCCACCCACTCCTAGTCCTCGTGGGGCTGTTCATCTTTCCCTAAGGAGTAGCACAGGATTGGGAAACCAGAGGTCTGGACAAATGGGGAAACACACCCTCGACCCTCTAGCACTTTCCCAATCCCTGAACTGTCCCTGTGCCTGCTGTGCGTGGGAGGCGGGTGCGTGCGTGTGCGTGTTCATGTGTCGTGTGTACCTGCCTAGATTAACTCCTTCTTCCCCAGGGGTCCCTGCTAGGGCATCCATAGTACATCCCGGAAGGCTGGAAGGCTCGGCTTTGAAAAGAAGTTCTTGGTTTTGTGCTTGAATTTGCTGTAATTGTCATAGGATTGAAAGCTGGAAGGGCTCTTAGAACTATCCAGTCCAATCTCCTCATTTTACAGATGAGGAAACTGAAAGATAGATAAAATGACTTGCCAAACATCACTTATCTAATTAATAGCAGAGACAGATTTTGAACTCAATTCCTCTGATTCCAAAACCAGGGCTGTTTTCCTGGGTCTTTTTTTCTTTTTCTATTCAGTGGGAATACAGATCGCTATCCAACCCATCTTGATGCAATATAATAGTGAACAGGAAGTTTACATAGGATTATTGGACTCAGAAATAGAAGGGACCTTCTCAATGACCTAGTCTAGATTCTTTTCACAGATGAGGAAACTGAAGTCCATAAGTGACTTGCCGAAGGTCACCCAGCCAAGGTCAAACAAAGCAAAGTCATCTGTCTCCAAATTCAGATTTCTTTCCATGATGGGTGTGTGGACTTTTGCATGTGCATGTGTGTGTATGTGATTGAGGACAAACTTTGCCCGCTTCACCATTTTGCCAGACCAGATGAGGGAACATGTGTTCTCAAGATTGAGGGCAGAGTACGATGAGTCACAGATGACTCAGGTGCTGAGGAGGCCACTGGCCAGGGGCACTGATAGCATGAGGTGGGTTAAGGGGAAAAGGTGGAGGTGGCAAAGACTGGGATAAATAGGTGACCAGGAAGCTTGAGATTCTGCTTCCCCTGCCCTAGGGACTGGGGCCAGAAAATACAAAAGAGATTTCCATTTTCTTCTGACACACCAGCCCACAGCCAGGATAGTAGGTGATATGACTCCCTAAGGAGCTTCCCTGGGAGCCTGACCAGCCCATGCTTTTTGGCCCTCTTCTTAAAAGGATGGATGGTTCTTGTTCCTCTTCACAGGGACATGATTCTTGGGCAGTTTTTTAAGAGGTAGAGATGACAATTAATTGATCACATCCATTGTGTGTTCTGAGTTAGCTTTAAGGACTCCACCTGTAGCTAGAAAATAGAACTACTCTCTTTTCAAAGCTAAGGAGCTTGGACAGGAGCAGAGAATATATGATTTTGACCCTCTCTGGCAGTCTGTTGCACTCACAGGGCTCCTTGATCTTTTATTTGCCTATAGCATCCTTAGCCTCTGACATTCCAGGATTCTGAGTTTAGGCCTCTGACCTTGCAAAGCCACAAATTGCCCTGCTGCAGGGGAATGGCTCCATGATGTTCTCTCTCTGACTCTCTGTTTATAAGCCAAGAGTTAGGCCAGGACTCGCTAAAGATAGGGAGTGCTGGGCCCCAGCAGAAGAATTATGGGTCTGTGTCCAGCCCCACTTACACGGTGATGATTATATGGTGGGCAGTGTGGGCCCAGACACTGTAATCTGCCTCTGTGCCAGGCCCAAGGCCCCAAGGCCTCATTTCCTTCTGCTTTTTTACAACTGTGATGGGAGAGGCCTTTGCTTCAGTCTTAGGACATGGGGCAGAAACACAGTGAAAGGAGAAGGGAAGAAGAAGGGAAATAAAAGAAGAAGGGAGAGAGCCAGAAGGCTAGGCGGAGAGTGGGGTCAGGGGAGAAGAAGTGGAAGAATTTGAATACTCTAGACTAGCATTTGGGAAGATGTATAGCTTTTATGTAATCTGCTACAACCGAGCTTCTCAGAGGCATGGATAAATAACAGTATAAATATGACTTTTGTCCATTTCCTTTTCCAAAAATAATCTTTATGGAATGAAAATATTAACTAGTAACTATTGACTCTAGTGTAGCATAACAAAAAGATAAAGCATTTCAGGCAAGATTTGAAAACATAGAGGTATAATCTAGTACCCTTCTCACTAGTTCTTAACTCTGCTCATCCGTATTCACTCATATATTCATTCTATTAGATTAGGAGCTCCTCAAGAGCAGGGATTATCTTTTGCTTCTTTTTTTTTTTTAATATCCTTAGTACTTAGCACGGTACCTGACATATAGCAGATTTGCTAATTATTTATTAATTGATTACTGTTATACTGTTAATTGATACAGTTATTGATTGATTAATTGAAAACTGTTATATATAAGGCACTTTTCTAGTCCTCAGTTCTCTTTAATAGTTTGCTCAGGTCCTTTTGCTTTGTACAGAAAAATATGATTTTCTTTGCCATCCTGCTTAGTAATAACTAGAAAAGAAATAGATTATAAGTACCCTATGTGTGTGTACACACACACACACAAACATATACATATGAAAGCAGCCTTTTCCAATCAGATGGGAATTGTCCAATGAAGCAGTCAGCTTTTATGTACCTTCACTGCCTCCTCCCAGTAGGCAGCTTGGCATTAACTTATGGTTGGTTGCTTTTCTAACTGCTGTAGACTTTCAGAAGTTTTACAAGGTTGACTTCTGACACAGTCCTTTGACACAACCTGCTTTTGATTAAAAAGGCCTTGCCTTTTAAAATATTCTGAACATACTTCAAAGAATACACTGGAATGTTTGGTAAACAGAGATATATTGCAATTTCTTTCCATTACTTGTCCTTCAAGGCCCAACTCGGGACTCATCTCTTTCATGAAGCCTTCCCTGGCTACTTCAACCGACAATGATTTCTGTCTTTTTGAAAACCAGAGGAACCAGGCTACAGAAGGTGTTGGCCAATCTTTTAAGGGTAAAGTCTTTCAAAAGACTCCATCACATCAGGAATTCTGTCTTGAGTGAGAGCCAGTCTGGGGTAGCAGAGCCAAGCCTAAATCTAGCAGAAAGTCAGAGAGCCCAGTTGGAAAATTTAGCTCATAGAAAACAACTGAAATTAAAATTGGGACCTGGATTAGACCCTTTCTAATCAAGATGATCCAAAAAAATGGCAAACAAGAAATCTAGGGGAGAAATTAAATTCTGCTTGGTTACTAATAGCAGCATTCAAGTCCTGAATTCTGGTACTAGTATTGGTAGCTTGTTTGCTTGCATCTGTCTCATTATCCTTATGTATAAATCCTTTTCTCCCCCTTCCTGGGACATTTTTCCAATTTCCAAAAACCTCTGAACTTGTATGTGGATAGTAGGTTCTGAACGCCTTTTCTCTAAACTTCTATAGAAACAAACATATATTAAATGCCTAGTGTAATCAGAACAGCATATTGAGGGAAATACAATATTGAGTTTTCTATGAGAAAATAAGCTAAGACCTTATCTCTGTCCTCATGGAGTTTATACTCTAGAAGGGAGTTATGACAAGTTCATATAACATAAGCGTGGGATGAGTGCTAGATTTGGATTCAGAAGGCATGGGTTTAAATATTACTAGTTGTGTGACCTACCAAGTAATTTCCATGCTCTAAATGTTTGTTTGTTCATAGATAAAATGAAATAATAATTATACTACCTATCTTACAGAGCAGCTGTGGGGAAAGGGCTTTGCCATCCTTAAAGTGTCACATAGATGTGAGAAATCCTAATATAAATAGAATCTAATAAATATTTAACAGAGTTCCAAGGAGAGAAAGAATGTTTTTGACTTGGGGAAATCATTAGGAAGTTCTTGGAGGAAGTGGCATTTAAGTTGGGTCTTGAAAAGTATAGGTCGGACTTTTTAGATTAGAGCTTCTTAAACTTTTTCCACTTTTTGAGTTGAGAAATTTTTATGAGACCCCAAGCTATATAGATATATAAAATAGGTATACAAATCAAACATTTCCTGATAATAAGTCATAAAGAAATTTATTTTAAAACAATATTTTTACAATTTATTAAAAATGAAAGCAAATTTGCATGACAATAATTATTATAAAAGAATTAAATTTTGACAGAATATTTGATACCTTTTACTGCTGCCAAATTTTTTTGCAATCTCAACTTTCAGTTACATGACCCTTTGGGGTCATGACCCATCATTTAAGTTAAAGCTTTGCTTTAAATTACGACTGGAAGATAGGGCATTCCAGGAATGTAGGATGTGTGTGATGGGAGGGTATCTCACCTTTCTCAATCTCCCTTAATTTTAGTGTCTTCCCTAGGCTAATTATTTCCAATGTATCCCGTGTATAGCTTGTTAGTACATAGTTACTTGTGTTGGCTCCCCTATTTGACTGAGAGTTCCTTGAGAACAAGGATAATTTTTAACTTTCTTTGTGTCCCCAGCACTTAGCATAATGCCTAACACTTAGTAAGTACTTAATGTTGTTATTCATCCTTTGTTTTTTGAACCAGACCAATGACATCACAGGGTGATTGATGTCTTGACTCAAGAATAAATTGGATGTAAGTGAGACAGAGTTGAACGAAGTCATCAGCCTTATTCTTTCTTTCAGAATCATTAAGATCCAATGGCAGAGATGGCTTGGAATGTAGTGGATAACTCTGGTGTCTTTGATGTTTCACTATGTTCTAAGCACTCCACAGTACCTGTTTCAGCCATCTTTATTGGCCACTGAAACAAATTATTTGCAACTGCTCATTCAAAGGAAGTCTTCATATGCTTGAAGTATCCATTCCAAGCAATCCAAACAATCCATTTAACTCAGATGGGTTTGAGGCCTGTTGGTTATCCTCAGCCTAGTTTAGAAAGATAGGTTTTATTTAATTTTTATTTTTTACCATACTAGCCACTGGATATGCTATTGATTCTTAGAGCCACAGGTGAAAGTTGGGGAAAGGTGGAGGAGCAGCCCTGAAAAGGTCTCATTCCAGAGATGCTAGTCCTCCCTGAGCACTCCAAGTACTTAATAAATATTGATTGGTCAAGTAGAAAAATAAATGATATATCTAGCAGATAAAAGAGCAGGATGAACTTGTTTTCAAAATTTCTCCCCACAATTTGGGTGGATCTTCTTATAGAATCCTGGAATCCAAAGTCTGAAGACAACCTCTTCCCCAATTTACAGATGAAGAAACTGTTCCAATAGATGAGAAGTGACTTGCAGCCAATAATCAGAACTATGTCCAAATAGAATGCTTTCTTTCATAGTTTTCAATAAATTGGAAAGAATTTGAAAAAGAAGAGATGGCCTTATATGGCGAAGAGAACACAGGCTCTGGAATGAGAGGACCTAGATACAAATCTTCTTTCTGATGCATAAGTCTGTGACCCTGTGCATTTACTTCCTTTTTAGAAGTAGACAGAACACTAAGCCTGGAGTCAGGAAGATCTGAGTTCAAATCTAATCCAGATACAGTAGCTGTGGAACCTGGACAGGTCGCTTACCCTCTTTGCCTCAGTTTCCTCATCTGTAAAATGAGCTGGAAAAGGAGATGGCAATCTGCTCCAGTATCTTTGCCAAGAAAACCCCAAATGGGGTCAAAAAGAGTTGAACATGACTGAAAAAATAACTGAACAACAACAAAATGACAATGATGTGTGACCTTGGGCAAGCTGTTTCTCTTCACTGCCCATCAGTTACTTCACTACAAAGTAAGGGGAATTGCACACAATGATCTTGAAAACTGATTCCAATTTGAAATGCTGAATAAGATCTTTGCATGTCTGGTGAAAAGGCTTGGCTAGGGAAAATGGGCAACAAGCTTTCCTCTCTGAGTTAGAAAGACTTCCTAGAGGAGAGGGCATTTTAGGAGCTCTTACAAAATGGGAAGGACTCTAGAGAGCTGGGTAAATGGAGTTGTAAAGAAAGGATCTCCTGGCTTCCCTTGCATCCTCTCAGTTCATGTGCTCAGGTATCTATGTAGCTGCAATAGCTCTATAGTGCCTCATTGTCATTTGGTTGGAATGAAGCAGTGGACTAAGTTTGGACTTTGGGCTCCACCTCTGGCCCCCATCTGGGAAAAAAAAAAACTTTTTAGAATGAACTCCTTGCCTCCTGGGCTACCTTTGATCTTATCTGCTATTCGACTACCACCATTTTCCAGCCTGAGCCAGCGTCAGAGAATTTATAAGGAGTTGTTATTGGTCAAAGGTGAAGTCAACAAGAACTCAGGAAGACAACAGGTCCTCAATACTCTTGATTACCTGTTGAGTAGTTGCTTAATAAGAATAACCAAATCTATTGGGGTTAAGACTAGGGTTCCTGACTGTAGAGATCAATTTATCTGACCCTCTGTCAGCAGGATGGATGCCCCCCCTTCCATCCCACTTCATGCCAATTCTAGCCTAGGCAAATTAATGCTTTCCAGGGACAGAGATGCCAAAGTCTCCTTTCCTTCATCCATTCTCTACCCTAATGCCTTTTACTCTATTTAACAGTTTAAAAAGTTCCTTTTATTATCTATTTTTAAATTTTATTTTTGTTTTTTAAAAATTCTCTTTTGATGTTTAACCCTTCAATTATTCAACAAATTTTATATAGTTACATCCCTACCATATGACATAGGAAATTGTCCCTACTATTAAGGAACTTAAATTTTAAGAAGAAATTTAAGAAGAAAATAATTCCAATGCAGATAAATAAAAAAAGAATAATGGCTGATCTTTACATAACTCTTTTAGTTTTTCAAATTAAGCTTCTCAATAACTGAGGCTAAGAGAGGTCGGGGACTTCCCAAGTCCACTGCTCCATTCACTTTACCATTTTTTCTGAGAGAGAGGCTGGGGAAGAAAACTAAGGGAGAACAACATCCTGGGATGAGGTCGGGTATAGGAAGTGGAGGTGTCTGGGAAATCAGATCAAGTCTCACATAGGAAGTTTCAGATTCTAAGAGCTGGAAATAAGGAGGCTTTGGGGTCAGCCTGAAAAAAGATGTGGAGACAAAAATGGAATGTCCTATTATTCAGGCAATAAAAAGACAAGTTCTCACTAGTATGGGAGATCAGGAAGAACACAAAGATGCAGTTCTTCATTAAATCTGGGCTACCTTAACTGCCTCTTATAGACAGTATCATTAGGGAAATGTGAGGGACTACGTATGATTTATGTAGTATTCTCCTGCTTATTATAAACTTCATGAAGGAAGGGACTATGCAAGATGAGACAGTGGAGAGGGAGGAGTCAGGAAGAGTCATGTTTATGAGTTCAAATCTGGCCTCAGACACTTACTAACTGTGTGACTCTGGGCAAGTCATTTGTCCCTGTTTGCCTCAATTTCCTCATCTGTAAAATGAGTTGGAGTAGGAAATGACAAACTACTCCAGTATCTTTTTGCTTCCTTTAAGTCCCAGCTAAAATCTTATCTTTTTCCCGATTCTCTTTAATTCTACTACCTTTCATTTGGTTCTTTTCAGCGGTTCAGTGATCCAAAGCAATCCCAATAAACTTTGGATAGAAAATGCCATCTACATTCAGAAAGAGAACTCTAGAGATTGAATGTAAATCAACATATGCTATATTCACTTTTTTTTCCTGTTTTTTTTTCTTTTGTGGTTTTCCCCTTTTGTTCTGATTTTTCTCTCCCAACATAATTCATAAAGAAATATGTATTAAAAACATTAATATATGGGGCAGCTAGTTGATGAAGTGGATAAAGCACCTGAAGTCAGGAGCACCTGAGTTCAAATATGGCCTCAGACACTTAACACTTCTTGGCTGTGTGACTCTGGGCAAATCACTTAGCTTCAATTGCCTCAGGAAAAAAAGTTAATTTATATGTATAACCAGAAAAAATAAAACAATTAATTAAAAAATTCTACTACTTTTCCTTTATTAATTAAATTCAGTTTATTCTTACATATCTTGTTTGCACACAGTTGTTTTCATACTGAGTTCTCCATTAAATCAAATGAGATAGTAATTGTAATAAATATTTCTAAAAAAGTGCTTACTACAATGCTTGACACATAGTAGGTGTTATGTAAATGCCTATTCCTTCTCTCCCATTAGACTGTGAGCTCCTTAAGAACACAGACTGACTTTTGCTTTTTTTGTATCACTAGTGCACCATAATACATAATACCTGGAGTACAAGAGCTTAATAGATGCTTATTGATTGACTGGCTGATATTTGAGAGATGATTCATTTATTAAATGTTTACTATGTACCATTCACTATGCTAAATGTTAGGGATACACATCACAGCCAATAAGGAGCTTATAGAGGAGGATCTGGGTGAAGGAGTCCAGGCTTCAGTGAGATGAAGCATATCTCCTACAGTGCCTAACAGTGCTTTGCACACATGAGATGCTAACTACTTCTTTGCAAAATTAAATTTAATTTCTTCCCTTCCCTTCCCCAGAATTCTCAGAATCTGGATCTTTCATCCTCATGGGAGCTGGGAACAGCTACAAATGAATGGTTTTTATCTTCAGCCATTCCTTTAAGAGTTTCCCCTATTCTTTGAATTCTTGAGTCTGATGTCATTGATCTGTATTGATAAAGGTGGTCCAGGGAATCAAGGCCAAAGTAATTTTACATTTAATTTACATGTATTTTGTATTTACTTATCCCTGTCTAGTTTCTACCCAGTAAGACCTGAGCTCTTTGAGGAAAGGAAGTATTTCCTTTTTGTTTTTCATCCATAGTTCCTGGTATATAATAAGTGCTTAATAAATGTTTGATGAGTTTCCCCTTTACAATGTGAGCTTGTTTTGAGTAGGGTTTGTTTCATTCTTTGTTCTTGTTTGTCTGAAAAAGAGCTGAAGGTTAATTTAGTGTACTCTAAATTAGCCAACAATATTATAGAAAGCCAAGAAAGTCCGTGGAAAAATTGGCTTAATTAAGAGAAGAACAAGAAGATCAGAGTCCTGTTGTATACACACTGCTCTAGTCAGATTACATCAGGGTACTGTGTTTAGTTCTAGGCATCCAGTTTAGGAAGGACATTGATAAACTAGAGAGCATCCAGAGGAGGAAAATCAGGACAGTGAAAGGGCTTTGTGTCCATATCATGAGAACTGGGTATGTCTTGTCTGGATGAGAGAAACCTTAGGGAAGGTGAAGGATGACATGATAGCTGTGTTCAAATATTTGAAGAGCTATATGAAACAGGGATTACAGTTATTTGTTTTGTGTGATCCCATAAAGAAAAAAATTGGAGCCATTGAAATGAGGTGAATTGTCAGAATGAGGTTTGCAGAAAAAATTGAGTAATTACAACTATGTATCTGTGGAAAGGGATGCTTTGGGAGGTAGTGGGTTCCCTGCCATTTGGAATTTGCAAGTAGAGACTCCGTGACCATATGCAGATGCCATTCTGGGGAATGGTTAGATTAGATGGTTTCCCAGGTTCCTTGCAAAGCTAATATCTGGTGATCGTGTGCACAGGGACCCTGTCTGTGCTGATAGACATTATTATTAATCATTAGTTAATATCTGATATCATTGATCTATATTGATAAAGGTGGTCCAGAGAACCAAGGCCAAAGTAATTTTATGTTTAATTTATGTGTATTTTGCATTTACTTATCTTTGTCTATTTCCCACCTGTAAGACATGAGCTCTTTGAGGAAAGGAAGTGTTTCCTTAATGTTTTTCTTTTTTAAGAAGAAAACCAAAACACCAATGTCAAAAATGAAAAGGAGAATGAGGAAGAAATAAGGAAATTATTAGAAATTATTTTGCCCAACAAAAAACATTTTGCTCACAAAACCAACAATTTAAATAAAGATGGATGAACATTTAATAAAACATATAATACTCAGATTAATAGAACAGGAAATAGAGAATTTAAATAATCTTCAGAAAAAGAAAGTGAATGAGAGAACAGTAGAATGCCATTACGTTAAAAGAGTAATGGACAGAAGAAAGTGCAAAGAATATCCAAATTAGCTAACATTTATGTATTGCTTCAAGGTTTGCAGAACACTCTGTATTTATTATCTTATTTGACCTTTACAACAAAACCTGGAAGGGAGGTATTATTATTATTATCTCCATTTCATAGATGAAGAAACTGAAGCTGAAAGAGCTTAAGTAACTTGCCCCAGAGACATATAACCAGTGTGTATCTAAGGCTGGATTTTAACTCAGGTATTCCTCACATCAGCTTCAATGCACCAGGGATGAGGAACATCTGGCCTTTATAAGGCCCGAAAAATCATTTGCTAAAGCCAGTGCAGGAGATGATGAGCTGAAAGCCAGGCACAACAACTCCCCATTGCTTGAATTCTATAATTTTGTATAGCCTGCAAATAATATTAGACATATCCAAATGGCCCTTATCAGAAAAAAAGGTTCTCTCCCCCTTTAAATATTGCATTACCTGCTACCTCAGTGAAGGAGGAGAGAAACCTATTGGATTTCTCCGTGATCAGCCTAGGAAGCCTTCTTGGAGGAAAGCCCCTAGAGGGGGCATTTCTGTTTCTAAGATGAAATAGATCTCACTGTCATGGGTACTCTTTATTACCATTGAGAGGACCAAGCTAGCAGCATGGGAAATCTGTTTGGTCTGTCTGTTTGCATATGCTCTTCATGTGTACAACTGACATTACTGACCATGAGTCTCTCTGGACAAGGTTTCATTTCTTCCTGAATGATACAACAAAAAGAAGTGGGCTCTCACTGAAACAGGAAGGATTAAGGTGAGAGACCAAGTGGGAAACACTGGGATAAAGGAGGAAGGGCAACCTAAGATCTTTTTTTTCTGGGACATCTCTGAAGACCAGAGAGCAGTCTCTTCCCCTCTTCTTAGGAGGTCAGGGGGTGGACATGATGGGGGACCACTGAGAATTAAAAGTCGGTTACCAGGAAAACCATTCTCTTCTCCATGTGCTTGCCTGGGTTGGGGTTGGAAAAATATGTTAACACACATTCAAGAGAGAGAAACTGTTTTCCCCCTCACATCAGCCTCAAAGGGTCCAAAGTTCAGTGGGTTGATTCTGTCATCCCTTCCCAGGGATGTATTAAAGGGCCACCACCTACTCCAGTCATGTTACTGATTACCCCAGGCCTGTTGACTTACATACTGGCTCAGGTGTGTGTATGTATATAAGTGTATGGGGGTGGAGAAGTAGTTGGGAGATTTTGGTCTGGCGTTATCATTGGGGTGGGGGGATGCAGAAGGAGAGCACCAGTGGGCTTTCTCTAACCCGTCCCACACTGGGTAATGTTCATCCTAGGTTCCAGTTCACCTTCCACCCCAGGCAAGGAGGGCTCTGTAACTTTAAGGCAAACAAACAGATCTGGGACTTGTGAGTTCCCTGCTACAGGAACCAGAGGGTAAAGTCCAATATGCTGCCCCCATGGTATGGAGAGGTTAGGTCGATTTGGGAGAAGAAAAACATCTGAGGTCTATGGGAGTTCTGAAAGAAGGGGAGGTCCATTTAGCCACACTTCTGTATTGCCTCTAGCCCGGAGGACCCATTTCTGCCCAAGGAGACCCAGTCATCCTAAGAGGCAGCACTTAAGGCCCTGTAACTCTTCCCAGACTTGAGGAAAGGGCAGAGAATTCCCATCACCAAGCCTTGGTGTGCTGCTGAGACTCAGGATTAGGTAAAAGATTATAGAATTAGAAGGGACCTTAAAGGTCAATTAGTTTGACCTGCTCATTTTACAGATAAGGAAACTGAGGCATAGAGCATGTTGGATGTGGAATCAAAGGTTGTTTTCAGTCATGTCAGTAATATCTGACTTGTGATCCTATTTGGGGTTTTCTTGGCAAAAATACTGAAGTAGTTTGCCATTTCCTTCTTCAGCTCATTTTACAAATAAGGAAACTGAGGCAAACAAGGTTAAAAGACTTGCCCACAGTCACACAGCTAGTAAGTATCTGAAGCTAGATTTGAACTCATGAAGATGCTGTATCCATGGAGCCATCTAGCTGGCGTCAAAGGGTCTGGTTTCAAATTACTACCTGTGCGACTAGTTTGTGCACCTGTTAAGGGAACTAGACTAGTTGAGTTCAATGGAACAAACATTTATTAAGCTCCTGCTATGTGCCAGGCACTGTGCTAAGTGCTAGATGACCTTGAAAGTACTTTCAACAATATTTGATAGACCATTGAGTCAGTTCACTCACTGTCCTGCCAGTCCTATATATACTATCTCTGTCTATTCCTTTCCTCTTAAGAGTCTGCTCTAGACTTCTCTACTGACCTCTCAACTCCCTCCTCCATTCTTCCAAATTTGGTCTCTTCCTTTCAAAAATGGCTCAGAATCAATCTCCCTGGGAAGCCTTATCAGAGTGACCCCATGAACCTCTAGTTACCTCAGGCCTTCCAGCTTCTCCAAAGGCATTGATAGGAGCATATCCAACTGGAACTCTCTTTCTCTGCCTGTGCTCTGGCTTTGTGCTTTCTTTCCCCATCAGATTAAGGGGTCCCTCAGAGCAGGGCCTATGTCTCCCCCATCAGTTGGAAGCTCCTTGATGGCAGAGTTTTGAAGAATGCAGCCATCTGGACCTTGGGCCTAAATGAATCTTCATTAGCTTCCTGAGGCCATTGGTTTCTCTGCTTGGAACTTATCCAGGGGACCTTGGCCTTTGAACCCCAGGGCTTTCACCTTTAGTATTTTATAATTCTTTCCTGATGGTTGAGCCCTAACTGGAAATACTAAGCCTTCTGATCTTTCTTAACCCTAAGCCTACTTGGCTCTCTAAATTCAGCTGATTTGCCATGACTGTAGCAGAATAATGGGACTCTTTTAAAGAAGGTGCAGACAGCATCATTCTACTCCTGGAAGCTTCCCTCTTTACCCCCAGGTCTACTTCCCCAACTGAATTACCCAGCTGTGTCTTTCTTTCAACAATGAAGAGACCTCCTAGTATCCTGATGACTGCTTCTTCTTCCTGAAATGTAAGATGTCACATTGGAAGCAGCACCGATTATTTGGAATCTTGCCTGTCACAGACATGAGTAACTCTGGGAACTCCCTTAACCACTCTGTGCCTCAGTTTCCTCCTCTGTAAAGTGAAGAGTAAGGGCAGGTAGGTGGCAAAGGGGGTACAGTACCAGGCCTAAGTCCAGGAAAACCTAAGTTCAAATATAGTCTCAGCCATTTATTAGCTGTGTGACTGTAGGCAAGTCACAGAATTTCCTCATTTGTAAAACTAAGCTGGAGAAGGAAATGGCAAACCACTCCAGTATTTTTGCCAGGAAAACCCCAAATGGCATCATGCAGAGTCAGACAAGACTGAAAGAACTGAACAATAACAAAGTAAGCATTTGGATTAGATGACTTACTTCTAAGGTTGCATCCAGCTCCAAAATCTAATATTCAAATTAATTGAGCTCCTCTCACCCAGACATTTTTAGTTATGTCTCTGAGACTGACCTTTCTTCTGCTGATCGGTACTTAGTTCCAACAACTCTTTCTCATTCTCCCCTCCCCGCCTCTTACCTCAGATGCTCCATGATGAGTGAGTTTCTAAGGTAAAGTTTATTTGCAAAGTAAAAGGGAACTAATACACCAGGGTAAGGTGATTACAAAAGGCCAGGTAACTCTTAAGCTTCTGTCTTGTTTCAGTTCTTCAACTGAGATTCACTTCTTCATCATTGTCTCCACTTTAAACATCTGCTCTTTTATTGTCAGAATATCATACCATTAGACACTTTGGATTTCATTTAGTCCAGTGATACTTAAATTTTTTTGGACTCAGGACCAGAAAGCTTTTGTTTATATGGTTTATATTGACCATTATTTATCATATTAGAAATTGAAACAGACAACTTTAAAAATATTCATTCATTTAAAAGAAACAATAAAATTGCATTACATGTTATTACATGTTAATATAAATAATATTTTTCATTAAAATATATTTTCCAAAACAAAAAAAAAATCAAGGAGAAAAGTGGCATTGCTCATTTTAGGAGACAATAGGATTGTCATATATGCTTCTGTATTCAATCTGTTGTGATTTGTTGTTTTCTTTGAAGTATGGGAAGAAAATCTAGCCCCACAGAGATATGCAATTGGAAAAAGGACGGGTCTCCTAATAGCTCTTTCTGATAATTGTGGATATTCTTCTTTGATAACTCTACCCAAACTGAGACAACTGGTAGTTTCTTCAAGGTTAGTTACGATGTAAAAACTTAAGTTGCATCAATAAACTTTTTATATTCTGTTACAATTAAAATCCACTGTTCTCTCATATTATGAATGGATCTTTTTTTTTTTTAACATGATGCATTGGCTTTGAAGAATATTGGTTTAGAAGAATATTGGTTTACCAATTTATGCAGATTTTTCAAAATGTTGACACATTTCATTGTATACTATTTTAAAAATCACATTAGTTAATATCACTGATCTTGTCTGAAAACAATGTTTTTAGGTATTGGGAATCTGCAAAGTTCAGAGTATCTGATATAAGTTTTCCTCCTGGTGTTATTGTGAGGATCAAATGAAATGATATTTTTGAAGTATTTAGCACATTACCTGGTACATAGTTGGCACTTAATAAACACTTATTTCCTTTCTTGAGTAAAAGACTTACTTTATTTATTTTGGGAAAAGTATCTGCCAAATACCCAAGTCTGAATAACAGTTGTTTGTCTATCACTTGCTCTTTCATGTAAAAATGTGTTCTGTGAAAAAATGACTAGTTCAGCTCTCAGCTCAGTTACGAGAGATAGATAGATAGAGAGAGAGAGAGAAAGAATCATTGTACGTTGGTATTTAATAGAAAAACTCCCATTTCATCACATAGAATATTTAAAAAGATGTGTACCCAAGGGTAGAGATTTAATAAAATTTTTATTCCTTTGTCAAGGGCATTCTTACGTGAAGTTTTTTTTTTGAATGGTGAGCCTGTAGCAGTGAAGAATATTATGATTATAAGTATAATTCAATGTACATTGCTTTGATTTATGTGAATATGTCAGTAGTTTTATCCATTATTGCTTTTGTCATCAGAGACAGCAGGGTGGTACAGGGCTTGGAACCTTTGAATCTAGCCTCAGACTTATTACCTGAGTGACTCTGGACAATTCAACTGCCTCTAACTGCCTCAGTTTCCTCACCTGTAAAATTATTGTGAGGATCAAATGAAATTATATTTGTAAAGAACTTTAAACTTAAAATCCCACCATAAAATGCTAGTTGTGGCTGTTGTTGTTATTTTTACAAATCCCCATTCAGTTCTTCCAGGATATACTATACCATACTATACCATTTATTAAACACTTTGAATATTTCAGCACCACTTGTATTTGTTGCCAAGCATTTACAAAAAAGATCTTTGATGATTAATTAGTGCTGACACTGTACAAAATCAAGCAAAATATCTATAGATTTGTCCATTTGTAAGGCAAAAATATTATTCTGCAGATGAGTTGCTAACTCATTCTTCATGTTTACAGTTAAATCTTTAATTCACAGGTCATGTAGTTTTGGAAAATTCCATTCCACATTTGTGAAAAAATGACAAAGGCAAATGACATCTGAAAATTATTATGAAGGTAGTTTTAATGTTGGAAGATCTCCAAGGGCCTCGGCGGGGGGAGGTCTCAATCACATTTTGAGAACTTTTGATTTAGTTCAAATCCCTTATTTTCCAGATGAGGAAACTGAGACATAGAAAGTTTAGGCCACACAAGTAATGAGTGGCAAAGCCAATAGGAATCAGGATCCCAGCCTTCTGATTCCAAATCCAGTGTTCTTTCCACTGTACCACCCTGGAGATATAATAGGGATGCAACATGGTCCAATGAAAGATACTGACTGAAGTTAGCTTAAATGCATTCTCTGAGTCTGAGTTCAAATCCTATTTTGGATGCTTACTGCTTGTCAGAGAGGAAAAAAGGAGACCAGGATATTTTGTTGTCATAGAAGTGAAGGAGTGAATTTTAAGGAGTCAAGAACAGATACATTGAAGAAAGAAAAATGGTCATCATATTGGACAATTAGTTGGTTTTTGGTGACATTCAAAAAAGTATTTTAAGTACAGTAGTGGGGATAGAGAGCTAATTATGGGGTATTAAGAAATAAATTCATCTATTAACATGAGAATATTGAGATGAAGATTCGGACAATGAGAAGATCTTTCTTTGCTGGTCCGGGCTTTTATCTGTGTTTCCTGGGTGGTTTATTTGCCTGGCTCCCTTTTAGCCAATCAGAACTTCTCATGGTGCTTCTCATGGCAGCTTTTTTATTGCTCAACCTGTATCCTGTTTCCTGCAAATCACAGACTTTCTGGAATATCAGAGTAGGAAGAGTTCTCATCTGTCCAACCTGACCTTTACTTATAATACCTCTGAGGATAGGAACTTAACCTTTATGAAATAAGTCATTTCACTTTGGCTCACAGCTAATTAGTTATACTTTCCTGTATATGAAGTTAAAATTGATTCCTCTCCCACTCCTTTATTTCACCCCAAAGTCTTTTCTTCCTTAGCCTAAACATTCTCATTTTCTTCAGCTGTTTGGTATCAATATGTCCCTGATTCTGAACCCCTTTTTTATCCTGGTAACCCCCTCCCAGAAACAATTGAATTTTACCTTTTTCTAAAAAGTGTAGTTGGAAATTAGTCAGTCAGTCAATCAATCAATCAAATTTGTTAAGCATACATTATGTGTCATGCATAGTGCTAAACACTGGGGATACAAAAAGAAGCAAAAGTTCTGCTCTTAAAAAGCTTCCAGTCAAATATGGGAGAAAACATGAAAACAATAATAACAAAGTAAGCAATATACATGATAATTAGGGGGAAATTAAAAGAAGGAAAGAACTAGATTAAAGAGGAATTAGGGAAGGTTTTCTGTAGAAAGTAGGATTTTAGTTGGACCTTAAAAGAAGCCAGAAAGTTAGATATAGTTAGAATAGTTAGTTAGGTAGGTAGTTAGGTAGTAGTATAGTTAGAGTTGAAAAGAGAAAGCATTCCAAGCTCGAGGGACAGGTCAGAACTGGGAGATGGTCTGTCTTGTTCATGAGACAGTCAGTTACTGGATCAAATAATACCTATTGGAGAGGAAGGTGTAAGAAGACTGGAATGGTAGTATCTTATATATGGTCTGATCAGGACAAAGCACAGAAGAACTGTCTACTACACTTAAGCTTATGTAGCTGGAAATAGCGGTAGTTTTTGTTTTGTTTTGTTTTGTTTTTGGTTGATATACCACACCTGAACATTTTTGATGTTTAACAAAGGATCCTCTGACTACAGAGAGGCTTGGAGAGACTTACATGAACTAATGCTAAGTGAAATGAACAGAACCAGGAGATCATTATACACGGCAACAACAAGACTATACAATGATCAATTCTGATGGAAGTGGCTGTCTTTGGCAATGAGAACATCCAATTCAGTTCCAATGATCAGTGATGAACAGAACCAGCTATACCCAGAGAAAGAACACTGGGGAATGAATATAGACTGCTTGCATTTTTGTTTTTCTTCCCAGTTTATTTTTACCTTTCTAAATCCGATTTTTCTTGTGCAATAAGAGAACTATATGGGTCTGCACACATATATTGTATTTAACATATACTTAACATGTTTAACATGTATGAGAGTGCCTGCCATCTAGGGGAGGGAGTGGAGGGAGGGAAGGGAAAAGTTGGAACAGAAATGATTGCAAGGGACAATGCTGAAAAATTACCCTTTCATATGTTCTGTCAATAAAAAGCTATTAAAAAAAAAAAAGAATCCTCTTACTAGGGAAAGTTGAGTACTGCTGCCTTGTACTGCTATGCCCATTGAACCACATTGATTCATAGTTGAAACAAAGTTCACCTTTTATTTTCCCCTCATTCTTTAGGACAATCAATATTATAGATTCTTGTTAATCTTGTCAACTAAAACTCCAAGATCTCTTTCTCTTTTAATTTTTACTGATATCTTTTGAACAGGAAACCATGGTATAGCTGATAGAGAGTTAGCATTGAAGTCAGAAAGCCATTTCTTCCAGTCTCTTACACATCTGAATCTGAGCAAGTCACCTATAAGTTGTGAAGATGTCAATCTTCATTGATAAAAGGGGTTTTCTGATTCAGAAATTCCCTGTATCAATAAAATCACAGATTCTACCCTGCTAGGCTGCTATAGTGAGGGCAAACTGAGAGTCTAAGTCTAGTTTCTGAATATATCCTTTCCCTTTCTCTGCCCAGTAAGCTGTCTCTTATAAACTAAAAAAGGAAGAAAGAAAAACATTCCACAAAATCAACCTATACATCAATTAAGTCTGATAGTAGCATTCTTCCTGTTATTTTTCTTTCCATTTACATTGTCTGACTCATTTGATATATTGTTTTCCTCATTCTCATTCTGCTTACTATACTTTGCATCTGTTCATATATATCTTTTTGTGCTCCTCAGAATTCTTCATATTTTTCATTTTTTTGTAATATAGTACAATAGTATTCCAATAAATTAATGTCCTATAACTTGTTCCCCAATTAATGGATATTTGCTTTATTTTGAAAATAATTTTCTTCCTTCCTTCCTTCCTTCTTTCCTTCCTTTCTTTCTTTCTTTCTTTCTTTCTTTCTTTCTTTCTTTCTTTCTTTCTTTCTTTCTTTCTTTCTTTTTCTGTCCCAGTTCATTTAAAAATATTTTTTTCTAAGAAAATAAATTTGACAAACATCTACAAATAGGGACAATACCATATGCAAAGAATAGAAAAAGGGATTATATCTGAAACTGAATCTCATTGTCATTCAACAAGATTTTTTTAAAAGCATATATTAGATTTAGCACAAGTAACAGCATTGCGCTTCTTTTTTATCCTTAGAACTGGTTTTTCTCTGGGGTTTGAGTTTTGATTCTAACTCTAACCTTGGACAAATTATTTGTACTTTTTGAAACTCAATTTCTTCCTTTGCAAAATGATGGTATAGGAGTAAAAGATCTCTAAGATCCCTTTCAATTTAACATTTTGTGTTCCTACAATTTTATATGCTTTCCCCCCCACTAGACTGTGGGTTAGGATTCACAATCTTGAGT
Organism: Sarcophilus harrisii; assembly: GCF_902635505.1. Classification (NCBI taxonomy): domain Eukaryota; kingdom Metazoa; phylum Chordata; class Mammalia; order Dasyuromorphia; family Dasyuridae; genus Sarcophilus; species Sarcophilus harrisii. The sequence continues at coordinate 269,020,341 of NC_045429.1, read as the reverse complement.
GTGAAGTCTTAATTCCCTCAGAGTCCTAAACCTACCCAGCCCTCCTCAGAGCTAGACAGGTGGCTCTCTTTCCAGGAAGCCAAACCAGCAATGTAGTAGGTATCTGGGAAGTTAACATATCGCATTCTGAATTAAGGGCAGACAGATAGTAAGAAACTTTCCTTACTACCCTTCCTCCACTTGAGTTTCTAGGTTCCCAACATAAGGCAAGCTCTAGTCCCTGAAGCACAGCTTGCTCTGCCCTCTGCTTTCAAGTACCTCCCTGATGTGGGATCCTGGCATAGGTGATGTCACCCTGTGCCAATCCCATGACTTGCCTGGCCCTCAGAAGACTGGACAAAGTCCCTGAAGACTTTGACCCATTAATGGGTGTCCAAAGAATGTGGCATTATTCCCTCCAAAGTCTTCTTAAGGAGTGAGGACAAACTGAGAGTCTAAGTCTAGGCTAGGGGAGAATGGGGAATCCCCCTGGCATTCTAGGACTGGTCACGATGGATCTGTGAGTCACTGTTCTTGCAGTGGAAGTAGACTGAGAAGACACAGAAGGAAGACAATGGGAGTTTCAGGGAAGGCAAGCCTCTTATCCTGAATCATACAAACTCAAAGGCAGGCTTCGGGTCCTCTATCTCAGATCCTAATTGTGACCTACTGACATGTATATTATGTGCATGTGACATCCTTGGAGCACAGCGCAATATATTGGAAAAACAGCTGGATTTGAAGAGAAATGGGAGTTTTAACCCTTCTTCTATTACTTGTTGGCTGTAAGACCTTAGGAAAGGTAGTGGTTCCTGGGCCATTTGTCAAATAAGGGTGATCTTATAAGGACTAGGTGAGCTTTAAGATCCCCTCTAGTTCTTAGCTCTGGGATCCTCTATGTGATTTTGGGATTAGTTGTGGGTGTCTAAAGTCGTTCTCTCTCTCTCTCTCTCTCTCTCTCTCTCTCTCTCTCTCTCTCTCTGTGTGTGTGTGTGTGTGTGTGTGTTTCACTGGTGACTGTGGGCACTTTGCAAATCTCTGGGTGTGGACATGAGTGCTGAGGACCCCGTGTGGAGTCTGAGTTGAGGAACTGTTTTGCATCGGGGTGAGATTTTGCATCTATTGTGTTTCTGGGGTGAGGTGTATTTTATAGCTGAGGTACAATGCCCATCTCTCTCTTGCTCTGTGTGTTGGGGGCTGGGTTGCTGGGTAACTGTTGAGGCAGGGGGGAGAATTTGGAGCCTCCTGCTGAGGCCCCTACTGGCCCCATTATCATCTGAATGATGATGTCTCAGAGGGAACCTCAGTCACTCTCAGCAAACACAAGGAGCATGAAAACTCCCTTCTCGCCTGCTCTTTGTCTGTGGATGCTGGATGCACACACAGACTGGCCTCTTGGGGGCTTCTCTCTGGGGGGGATGGAAGGGAGCTCATCCCGAGTGTATGTCTGTGTTTAGTTGAAGCTGTGTATGTTTTTAATGTATGTGTGCTTGTCGGTGCAAGCCTGACGGTGCATATATGTTTATAGATGTATGTGTATATATGTACAGATATGAGGATGTGCTTTTCTGGAGGGAGAGGCTCTCTGTGTCTGTGTGAATGTGTGAGTGTGTGTACTTGAGTCTCAAACCTGGATAAAGGATGAGGTGCAGTCTCCTGGTCCCACTGTCCCTCCAGCAGACATTGGATGGTGACATTGACCCCAGAATCACCTGTCTAGGTGCCTTTTTTGTTCTCTACATGGTCACAAGCCGTGGAGCCAGCTGAAATACCACATCTTTGTATTTTAAGACACTTGTAGTCCTAAGGAGATGAATCAGGTGCATATAGTAAAGTAGCAGGGATTTAGACTCTGTTAGGCCATTCATCTGTAGGAAGAAATGTCGTCTCTGCTCAGGAATCTGAGGAGCCAATGGAGACATCGATGAAAATTCCTGCTTTTCAGGACTCTCCCCTTTCTTCCTTCCCCTTCCCCTTACCTCCCCTCAAAATGGTGGAGACACAATTCTTGCCCTCAGGGACCATTCAGTCCAATTGGAGTGGAGAGGGACCTTCAGGCAGCTTCCAGTCTAACACAGATACTCATAAAAATCCCTGTTTCTGAGGAATTCCCATTCTGATGAGAGACACAGTTTCTACCCTTAGAGATTCCCCAGCCTATGGAAACTTCTTCCAGAATAAAGATAGAAACGGGACAACATTCTAGAAATAGACAACCCAGGGGCAACTAGGTGGTGCAGTGGATGGAGCAGCAGCCTGGAGTACCCTTACATCTGGCCTCGGACACTTGACACTTACTAGCTGTGTAACCTTGGGCAAGTCACTTAAACTCAACTGCTTTAAAAAAATGAAGAAACCAAAAATACTCCCCCCCCCCAAAAAAAAAGAAATAGACAACCCAACTAGACAGGATGAATCTGGGAAGCATTCCTGCAAAAAGCAAAAGATATGGATTATTCTGTCCTCTTGGGAATATCAATTGGATAAAATGGATAAAATGGTGCCTTGAAAGTTGTAAACAATTATACCTGGATGTTCTGGAGGTATTTTAAATTGAACATGTTTAAAATATCCTCACCCTGGGATCTCATTGGCTAACTTTATCTTACTGGGATGCAGACCTCCACTGTATTTCCTGGCTATTTCTGCTCCATGCCACCTTGAACTCAAGCCATCCATTTCCCTTCTAGCTTTCTCCTTTGTGTTATCTTCTCTCATTAAAAAGTGGGTTCCTTTAGGCAGAATTTTTTTTTACTTGATTGTATTTGTATTATAGTGTTTAATACACGGCCTGGCATGTAATAAGTGCTCTATCTGTATTTACCTACATACCTATCTACCTGTTTGTCTGTCTACCTGTCCATCTGCCTGCCTGTCCTCTTGTCTGTTTATCTATTCATTTATTTATTCCCTATCTTCCTTTACCCCAACCCTTTTCTCTTCTCAGCTTTCCAAATCCTGTTGACAGTACTATGTTCCTTTTAACCATCCAGATTCACAACTCATGATCATCTTTCACCTTTCATATCAAAACAGATGTCATCTTGTCTATTCTATGGCCATCACATCTTTCTCTCTTCACATAGCCATCACCCTAGTTTAAGTCTACATCACCTCTGGCCTGGATCATTCCAAGAGCCATCTACGTGTTCTCTCTGCTTCCAGTCTCTCTCTTTTTCCCATTGATTTTCTAATAATAATAATAATAGCTAGCACAGCTATAGTGCTTTGCAAATATCTCATTTTGTCTTCACTTTGTGCGATATTATTATGCTAATTTTGCAGATGATGAAACTGAAGCAGACAGAAGTTAAGTCACTTGTCTAGGGTCACACTTCTGGTAAATGTCTGAAGCTAGATTTGAACTCAGGTTTTCCTGACTCTAGGTCTGCAGGGCCTCCTGGTTACCTCTAGCTAATTTTGTACTTTTATAAAACTGTGATTTTACTGATGTTGTCATATAGGCAGATAGGGAGGCTGAGCTGAGGATACTGGCACATCTGTTCCATACTTTGTGCATGATTATTATATGGATATTTCTTCCCACTGATGCAGATTTTCAAGTCATCCATGCCCTCTCATTGGTCAATAGATCAACAGCATTTATTAAGCACTTAGGTCATGTCAAGAATTATGCTGAGTGCCAGAGGTACAAAGACAAATAAAATGGTACCTGCCCTTAAGAAGTTTAGACTTTAGTGGATAAGATAACATGGACATATATAAATCTATGCAAAATGAATCCCAGATATTTTTGGGAAGGAATGAACTAGCATCTGGAGGTTGGGGAAGATCAGAAAAAGACTTCATGTAGAAGGTATTGCTAAGAAAGGAATAGAAAGTCATGCTTAGTAGATTTGTAGTTTCATTTACAATCATCTTTTTTATTGTATTGTTCTATGGAAATGCTTATTTTATTCCATAAATATGTATTAATGTAAAAAGAAATAAAGGGGGGAAAAGAAATCAACAATTCTAAGAAGCAGAGGTGAGATGATAGTACATTCTAGGCAGGAGAACAGAGAGATGGGAGCAAAGGACTGTGTATATGGAATGGCAAGTTGGGGTTAAATGGCGGCATCCTACAGAATGTGGGAAGGGAAATGTGTGAGTAGATTGGAAAGATAGGGAAAATATCAGGTTATAGAGGGCTTTAAATGTCACAGTTTATATTCAGTTCTTTAAAAATATTTAAACTTATGGAATAAAGCATTTCTATAACATGGTACAATAAAAAAAGATAATTGTACTTGAATCTATAAATCAATTAAGCTATTCCTTTCAAATGTACAACAAAATTATCATATAAATTTCTTTTTTTTCCTTTTCCCTTCCCCTCCTCCCCACCTCATTTGTATTTGATTCTTAAGGCACTAGGGAGCAATTGGAGTTTATTGAGCAAGAGGTTACATGATCAGACCTGTGCTTTAGGACTTTGGCATCTGTGTGGAGGATGGGGTGGGGAGAGGCTTTAGGCAAGGAGACCAAAAATAGAAAGATTTTGCAACAAACTAAGCAAAAGGCAATGAGGTCCCAAGCTGGAGTGGTAGCTGTGTGAGTGGGGAGGAAAGGAAGGAAACAAGAGATGCTGTGGTAATAAAATGACAAGATTTGGCAGCTTTTTAGATAAACGGAGTGAGCAAGAGTGGGGAGGAAAGGATGAAACTCAGTTTGCAAACCTGGTTAACTGAGAAGTTGGGGTGCCCTCAAATTTAATACTCAGATTTGGTAGAGGAGTGGATTTGGGGGAAAGATAATGAATTCTGCTTTGGATATGTTCAGCTTGAGATGCTCCTGGGGTATCCAATCTGAAATGTGTAGTTGGCATTTGGTAATACAGTACTGGGACTCAAGAGAGAATATATATATATATATATATATATATATATATATATATGATAATTGAATTTATGGGTGGTGATGAGAATATAGAGAAAAAAAAGAGGAAAGGGCCTTTGGGTATACCCATAGTGATGGTGATACTTACTCAGCAAAGAAGACTGAGAATTAGGAGAGAGCAATGTTACAAAAACCCAGAAAAGAGAGAGAGCATCCAGAAGGCAAAGGTAATAATAGTGTCAAAAACATCTGAGAGGCAGAAATGACAAGCAGTATTATTTCAGAAAAACCTGGAAAGCCTTATATGAACTGATGCAAACTGAAGTGAACAGAACTAGGAGAACAATGTACATAGTAACAGCAATATTATTCAATGAAGAACTGAACGATCTAGCTATTCTCAGGAATACAATGATCCAAAAGAATCCCAAAGGACTAATGATGAAGGATACTATCTATCTCCAGAGAAAGAATTGATTTTGTCTGAATGCAGACAGAAGCACGCAATTTTTCTCTCCTTCCTTTCCTTTCTCCCTTCCTCTTTTCCTTCCTTCCTCTCTCTTCCTTTCTTCTTTCTTCTCTTTCTTTTGTCCTTTCTTTCTTCTTTTCATTCTCTTTTATGTGAGTCTTGTATAAAATGACTAATATGGAAATATTTTGCATGATTGCACATGATTGCTTACCATCTTAATGAGAGAAAAGGGGAGAGAGAGATAGAATTTGGAATTCAAAATTATATAAAAAAAACCCACTAGAAAGGGACCTGTATGTGCCAAAATGTTTGTGGCAGCCCTGTTTGTAGTGGCTAGAAACTGGAAAATGAATGGATGCCCATCAATTGGAGAATGGTTGGGTAAATTATGGTATATGAATGTTATGGAATATTATTGTTCTGTAAGAAATGACCAGCAGGATGAATACAGAGAGTCTTGGAAAGACTTACATGAACTGATGCTAAGTGAAATGAGCAGAACCAGGAGATCATTATATATGTCAACAATGATACTGTATGAAGATGTAATCTGATGGAAGTGGATTTCTTTGACAAAGAGACCTAATTCAGCTTCAATTGATCAATGATGGACAGAAGCAGCTATACCCAAAGAAAAAACACTGGGAAATGAATGTAAACTGTTTGCATTTTTGTTTTTCTTCCCGGGTTATTTTTACCTTCTAAATCCAATTCTCCCTGTGCAACAAGAAAACTGTTTGGTTCTGCACACATACATTGTATCTAGGATATACTACGACATATTCAACATAGATAGGACTGCTTGCCATCTAGGGGAGGGGGTGGAGGGTGGGAGGGAAAAATCGGAATAGAAATAAGTGCAAGGGATAATGTTGTAAAAAAAATTACCCTGGCATAGGTTCTGTCAATAAAAAGCTATTTAAAAAAACCCCACTAAATGTTAAAAATTGTTTTGATATGTGATTGGAGAAAAGTAAAAGTAAAATATTATATAAAATTTTAGATCATCCGAGAGATAAAAAAAGATGAAAATGGAAAAAATGCCAAGAGATTTGGTCATTAAAAGATCAGTGTTGAAGCTGAAAACAGTTTCAGTTGAATTTTTGGAGCCAGACTGGAGAAAGGTTAATAAGAGGGTCCTAAGAGAGGAAATAGAGGCACTGAGTGTAGACAGCTTTGTCAAGGAGGTTGACTAAGAAAGGTAGAAAGATGTAAAGGGATGAAACTCTTGAGTTAATGCACTGAGGTTGAACAACCGAGCACTTAAGGCTAAGTACTGATTGGACAATACTCTATAAGTATATGCTTGGAAAATGGCCCTTCCCACTATTCTGTGTTGGCTCAATAATTGGTGTATACAGAGAAATTTAGGAGGGACTAGGGGGTGGAGTAAGACTAGCCAGGGTCACTTTTGGGCAGGAGATGAAGAGGAGAGATCGTGGAGATCCTGCTTCCATCCAATTCACTTCTGCCCTTAAAAACCAAGAATAAAGACCAAGGACTTTTGCTTATCTTGACTCCTGCTAATTCTAACGTATCTAGAATGCTAACTTGGTCATCACAGAAAGACATATAGGACAGTAATTAATGGGATGATGAGATCTAATGAGGGAATATTTGCAGGCATCAGGGAAAGAACCAGTAGATAAGGAGAGACTGAAAAATAGAAAGAGAGTGGGTATGAAAGTAGGGATAATATCCTGAATGAGGAAGGAGTTAGGAACAAGTGTTTGAATAAATGCGTTGTTCATCTTCTCGAAGAGGACCAATGACAAAACAAGAGCATTGTCATGGCTTGCTCATGAGTTGGATTTAAGTGAGGAAGAGCTGCAAAAAAGTTCTCCTTCAGTCATGGAAATCTAATGGTAAAATATAAGTCAACACTGGTTGAAAGTAGATGAGTTGGCTTTGATGAAGAGAAGGACCACATATCTATCAGAGACTGAAGGAAAAAAGGGGGGATGGAAGTCAAGGGGTTGTGTAATGAAAAGTTATATGAGATAGAGGAAAAAAGAGAGTTCTTGTTGAATAACCTCAATTTTCCCCCCCCAGTAAGATAAGAGACAAGGGCTTCATTGTGAGAATGGGAGAAATAATACTACTGGAGCCCTAGGGAAAGAATAGAAGACTTGAAATGACCTCTGAGGGGAAATAATTAGAGAGGAGAAAGAATTACCTTGCTATAGCAAGAGTCCAGTTTAATTTGATAAATTACATTTGTAGTGCGATTAATTAACCCTATTTTAGGGCCTCTTTATCTTCTTTCTGTCAGCAGGTGAAAAAGAGGTAGATAGTGGGAATAATTCAGAATCAAGATTTCTCAAAGTTCAAGTAGTATTAGGACAAGCGAGTAAAAGGGACCAAGAATAGAGGACAGACTAAGGGAAAAGATTATGTCCAAAGCAATTGTGATGGCCTAAAAAATTCCAGTGAGATAAAGAGATTATAGGTCATAACAATCATGAAAAATAGGCTTAAGAGGAATAAGGAATGCTGTTTGTCTTTCATTCTCAAAAAGGACCATGACATTGGGGAGGTCATGTTATGATATGCAACAGAATTGGATTTAAGTGCAAAGTTACCTGCCTCACTTTTTCCTCCAAATAAAGAATAGAGAAAAATGGAATGATAGGACATTTGGATCACATAAAGGTATTTTGAGTTATTGATTATAGGAGAAAAACACTTTGGTTAATGACAAAATCAAGGATGTGGCCATCTTTTCTATGAAACTGAGATGGATTGGGGAAGTAGGTCATAGGAGATGAGGAGACTGAGGAATTGGAGGGAATATCAACAAATATATTGATGGGATGAAGAGGATTACTGTGATCCAAGCTCTGAAATCATTGAGGAAGAAGGGAGAATGTCCTAGATATTGGTAAATATTATTATTTCTTTGGTAGATATTACCTATTTCTGTTAGGATCTGAGTTGTGTGATAAATTTAGATACTTTGAAACTCAATGGAAGAGAAGTTGTTAAATGGAAGTAATACAGAGATTGTAAAAGTGGTAGAGGTAACTGATGGATAATCTGATTACCTCCAGGACCAATGAGTCTTAAGGATATGACAAAAGATAGAACTAGTGCTAGAAAGAAATCTTAGGATTTTGCGTCTTTGGAGAAGAACCAAATCTCAGTGAGAGTCAGAAGATGGAAGGAGCATGAGAGCAAGAGGTATAAAATGAAGGGAAGTTTGTTAATTATAGAACTGGAATTCCAGAGGGGCACAGTCAAAGGAATGGGAAAAAAAGGAATAGGACAGTAAGGGAACAAGTAATATCATGAACCCTGGAAAGCCAGTTGGTTCCCCAAAACCTACAAGTTCAATAAAAGCTGCTTGTAAACTCTTGACTATGTCCTCACATAAATCAAATACAAGAGGTTGGGAGTCTTTAGATTTCTCTCTTTTATTAAAAGACATTGATTGGTGGACTGTCAAGTAAACATTTCCTTGATATTTGTGGGTAAACCAAAGATACTGCTTTCTTTATCTTTTTCATAATATAATTGAAGTGAAAATTACTCAGAATTTGATACATGCTAGTAGGAAGCTTCTACACTCTGCTCTTAATATGAATTCCAGTATTTCTGAATTTTTCTCTTTCCTTTAAGTGCTCCATTTTGCATTCTATATTTTAAAATAGACTTTCCTTAGTAGGCAGCCAGAAAATCTTCTCATACTAAATTTTTTTCTCCAACATTTTACTCCAAAAGAGAGTCAGAGTCCTTACAGCAATAAATCAGAATATCTTTCTTGGGCCTTCTCTCTCATAATCCTGGGAATCAAAACATTTTTTTCCATTTCATGTCTGAGATGAAGTTCTCTTTACATTTTCATTGAATATTTGCTCAAGGAATAACAGAAGTGAGTTCAGTCCAAAGCAAAGTCTCCATGTAATTAATCTTCAAGGTTGTGAGGTCTGCTGAATTCCTGCTTGGTCCAACTTCATCTCCTCAGGCAGCGGCAACAGCTGCGGGTCCACCCTCTCGAGCTTGTGACATTGTGTGGATCTGAATGCAGCTGTCCATTGTTTATCCTTCAGTCTCTGCCACACGATCAGCCTACCTTCTCTGACCATACATTTCTCTGAAGACATCCTTCATGCTGCATCTCTTGTAGAATTCTTGGCTGATAATATATTACAGCTTACTCATGCCCACTGTGTACTTTTCCATTGTCCTCTGAGTGACCCTAAAGCACAATCTTTCTGAGTTTGTGATATTTTGTGACTCTAAGCATCACAGGACAAATACTGTTAACAAAAGAAAGGCTATTGTTTCAGAGAGAAGCTGAAATCATCTTTCTAAAACATATGTCTGACCCCGTCACTTCACTAGTCAAGAATCTTTGGTCGCTTTGGTCGCCTCTAGGATAAACTACAAATTGTTTAGCTTGGCATTTAAAACCCTTTACAACCTACCTTTCCACACATATCATCTTACTTCACAGTTAGTCAGTCAGTCAGTTAGTCAGTGAACAAACATTTATTAAGCATTTACTATGTGCCAGTTATTGTTTTTTTTTAATATTGGGAATATTAAAACCAAAACCAAACCAAAGCCAAGGAGATCATATTCTAATGCAAAAAAAATTGTACATACAAGAGGTTGTTGTTCTTAATTTTTTCAGGGGACCAATGATATCATAGGTGATGTCTTGACTTGACTTGACTTTTGGGTTTAAGTGAGGCAGAATTGCATAATCATCAGCCTCTTTCTTTCTGAGTCATCAAAGTCCAGTGGTAAGATAAAAGCCAAGATGACTGGTGATGACCTGGGATGTAGTAGATGACCCTGGAGTCCTTGATGCTTGGGCAAGCTCTAACCTCTTTGCAATGTCTGTTTCAGCAACCTTCCTGACATTTGGGAACAAATTATTCTCATTTGCCCATTCCACCAAGGGAAGTCTTCACATGCTTGGGGTAGACTTCCCCCTAACTCATCAAAAGATTTGAGTCCTGTTGGTTACCCTCAATCTGGTTTAACCCATTTCCTGAGTCAGTTTTATCAGATTATGGCCAGTGTACCTGCTATAGCTGCTTAGAGTCACTGGTGAGAGTTGGGGGAAGGTGAACACCAAAGGTATATGAGTAGCCTTGAATAGGGTTTGGCAAGCTCTCACATCAAAGGTGCTAGTCTTCTTGGAATATCCCATACAAGATACAAAGAATGCATATTCAAAGTAATCTCAGAGGAAGGAACCAGTAAAGGGGGTGACTGGGAAAGGACTCACATACTCTATGTTCCAGTTAGTCTGGCCTAGTTGCCATTCCCTGAACTGAACTTCCGATTTTCATTTTTTTGGTATCTTTGCAAAGGCCATCCTCTCATGTTCAGAATGCTTCTATTCCTCCCAAAATCCTTAGTTTTTTTCAAAGTTCAACTCAAGCACTACCTCTAATGAGACATCTTTCCTTATTCTTTTTGTTGTTCATATCTTCTTCCTTCTCAAATTATCTTGTGTTGACCTATCTGTGTAGATGCTGCATCATCTAGCAGAATGAAAGCTTCTTAAGAGCAGCCATGTTTTTCATTTTTGCTTTTGTATTCCTAGGATCTTGTCTTGTGAGTAGTAAATACTTAAAAATACTTGTTTAATGGAGTTGATTCAATTTTTTTAAATTGAATTTTTGGAAATCAAAAGCATTTAAGTAGATTTAAAAAATGTATTCTTACTTATCGATTTAGCCATATTTTGTTGTGTTCAGTTGTTTCAGTTATGTTCCACTCTTCATGAACCTATTTTGGGATTTTCTTAGCAAACATAGTGAAGTGGTTGGCCATTTCCTTCTCTAACTCATTTCACTTTTGTAAAATCATGCAGCTAGTAAGTATCTGAGACTGGATTTCAACTCAGGAAGATGAGTCTTCTTAACTCTAGGCCCAGAATTCAATCTACTGTGTATTTATTTATCTAAATGACAATATCATTTGTCTATTTAACAATAAAAATAATAGGGGCAGCTAGGTGGCACAGTGGATAGAGCACTAGCCCTAAAATCAGGAGGACCTGAGTTCAAATCTGGTCTCAGACACTGAACATTTCCTAGCTGTGTGACCCTCGGCAAGTCACTTAGCCCCAATTACCTCAGGGGGAAAAAAAAGAAAAAAAGAAAAAACAATAAAAGTAATACAATGGATCTTTTTCTTTTTGAATTATCCAGATAAGAGTTTTCAATTCTCCATATTCATTCTTTAAAAATTAGGGGCCAATCAGGGTTAAGTGACTTGACCAATGTTACACAGCTAATAAGTGTCTAAGACTGAATTTGGACTCAGGTCTTCCTGACTCCAGTGTCAGTGCTATATCCATTTGGTCACTTACCTGTCCTTTCTCCAATTCACTTTTGATGTGGTGATTCTGGTTGGGGGCAATTTCAGGAGAGAAATACACAAATGATAACAGTGGTTGTGATAAAATGGATACTGCTGGTGATGGTTTCTCTCCCAAATTATTTTATTTCCTAGGAAAATCACTGAACTTCCAGGGATCTTATTTTCTTCATCCATAAAATGAAGAGTTTGGACATAATGATTTCTAATTTCTCTTCTAGTTCTGACTCCTGATCTTATGGGTTTGACCTCATAGAAAACAAGTTTGATATACTCCAACCAGGACAAGGGTTTGAATCAGGAGACATGGAAGCTAATTTTTGCTCTTTTACTTGGTTTCAATCCCTGTATTTGTAAAATGGGGGAAAGATTCTTTCCTTGCCTATCTCACCAGAATTGTTGTGAAGGTTAGATTGAACATTTTAAAATCCTCTATAAATGGGACATAGGCTAATGGAATAATTATGTCAGTATTTGTAGAATCATAGATTTCAAGCCAGAAGAGACCTGAATCCAAACCTCTTATTTTATAAATTGATTATTCATATATTTTTTGCAATGTTTAACATATTTTGGATTACTTGTCATCTAGGGGAGGGAGTTGGGAGTGAGGAGAAGCAGGGGGGAATTGGAACACAAAGTTTTGCAAGAGTCAGTGTTGAAAAATTATCATGCATATGTTTTTGAAAATAAAAAGCTTTAATAAAAAAAGAAAAAAATATAAATTGATTAATTGACTTTCTCAGGGTCCCACTGTCATTTGAACAGGGGTCTTCTTGACTCCAAATTCAACTCCCTTACTACCACATCATGCTGCTTCTCATTTTCAATGATCCTGAAGATCAACTGATAAGAAACATTAAGAAGATTGGAAATCTCAGCTTGAAAGTACATTTAGACTCAGGACATTATGGTCCAAAGCTCTGCCACTTGAGTTGTAAAATCCAGAGAAAGTCATTCTCCCTCTCTAGGTCTCCATTTTCTCATTTGTAAAATAGGGTAAAGAAGGTTGGATTAGCTGATATTAAAGTCTCTTCTAGTTCTAAATGGCTGATGAAATCATCATTTGAGAGAGGAAGGGATAGGAATGTCCCATAACAGAAATCAAAGATTAACTCACTTTAGGCCTCAAATAAGATTGGAAAAATTTATTGCAGGATTTTGGAGATGCAAATGACCTTAGATATTTATGCAACCCACACATTTTACAGTTGTGGAAATAAGCCCAGAAGGAGGAAATGACTTTTCTTAAATCATATAACAGTAGTTGGGATGATAGAATCATAGAATCTTGGAGGTGAAAGGGCCATCAAAGGTAGAGGCGTGTTAGAGTTAGATGAGGAGCCAAGTGGTAAATTTTCTTTTTTGGAGGCAATTGGAGTTTTGTGACTTGCTCAGGGTCACACAACTAGAGTATTTGAGGCCAGATTTGAATTCAGATCCTCCCGACTCTGGGATCAGAATACCATCCACTGTACCACCTAGTTGTTCCCAATAGGCAAATTTTCAATGTGAGCATTTGCACTTTGGAAATCTAATTCACCCTAGAAGTCAGAAAATGCCACAAATTAGGGCTTGATTTATTATTTCATTGATTGTCTAGACTTAAGGAAGCAAATAAAATGTTAATAATGAAAATTCAATGTAAAAGAATATTGCATACATTTCCCCCACCCTGTTTCAGAGTTGGTTGTTAAATATTCCCCAACATATTTACTCTGAATATAATTCAACCCTGAACAGGAATCTCCTCTACCATATTACCTCAAAAGCAGTCATGCTATTTCAGATGTCAAGTGAAAGAAAGAAGAGGGAACCATTGCTTCTTAAAGCTGTGTGTTCCACTTTGGGGGCAATATGAATTGTTGGGACATTTTTCCTTACATGATGCAAAAATATGTCTCGGTGAGTTTCTAGCCATTGCTGTATGTTATACTCTTTAGGCCAAATAGAATAGGGGTGATCTTTCTTTCAAATTCAGATTCTTAAAGATACCTAACTCCTCTGTTCTCCAAGTTAAACAAGCAATCTTCCTCTGGTATGATTCCCAGTCCTGTCGACAATGTTAATTGCTTTTTTCTAAAATGTTTCAGAATTTGTCCATGTCATTCTTAGAATGTGAGATCTAAGAATTCAAACATGATGATCCAGATATGTCCTGACCAGTGCAAATTACACTGAGACTGTTACCTTGTTTGTCTTGAACACTTCTCTCTCAATGCAACTTTAAGTTTAGGCAATGGTTTTGGTCAAGGGCATTAATAAGAGTATAATTGAAAACAGCCAAACTCCTCAGGGATGGAGGTAGAGAAAGAACTTGTACAAGAAAAGATTTTTGGATGCTTCTGATCCAGTAATATCACTACTAGGTCTATATCCCAAAAGAAAAGGACCTACATGTAAAAAAATATTTGTAGCAGCTCATTTTGTGATGGCTAAGAATGGAAATTGAGGGGATGCCTTTCAATTGGAGAATGGTTGAACAAGTTGTGATATATGAATGTAATGGAGTACAATTTTGCTATAAGAAATGATGAATAGATTTCAGAAAAACCTGGGAAGGCTTACATCAACTGATATACAATGAAACAAACAAAACCAGCAGTACCAGTAACATTATGTGATAATCAACTATGACAGACTTAGTTCTTCTTAGCAACACAATGATCCAAGACAATTTCAAAAGACATATACCATCCACAACCAGAGAAAGAACTATGTTGTTTGAATATAGATTGAAACATACTAGTTTTGGCACTTTTCCCCTTTCTCTCAGTTTTTCCCTTTCATTTTTTTTACAACATGATTAATATGGAAATATGTTTTACATGATTGCATATGTATAATCTTTATCATATTGCTTGTTCTCTTGGGCAGAAGAGGGGAAAGAGAGAGGGAGGAAATTTTGGAACTCAAAATCTTATAAAAAAACAAATATTGAAAAAACTATCTTCACATGTAATTGGGAAAAATAAAGTCCTATTTACAAAAAAAAAAAAAAGAAAGAAAACATAAAAGTATTACAAAAGAGAAAGGGCTGTGTTCTGGAATTGTACTGTATACCTGCAACTGGTTGCTCTGCATTCTGACATTCCCCCATACCATAGTTGTTATCTAGTTATTTTCAGTGGTTTAACCTTTCATGATCCCATTTGCTGTTTTCTTGGCAAATATGCAAGAACGACTTGCCATTTCCTTTTCCAGATCATTTTACAGATGAGTAAACTGAGGCAAATTGGGTGAAATGATTTCCCCGGGTTCACATAGCTAATAAGTGTCTAACCTCATATCTTCCTGATTCCAGGTCCAGCATTGTAGCCACTATACCCATTAAAGCTATTGGGGGTTCCTTATTGGAGGTCTCTAAGCAAGGTCCAGATAGCCACTTATAAAAGACACTGAATTAGAGATTCTTATTCAGATACAAGTTGGTCTTGATGGTCCTTAAGATCTATTCTTCTCATTCTTAAATTCTATGACCTTATATCCATAATGGAAAATGGGAGTGTTCTTATAAATGAAAGTCTGTAGTGCTTCCATAGATAATGATAGTGGTGATATTGTTGGAAGTGACCATGTCAGTCACTAATGCTAGTGACAATGCTAATGCTGGTGGTATTGACTGAATATTGAAGTTGGGGTTCTGAGGAAGAGATTTCTACTTTTCATGGTCCAAGACTGGGCTCATGCTATAGAAGAGAATTGGATGAAAAAGTAGAAAGTCTAAGCTCTAGTCCTGGCTCAATGACTAATTGTGTGAACTTGAGCAAGGCATCCCTACTCCCTGAGCTCCAGTTTCCTGGGTAAAATGAGGGAGTTGGCATTCTCAAAAGCAATCTGGAATTATGTTTTTTAAAAGTGGCTAAAATGAATTTGGAACTATTACCAAAGGGCTATCAAACTATGCTTACCCTTTGATCCAGCAGTGTTTACTGGATCTGTATCCCAAAGAGATCATAAAAGAGGGAAAAGGATCCATAAGTGCCAAAATGTTTGTGGCAGCCCTTTTTTTTGAAGTAACAAGGAATTGGAAATTGAGTGAATGCCCATCAGTTGGGGAATGGCTGAATAAGTTATGGTATATAAATGTAATATTATTGTTCTATATGAAATGGTGAGCAGCTTATTTCAGAAAAGTCTGGAAAGACTAACATGAACTGATGCTAAGTGAAGTGAACAGAACCAATGGAACACTATCCACAGGAGCAACAAGATTATGTGATGATCAATTGTGATGGACTTGACTGTTTTCAACAATGAGGTCATTCAAGATCAATTCCAATAGACTTGTGATGAAAAATGCCATCCACATCCAGAGAGAGAACTATGGAAAATGAATGTGGATCAAAGCATAATATTTTTACTTTTTGTTGTTGTTTGCTTGCTTGGTTTTTTTTTTCTTTCTTGTGTTTTTTTCCCTTTTGATCTGATTTTTGTTGCACAGTATGATGAATATGTAAATATGTTTAGAAGAATTGCACATGTTTAACCTATATCGGTTTGCTTGCTATCTTGGGGAGAAATTTGGGGAAGAGGGGGTAGAAAAATGTGAAACAAGGTTTTGCAGTGATAAATATTGAAAATTATCTTTGTATGTATTTAGAAAAATAAAATAATATTATAAAGAAAATTTTAAAGTAATTAAAATGTACAGATTCTTTGACCCAGAGACTCTGTTGCTAACCATATTCCCTCAGGAAGTCAATGATAAAAAAGAAAGGTTTTACCTAAACCAAAATGTTTATCACAATAATATCAAAGAATTGGAAGCAAGGCATATTTACTCATTGATTGAGGAATGATTAAATAAATTGTGGTACATAAATGTAATGAAATTTCAACTCTAAAAAACAACGAATGTGAAGAATTCAGAAACACAGATAATGATTCCTATGAATTTGTAGCATGTACGTTCAGGTCCCATTTTCTCAGAAAGGGCCAGGCTTTCCATTACTCCCTCAGAGTTCCAAATCTCTATTCTCCAGTGCCTATGGCTTGAGTCTCCACCAGTTGTGTCTTCTACCCCCATTTTGATATTTTATTATTTTAAAGTAAGAAGTTTTTTTTTGTTTATTAATCTTTTATTTTCACTACTCAACATTGGCAATTTTTAAAAAAATCCAAAAAAAACAAATTCCTCAGTACAAAGTTAGCATAGTCTAGTAAAAAAAAATTCCCATGTCAACTATGTTTAAAAAAAAATGTGTTTTCCTGAAATTTAAATTCTCTACCTTTTTTGTCAAGTGGGTAGTGTTTCATTTTCATTTTAATCCTTTTGGATTCTTGGTTTATCATTGATTTATCAGGTTTATCAGGATCTCAAAATCTTTCAAAGTCATTTTTCTCTATAATGTCATCATTGCATAAATTGTTCTTCTAGAAGAAAAGGTCAAGAATTTCAAGGGAACTAATGAAAAAAAAATCAAATGAATGTGGCCTAGCTGTGTCAGATCTAAAACTATATTATAAAGCAGCAGTCACCCAAATCATTTGGTATTGGCTAAGAAATAGACTAGTTGATCAGAGGAATAGGTTAGGTTCACAGGACAAAATAGTCAATAACTATAACAATGTAGTGTTTGACGAACCCCAAAACCCCAGCTTTTGGGATAAGAATTCACTATTTGACAAAAACTGATGGGAAAATTGGAAATTAGTATGGCAGAAACAAGGCATTGACTCACACTTAACATTGTACACCAAGATAAGCTCAAAATGGGTCCACGACCTAGGCATAAAGAATAAAATTATAAATAAATTAGAAGAACATAGGATTGTTTACCTCTTAGACCTGTGGAGGAGGAAGGAATTTGTGATCAAAGAAGAACTAGAGATCATTGTTGATCACAAAATAGAAAATTTTGATTATATTGTTAAAAAGCTTTTATACAAACAAAACGAATGCAGACAAGATTAGAAGGGAAGCAATAAACTGGGAAAACATATTTACAGTTAAAGGTTCTGATAAAGGTCTCATTTCCAAAATATATAGAGAATTGACTCAAATTTATAAGAAATCAAGCCATTCTCCAATTGATAAATGATCAAAGGATATGAACAGACAATTTTCAGATAATGAAATAGAAACTATTTCTACCCACATAAAAAGGTGTTGAGATGCAAATTTAGACAACTCTGAGATAACACTACATACCTCTCAGATTGGCTAAAATGACAGGAAAAGAATGTTGGAGGAGATATGGGGAAACTGGGACACTGATTCATTGCTGGTGGAATTGTGAACGGATCCATCCATTCTGGAGAGCAATTTGGAACTATGCTCAAAAAGTTGTCAGTCTGTGCATACCCTTTGATCTAGTAGTGTTACTACTGGGCTTATATTCCAAAGAGATATTAAAGAAGGGAAAGGGACCTGTATATGCAAAAAATGTTTGTGGCAGCCCTGTTTGTAGTGGCTAGAAACTGGAAAATGAATGAATGCCCATCAGTTGGAGAATGGTTGGGTAAACTGTGGTATATGAATGTTATGGAATATTATTGTTCTGTAAGAAATGACCAGCAGGATGATTTCAGAGAGGCCTGGAGAGACTTACATGAACTGATGCTGAGTGAAATGAGCAGAACCAGGAGATCATTATACACTTCAACAATATTATATGAGGATCAATTCTGATGGAAGTGGCTATGTTCAACAATGAGAGAATCCAAATCAGTTCCAATTGATCAGTAATGAACAGAACCAGCCACACCCAGTGAAAGAACACTGAAAAATGAGTGTGGACCACAACATAGCATTTACACTCTTTCTGTTATTTGCTTGCATTTTTGTTTTTCTTCCCAGGTTATTTTTGCCTTCTTTCTAAATCCGATTTTTCTTGTGTAGCAAGATAACTGTATAAATATGTGTACATATATTGTATTTAACATATACTTTAACATATTTAACATGTATGGGACTACCTGCCATCTAGAGGTGGGGGTGGAAGGAAGGAGGGGAAAAGTTGGAACAGAAGTTTTTGCACGGGTCAATGTTGAAAAATTACCCATGCATATGTTTTGCCAATAAAAAGCTATAATTTAAAAAAATTGTTCTTCTAATTTTGCTCATATTAGTTGATAAAGGTCACCCAATTCCTTCTGAATTGTACATTTCATCATTTCTTATGGCATAATAATATTCCATTACATTCATATGTCATAATTTGTTTAGTTATTCCACAACAGGAGAATATTGCCTCAGTTTCCAATTTTTGCCAACATGAAAAGAGCTGCTATAAATATTTTTGTACATATAGATTCTTTTTTCTCTTTTAAAAATTCCTTTGGGAGTAAAGGCCTAATAGAGGCATAGATTGGTGGCTCAGTGAATGGAGAACTAGAACTGGAGTAAGGAAGACCTGAGTTCAAATCCAACTTCAGACATGAATAGTTATGACCTTATATGAGTAAATTAATCTCTGCTAGCTTCAGTTTCTTCATCTATAAAATGGGAATAATAATAGCACCTATCTTTCCAGGTTGCTGTGAGGATTAAATGAAATATTTGTGTCTTTGCAAATCTTAAAGTGCTATAGAAATGTTATTATGGTCAGAAAGTATGCCCAATTTGGTAGCTTTCTGTTCTCTCCACTTGTTATGAGACCAATGACCATCAGAACAGTTCCATTTTTACCATGTAACATAGGATTAGCTTTCAAAAAGGGATATTTACTTCAAAGAACAGACATACACATATTTCTCTCATCTTCTGCTTTGTCCAATACCTTGAGCCTACTGCCCCTTATAGAATCCATGTCTTTGAGGTTGTAGATTCTGAATTTAGCTCAGTTTCTACATAGTTTTGTTCCCACCATGGCATAATGGCGGAATTGCCTATATCTTGGTTACTGCTGGTCTGGAGTCATTCCCAAAGGTTACTTTTTGTTTGTTAGGTCATTAGTGTGATGCTGTCTTCAAAACTCAGACTCTGGGATGATAGGATGCCAAAGAAGGCTCCACTTTCGTTATACCTAGAGGTATTGATACTGGATTGGCTGCAAACTGGAACTCTGGCAGCCCTTTTTAAATGTTTCTGAAGCCAATCAGAAAATCTCTCATCATGTGGTGAGGAATCAGTTACAGAAGATTCATGCATGCTGGAGTTTCTCCAACTCACTTTCCTTTCTTGGCGTCATGATTCTCCCAGATACAGCTTCCTTTCAGCCTTCACTTGGAGAGATACCATATAAAGGGGTCTAGATATGTGCCATACAACCATTACAAACTGACTAAAAGTAAAGAAAGCACAACAGGAAAACAATATAGACAATGGCTACAAGAATTTAAATAGAAACAACATAAAGCTCAATTCTATTTAATCATGATGACCAAGAAGCTTGGTGGAGGAGAAGAGTTTTGAAAATTCCTCTCCTTCCCTTCTTTGTAGAGGTGGGGGACGATGCACACTAAATAATATACACTGTCAGATTTAACTGAATGCATTGGTTGATTTTGCTAAACTGCTTTTTTTTTTCTCATTTTCTTTATGGATTCCTGGTTTGGGGATAAGGATCTATTTAATCAACTAAATAATCAATTAATCAACCTACCCAACAATCAATAAAAAGACAAAAATAAAATAGCTGCCTGGTTCTTAAGGAGTTTACATTTAGTAAAGACTCTGAAAAACTAAAAGCTACCTACCTGTCTATCTATCTGAGTGTTTGTCTATCTGTCTTTCTATCTGTCTATCTATCTATCTATCTATCTAGTTATTTTTCTTAAATGAAATGGGCTAAATGGTCTCCAAGGCACCTTCTAGCTCTGACATTCTGTGACATTCTAATCTGTGACTATTTTATAAACATGTGATTGATATTCAGACTGCCTTTTTCACCTTTGTCTTTCCATACTGAAATTCTTATCTCTTTAATCTGTCCTTGTACTGAGGATGTGTGATGACATGCAGGTATAATCAACTTTCTTGTGTTCATGTGTGGATTCTGGCCATTTTTATACCTTCCTTGAATACTAGGAGCTACACCATACCCTGATTTTTCCATCCCTTTTCCCATCCCTCACCTAAATGCCAGAGGCAAGCCCTGGGAGACTTCTCCTTCCTGAGACAGACTAAACAGAATGTCAAAAATCCCAATCAGAGAGCCTAGTACTGAACCTTTTGTCTCATACCTTTGCTTCTTTTGTGTGAAGCTCTGGAATGGACACTCTGGGGCTGGTTGGGGGCAAAGTCAACAACAGCAACCCCTATCATTTATGTAGCACTTTAAAGTTCTTTGATGTTCACAGCAACCCGAGTAAGTATTTGCTATTATCCATTCTGCAGATAAGCAAACTGAAATAGATGGATTAAAAAGAAAGAGAATCATGGTCTCACCCTCAGGGATGCCCCATTACTCATAGTGAGAAGTAACGCAAAGTGGAAAAAGTGTGCTAGACATAGAATTTGAAAGATCTGGATTCAGATTTTACTTCTTGCCCTGGGGCTAATGGGAGATTAGATAATACCCACATTACTTAACTCATGGGGATGTTGTCAGTTTCAAAGGAGATAATGTATTTCAAGTACTTGGCAAACATTAAAGTACTAGATAAATGTTAATTGTCTGCATATTTTCTGCAGCATTTTGCACTGTCCATTTTATTTAGCTTTTCCTGTAGAAGGATAGAGTGTTAGCAAATGCAATGGTCTTGGAGACAGAAGACCTGACTTTTTGTCCCAAATTTGAGAATCTGTTTGTAACCTGAACAATTCACTAAATGTATCTGAGCCTCAATTTTCTTATCTATAAAATGGAAATAATAATACTTGCTTTGAGTCCTTGTGAGGAAAGCACGTGCAAACTTCAAATTCAGTTATATAGTAAAGGATAATTAATTTTAGAGCTTCAGAGATGTTAGACATCATTAAATCCAACTACATCATTTTATGAGGGAAGATTGAAGCCTATAGAGGGGTCCAAGACCACACAGATAGGTAGCAAAATTGGGATTGGAATCCAGGTCTTCTGACTCTAAAATAGGGACTTTTTCCAAAATACCACCTTTGGCTAGGGAGGCTAGATGGATCAGTGGATAAAGCCCTGGAGTCAGGAAGATATAAGTAAATCCAGCCTTAGATACTTACCAGATCTATGACTCTGGGCAAGTCATTTAACCTCTGTTTGCCTTAATTCACTGGAGAAGAAAGTGGCTAAACATTCCATTATCTTTGCCAATAAAATCTCATTGACAGTATGGACTATGGGATTGGGAAGAGTCAGACATGATTGAATAACAGCAACAGAGGGCTATGATTAGCTGCTGTTGTTGTTGATGTGCTGTTATTGCATTCTTCTCATTGGATTCAATGGAGTTCACTTGCAAGTTGACATCCGGCTATTATACTTTCATATAATTCTTCTATAGACTATAGACTATCCCATAAGAATAAAATAATTGTAATTGAATAAAAGTATTGGTATGCAAACTTATCTTCTGTAATTTCACAAAAGCACACCAATCCGTCGTCCAATAAGCAAACTGTACTAGGATCTTATTTGCCTGGATTATGATGAGGATGCCACAGATACCTGCACATTACTATTTTAGCAGCTTAAAAAATGTACAATTTTTAGCACTAATTACAAATAGAGAAGCTGGCTTAGTTGAAACTAATTGTAAAAAGAAAGTCATTTAAACATTAGAATACATTTTGATTGCCATGTTATTTGCTATATTTTACCATACTTGCCTTATAGTGACCTCTGCAGAAGAGGGGCATTTGGAAACTGATACTCTAAGAGTTCTAATGGATGTGTTGTCTTCACAAACCAGGGAAAATGGGCTATCTGGAACTAAATTTCAGGACTTTGTAAGTGGTGCTGTTATAAAACATAAAAGAACAAAGAAATTGATGTACACAGTAATTAAGAATCTGAAATCAAAATAAATATTTAGTTAATATTTTTCAAAATGCATTTGTAAAAACTGTGCTTATTACAAGTTTGTAAATCTTTCAAGCTAAATAAACAAATATCAGTACTAAAAAAAGAGAATGCTGTTAAGTTTTTATGAATCATTATTATGTCTGGGCAACCCACAGTGATATGCTGTTCTGCTTCCAGTATTTCATTGCACAATATGCCATCAATCATATAATAAACCTGAGCTTCTTAAAGAAAGCATTCTTATACATTTGAGTGGCAATGACCTAGCCAGGATTCACTCTCATAAATGCTTCTGTTACTATTTTTAAATCCATATGACTCAGCCATTTATGTTTGATCCTTTTTGTCAACGTATAGATAGCTGAGGTCATGTAAATGTCATTGATAGAGTATCTTTTGATTTCAATTTTGGATTTTAGACTTTATATAGACTGTGTATAAAGTATTTCCTATTATTTTTGACACATTCAGTAACATAAACTTGTTGTCTAGCTTTACTATACCTTTCTGAAGTGAAGAGGTTTATTTGTTCCATCATTATTTCTCTAAATTGTAATCTGTTTATCATGTGTCCTCAGCATATTTATCAGCCCTTTTCCTTTCTGATAAAGAAATTTTCATCTTTCTATAACTGCCTTAGGGGTTATGAACCCTGTGCTTTGTTAACTATTAGGAGTATTTATTTTGACACTTTCTAGATTTGTTGCATTAATCCATTTTATTTTGCCAGAAATATATGTTAAGACTATATTGTTGCTATAAGTTTTTTTCCCCATTAAGCTTTGACTTCAAGGTGCCAGTGGGTCTCTTAACATATAAAACTTCCTCTTTCTCCTTGACAGTCTTATACTTAAATGTGTCTTTTGTAGTACAACTCTATTTTTTAAGTATTGCCTTCATTCTTTAATTCAATAGGACCCCTAGGTACAAGCTAATTTTCAGTCTCTATTTATCCTTGATTCTCATTAAGAATTTTACATTTATGGAGTCCAAATGTCAATCTGTTGAAGTAGCTATTTAAAGTATTTTTCAATGAAACCATATAACTACATGCTATTCAAATACATGAAATGTTAATAGGGTACTTTGGAATAATTCTTTCTATGATTTAAAAACCATATTCACTTCAATTTGGTAATTGTAATAATGGATTTAAGGCTGAATAACACATAGTGAACTCCCTAGAAGATGCAATGTTTATTATTATTGTTGTTATTTTATTAAATTATTTTGGGGATTTAGGACTCAAGATATATGGAAAATTGCTTATCATAGATAATAAATGTTTTCATTTCTCTTTCTGAACCGTTATTCATGATATTGGAAATTCATCTATCTTCTTAGGGACGGGAAGAATCAGAAGACATCTGTACTCCCCTTTCTATGTACTATCACCTCTCTTAGGTTTTAGACCCACTCTTATAAATCCTGCTTCAATGGACAGTTCCCTGTGTTGGTTAGCAGAATGTTGGACACAAGACAGGGCTGGTCAAGGCTAGGATGATTTGGGAAATCATTCTATGAAGTCATTGTACTATTTCTAAATCCCACATAGAATACCCTTTAGTCAGCCTGTTTTGCAGATTCCTGAACTCAACCATCTAGATATTAGGTAAATAGTCATACCATGGATACCACAGCCTGTGAGCTTATCTTCTTCAATTAAGTTTTAGGGTACTTGAGATTTATTGGGTGGGGGGACATGCCCAAACTTGTATTCATGTATGTCTGTATGTGCAACTGAGGGGAATCTGGATTTGTATTTCTGCTCTTGTGTATATATTGGTATTGTCTATGTTTATGTGTGTGTTCATATAGGAGTGTGTGTGTGTGTGTGTGTGTGTGTGTGTGTGTGTGTGTGTGAATCTGAGTTATGTGTATGTCTCTGAGGTGGTGGTAAATATTAACAGGAAATGGGGGGTTTAGGAGCCTTTACCTGGAGCTCTGGACCTTCCCCAGGGATAAGGAATGGAGATAACTCTATGTACCTCAGATAGCACCTGGAACTTGGCCAGAAAGCTTGCCAAAAACAGAACAGCCTAGCTCAGGGGGCTGGATTAGGGAAGCATTTATGTGAATGTTGCTCTGTTGGTGCTTGGTCTCCCAAGTGTATTCCGGTTGTTATCAGTGTTGGATGACACTGAGAATTTTCAATACACAGTCAAGCCAAGGAAGGACCTCTTGGTTCCCATAATTTGCACTGGCTACATCTTCCCCCTCCCCCCAGTCCGTCTACTTCCATTTTTTAATCACTCTTCTGCCTCTTTACACCCTAGTGACATGGCCAAAACAAAGCTAAAGAGAATTGTAATCAGAGACTGAATTTATCTGAAAAAAAAATGCTGCTGTGCCCCACTGACCGATTTTGATTAGACCTTTTGCCCAGTTACTTTAAGGTTCCAGATTTGTTGATTTTGGGGAACATCTGATGGAGCTACTTCAGTTGTGTCTGAATGACTCTGAAGTTTCTCTGTCTCCAGGACTAAGTGAAGGAAGTACACAAATTTAGAACTGGAAGCATGCTCAAAGGTCATCTCTGCCCTCAAGGAGCTTACACTTTCATAAAGGAGGTAACATATAAATTCATAAGTATACCTAAAGTAATTTTAGAGAGCACACACAAATAGCTGGTGGAATAGAGGTAGGAAACTCCAGGAACAGTTTACTACATGAGGAAACAATTGGATTGGATTGGATTAGGAAGGAAATCAGAAACTCCAAGAGATGGAGGGAGGCTTGAAGGACAATTAGTAGAAAACTAGAGAGAAGCATGATATTCATGATGGTCAGAAAGCTAAATGGAGCATGATATGCGAAGAACAGAAAATAGGCTAGTAGAATTGGACTTTAAAATATATTAAGGTCAGTAAAGTATAAGAAGATTGTAGAAGTGCAAAAGGATGAGGTTGTGAAGGGCTTTAAAAGCCAAATAGAGGATCCTGGTGACACTGTGAATAGAGCACCAGGTCTAGAGTCAAGAACACTTAGCTTCCTGAGTTCAAATCTGGCATCAGACACTTACGAGGCAAGTCATTTAACCCTGATTGCCTCAGTTTTCTCAATTGTCAAATGAGCTAAAGAAAGAAATGGCAAGCCACTTGAGTATCTTTGCCAACAAAATCCCAACTGGGGTCATTAAGGCTTGTACATGACTGAAATAAATGAACCACAAAACAAATATTGAATCTATGGATGACAGGGAGCCTCGAGTTAATTGACTTGCTCAAGATCACACAGGCCTATATTTGAATAAGTACAAAATATGAACTTCCAACGCATAATACTAGCATGCCAGGGTTAGGATTACAATGAAAAATAGACCTTATTCCTTATTTTTCTTAAAATGTAAGGGTTGGAAGGCATCTTAGTTCACTCCTTCTTTTTATAGTTGAAAACACTGAAGACAATTGATTTGCAATTTAAAAGTAGAAGTAGAGGCAGCTAAGAGGTAAAGTGGATAGAGCACTGAACCTGGAGTTAGAAAGGCCTGAATTCGAATTTTACTTTGAACACTTATTAGCTGTGTAATCCTGGGCAAGTTACTTAACTTTGATTGCTTCAAAAGAAAAAAAAAAAAAAAGGAAGAAAAAAGAAAAAGGAAGTAGCAAGGGTGAAACTGGAAGATAAGACTTCAAGTCCAAATCAGATAATTTTTCATAATACTTCATCCTTGGGCATGTAATGACCAGACACCTCCCTGCCTCATTATTTCATTTTTGTAAACATCCGTTCCTTTTTCTAATTCCACTGTTTTGTATTCTAGTTGGGTCAGCTAGACTTTGTTGCCAGCTCTCCTGACCTGGCTCCTTTTCCAGACTCTTGGCGCTGTCTCCCCTTGAGGACATGGAAGGTATTCACTTATCTAATAGAGCAATGGTCTGCTCCTCCCCCCACTTTCATTGCTAACCTCTCCCAGGTTAGCCCTAAAGTGTCACATACAGAACAAGTAGCTAATCAACAGGGCTCCCCTTCCTCCCTATCTTCCACACTTTGGGGAGCTTCTAGACAGAAAGGAAGATCACAAAATCATAAAATCTCAGCTTTGAAAGAGATGTTTGACATCACATAGGCAGGAATTTTACCTATAGCATCTTTGCCTGAATACCTCTAATAGTGGGAAGTCCCTATCCCTTGATGGGATCATTCTACTAATTGGATTCTTGGCTTGAGCTGAAACTTTTGCCCATTGACCCTATTTATCACAATCAGGATCTTGCTGCCTGATATGGGAGATACTATCCTTCCTCTAAGGGCTTTCTCTGTCTGATGGGAAGGATAGTCTCTTCCTTGTCTTTAGAGAACTCCCCTTCTTAAACGAACAACTCTTTGTCTGCCTTCAGGAAGCTTCCATTTTAATAGAAGAGGAATAGCTGTCACTTTAAGGGAAACCCCAGTCTAAGCAAAAGCCAAATTTCCTATCTAAAATCTCTTACCTGTTCATTCTGTTTTCTATCCCCCAAATCCTCACCATATTTCGGGGTTGGCCTTTTATTTTTGTTTTCTTAGGCCCCTCTAAGCCCCAAACACAGGCAGTAAGGGTTAATGGAAAGAAAACTGGCTTGAGGGCTCAGACTATGGGTGGAAATCTCACCTTTAATTCTTGATAGATGCGTGACTTTGGGTCTCAGTTTCCTCATTTATAAAATTAAAGAGTGAACTTGATGGTTTCTGATGTCTCTTCCAATTCCGTATTAGGGAATACCTCAGTCCCAGCCAGAGCTAGCTTCCCTATAAAGGAAGCCTTCTCATAGAATCATAAATTTAGAGCTGGAGGAATCTCAGAGTTCAAGCCCAATTGTATCCTTTTACAGATGAAGAACTGAGTCTATAGTAGGTTAGGTTACATGTAAGGGGTGGGATTCAAATTCACATCTATTATCTATGACCTCCCATTCACAAGCTCCCTCCATCAGATTGAGAGAAAGCCTGCTAGATTCCAGGGGCTTCCAAAAACCAAAGGGAAGAGAGACAGAGATTCTGTTTATACCTCACCCTGTCTAAATATGTCCCACCTCTCTACTGCTTTCCCTCTCAAGTCCTCTCCCCTTCCCTACCTTACCTTTCTACCTTGGGAAATCCACTCAGCCCTCTGCCTACCCCTTGGGTCAACATTCCAGTTATTCATCTAACATGAGTGTTTGTCCTAAGTCTGGATAAGTTGTCTGTGTGTCTGTCCTTCCTTGAATCAGGTCTCCCCTTGGAGCCAGGGAACACACGTACTGTGAGTGGGGGCCCTAGGGTGGGGATGAAGGAAACTGCAATTTCATCAACTTCTATTTCGTTATGTACCCTAATCTCATCTGGGCTCTTGACTAAGCTAGGTTGAAGTCAGGAGAGGAGGGAATCAGGAAAAGAATGTAGGAAAATGTGAGTTTTGATTGGAAACTCATGGTGTGGGTTTGTTGCTCAGGTGTTAAAGCCTCCTAATCCCAACTACCATTACTGGTCATGTGAAGTGTTGGCTAAAATGTTCAGGGCTAAAGGAGATAGGAGGAGGAGATCTCTGGGGATTCAGAGTGGTCCTACCTAGAGATGGATGGAATGATTTATCAGAGCCATGCCTTGTTCGACAGGATCAAAGGACCCTGGAAGTAAGTGGGAGTGTTGCAGGGGGTAGTGTAGAGGGAGGAATGGTACACAGACTGGAACTTCCCTGTTCCCATTCTCAGCTGGACACATACTTAAGAAGACATGTCATCCTACAGAATGCCCATGGGCTCAGGCTGCTGATCATAATATTATAGGATTTCAAGTTGGAAAGGTTTTAGAGATCAGCTAGCCAACTCCTTCATTTTACAAAAAAAGGAAACTGAATTTTAAGGAGAGGAAATAACTTTTCTAAGGCCACACAGCTAGGAAGCATCAGAGCCCCATTTCTATCAATAAAAATCTAAAAGGCAAGGTTGGTCACAAGTTACCTCTTGGGAGACTGCCCTTGGGTATACTTCTAATTCAGTTTTGGAAACTCAAGCACAGTTTACTAAATAACACTACCAGGATTTGGAAAGGACTGACATAATAATAATAATAATAATAATAATAATAATAATAATAAAGTGAGTTTAATAGAGGGCTTCATGCTTAATAAAATGTTTTACATGCCTTATCTCATTGGACACATCGACCCTGTGAAATAGACATTATATTTGTGAACTAATTGTGAGTAATTAGTCAAGATTAAGCTTAAGTTAAATTTATTTATGGGAAAGCAATATCTCCTAAGCCCCGAGGGAAGATAGATTCTTTGAGGACAAGATTTCTCCCCTCAGTGTTAAAATAGTACCTGGCACACAGAAGTCACTTAATAAATGCTGTAATCCTTGCTACAAGCTGAATCTGGTATTGCTTGAGTGAATGGAGTTTGCATGTTGTCTTTCCCATTAGAATGTAAACTCTGTGAGGGCACTCACCATGTTCTTCTTCTTCTTCTTTTTTTTTTTTAAACTTTCTTTGTATGCCCTGTGCATATATAAACTGTATATATGTATGTGTATGTATTTATATAACTACAAAGATGAATATGTAGTTACATACATACATCACACATATACAAGTTTTCCTCTTTGTCCTCAGTGCTTAAAATAGTGCCTGGAACCCAGTAGGCACTTATTATATATTTGTTTATTGTCCCCCCTCCCCCCCCAACAGATGTTACGGGTGTTATTCCCATTTTAGATAAAGAACTCTGTTTTCTTGAAAAGCTAGATTAGGGCTTGGGCTTGTTTTCCTGTGAGTGCTCATCTTCTCTGTGGAGCAGCATTGTCCTAGAGGTAGGCAAAACCTCCCTCAGTGCAGTCAGCATGGACTGAGGGACCTTGGAGCGCTTCATCTCTTGATTTCGCAAACTCATGAAGTTATTGCTAAAGATGGAAACATCCTTCTCTGGATTGTTGTTTGGTCACCTAAATATGAAGCAGAAGAGGTAGCCCGAGATGCTGACTCAAGCTCATCTTAATATCCCCACATTTAAAGGGTTGGAAGGGGTTACCAAGGGTTAGCAGCTTGGGAATTCACCCTTATACATTCCAAAGGGAGGAAGAAGAAAGTCAGAGCAAGAATTATTTCAGAGCGGGCAGCTCTTCTGGACCAGTGGTCAATCTTCCTTGTCCTAGGTGTTCCTAGCCACTATCATGGGGGCCAAGGAACCAGTAACAAGATTGTCACATCATCTCAAAATGCAATGTAGAGGTAGTGGTGGCCAGGGAAATTCAGCTCAGCTCTATGAAT
Organism: Sarcophilus harrisii; assembly: GCF_902635505.1. NCBI lineage: Eukaryota > Metazoa > Chordata > Mammalia > Dasyuromorphia > Dasyuridae > Sarcophilus > Sarcophilus harrisii. Next base: position 268,990,599 of record NC_045429.1, on the reverse strand, counting down.
GCTCCAATGGGGTATGCTTTATAAAGCCAGAGAAGAGGAGGGAACCCCTGATTGCCCCCATTACAAATAAAGACAAAATAGATTTTGTATTTACTCCCTATCCCTATCTCCTATCAACGCTTTTTCCCAAGAGAAGGAACTTACAATTTAGAATAATTTACAATGGTTTTCAAATAAATTCGATATACTAAATTTACAATAGTTTACAAATAAACTATTTGTAAGTGTTTGTCAGCTTATTCCTCTGCTAGGAATCTCCAAGGCAATACAATTCCACAATACCCGAGCTCCTTTCCCCCATCCCCACTCTTATCATCACATAATCTCCCTTAAACATCTAACCACTCCTGGTTCTGAGACAAGAGCTGCATCAAAGGATAAAGACATAGCCACTGTCCTTAGAGTATGAAGATCCAAGCTTAAAATGCCCCAGAACCCATATACAAAATCCACTGTCAATATAATTAAACATTAAACCAACACAAGAATAAGCCATCTTTTTCATTTGACTAGGAGCTCCCTGAAAGCAGGAATTATATCTTCCCATCCCCCAGGTTAAAGGCTTCCAGATAGCAGGAAGCATTGTCTCTCCCACCAGACTGAGAGAAAGAACTTTCTGAAGGCAGGGATTGATTAGCTCCCACCTCAAAATGGAGTTCTTCTTAACCTCTAACTCTCTTGCCTCTTTCTCTATCATATTTCTCTATCCACTGATAATGCTGAGTTCATGGTTTTAGTGATTGGAAGATATTATCAATGCAATTCCAAATGCTTCCCCACCCTCCACCTCCAAATTCTCATTCCTCTCATCATACTTCCAGTTCATCTCCCTAGCCCTGAATTCTGTCAGAACCCCCAAACAACAATTCAAAGGTCATCTAGTCCACCCTCCTCATTTTCTAGTCAATCAATAAATTGACAAACAAGTATTGATTAAATGGTCCTTAAGTGCCAAGAATTGTACAGAATGCTGGTATTACAAACTCAAAAGTGAAATAATTCCTGCTCTAAAGGAGTTTACCACTAAAAAAGGAGACATCACATAAATACATAAGTATTTACAATCCATATAAAAATAGACCAAGTAATTTCATGTAAGTAGTTAGGATGGGATAGAGTGCAACTGTTAACTCAAGTGTTATACTTTTTAGCTATTTTCAGGTGTCATCTTGGACCACCGACTCTTCTCTTTTGGCTTCTATTTCTTCCTTTGTAAAATTCAGAGGCGGGATTAAATGGCATCTAAAACCTCTTCAGCTCTAAACCCTGTCATCTTACAGTAGCATAAAAGCTGCCATGTATATAACACCTTAACGTTTGCAAGATTCATAACATATAGTAATATATAACATATATAGAACACATTTAGTGTTCTATTTGAAAGAGCTTTGGACTCAAATTTGAAGACTTGAGTCTCTGCTACTGAGTGATGGGAATTCCAGAGGAATTATTTTCATCTTGGATTTCCTCCTTGAGTGCATCTCCATTCTCTTGTTTAAATCCAACTCTTATTAATTCTTCCCATGAAAACCCCAAATGGGTCAAGAAGAGTAGGACATAACTGACATGACTAAACAACAACATAAAGAAGAGTTCTGTAGATCCTTGCTATAATGCTCAACCAAAATGAATCAGAAAACCATAAGTTGACATTACCTGTATTATATTGTATTTTTATTTATTTTGTTGAAGTTTTCCCAATTACTGTGACTTTGGGCAAATCATTTAAACTCCTCGGGCCCCAGTTTCTTCACATTTAAGATAAAGGAATTGTACTGAAGGATCTTTAAAGATTCCATGTAGTTTACAATTGCCAGGTCAAATTTAATAATCCAGGAAAGCATTTAGTCATTTTGATTAGCTCATTAACCAAATATAGTATTTTATACTGATCATTAAAAGAACCTTTTCTGCTTAGTAGTTTCTAAGTTAATGGGAATGTTTTTCTTTGTATTTATTTTCTTTTTACTGAGTAAGCTCAGTTTGGCATGTTAAGGAAGATAATACTAAATCACATTTCTATTTTGCTTTGTAAATAGAAAACAAAATGTTTTACATACACTTTACATTATTCTGTGAGATAGGTACCAGAAGTATATTTATCCTCACTTTATCGAGGACACTGAAGCTCAAAGAGGCTAAACAGTTTACTAAATAATTTATCCCAAATCACACAGCTAGTAAGAAGTAGAACTGGTACCTGATTCTATCTCAGAATCTCCAGGGCTTAGTGTGTTCTGATCACTACGTTTAGGCTATCAATGTCATGTACCACTACTTACATCCTCTCTCTGGGCTTCAGTTAGGGTTGGTTGGGTCAGATTATCAGAGAGAGTTAGGTCTGGATTACCTCTAAATTTCCTTACAGCTTGAAATTCTATGGTTCAAGGGGGAAATCCTACATCTTATGCTCCTGGGTTTTTCACCTTAACCCGGTGGTTAAAGTGGTTCATGGGGACCTGCCCCAAATTTCAAATCCTTAAAAAACAATGCTACAACATCAGCTCCCCAGATCTCTGGGCCTCTCTCTATCAGTTCACTTCCCCCATTCTAACCAGATGGCTACGATCCCGGATGGGGCTGCCCAGTGATGGGCTCCACCCTGAATGTAGACTAGTGATAGGGGAACCTCGCGAGGCATTCCAATGAAGGGCTTTTGAGAGGCATTCTCCACTCTCTGGGGGTCAATATTTGTTTGGCTCTTGGTGGGGGGCAATCGCCAGAAATCACTTCCCCCAAGGTCCTCAGCATTCCTGCTGGGACTCTCCCCCAAACAACCTAAGGAACGCTCTTCATTCCACTCACTCAGGGAACCACACCTTTCGCGTACTCAGGGAACCATATCAGAGTTTCTCCAAGTTGGCTCCCTACCATCTGGCACTCCTATGCCTGCCTCTGGAATCTGGGTCCAGAGATGCTCTGGTGATAGGAAACTAGAGCTCCCAAGGGGGAAACATGAGGTAAGGGGCCCGAGACAAAAAGGAAACAGCTGAGTTTATTTCCTTTTATACTCTGCCTTATTTGGCTCTTTTTTTGGTAATTCTTTACTGTTGCTACCAGTCCATACCTGGCCTCCTTACCAGTTCCACCAGAGGAATGAGTGAATTAAAAAAAAACAAAACACTTTTATTGAGTGCTTACTGAGAACAGGGTGTTGTGCCAAAGTATGAGACAAATCCCAACTCAAACACAAGAATGAGCTAGGTCTTGCCCTCAAGAAACTTATATTCTATTAACGTCAATACATAAAGGATTAGAGTGACAAAGTAAGGATAGATAAGAGATAATAGATCTTGAGATTTTGAACTGGGTCTTAGATACTCTGGATCAAAGACTTTATTTAACAAAGGAGAAAATAGGTCCTAAAAGGGAAAGTGATAATTTGTCCAAGGTCAAGCAGATTGTAAATAGAAGAACTCTAGCTAGTATGGGGCTATCAGGGCTTTGAAGTTTAGAGGAGATCGAAAGCATTTGTACTTCTTCAATTGGCAGAAAGCTTTTTCCCATTGGAATACACACCTCAAATAAATTTTTCATTGAACTGACTCTGACCACCATGTCCCTATTTTTCACTTTGTGGAATCTAAGGATCTGGAACTGTTTGTCTCAGGTTCCATAATAGTGCCAGAATTCAAACTCAGGTCTGCTAAATCCTGGGCTCTCAACCATTCTCCTGCAGAACACCCCAAGATTCTTGTAGTCTAACCATGAATGTTTCCGTGCTCCCCTTCCAACAGCCTTTTCATTCTGTTCCATCCATACAGAGACAGAAGTTGGATTTTTCAAAAGGGTTTTAATAGCACTTAAGGGAAATACTTCAACATTTCAAGGATCTATGATTTCATCTCAACCTTTCCATACTTTAGTACACAGTTTTTGCAAATTTCTGTGGCAAAAAAAAAAAAAAAAAAAGAAATAAAAGATCATACTCAATTGTCCAGCTTTCTAGAAAGCCTCTTAGGGCTCAGCTAGACTGTTCCACATCTAATAGGCAATATTGCTGGTATGTACTTGAAACTTTTCCAGTTTCTATAAGATCTGGCACATTATGGGTGATTAATAAATGTTTACTGATTGATTAATGGTGTGAGGGCATCTGTCCCTGGATGAACTGAGAGGGAAAGCACTGGACTATGTCCTAAAGAATATATCCTAATCTTGTCTCTCTTGGTATATTCCTCACTTCCACTCTTTTCCATCAGGCATCCAATATTTTCTATATCAGTTCATCAGGGGACAAGTGACACTATCACACTTCTTCTCACCACAAATTCAATGGACATTTTAAAATTTTGTACTGTGAAATAGATTCTGTCCTAGGTGTTGGAGACACAATGAGCATGAGAACTTTAGTAAAATCTGAGCATTTCTAGCTAGAAGGATGAGAGATTCCATAGCCAGGTTCTCTACAGAAATGTGATTTGGCTCTGATGTCAATGTGACGATGGCTCATTGCTTGACATGTTGTTGCTTTTCACCATATATCAAAAATGATGACCTGTCACCTGTATCATGTTGTCCAGTCATGTCTGACTCTTCATGAGCTCCTTTGGGTTTTTTTTTGGCAGAGATATTGGAGTACTTTGCCATTTCTTTCTTTAGCTCATTTAACAGATGAGGAAACTGAGGCACACAGGGTGAAGTGACTTGCCCAGGGTCACAAAGCTAGTAAATGTGTGAGTTCCAATTTGAAGTCATGAAGATGAGTCTTCCCAGATCTAGGCCACTGCTCTAATAATTATGCAACATTTACTTAGTACAATGGTGATAATAATCAGGAGAGATGGCAAGGTTAGTTAGAGATCTGGCCTTGGAATCCAAAAGACGTTGGTTAACCTAATCTCCTTGGCAAAAGTACCTGACACAGTAGGTGCTCAGTCACATTTATCAATGTCTGAGATGTTAGACTCATAGTAGCTACATTTGAAGAAGGGGCTTCCACACTGGGAGTTCCCTATGATAAAATCACTTATCCAAATCCTAACCCTCACAAATACCATCTTTCCCACCCCCCTTTAAAAAGTGGCTGCAGTAAAGTGAAAAATATATATTATTTTATAGTTTTCATCATAGTTAACTTCTCCACTTAATATATCCTTCAATGGTGTGGAAGTAGCTCTTTAGCTCTAGTTATCATATGGCATGGTTTTTAGACCCAGCTCTGACTGAATTTTTATATTTACTAACTTTCTGGACCTGGGTAAGTGGCTTAACCTCTCTGTTCTCTCTCTCCTCATCTATCAGATAAGGATAATAATACATACACTACTTACAGACCAAGCTTACAATAAGGAAAGCACTTTGCCATCATTAGAAGTATATATATATATATATATATATATATATATATATATATATATATATACACACACACACACACACACACACACACATCTAGACCCAAATATATATGTACCTTCACACACACACACATACACACACACATCTAAATACATTATGCGTGTGCGCATGCGTGTGTGTGTGTGTGTGTGTGTGTGTGTGTATGTGTAGTTTAAGATGTGGAAGGGACCTCAGAGACCATCTAATCCAATTCGCTAATTTTACAAATGAGGAAACTAAATCCCAGAGACGGTTATCTGAGTGGCAAAAGTAGTGAGGCTGGATTTGAATTTGGATCCTCTGCCTCTATTGTTTTTTCCACAGCATCATCTTCCCTTCCTAGTCCAATACCTTCTTTTGACACAAGATGAAAACTGAAGCCTAGAATAATCTGCCCAAGGGCACAATGGCTAAAAATCCGATGTTCTTTTCTCTTCATTCTCTGTAGAAACACATCAATAAAACAAGAAAACTCCTATCTTCATTGTTAGTATATAACGTATTTTTCTTACAGATAATTTTTCTTACAGGAAAGATACTTTTTTTCTTAAGTAATTTCTTATAGCATAATTGTCCCCATTTTAAAGATGGGGAAATTGAGACTCTTAAAGGTTAAGCCACTGGCCAAGATCTTACAACTTCAATCAGTATCCGGGCCAGGTTTTAAATCCAAATTGGTTAATTTCAAATCCTGGGATAATCTCCAAAGGATGCACATACCGCACAGGATTTACCTATCTAATGCCCAGATGTGGCACTCTCTTATCTCCCATTCCCCACTCCCTACTCCCCATCCCCCCAACTCTTCCTCAGCACATTTTCTGATTCCTCTTATTCTCTAGAAAGTTGTCCCTGTTTTAACCAACCCGACACTCTACTTCTGGGCCACACAATTCAAAATTTATCTCATTCTTAAAGTTTTTATTTTATTTTATTTGTTTCTTCTGTGTAGAAATACGTATTCGCATTGTCTGATCTGTGAAAGATGGTGGACAGCACTCACTGAACTTCCAATTTGTTCCTGGGGCAAATTGCTGGGAGAAAGGAAAAAGGGAGGGGGCGCTTCCGAATTCTCAGGCTTGGAAAGGAGATGAGAACGCGTTTATAGTCGGGGCTACAGGAATTTCCCAAACAGGTGGGGAAAGGGACGGATAGTTTTCCTAGAACAATGCTGCTCCTCGTCTGAAACGGCATCATCTATAACCCAGGCCCTGAGACTGATGCAGAGAAGAATCCTTTGCTAATTGTGTTCTGGGATTACAGAACTGCTTTTGGGGGGTAGGGGTGAAGTGTGAATGCGGGCTGGGCATATTGGGAGGGTGTCCTGAGAGCCTTGGCGGCTGCCACTAGCGTGCCCAGATTTGTTTCCCGTCAGCTTTTAATTGCACTTAAATGAACAGCAGCTGAGCTGAGAATCCTCCGTTCCCACCCTCTCCATCCCCCCAACAGCAGTGAGGAGGGACCCCACCCCTCTAGAAACATGGATAATCCAATTGTTTATAAGGGAAAAGCCCTTAATGAAGATAGGTGCGGAGGGCTCTTGAGTAGAGGGAAAAGGAGAGGCACTTACAAGAAATGGGGGCGAAGGAGGGAAGGGCGGATTTCCCCAAACCCTGCAGAGCATAGCTGGATGTCACACAATTTAGGGGAATTTCTTGGGGGAAGGGGGAAGAAGCAGAATTCCCTTTAGGAAAAAATTAACGACTCATTTCCATGTTGCTTTAAGCTTCCCAAAATGACTCTTGGGAGATCCTCAAGGTAAGTGATGTGATTATTATTTCCTTTTTACCGATGAAGAAACTGAAGTTTAGAGAAGTACGTTGACTCCTCCAGGTACACACAACTAATAGATTGTAGTCTTAGTGAGAAAAATCTCTTGATCCACTTTTTCCTAAAAGGAGGGATTTTAAAACCTTTTATGGTGTCTTGATTTCCTTTGGCAATCTGGTTGGGAACCCTTCCTCAGAATGCTCTTAAATGCATAAAATAAAATCCATAAGGTTTCCCTAAAATTTCACCTTCCACAACTCTTAATTTTAGTGCCTTCCCTGTGTTGACAATCCCCAAATTATCTTGTAAATAGCTTGTTTGCACATAGTTGTTTCTCCAGTTTGAAGTGTGAGCTTCTTGACATCAGTAATTGCCTTTTGCCTGTCTTTGTATCCCCAGCACTTAGCATAGTGCCTGCCACATAGTAGTCTTTTACTTAATGCATATTAATTAACTGCTTGAAAATAAAGACATGTTTTTTCCCCATCCAAGTTCAAAGCTCCCCCTCCCAATTTATTTACAGATGACAGATTAAAAAGCTCTGCCCTAAGGTAATCTACATCTCATCAGTGGAATTCATCACTGTCACCATTTCCATTTCTGACTCAACATTAAAGTTAATGCTATTCTTTCCACCTTAAATGCTCTTCCTTATATCCAAAACCTGTCCATTAGTTTAGACTCAGTTCAGGTTCTATCTCCTTCTTCTCCAAGTATCCTGGGTCCAGGGCTCCCTTTTCCCTCTAATTTTTGTTGTTCAGTCATTTTTTAGTCATGTCTGACTTCATGATCTCACTTGGGGGTTTATCTTGGGCAAGACACTGCAGTTACTTGTCATTTCTGTCTCTAGCTCATTTTACAAATGGAAAAATGGAGGTAAGCAAAGTTAAGTTAGTTGTTAGTAAGTGTCTGAGGTTGGATTTGAACTCAGTACTTCCTGACTTAAGGTCTAGGTTTTCTATCCACCTAGCTCCCCCTAATTCTTGTTAGCTCTCTTGTTAGACACATCAATTAATGCCTTATCTTTTCCTGTTTTAATCTTGCTTTCCCAACCAGATTACATATTACATGAAGACAAAAATCATGCCTTGCAGTACAAATTGTGGTTCTCATTTCTATGGTGCTTCTGGAATGCTTTTTTAAAAATAGGAACAGAGCTGGAAAGGAACATTCACTCTGATTTTAAGACCATCAAGTCTAATTTTACTGTGTGTCTGACACTGCTAAGGCAAGATGTGGAAGAGCAGTACATTTAGAGCCAAAGGCTTCCAGTTTGAAACCCACCTCTGACTAAATCCACTGCTCTTTCCTCTATACCATCCTGCCTTAGCACAGTGTCTGGCATACAGTAGGTGCTTAATAAATGTTTATTGACTGATTGACAGTTTCTTTCTAGTCCAACACCACTATTTGACAGATGACAAAAGCTGGTGCTGTGAAAACACTTCTGCACAAAAGATTTTATCTGTGAAGAGAAAAAAGGCCATTTTAGGAATTGAATAATTGAGCCTGGCTGAAAGATTGGCTTTAGTTGAAGTTTCCTGATAAAGCTGAGAGAGTCATGGAATTTATATTTGGCAGAGAGCTTAAAGTATCCGTTCCCATTTCATGGAAAGGAAGATCCAAAAAAGAAATGACTTGTCTAAGATCACTCAATTACTAAGAAGCTTATTTCTTTGGACTCCAAATTCAGTGCATTTTCCTGAATTGCAAAGCCGGATCCCCAGGGCATCCTGATTCTGGAGCCCAGATCCAGGGACTTGTTAGAATTTGTTGTTCAGGCATGTCTGACATTTTGTGACCCCATTTTTTTTTTGTGTGTGTGTGTGTGTAAGAGGTAATTGGGGTTAAGTGACTTGCTCAGAGTCACACAGCTAGAAGTGTTAAATGTCTAAGGCCACATTTGAACTCGGGTCCTCCTGATTTCAAGGCTGATGCTCTATCCACTGTGCCATCTAGGTGACCCCATTTAGGATCTTCTTGCCAGAGATACTGGAGTATTTTGCCATTTCATTCTCTAGCTCATTTTACAGATGAAACTGAGGCACACAAGGTTACCCAGCTAGTAAGTGTTTGAGGAAGATTCACACTCACAAAAATTATTTTTCCTGATCTTCTATGCATCGAGCCACCTAACTTCCCTTGATCAGTCATACAGTGATTCCAGTTAAGACTGCCTGGTTTCAGACCCTGATGCTGCCATTGTGTGACCTTGGACAGTTATTTCTCTTGTCTGGGTCTCAGTTTCCTCACATGTAAAATGAAACAATTAGACCTCATTTAAAAATCCATGCTTTGTGTTTTGAGTGGGCATTTGGGCAGGTGGAGCATGGAGCCTGAGCCCATCTTTCTGGGGTTAGCTCGCCCCTCTCCCTCACACTTTCCATCTGACTCACAGCCTCGCCTGCTTTGTTCGCTTCCATGCCCCCAGCTCAGATCCCTTGTCCATACCATCCAAAGCCAGTCATTAAAGCCTTTTAGTCATGTTTCCATCTACAGCTGACACCCCCAGGCACTCTGTGTTGGCTGGGCTAATGGGGAATGAAAACAGAAATCTCAAGATATGTGGAAAATTCCTGCTGATGAGGTGAGAGACTGTGGGGTTAGAGCTGGGGGAGCAGTATCATTCTCCAGAGAAGGTTTTTTGGAAGCACCTCACCCTGAGCTGGCATGACCTTTTCTGTCTAATTCTCTAGGAGAATTGTAGTGTTATATGATTTAGAAGAAATAAATATGGAAGGAAACAAGCATTTATTAGGTGCCATGAACCATGCTAAGTACTTTACAAATGGGCTCACAACAGCCTTGAAAGCTAAGGATCAGTGTATCATTCTCATTCTACATTTGAAGAAACTGGGTAAAGCAAAAGGGCTTACCCAGAATTACATAGATAGTGAATATGTGAGGTGACTTTGAACTCCAGACGCAGTGTATAATTCTATGAAAGTGCTACCCCAAGAAATGAAGGAACTTGTCCAAGTCATAGATTGTGAAGACCGGGTATTTTAAAATCAGCCGGAGTCAGGAATTCAGGTTAGGGGAAAATCGTCAATCTTTATTCTCAGTGAAGAAAGATCAGAGGTGGAAGAGAATGGGCAATAGCAAGGTGTGCAGCTGAGTCAAGAAGCTAGCTAGACCAGCAGCCACACGACCAGCAGCTACCAGCATAGAACCCAGGCCAATCTCTCCCAGCCTCTCTTCCTGTCTCTCTGCCTCCACCCACCAAAATCGTCATTTCCTATACAACACATCAGGACTTGCACAGAGAGTGAGCAGGGACCATTCTTTAGCCAATCATGTATATTAATAGAGTATAGTCCAATTACTATTTAGCCTCACGTGCTTGGGACTTCAGTGCATCAACTCAAGCCTCAGCCCATTACAATAGATGGTCAGTAGTAAAGTGAGGATTTAAATTCAGATCTGTTGACTCCCAATTCGGTGTTCTTTCCATGTTGCTTAGTCTCCCAAACATAAGAGCAGGGAAGCCTCTTTCTGAGGTCAGTAGGATATACTATCATCCCTTGACATTCCCCAAAGGAGATCTTGTAGGATCCTAGAGCTGGAAGGCACCTAGAAATCACCTTTAGCTCCCTCATTTTAGAGATGGCGTATTGAAGCACAGAGAGCTCCTTATTCAAATTCACATAAAAAGCACATAACAGAAGAAAGGCACTAATTCAAGTCCTAGCACTCTTTAAGTACAAAGTTGTATCCACTGTTCTCTGCTCCTTCTTCATTAACTCTGCGCTATCTTCCCATTTTTTGGATTTGAATCCCACTCAAAACACAAAGCATGGATTTTTAAATGAGTTCTAATTGCTTCATTTTACATGTGAGGAAACTGAGACCCAGACAAGAGAAATAACTGTCCAAGGTCAAACAATGGCAGCATCAGGGTCTGAAACCAGGCAGTCTTAACTGGAATCACTGTATGACTCTGATCAAGGGAAGTCAGGTGGCTCGATGAATAGAAGACCAGGCTTGGAGTCAGGAAGAATAATTTTTGTGAGTGTGTATCTTCCTCAAACACTTACTAGCTGGGTAACCTTGTGTGCCTCAGTTTCCTCATCTGTAAAATGAGCTAGAGAAGGAAATGGCAAAATACTCCAGTATCTCTGGCAAGAAAATCCTAAATGGGGTTACCTAGACGGCACAGTGGATAGAGCATCAGCCTTGAAATCAGGAGGGAAAGAATCCTTGAGGGAAAGAAGTACCATGCTAAGTTTCTTTGTCTCTTCTCACAGATTGTTCATGTTATTCCTTTTCACCACTTCACAAAAACTGTAGTTCAGTGGTATATATTACTCTCTTCGCCGTGGCAGAAAATGCTAGAGACACAGATCCTGTCTTGCTGTTGTTGTTTGTCCTTTATTGTCAAAAAGGATCAGAACATCAGGGAGGGGATGCCATGATATGCAAATGAATTGGATTTTAGTGAGGGAGAGCTGGGCAGGGTCAGCTGCCTCACTTTCCCCTCCAGAGCCATCTAAGTCCAGTGGCAAGATATAGATCAAGAGGACTGGAGATGGCCCTGGATGCAATGGGAGACTTTGGTCTTTTAAAACTAAAGTCTTCAAGAGGTTTCAGTTTGATTGAAACCAATTTCTTGTCTTGCAAGACAAGATGCATGTATTTCGAATGATAAAAGTAACAGGATATCAAAGCTTTTGGATGAATGACATTATGGTCTATTCATCATGAATGCCTGAGAACATGAGAAATATATGAGTAAAGGCACCCTGGATAGAAGGAATTCTTGGGGAGATGATTTAGTAGAAAAGCTTGGAGATCCTTATGGGCAGGCTAAGAAATAGAATTGAGGGGGATAGAGCTTTGGGAAATCCGTATAGTAGGTGACAGAGAAAGTCTATTTGGATGAGGCAGGTGGCCAGCAATAAATTCATTTATGTCTAGATGTATGTAAGATGAATGTGAGAATTAGAAGAAATCTTAGAGACCAATAAGCCCAATCTTAATTTTATTATTTGTTATCTTTTTTCTTTAATTTTATTCCTTAAAATTAAAAAAAAAACTTGTTGCTCAATCTTGCCCTTTTGTTGTCCAGTCATATCAGTTATGTCTGATTGTCCATGACCCTTCTGGGGTTTTCTTGGAAAAGATACTGGGATGGTTTGCCATTTCCTTCTCCAACTCATTTCACAAATGAGAAATTGAGGCAAACAGAGTTAAATGACTTGTCCAAAATCATACAGATAGGGAGACACTTGTCTGAGGTCAGATTTGAACTCAGGTAGCATTCCTGACTCCAGGTCCTGGACTCTGTACCACCTAACTGCCCTTCCTTGCCTCTTGAGTTCATTTAAATATGAGAAGGGATCTGGATTTTTTTTTATTCCAGGTAAATAAATAAAGTATCTGGAAAACCAAGTTAATCAAACTATGAAAAATGAAAAATAGAAAATTACAAAAATATAGAAAATGTAAAGAAAATTATTAGAAACCACTTTGTCCTATTATAAGCCAAGAAAATGGACATCTTAAATGAAATGGATGGCTAGAGAATAGATATATAATAAGTAGAGAATAGTATAAATAACAAATATAATTTATACATAAATTTGTAAATTTAAATAAATATTATAAACAAATAATAAATAGAAAATATAAATAAACCTATTTCAGAAAAATAAAATGAACAAACTTTAAATGAACTCTCATAGAAAAAAGAAACCAGATGCATTTACAAATGAATTCTATCAAATATTTAAGAAATAACTAATTCAAATATCTATATGGTTTACAAAAATGAGAAAAGAAAGGGTGTTACCAACTTCTTCCATGATACAAATGTGGTCTTGATACCTATATTACAGAGAGACAAATCAGGAAAAAAAAACCCAAAACTATAAATCAAGATCCCTAATGAATAGGAACACCACAATTTTCAAGCAAAGAAGCTATAGTAACATATGAAGAAGATTGAAGAAGAGCAGGTAGGATTTATACCAGGAATTTCAATACTAGAAAACTATTAATATAATAGACTATATTAATAAGTGAAGAATCTGTGATTTCCAACAATGGAAACATCGATTGCAACCTATATGACTTCATAATTGGATCCTTAGGGAGTAGATCATGGCATCCGGGAGTTAAATGATATGTCCAGGGTCACTAAATCATTTCACAATCCTATCCTATTACTACATAGTTTCTTAAGGATAGAAACTCCAGTGAGACTCTTTTATTTACCAGATTCCTGGGCCATCGACTAGGTCTAATAATACAAAGAAAGTAGTGGTTGTCTTGTCCCCCTCTCCACTTCCACTCCCAATTTACAGATGAAGAAACAAAGGCTCAGAGGCAGCTAGATGGCACAATGGAGAGAGCACTAGCCCTGAGTTCAAATTCAGCCTTAGATACTTAATACTTCCTAGCTGTGTGATCCTGGACAAGTCACTTAACTGCCTTACCAAAAATAGATAAAGGGCTCAGAGAGAGGATGCAAGATCACTTAGCTAATTGATTACAAAAACCTAGGTCTTCAATTCTTCATTCAGTGAATTTTGCTCTTTCTTCTTTTTGCTCTTGGCGTAGGTTGACTCTTTTCTAAAGATCAAAAAAAAAAAAAAATCCACTAAACAAACCAAAAAATTCCAACTTTTCTGCAACCAACTGAGATGAAATCTGTGTCTCTTCCCTCCCAGGCCAGCTGACTAAGGAAGCTGACAATCAGCTAAGCTGACTAATGGCTAAAGGAGGACACTCCTCTCCCAGCTCCCTAATGTCTGATGGGTAGTGCATGTGCATTTCAATTAATAGCATGTGATCTATGACCAAGTCTCCACTCGGTTTCAACATGTGGTTGGTCATTTTTGGAAGAACCTCTTCAGAAATGAAGTCCCAGACAGTTTGTATTAAGTAGACTTGGCTCACCGACATAACCTTGGAGGCAAACGCCTACATTTGTGCACAGACTGGGATGAGGGGCCTGAGAAGGAAGGACAGTGGGCCCTTTGCTCTGGAGTCAGGGGGGAAACTTGTTCTGTTGCCCTTTGGGGGTCAGGTTTCTTGACCGGGTCCCCTGAGATTTGGCCTCCTGGGTGGGTAGATTAAGGTATTATCCCAGTCTAAGTAAAAGGCCTGTGAGCCCCCCACCAGAGCAGGGTTTCTGAGGATAGGAACTGTCTCTAAGAGCTCTCTGTGACAGTGAATCACCTCAGCTGGGGAGATAGCTACACTATGCATTTCTCAGGCTGTCCCAGCCCTAGACTCTCTCCCTCCTATGTGACCCCTTACGGGCTACTTCAGCCGGGTCTGACTTTCTCTCTGAGTGGAGGTATGGGGTCTGTTAATAATTGCCCCACCCAAAGGGAAAAGGCAGCAATAGACCCATAATGAGAGTAGTACCATTAATGAGAATACTAAATACCAGTTTGACCTTCCATGGTTTATCTAGGGATATTTAACTCTCGGGGGACCAATAGCCTTCCCAGGTCAGGACTTTATCTTCCCATCCCAGAGTGAAGCCCTGTATCTCCCCCATAAGTCTGAGAGCTCCCTGAAGAAAGAACATGGATGTCTCCTACCAGCCTGAGGCTCTCTGAGGTCAGTGACTGCTCTCCCCATGAGATTAGGGGTTCTTTGAGGGAGAGCAAATATCTTTCACCCTGTGAACTCCTGAGCTCAGGGCCTATCCTCCCCCCCCCCCCCCCCCCTCCCAGAACCTCTGCAGGACAGAGATTTTGTTTTGGGGTTCATAGAGGTAACTCCGGGAGCAGGGTCTTAACTATTTTTCATCAGACCCAGAGCTCCCAGGGAACAAGAACTCTGCGTGTCTCCCTGACCGGACCTCCCTCCTCCAACCCCCACCCCTACCCATCATCAACCATTGCGTGCTAATCAGAATGAGTATCTAGGCCAGATTGTCGACTTATTGAGGAATGGATTGGCTTTACTGAAATTTAACTCTGTCCTGAGTCTGGAGGCCAATTCCTCCCCCTTCCATCTCTGCCGACCACCCTCCCTCCTAAATGGCTTCTGCGGCATTCTGTATAGGGGCCCTTGGGTAGAATTAGAGCCCAATGCTGGTGGCATGCAAATATATGCAAAATGACCCTCTCGGTTTTTCTACCAGGACTGCAGGGGAGCTGCAGGGTCACGAGCCTGGGAAGGCCGGCCGTGTTTCCTCCCATCTCCCCTGGGGGAGGCCTGAAGCAGCGAGAGGCTTCCCCAAAGCACCTGCTCTTAACCAGCGGGCCCCAGCCGCCAGCCCCCGGACTCCCTCGTTCACCAGGGCACGGGGCTGTCCAAGACTGAATGAGGGTGATTTATGGAAAAGCCCCTTCACACAACAGGCGGATTTTCCAAGCCTCATTGGCTGCTCTGGTTTCAGCCTTCATTAAGGGGAGTTAGGGACAATGGAGGAGGTGGGGGCGAGGGGCCCGGCACATTCAACACTTCATCTCTTCTCACTGGCCACTCCATCAAGGCCCCACTCTCACCCTCCTTAGACTGACCCAAGGCAAAACTATTAAAAATTTTTAATGCCTCTCCCCTCCAACCCCCTCACCCAAAGACTCACTGCTTAGCAAAGCCTGACTCCAGCAAAATAAAACCTCTTATAAATTTCTTAGGAAGTTGACAAGGTGATTCTATCCATGTCCCTGCCTCCAGGCAAAATAGGGTCACTGGTCCAACCTAGAAGAGAAGAGGAGCTTTCCTGTGTTTTAGAGGGAAAAGAATTCCACAGCTGTGTTTGACCACTCTACCTAATATCTTACAGGTGGGATTTACTAGTCTGGAAGTTGTCCTCAAACCCATCATTCTGCAGATAAAAACTCTGTGTTCTTCAATAAGAAAGACAACAACAGTCCTCCAGCTCTTAGGGTCTTAAGACATCAGAGCTAGGAAGGAGATTAGAGCGTAGAATGTCAGGATGTAGAGTTTTAGAATGTTAGAACTGAGAACTAGAAGGCCAGGGTTGGGAGGGGCCTTAGAATATAAGATATTAAAGCACAAGATGTAGAATGTTGGCAGGGAGGGAACTTAAGAATTATAATGTTCAAACGCAGGACATAGAGCTGGAAGGGACCTCAGAGAATATCTAGTTCCAATACTCTATGAAAGAGGAAAGAAAGATTCAGAGTAGGAAAATAACTTGTCCAAATCTACCAAGTTAGTTCATCAGAACAAAATCTATTAGCAGATTTTCTGTATCCTAGATCTTTCCACTGCACCTCATACTTCTTTCTTACTTCAAAGTCATCAAGTGTTCAAGGACGGGGAAGTCAAACAAGTGATTTCTCAACGTTTTTAATGGAAGGAGGCAACCTTTCTAATGTGGAAATGCTCTCAGATAGTGACCAGCTGATGTGTGTATAACATTTCGTCTGGGAGGAAACTAAAGAAACCTAATATACTTACTACTCCTGCCCTCTGTTAGCTTACTATTAGGGGAGAGATATTCCAATGCAGATTGAAAATCATTCCTATCTGTTCATATGGTGCAATTCTTGGCTTTGTCCTCCCATACTTTTAACACTGGGCACAATGAAAGAAACAGTTAACTGACAATATTAGGTCATCTGTGTTCTTATCCAGTGAGGAGAAGAGATAGGATAGGATGCAGTGCTAGTGGTAATTGGTGTGAGAATCGAAGTGGGGAATCCCCCTGGTCATCGTGGCAAACCCGAAAAGTCTGAGTGGCAGAAAAGAGATTTATTGTTCACTAGGAGGGAGGCTTTCTTAGTGGGCAGAATTCCTAATGAGGAATTTGGCAAAGATGTGTTTAACAGACCCCTGGTTATGTGGGCAAAATGTCGGTCTGAGGCTGGGAGTTGTCTGGGCTAATCAATAAAGGATCATCAGACAGAGATCTCCAATGGAATTGAAGGCTTTTCCCAGAATCTAGGAACCCCCCTAAGGGGATCTGGGCCACTCTCAAAAGATTCAGTGGAGGGTGATGTGACCAAGATCTCTAATTGGATGAAGTCACTTAATTTGGGAAGGGCTTGTCTGGGAAGCTATGGGGGCCCCCCCCACAAAAGTTACATTATTTTCCCCCCAAATATCTCCGTTTACATGAGATATAACCTGGGAGCTCACAAGAGAAAGAGATCTCTGTGGACTGACTTGGTTAGGGAAGGGCTGCTTTCTTTCCCTACCTTTCTCCTTCTGTTTCTGCCCATCCTTTCTTCCTTCCTTTCTCCTTCTTCCCTCCCTACACCCTTCTCTTTTTTCTTTCTTCTCTCCTTTCCTTTTTTCTTCCTCTCTCCTTTCTTTTTTCTTCCTCCTCCCTTTCTTCCTTCTCTTTCTATGCCCTCTCTTTCTACCTGCCTTTTCTCCTTTCCTCTCTTTTCCTCTATCCTTCCTCCCTTCTTTCTTTCTTCTTTCTTCCCTCCCTCCCTCCTTCTTCCTTCCTTTTCCTTCTCCTTCCCCTTCTCCCTTTCTTACTTTTCCCTTCCTCCTTTCCTTCCCCCACTCCTCCCTTTATTCTTTCTCTCCTTTATGTTCCAGGTACTGATGATAAGAGACAAAATGTTCTTTGCTCTCAGGAACTCACATTCTCCTAGAAGGAAATAACAGGGTTACCAATAAATAAATACAAGATAAATTATACAAAAAGGAATGGAAGGAAGGGGCACTAACTTTAATATCCCTGTGTAGGAAATCAACTTGACTTGGGTCTTAAAGGATAGTTCATTCTTGGTTATGGGAAGGAGGAACAGCATGGACAAGAGTATAAGGGGACCACACTCATGAATCATAAAGTTCCTTACCCTGTGGGGCCAGATATTGTTCACAATTTGATGGAAAACGAGTGAACGATATGTTCTGAAACATAGTAATGATGACAGCCAAGTCATGATGACTTTCCTTGGGAGAAAACAGGACTAGATGGGGCCCCAGAAGTTGTTTATATATTTTATTTCCTAACAGCCTGAGTTATCCAAGTTTAGAGTTGGAGCAGGACTTTGTAAATAAAATTGAAAGGCACAAGTACATATCCACACAGAAATGCACACCTAAAAATAACAGACTGGTCTTTGTTGACTCAGATGAAACAGAAAAGCAAACTTGGGTTCAATAATAGGAAGAACTTGTTGGCCATTAATTCTGTCTAACAGAGGCTTCTTCATTTAACTTCCCCATCCCCCGAGGTAGGCAAGAAAACAAGCTTTTTATTAAGCATTTACTGTGTGCCAGGCATTGTGCTAAATGATAGGTTTACAAAGTCTATCAGCCCCCTTCCCCCCAAATCAATCCCTGCCTTCAAGGAGTTTACATTCTAATATTTAATTTTTAAATTTTCCTTTTGTCATAAAATATAATTTTATATTTGTTTTTAATAATTTTGAGTTTTAAAATTTGAGGTCCAGATTTTATTCCCTCCTCCCCACCCCCACTCTCTAGTAAGAAGGCATATGTGAAGTTACATGTCCTTAAAATCATATTGTGAAAGAAAACATAGATCTTCCCCCCCCCTCCCCCAAAAAAACCCTCATGAAAAATAAAGTTAAAAAAAATAATTCTTTTTCTGGGTACAGATTAGCCTTTTTCATCATAAGTCCTTCAGAGAAGTCTTGGATCATTGTAAGAATAGCAAAATCATTCACAGCTGATCATCCTACAATATTGCTATTAACTTGTACATAGTACATTTCACTTTGCTTGAGTTCATGGAGGACTGAGAGCATCCTGCTCATCATTTCCTATAGGACAATAATATTCCATCACAAAAGGAATTTACATTCTAATGGGGAAAAGTAATACATAGAACTAAAAGGAGGTTTGCTGGGCAGAAGGTACTTGAATTGGATGTGATGGAGAAGGATTATTGGATATAGGATGAGAAAGGATCAAATAGTTTATTTTATTTTCTTATTTAATTTTTCTTAATTTATTTTATTATCTAAATTACATTTTACTTTTATTAATAATAACAGCTAATATTTACATAGTACCTACTATGTGCCAGGTACTGTGCATCAAAAGTATTATCTCATTTGATCCTCATAACAATTTGGAAGATAGGGACTATTATTATACCCACTTTACAGTGAAGGAAACTGAGGCAAACAGAGATTGAATGATTTGCTAAGGGTCACACAGATAGCAAGTGTCTGAAGTCACACAGGAACTCAGGTGTTTGTAACTCTAGACCCAATGAGCCACTTAGTTGCCTCCAGATTATTGATGTCTTCTGTGTTTACATGATGTTAATTTCCTACATTAGGGTGGCAGCATGATGTGGAAGATAGGACACTGGACTTAATTCAGAAAGACCTGGATTCAAATCCTGCTTTGGATATTTAGTAGTTGTATGACTTTGATTATGCTTAACTTTTCTGTGCTTCAATTATATTTTATCTGTAAAATGAGAGGGTTAAATGGCCTCTAAAGTCCCTTCCAGCTCTAAATCTATAGTCTCCTGGACTCTTTCTCAGTTAGCTATCCCTTTCAGCAAAAATTTTGAAAAGAGAGAAAAAAAGTTAAGTAAAAACCAAGGACCAGGTATATGCAATATCCCAAGCCTGTAAATATTATTAATAAATAGATAATAAACAAATTCTCTGCATTCAAAGAAAGGAAATTATTTTCCTCAAATCCTTCCTGGTAGAAAAGGAACTCAAGGTCCAGTGAGAGGGAAAATGATTTGTTAAAGATTACATAAGCTAATTAAGTACTAGAAACAGGGTTCAAATTCAGGTCTTCTGACTTTTTCCTTACATCAGCTTTAAAATGGAGAATAAACACCACAACAGAAGACAAGAAATATATGAATTATTGCCAGATAAACTATATAGACAATAATTGTTGTAAGGTCTAGAAAAGAGATAAATCATATTAGGCTTGAGAAAAAGAATAAGTTGTATCTGAGATGAGTTTCAAAGAATGGCTTAGATTTGGTTTTAGCTGGAATGGGAATGGAACTCCCTGTCACTTGCCACCTCTGTGACATGGGGTATATCAACTCATCTGTAAAATAAGAAAGAGTGGGCCAGATGGCCCCTCAGGTTGTGATTTTATGATGTCACTTTTGGGGATATTATAAAGGGAATTCATGCTTCATCCAGCTTTGAGGTTGCTTCCAATTTTGAATTTCTGTGATTCTATTGTAAAGATTAAGAAGAGCTCCATATATGTAGAGAGACCCATGTGTGGCAAGGACTCTGTCTTTGTGGGTGGCTTAAAGAGAAGCAGAGTATAGACATCTCTGGCTTCTTCTCCCATCACCCTTTTCCAAGGGAAACTTTCATTTCTGCCAGGAGAGAAGCAGTAGATTAAGGCTAGAGGTCACCACTTTGCTCTTCTCAGAGAGAAATATCTATTATATAGAAGTATATATACTTTAAAAGTTGTTTGTCTAGGAGATATAATTGGATTTCATCTAACTTTTAATTGCTTTGTCATACTGAGGGGAAGGAAGACCCCAAGATCTATATCCAAGGCTTGATTCCTTTTCTACCTAATTTCAGTTCCATAATGAACATGCAGAATCAATAGCAATCTTATTTATCCAAATCACAGCAAAGCAGAAATCAGAGAAGGTCTATAAATGAGAGTATAAACTAGATAATTAATTGTGAAGAAACTCTCTTATTGGAGCCCTATAACTCAGTTCAACCAAGAGAGAAACGACCTGGCTCTCACCCATGGGAAAATTCCTCGAAGTCTCCACAGTAGAGTAAACTGGGAATAGGGACATGATAGATGGAGTGTGTCAGCTTCTCTTCCGTCTTCCCAAAGTCTTTTTCCTTTGGCAACCTGAAGTGAAGTTCCTTTGGCCTCTTGCATTTTCCTTCTTGAAACTGAAACTGACTTGGTGAAGATGATGGTTTGGAGACTCCTGTTTGAAGAGTCCTCAGAGTGGAGATTGGTTGAGAACTGAAGTTCTCTCCTCTTGTCAACTCTACTCTGCCCCTCATTCAGGGAAGAGTACATATTGGGTTTTGGTACAGGGATTATACTATTATGTTCCTGAAAACTCCCATGTTCATTACTCAGCAAACTCTGATGGCTCTTGATTGTCTTCAGGATCAAATACAAAATGCTTTGCTTGGAATACAAAGCCTTTCATAACTTAAACCCCTTCTACCTTTCTAGTCTTCTAATGCCTTACTACCTGCCATGTATACTCTGAGATTGAGTGACACTGACTTTTTTGCTGTTCCATGAACAAAATACTCATTTCTCAGCTCTGGGCATTTTTTTTCTCTCCCCCTGCCCCCAAATTAATTAATTAATTATTTTTTAAAATTAAAGCTTTTTATTTTAAAAACATGTGCATGGGTAATTTTTCAACACTGACCCTTGCAAAATCTTGTGTTCCAAATTTTCCCCTTCTTCCCCCCACCCCCTCCCCTAGATGGCAGGTAATCCAATACATATTATATATGTTAAATACAATCTATGTATACATATTTATACTTGTTGCACAAGAAAAATTGGATCAAGAAGGAAAAAAAAACAGAAAGAAAACAAAAATGCAAGCAAACAACAACAGAAAAAGTGAAAATGCTATGTTATGGTCCACATTCAGTTCCCACAGTCCTCTCTCTGGATGTAGATGGCTCTCTTTATCACAAAATTATTGGAACTGATCTGAATCATCTCATTGTTGGAACGAGCCATGTCCGTCAGAATTGATCATCATATAATTGTGTTGCCATGTGCAATGATTTCCTGGTCCTGCTTATATCACTTAACATCAGTTAATGTAACTCTCCCCAAGCCTCTCTAAAATCATTCTGCTGATTGTTTCTTATAGAACAACAATATACCATAACTTATTCAGCCATTCTTCAATTTATGGGCACCCACTCAGTTTCCAGTTTCTTGCCACTACAAAAAGTCCCCCACAAACATTCTTGCACATACAGGTCCCTTTCCCTTCTTTAATATTTCTTTGGGATATAAGCCCAGTAGTAACACTGCTGGATCAAAGGGCATGCACAGTTTGATAACTTTTTGAGCATAGTTTCAAATTGCTTTCCAGAATGGCTGGATCCCTTCACAATTCCACCAACAATGTATTAGTGTCTCTGGGTATTTTTTTCTCTCTTTCCCTCTTGGAACACTTTTCTACCTCCTCTCTTTTTACTGGTTTCTCTGGTTTCCTTCAAGGTCCCAAATGCCATCTTCTAGAGTGAGGGTGGGGAATGTCCTGCTCATGGGACATATAGAGGCCGTGAAATCAGTTCCTAAGGCAATCTTAGACAATGATGAGCTAAAAGTTCAATAACCCCTACTGCTTGAGTTCTATAAATTGATAATTTTATATGGCCTGTGAACACTATTTTAAATATTCAAATGGTCCTTGGCAGAAAAAAGATTCCCCACCCCTGTTCTAGAGGAAACCATTTCCAATTGCCTTAATTCTAGTGCTTTTCTTCTGAGGTTAATTATTTTCCATTTATCCTTTATATGGCTTATTTGTGCATGTATGTTTATTGTCTTTCCAATTACTTTGTAACCTCCTTGAGGGCAGAAACTGTCCTTTTCCTCTTTATGTATTCACAGTGCTTAACAATGTCTGGCATGTAGAATGTACTTAATAAATGTTTATTGCTTGATTGATGCCCTGAGTAGGTAGCATATTATAAATCAATAACAAATCAACCAGTCCATATTAAAATCCTTCAGAAGGTACTGCATGGAATATAAAAAGAGGCAGAGAGCATCCACTTCTGTTTAACAAATATTTATTCAATGATCCCTCCCCAACAACCTCCTACAAACATACCTTTAAGTGTATATAGAAGCACTTCCAATTCTTGATTTGGAAGAAGTCCTGGGTTAGAATCTTGTCTCTCCTGCCTCATGGATTCATATGTTTATATCTGGAAGCAAGAATATGCTTGAGTTAGCTCAAAATGACAGCTCAGAGCTAATTGTTAAATTTTCAGTGTGATCGTTTATACTTCAGAAGTTGACAAATGCTATAAATCAGGTCAAAGTGATGGAGAACTGTTAAAAATGCAAATTCAACATGAACTTACATGAATTGATGGAAAACAAAGTGAGCAGAACCAGGAGAACAAAGTCCAGTGCACAGAATGCCAAGTTTGGAATTAGGAAGACCTGAAGTCAAATCTGGCCTTAGATACTACCTAACTGTGTGACCTTGGGCAAGTCACTTAACCCCATTAGCTTCAGTTTCCTCATCTGTAGAATGAGAAGGAAATAGTATACTCCACATCTTTGCCAAGAGACCCCCCCCAAAAAGGATCATGAAGAATTGGACATGACTGAAATAATTGAACAAAAAACATGTTGTAAACTACTCTAAGACTTTGGGATACCATATATACAAATATATAATATATACACATAAATACATGTATTCACAAAGTATTTACATTATATATGCACAAGTATATACATATCTTAGTATATATATATGTTTGTATAGAATAAATATATACTAATAAAGTCTATTTTAAGTAAGGAGAGAGATACTAACAAAGGAATCAGGAAAGGCTTGATGGTGGGGATTGACTGGCTCTTGAAGGATGGAGGAATTCTAGGAGTATGAGGTGACTAGGGAGTGCATTCCAGACCCGGGCCAGTGCAAAAGAACTTATTCGAGGTGGAATGCCAAGTGGCTGAGATGGGATTTGAACTGAGCTCACAATTTCTTTATTTCATTGTTGAGGAAATGGAAGTCCAGAGAGGCAAATGAATTAGAGAAGGGAAAGGAGAGAGAGAGAGATAAAGAAGGAGAGATGGTGAGAGGGAAGGAGAGAGACAAAGAGAGAGGAGAATGAGACAGAGATACATACAGAGGAGAGACAGGGAGAGACAAGAGAAGGAGAGAGAGAGGGAGAAAGAGACAGAGACAGAGAAAGAGAGAGAGGGGAGAGAAAGAGAGAGAGAGAGAGAGAGAGAGAGAGAGAGAGAGAGAGAGAGACAAGATACTCAGAGGAAAGAAAGTAGAAAAGAGAGAAGAGACAGAGAGAGTAAGAGGGAGAGACAGACAAGCAGAGAGAGGGAGAAAGAGGGAGGGGAGGAAGGGAGAAAAAGAGAAGAGAAGGGAAGAGTTTTGTGATCTTGGTTAAGTCATTTCTCTTCTCCAGATCTCAGTTTACAATTTATATAAAGTTGGGAATCTCTCCAAACTGCCTTCTAGTTTTGTCTTTTGAGAATTTTCTAAGTGCCATTTTTTTTTTTTTTGTGACTGGTAAATTTAATGTCCTTGGAGCTGAGCCTGGGAAGAGGGGGGGGGTGAAGGGGGGCGGGGATGGCTCGTCCTTGTAGGTTCCCCTGTAATGGAAGTGACATCTAGTGGTCTGAGCAAGTACTGTCAAATTGTTCCTCTCTCCCCCCACCCCCCACTTCAGGATTGGTCCTTAGCTATCCCTTCCCTCTCTTCTCTGTCTGAGGTGCTCCCCCCTCCTCTATCTCTGCCTGGACTATAGTTTGGAGAGCTCTCCCAAGTGCTGATGATGGGAAGAACCTATTCTTGGCTGAGTGCCAGCCTAGGACCCCATCCTTAGGGTGTGTGTGTGTGTGTGTGTGTGTGTGTGTGTGTGTGTGTGTGAGAGAGAGAGAGAGAGAGAGAAAACCTCTCTACTGGGGGGAGCGGGCAGTGATCAAGGGGCTGGGATCAAGGCCTGAGCATTCCTAACTTGGGAAAAACAGATTCTCCATAAATTATCCCAGACCCAATACACTTTTCCCTTTCTCACTCTTCCTATCTGTTCTCTCTCCCTAGTCCTCCCTTAGTACTGCAGAGGCTTCTGTTTGTGCTGTCCCGAGTCTCCAAAGTCTGATCCAGCCCCAGGGGAAACAATTTACAGACCCACACTGCTGAGTCATCAGAAACCTGCCACAGCTGTTGCTCTTGCAATAGTTTATGTAAGATTCAAGGAGACGCTGGTGTTGATTCGTCTGGCTCCAGGCACTCTAGAAGGACCCTAGACTGCCCTCCCAGAGGATAAGAAGGACTTCCTCAGGCTTCTAGAGAGAAAGACTAGAGTGGAGCTCTGGGGAGGAGGGAGAAGAAAAAAACATAAATCCCTACCCTTAGAGAGCTTCTAGTCTCCTAGTGAAAGGAAGTCTATGTGCTCAAGGAGCCCCCAGTCCTAAGTCCTGTAACTTGCCTCTAGACTTCAGGGAACATTTCAGTCATCTTGGGCACACAGAGTCCTTTGTCCTCCCAGACTGTTAGAGAAAGACATATTTCCTGTCCTCAGGCACCTCCTAGTCCAAAGAAGGGTTTGTGGAGGCGAGGAAGCCGGGAAGGGAGCTGGAGGTTCAAATTAAAATGAAGGGGTCAGATTTAGTGTCTCCAGCTCTAAATGCTTTTGGGGGAGGAGGGGGAGCGGTTAGGATAAGGGGGTGGGGAAGTGATGTTTCCTGCCCTCAGGCAGTTGTACGCCTTGGACACACAGATAGGTCTGCAGGCATATGAAACAGATTTGGGGCAGGAAACAAAGAAACAGACCACCCAGAAATGAATCTTTTCCAAACTGATTCTTTAAGGGCTGGCTAGGTAGGGGCATTATTGAATGGAGTGGGAGCACTGAAAGTGGAGAGATGGCTTGTAAAAGAGCAATCAGATCCCTCTGGGGTTAATCTGGGAAGGCTTCCCGGCTGCAGTGCCCATTATAAACGGCCTGAGGGCAGGGACCTGGGATTGATTTTCTCTCTGAATCCTTAGACTGATGGTGGCCCCTCAGGGGGTTGAATAAACTCTCTTCGATGGAGTGAAGAGACTTAATTCAGTGTTTGGCTGGACTGGGAGGGGGGAACCCCAACCTCATTTGTGGAGCCTATCTCCCCTGCTGCTCGGGTGAGGAGAGCTCTGCAGGGCTCCCAGGGCCCCTTCCGGGGACAGAAGCTTTGGGACTGATCCCTGCTGGAGAGAGTCCTGGCCCTGGCTCTGAGCAATAAAGGGGATTAGGCCGCCAAGGGAACCGTGGTTAGAGTTGTCATGGAAACTGGACACGCCTCCATTTCCCTCCCAACCAGGCAACGAGGAGGACCTTCACCCCACAATTTAAGGGCTTGCCTCGATGCGGCTCTTTCCAGGGTCCTTGTCCCTTGCTTGCTCTCATCTCCTCGATCCCATGCTTCCCATAAAACCCCCTCTTGACCCTCTTCTTCCTCCCTCCTCTCCAAATACCTGGGCCTTGGTATCAAAGAATTCTGAACCGTTCTGGGATCTTGGATGATAGCTAGCCCAAACCTTTCTTTCTTTCTTTCTTTCTTTTCTTTTTTTTTTTTTTAACATATGAAGAAACTGAGGTCCAGTCCACTTCATTAAGGTTACCCATCAAGAAATAAGCAAAATCGGAATTTGAACTCCAGTATTCTTTCCATTACGATAGGTGCCTGCTCCACAGTAGGTGCTTAATAAATACTTTTTTGATTAACTGAATTATCTCCTAAAATCTAGTTTTGGGTCCTGGATCCCTTTGGCTGACTGGTGAAGCCTCTGGACCCTGTCTTGAAATATTTTTTAAATGTACTATATAAACTGTATAGAAGTACAAAGGTGGCTAATTCATTTATCTAAATTTTTTTTAATTCATGTGATCCAGATCAAGAATTATTTAAGTATGTTTTACTTGGGTCTCCATTTCTTTTGTCTTTTCCATCTTGTCCTCACATTTGTAAAGTTTCTATCTCTGACCTTTTAAGGCTTTGTTCCTAATTGGTATTTGAAATACAAGGCTCATATAGGGGTTTTTGTTTAGTTGTTAGTAGGACTGATGTCTTTTGTTTTTATATCACATTCATTGTTAAAAATACACTCCTTTCCTTAAACAGAGAGCCTTGTATCTGTAACAAAAAATTAAAAACAAAGAAACAAGGAACCAAAAAAAAAATTAGCAAAACTCACACACTGTTAAAGAAGCTTTAAGCCCTTAGTTGGTGCAGGTGAAGGTGATCTTGGAAAGGAGTCAGGAAGTGTGATCGTTGGTCGGATTACAACACCCTACATGTCACCTATGTAAAAAGCCAGTTCCTGCTACATAGTTTTGTTGTCACTCCCCTTTCCCATTGATTTTCTTACTTCTATACAGTTCTAGAGACACAGGTCGTCCTTTGTCCCATTCTTTCCATGAAAACACCTCCCTTTCCTTCTGTAGATCTCAGATGAAAACACCATTCCCCCAGAAAGCTTTCCCTGAGACAAGTTATCCAGTTTCTAGGAAGGAGATGTCTCATATTATTATCATCCTGCATTATTTCTCTGTAGTTTTGGTTATTAGCACTAGTCTCATTTGTTGTATGCTTTATTTCTTGAGTGAAAATGGGGAGGAAAAATATATTAAAGATAAGGAAAAAGTTGTCTTTCAGCCAATCAATATCAATCAATAATATTTGTGATTGCATTAATTTATGCATTCAAAATTATTTCTTAAGTATCTATTGCTCTTAAAAATTTATTTAAATATAGATTTCTGTTCCCATTAGGGAATGCTAGTACATCAAAAATGGATTAACAAGAGGTTAAATAGGAAATATGTTCTATCATCAATCCACTGAAGTCACCTTCTTTCACTGCTTTGATAGTTCTAAGATTTTTTAATGTTGCTTACTTTTTATTATTGTGATATCTGGTAAATTGTTCTATTTTGTACAAATCTTTGCAGGTTTCTTCAGATACTTTCATAGTTAACATTTGCTATGGTGCAATAGTATTGATTTGGCACAATCAATGGATATTCACTTTCCTTCTAGTTCCTTGCTACTATGAAAAAGTACTGCTATAAATATTTTTATATTTATGGGATTTTTTCCCCTCTGTCTCTAATATCCTTGCAGGTATTATATCTAGTAATGATATCTCTGAATCAAAGATTCAGTTTGATAACTTTAAAAATATAATCCCCAATTATTTTCCAAAATATTTGAACCAATTATATCTCTAGGAACAATGCACTGGTGTGTCTCTCCAAATGTGCCACTTTTATGATTCCTCATTTTTGCCAATCTGATGTTACCATGTATCACCGTGTTTCCACTTGATTTTTATTTTAAATTAAATTAATGTTAAATTGTTCTACCATCCACAGCCACATAACCTGATCAAATATCAGGAGAATATTTATGTCAAAAGCAAGGGTTTACTATATGGAAGCAACCTGGATTCACTGAAAGATTGACACAAATTTTCCAAATGCAATACTATGTATTCTCTTCCTTCTACTACCCAGGTCACTGTCCGTCACTAGCATTTGTCTAAAAGAGATCTATGAATGGAATAACTTAATTACCTTTCCATCCAACTGTATCTGGGTAATAGGAATTCTTCATCCAATGGGTTTTTCCTATGTGTATTATTAGGTGAAACTCTTTGAAGTCTTCCAGGCTCATCTGCAAACAAAGTATATCTGGAGAACATCATCCTCTATAGGGAACATCTCTTTTATTTGTACTTGACAGAAGACAATCTCCATGTCACTGA
The DNA here is from genome assembly GCF_902635505.1 of Sarcophilus harrisii. NCBI lineage: Eukaryota > Metazoa > Chordata > Mammalia > Dasyuromorphia > Dasyuridae > Sarcophilus > Sarcophilus harrisii. Next base: position 268,962,101 of record NC_045429.1, on the reverse strand, counting down.
TAAACAAACACTTTTGGCTAGCATATGTGTCTCTGTTTTGTACCTTGTTTAATATTAATAATCAGTGTTAATATTGGTAATTGTTGAGCTAGTGTGGTATGGCATATTTCAATCCCAGTTCAAAAAAGCTTTGTGATCCAGGGTAAATCACTCACCCTCATTCTCTGTTTCTTCATGTATAATAAAGTGGTAATAATAATAATAGCACTTACCTCACAAAAGTTGTTTTAAGGCTCAGATGAGTTAATACAGATAAAATACTTTGCAGACTTTGAAACATTATAAAAAAAGATTAGCTATTATTGTTGTGATTACTATTTTTAATGAAAGGATAGCTGAATAAAGTGATTTTTAATTGCATCTATCAAAGAATCATATATATATAATATATATATGATCTAACTTGTTAGAGAGCCTTTAAGCCTGTATTTTTTTAAATTTTGTTTTTCAACGATCAAACATCCATTCTTTTCCTCCCTTTCCTTCCTATCACTGGGAAAAAAGAAAAACAAAACTTTAAGGCTGCATTTTCCTTTCAGTCAAATGCTTTTCAATAATCAACAAACAATAAACACAGTGGGATCTTGTACTCTATGCTTCATCAATTGTGTCATTGTAGGTAGGGTGGGCAAATTTCTAAGGCTCCTCTCTTTGCCATTTACTGCCTGTTGTTCAGCTGCTGATTTTCCTGGGAAGTGGAAATCTCTAAATTGACTGACTGGGTATATAAAATTAAAGAATAACCTGAGCAGAATATTTTTAGCTCTGGTTGGTTAGCTGGTCTAAGAACTGACTCCTTTCTTTCTCTAGCCTATTTCTTGAACCTAGAATGGGAAAAAAAACAATATTTCTTCCATAGATTAAAGTTGATTCTGTTCTCTACAACACAAAAGACATTAGTTGTAGTGATGTAATGGAGCTGAGAAGAAGCTGCCAATGCCTTCCAAAATCTTACCCCACCCCACCTCTACTTCACAATGCCTGAAATCCCTCTATTAGTGATTGATTCTTTTGTGGAAGAAGTAAGCTCCATCACTAATTACTGCAAGACATGTGCAAAGATATCCTGCCTGCTTCTGGCTGACCATGTGTGACAGTTCATTGCTTAGGTGTTTTGAAGATAACGAAGCTATTATGATGCTTTCAGATGGACACTTGTGGCTGAGCATTGAAAGACCAGAACACTTTGATGGTGCAAGAGCAATCCTTTTATTGCCTATTGAGCAGAAAGAGTTGATGACTCAGTAGACCTTAAAAGAAGTTGTTTCACCTCCGACTCTTCTTTTCTTGAAACTATGCTTTTTTAATTTAATTGTTGAGTTGTTTCAGCGGTATCTAATTCTTTGTGATCCCATTTTCGGATTTCTTGGCAAAAATATTAGAATGGTTTGCTGTTTCCTTCTCTAGCTCATTTTACAGATGAGGTACTAAGGAAAACAGGGTTAAGTGACTTCCCTATGCTAGTCAGTATCTGAGTCTGGCTTTGAACTCATGAGGATGAATCTGCATTGACTGCAAGGCCAATTCTCTATCCCCTTTACCACCTAGGTGCCCTAAGGACCTTCACAGCTCTAAACCTATTATAGTTATATGACCTTGGGCAAATCTATTAACCTCTACTTGCCTCAGTTTCCCTATCTATAGAATGAGATAATAGTAGTACTTATCTTTCAAGGTGGCTGTGAGAATCAGATGAGATAATATTTGTAAAGTGCTTAACCCAGGGCCTAGAATACCATAGGTACCATATAGATTATAATTATTATTACTATTATTATCCTATGAATTTGAAGATGTGGTCTGCTATAGAGAATTTTCTGTAGAAAGACTGAAATGTATCCAACATAAATTAGACAGTTCTCTTTAATAGTAAGCTCTTTTCTAATATATTTCAGATGTTATCTGTGGCCCCAAAACTCTAGGCTCACATGGCCTTGGTCCAATCTTGAAGGACGATCTCAAGAAGGTAATTCTCTCTTAATTTGGGTAATTGTCTTTACTTGGAATTGCTCCAAGAAAATCTCTTAATATACTCATATATAGTTTTCTCCAAATGTGGGTTAAAGAGTGTCTGGCTCCTGTACAGTTACTCAATATACCATATGCATATCAAGGACAGGACAGTTTTTATTTTAACCTATAGAAAACATTCAAAGCATTCCCAGATTCAAAGGATTCCCAAAAACCTATAAGCAGATAAGAAAATACACAAAACATTAAAATAGTCCATCATTAACTCCTGGAAAGGATCTAAAGTTATAGTTGCCTTGGGTGGGGTAACCCATTGACATTTCAGTGAGTCTCTCTTTCCCATAGATTCCTATGAAGCCTTCTCTTCCCGTATCCCAACATTCATAGTACCACTCTGTGGTTTTGACCACTCCAGAAAGCTAAATATACTTTGGTATCCTCAAAATGTTCATCTCCATACCATCAGACCTGTGCCATGTGAATGATTCACTGGATTTGCTCTCCAACTATGATGTGGTCTATAAACTATGAAGATTAGTTCTTTCTTTAAGAATATAATTATGTCAGGAAATTTCGTTCTCTTTTTAAAATTACTGATTCCTGAGTGGCTAATGTGACAAAAAAGAAGAAAATGTTGGATGTTGAAGAGAATGTGGGAAAACTGGGACACTAATGCATTGTTGGTAGAATTGTGAATTGATCTAATAATTCTGGAGAGTAATTTGGAACCATGCCTGAAGGGTTATAAAACTGTATATATCCTTTTATCCATCAACACCATTGCCAGGCCTATATTCCAAAGACATCCTAAAAAAGGGAAAAGGACTTTTTTATACAAGATTATTTATATCAGCATTTTTGTGGTGGCTAAGAATTAGAAATCAAAGGGATACCCACCATTGGGGAATGGCTAAACTAACTGTGGTATATGATTATTATGAAATATTACTGTGCTATAAGAAATAATAGGCAAGATGATTTCAGAAAGACTTGGAAAGACTTACATGAACTGATACATAGTGAATAGAACCAGGAGAACTTTGTACATAGTAGCAGCAATGTTGTTCAATGAAGAACTGTGAATGACTTAGCAATACAATTCATCTCCAGAGAAAGAACTGATATTGATTGAATACACACTAAAGCATTCAATTTTTTATTTTATTCTTCTCATTTTTTCTTTTATTTGAATCATCGTGTACAAAATGACTAATATGGAAATATTTGGAATGGAAATGAAATGGAAATATAATTGGGCATGTATAACTTATATCAGATTTCTCACTCACTCACAAGAAGGAGAAAAGGCATAGAATTTGGAATCAAAATTTTAAATAAAAATGTTTTTAAAAATTGGGAATAAAGTACTGATTCCTAAATTCTCAGACTTGTAAACTCTTTTATTTGGATTTACCCACAAGGCAGAATTGGTGTCATCTAGCATCATTTGGTACTGTCTGATATTCAGAGTTGGTACTGTCTAGTAAATTCTCTCTTCCCCCCCCCCCCACACTTAGAAATCAAGAATACATGATCAAAATGCCAAGGGAGTTAAAAATCTCTGTTTGGTGATGAAATTTGGAGTTTATGAGCATTGTTTTTGACTTCCCTTCTCAAGCCTTGTAGGAACTTATGGCAAATTTTGTCATGTACTTGTGTCATAACTTGATATCAGTTGCTTCTGGGTGCATGTTGTATAGGGGACAAGAAAATGTTGCATGAACACAAGATTTCCTTTCCCCATTATAATTCAGGTCTACTCAGTCATGCTTTGGTCTGTCTTCTAGAAAGCAAAGCAAAAACAAGTGTCAGATCACTGGGAAGAACAACTTCCCTGACAAGATTCCTTCTTTCAGCATCAGTCAACCAACCATAAGGAGTTCCCAACATCCTGTTGGCAAAAGATGCCAATGAACATGCTCATCCTCCATGAGGAATTACCCTCAGATGTTTCCAAAGAAAGGCTCACATCTTGTAATCTCCTTAAGTTGATTGAGGAATTCATCAAATTGATTCAATACTCCTCTGATTATCTGTCTTAACATGAATAGTGTTAACAATTATAGTTAATTTTTCAGAAATACATTGGTATGTAAAAATAAATATGCTCATATGTGAAGCTGGGGAAGGGGTAGGTTAGATGAAAAGAGAAAGAGAGGGGAGAAGAAGAGGAAAGAATTAAGAGAGTAAGGATTAGGAGAGAGGAAAGAAAAGAGGGGGAGAAAGAAAGAGAAGGGTGGAGAGAGAAAAAAGATACCAAGAGAGACAAACGGACGTATGGAGAGAGAGAAACACAGATTCACAAAGACAGAGAGGGAAAGACAGAGAGAAAGGCAAGGAGGGGAGAAAGAGAAGATGCTTCATAATCAGTCTTCTGAAGACAGGATTGATGTTGCATTGATAAGAGCTCTGAAGTCTTCCAAAGCTGTTTTCAATTATATTATTGTAGTCATCATGTAACTTGTTTTCTTGGTTCCATTTAACTCTGCTTGTTTCATACAAATCCTTCTGAAAGTCTTTGAGTCCATCATACTAATCATTTCTTATATAAAAATATTCCATTTCCTACGTTCACATAAAACAATTTACTTAAAAGTTTTAGAGTTTCCTGGGGGCATTGAGAAATTAAATGATTTACCTAAAGTTATGCAATTAGTATATTTCAGAAGCTGAATCCAGATCTCTATGGGGTATACAGCTGCTTCTCCAGATTCTATAACAAGATGTCTCCTATCCATATATTAAATTCATTTAAGGTTCCTTTGAAACTGAAATGATAAAAATAGCCTTAGTTAATGACCTTCCTATAATAAATCTTAGGTGAAGCATAAAATAAGGAGATATGCATGTTTACCAAAACTATTTACTATTTAGATAGAAAAGATCTAGTATTGGGGTCAAGAAGGCATTCCCTATGGATGATAAGGTCCTGTTCATGGATGATATGTTATAGATTAGATCAAACCCCAAGAAATTGCAGAAATGGAAATGAGATGATGATTTAATTAAAAAAAAAAAGACATTGCAAAGCTCCCTAGAAGAGATATATAACCACTTACAGGACTTTTCCATAAAAGAGAGACCAAATGGGTGAAGTATTTATATTGTCTTGATTTTAACATTCATCTGAATGGGCATATATTTCCAACAGGGATTTGGGACAGACAGTACTATTGGCAGTGAACTGGGACTGGAGATAAAAGGGAGTTCAATGGGGTTGGGTTGCTTTGGGGAGATTATAAAGCACCAAGATTCCCATGAAAAAACAAAGGTCCATCTTTTCAATAGAAATGTTTCTCCAGAGTTGTTTTAAAGTAATGAGAAGTGTGACATCACCGTTTCCAAAGAACTGAAGATGGGAGTCTCATAGAGGCAACCAGGGATGAGGAGGTAGTGATATAGAACTGATGAAAATCTCTGAAAAAGAATAAGAATAAAGGATGTCATCAATGAGTTATAAGACAGAATGAAAAGATGGACTGGTCACATGGCGAGAGCAGAGCATGGCAGATGGATCTCTAGAGGACTCCACTGATATTTTCTTGGTGTTGAGATGAAAAATTTGGAAGATTTCTAATGTATCAGGTGAACCTCTTGTGACTAACTTTTTGGAGAATGAGGACAAAAGTTCTACAGAATGGGCAGATGTAGAGTAATTGCAATTGATATCAGTGAAGGGATTGCTCATAGATAATTATACCCCCGTGTGTCTCCTTAACGTAATTCTAAGTTCCTCAAAGCCAGGCATGATGTCCTAATTGGACTTGTAGGATCTACCTTAGTGCTGAGCACATAGTAGGGTTTTTGATGTTGTTATTGTTATTCAGTTGTGCTGATTCTTCATGACCCCTTTTGGAAGTTTTTTGATTTGTTGTTTCCTTCTCCTGTTCATTTTACAGATGAGAAAACTGAAGCAAACAAGGTTAGTAATTTGTCTAAGGTCACATAGCTAATAAGTGTCTAAGGCCAGATTTGAATTCAAGAAGCTGAGTGTTCCTGACTCTAGAACTAGCACTTTATCTACTGTGCAATCTATTTAATAAAGATTTGTTAAATAAATGTGTGTGTGTGTGTGTGTCAGAGATAGAGGGAGGGAGGGTGTTTTTATGTGTGTGTTTGTGTGTATGTGAATAATCATCAGACATCATTAGTGATCTTATGATGTCACTAGTGACATTTATATATTCATTTATTCATTTAAAAGGTCACTGAACTCATGAATCTTACAGTTTGGTGGGGGAGCTAAAGCAGTTGTAATCCATAGCATTATTTGATAATTACCTGAGAGAGGTGCCAAATGAAAGGCAATACAAGGTCCAAGAGTGCCATGGGAGTACTCACCATGAGTGAGTACTCATTCTGAGACAGAGGGCAAAGACTTTGTTAGGCGGTACTATAGCCCTCATCCTATCACAAATATTGCCTAAGGTCTTGGCCTTCTAGGATACCTTCTAGGAACTGGTGGCAGGCCAGGAATAGAAGGTAGTCATGATACAGCAGTGAGCAGTGTTGGTTGGACTCAAATGAGGGTCAAGGATCTCTGTTTCTGTATAGAGTATCACTTCAGGCTAGATGTTTGACTTTAAATAGTACTATATCCCAAGACCCAGACCTGGCCCCTTTGGAGAAACAGCCCCTAGAACCATGCCAGGAATGGGCTTAAGTGCCAAACCACACTTGCAGCCCTGGCTGCTCTAATAAGATCAACATGAGCTGGGAAACAATAGATGCAGCCTCCAGCCAACTGAAGGAAAGGCTAGGGTAGATCAAAGGACTTCTATTCACCTGTATGTGCTAATCTAGACTTACTGTCCCTATGGCCACTGCAGGGAGGGGTCTGCCCCTGAGTGATGCACAAGATTGAGTAGGAAGATGCAACATTGCTTCTTCAGCTGCTCTTTGTCCAGATACTTTCTTTTCCTGTCTTACTTTGATGGAAACAAGGCAGACAATTAGCAGCTTTTGATTCAAGTCCTTTCCTCTTCAAGGAAACCTTCCATGATTTGTTGGAGGGAAATTTCCTCTTGCTTAATTATTGAACTCCCCAAACTTCTTTCTTCTCCATTTTAGATTTTCTAGTCCTAAAATGCTTCTCCTTAACTTGACCAGTATATGAAAACCACACTGTCTATTGATAATCATGGTTTAATATTTTTGCCCTTTAGTTGACATGTTCTGTGCCTGTGATTGTTGTTTTTGTTGTCTTAGATAAAGGATTCTCTCTTGTGTAGGAGAAATATCCTTATGGAGTCATCCCCATTAGAACTGCTCTGTAAAGAGAGAACTGTGATATGGGAAAGCATATACTGAAGGCTTGGTGATGATGGTGATGATGGTGACAGTGATAGTGGGGATAACTACTAATAATAATAACTAATGATAACTAACATTTATATCAGGGCAGCTCGGTGGTGTGGTGCATAGAGTACTGAACCTGAATTCAAATCTGGCCTCAGACACTCACTAGTTGCATGACCCTTGGCAAGTCACTTAACTTTGCCTCAGTTTTCCCACCTGTCAAATGTGCTGAAGAAGGAAATGTCAAATCACTCCAGTTGCTTGGCCAAGAAAACACCAAATGTGGTCAGGAAGAATCAGACATGACTGAATGATTCAATATCAACAAAAACATTTATATATTTCCTTGAGATTTGTGGAATGCTGTGGATATATCACTTCATTTGATGCTTACAACAATGCATGATGTAGGTGCTATTATTATCATCCCCATTTAACAGATGAGAAAAACTGAGGCTGAGAGAGATTGGACGCTTCAGGAAAGGTCTCACAACTAATAAATGTTTGAGTTAGGATTTCAAGTCAGATTTTCTTGACTTTGATCATTGTATCCATTAAGCCAGAGACATCTGTAACCTGTTATCTACTAGTACATTGTACCTCTCCACTCGGGAGTGTGACTGAACTAGAAAAAAATGTTATTGGGAAATAGTTGCCAAAATAAATAAAAAACAGCAGAATATAGATAATGTTGACATGTGGTTTTCGAAGTTTTTGTGCAGCCATTGGCATCTTATATACCATTTAATGACCCCACTTCTATTTGAGTTTGATACTACTGACTAAGCCCCTTCAACTCATGGTACTAGGGGATAGTGATGATCTTAGTGATGGTAGTCATGGTACTGATGGAGATGTTGCTAGTGCTGCTGGTGATTGATGGCCATAATGATAATAGTGATAATGATGCTGACAATGGTGATGATTGTGATGGGGGTGGTAATTATGAGGATGGTGGTGATGACTTTGAGATTGATGATACCAATTTTGAGGATGGTGATGGTGAAGATGAAGTGTGTTGATGGGGATAGGGGTAGGGAAGGGCTTGCTAGAATCCCTTAGTGACTTGGAAGAGTCAGAGTTTTCGATGAAAACCAGATCATGACTGGTAAACAGCTGGGAAGAACAAAGAGACCCAGGAGTCAAAGCTTTTGACCACCCCTTGAGATTTGCTTCCTAAAGCAGCCTAGGGAGCTGCTGAGCCAGCCAGATATTTGAAAAACCTGCCCAAACAGACCCCTGAAAGGCTTTCCCCAAGCTGAAATTTAGCAAACTTGTTTCCTTTGGTGGGCCTCTCTTATCCACAACAGACAGCTCAGTCCAGATATCAACTGGAGATAAAGCTAAAAGTCAGATGATAATGGGGATTGGGATTGGCTCATGGAGGGAAAAGGGTTCTGGGAAGAGTGACATCCTTCTCTCTCCTCCCCTACTTACTCTCCCTCCTCAGCCCTGCCAGAACTTCTTAAACTTTTTCTACTCATGATCCCTTTTTGTCTGAGAAATTTCTACATGACTCCAAGTATATGATATAAAAATAGGTATACAAATAAAACATTTACTGATAATTAATCATAATTTCATGACTTCCACATTCAGTTATGAAATTCCATATGCTGTTGTGAACTATAGTTCCAGAAGCTGATCTACAGAGCAAGAAAGGGAAGCTGAAGAAAGCGCAGGAAAAGAGAAATGGCAAAAAACTTCTTTTTGGCAGCTACTCCTACAGCAAATAGCCAGGTTCATGAAATAGGTGCCCTGGATTCCCAGACCAGCCAAACATAAGGAGAAGGAGCAGAGATCAGTAAGTCCTTGGGACAATTATGCCAGGAAGTATCCTCTCCCTAACTGCCAGCTGCCAGCAATCCCCCATCTCCCAGTCCTAGGGAGGGAGCGGAGGAACTGGCGAAAGGACAAAGGCGTCATGATTAGGGGACTCTATTGAGGAACCAAGGGCATTCACATTGCATGCAATAAGACAGTGGAAGACAATGAGACAGGGAATGTGGGGCCAGAGGACTACTTCAAGGAGGAGGATTGCCTCCTTCCTCATGTCAGCAAAATCCAGTTAGCCCACTCTGAGTTATATGTCCATTCATATGTCTGTATACTTCTCAGTGTGTGTGTTTATGTATATCTGTCAGTGAATGAATATTATCACGTTTTAGCTCATTCTGGTGATATCCACCATAGATGTGGTTACCATTATCATCCTCTCGTATGTTGTGAGTATGACTGTAGCTGTAGAGCAGAAGTATTCTATGAGTATGAGAAGTATAAGCATGAGTGTGGGAATAGGTGAGTGTGGTAGAGACATATATGAGTGTAAGAACACGATCAGATATTCTGGTAGAGATAGGGAAGGTGTGTGTGTGTGTGTGAAAGTATGTGAGTGCAAGAGATGTGTGTGATTGTGTTTATAACATTCTGAGTGTATATATGTCTGTGGGTGTTTTTATGAATGTGGTATGAATGTATATGAGTGCAAGGGATGTGTGTGATTATGTATATAACAATCTGAGGGTATATGTGTTTATGTTCCTATATGTGTGAATGTGGGATGAGCATATGTGAGTGTAAGAGATATATGTGATTTTATATATATATATATATATATATATATATATATATATATAATATAATATGTATTATATGTAAGCATAGATATAGTATGTATAATATATGTATATATACAATCTTACAAATATGTATATGTTTATAAATGTAAAAATTATAAATGAATGTATATGCGTGCAAGAGATGTGTGTGGTTGTGTATATAACAGTCTGGGGATGTGTGTGTGTGTGTGAATGTGCTGTGAATGAGTATGTGTGAATAAAGTTATAGGGGTGCATGTGAACATGGTGTGAGTGAATGTGGGTTGGAGAACATTCTGTGTGTATATGTGAATGTGAGCATGAGTGGAGGGGATGTGAATGTGTGATAGAGTGTAAAAGTGAGGAAAGTGTGAGTGTAGGAGAGCTGAGATTTGCATTGGGATTGTGATACATACATTGGGGGGGGGGTGTTGGTAAGAGAGAGAGTGTGTGTCATTATAAACCCCAGCTCAGGTTGCCTAAGTGAGGAAAACCCGCTGTGTTTACTGACTCTCAGGAGGGCTTAGAACTGGAGCCAGATTGGAGCCACTCAAAAAGCTGCCCCCCCCACCAAAAAAACCCCTGAAATGGATGTAGACACAATAGTGGGATACAGCCCTAGGTGTAGAGTGGGGAGGGAGGAGAGGTCAAGGAGGGTTCTGGCTCCTTCCCAGGTCCTTTGACTCCCACATGGGGTAGTCCCACACCAGGAAGGGGATCCTGGAGACTGAGGAGTCAACACATGAGGGCACCGGGATTTTAGGCCTTGGGAGGGAGGGTGGATGATGGAGCAGAACTCTGGGCTTTGGGGGGGTCCTGAAGATCATCCTTGAGCTGGGGAGAAGCAAAGACTCCAGAAAGAAGGAAAGCCAGTCCCAGAGTTTTCGGTGCATTTTTGACAATTAATGAATCATCTATAAATCATATGCAAAGAAATATGTAAATAACCCCTTTAGGGACTAAGCCAACAATTTAGGCATTTTCCTGTAATTGGTGACAGCTCATTCTCTGGGACCTGTTTCTTGCAGGGAGAGACTTGGAAAGAAAATGATATCTTGAGCACTTCTCTCACAAAGTGAAGAGAATTAATTGAGGCCATAGATGTAGATTAATTCAAATTTTAAAGCAGTAGAGAAGGGTCAGTTATCATTACCATCACTGTGTCTTTGAATGCAATGCCCATGGCCAGGATAACACTCCTTGAAGTAGGGACCACGGAGCCCAGTAACCTTGACTGGCTGACATATGGGTGGGCATTGCTCCTCTCCTGGTAATTGGAGTCCCGAGTAGGATCCTGAATGCAATAAACTTCGTTTGGGATAATTGATGAAATTAGATTGTGTGTGACATCCTAGGGAGCTCAGGGATTGACATGTAAATTCATTCAAATCAACGTGCAATATGCAAATCTATGCTGTATTAACACGGAAAGCTGTGTCCTGGGAGTTTCTGGGGAGGAGAGGGGGCCATTCTCTTCAGGAGCCTTCCTCCATCCTGCAGACTGTAATCTCATTATTAGTTTAATAGAATCATAGAATGTTAGGGATAGAAGGGATACATATTTGGAGAATCTCAGCTCTTAGAGATCATCTGTTCTGGGGATTTTAAGCTGGGGTTCATGAACTTGTTTTAAAGATATTTAGATAATTATTTCATGATAATTGATTTACTTTGTAATCCTATAAATTTAATTTTATGTATTTATAAACATTGTTCTGGGAAGGGGTTCACAGGTTTTATCAGACTGCCACAAGAAGTCCATGACTCAAAAAGATGAAGAACTCCTGGTCTAGTCTAAACCCTTCATTGTATCAATCCCAGAAAGGGGACAGTAAGTCTGAGGCAGTCTATGCCCTCGTTAAATTTAGATCTGGAAAGAAAGGGCTCAAAACATAATAGACCCTTTCCATCTTCAGTGTTCTCCAGGGGAAAATGGATTCATCTCCCTCATTTTAAAGATGAGAAAACTGAAAGTTAGAAATTATAAGTGACATTTCTGTTGGAGGGGATGTAGGAAAACTGGGATATTAATACATTGTTGGTGCAGTTGAACTGATTCAACCATTCTGGAGAGCAATTTGGAACTACATTCAAAAAGTTATCAAAATGTGCATACCCTTGGACTCAGCAGTGTTTCTACTGGGACTGGATTCCAAAGAGATTTTAAAGAAGGGTGAGGGACTTGTATGTGCAAAAATGTTTGTGGCAGCCCTGTTTGTAGTGGAAAGAAACTGGGAACTGAATGGATACCCATCAGTTGGAGAATGGCTAAATAAATTATGGTATATGTATATTATGGAATATTATTGTTCGGTAAGAAACAATCAGCAGGAAGATTTCAGAAAGGCCTGGAGAGACCTACATGAACTGATGCTGAGTGAAGTGAACAGAACCAGGGGACAACAATGACAACAATAAGATTATATGAGGAGTGATTCTGATGGACTTGGCTCTTTTCAACAATGAAATGATTCAGGCCATTTTCAGTGATTTTGTGATGAAGAGAGCCATCTACATCCAGAGAGAGAACTGTGGGAACTGAGTGTGGATCACAACATAGCATTTTCACTCTTTTTATTGTTGTTTGCTTGCATTTTGTTTTCTTTCTCATTTTTTTCCCCTTTTTGACCTGATTTTTCTTGTGCAACATGATAACTGTGGAAATAAATATAGAAGAATATGTTTAACATATATTGGATTACTTGCCCTCTAGGGGAGGGGATTGGAGGAAGGGAGGGAAAAATTTGAAACACAAGGTTTTACAAGGATGAATGCTAAAAATTATCTATGCATATGTTTAGAAAATAAAAAAGCTTTAATAATAATAATAATAAAAGAAAGGGAAAAAGTGACATTGCCAAAGTTATTCAAGTAATAAGTAGCAGAACCAGGGTTTGGACTTATCTTCCCTGAACAATTCGAGGGAAGAAGCTTTCTTGACCTTTTTTGGGGGGGATCCCCATAGTAAGTTATTAAATGCTTTTATACTGCCTGACTCTAAATACTCTTTTAGGTTCTCACTTGTCTCAGGTCATCCAGTTGAAATGGTTCCCTTAATCCATTCAATACCCAGAGTTCCATTCCACCCCCCTTTCTGGTAACTCTGGTAACTCTCTCTCTCTCTCTCTCTCTCTCTCTCTCTCTCTCTCCCCCTGCTCTCCCCCCCCCCCGTGTGTGTGTGTGTGTGTGTGTGTGTGTGTGTGTATGTGCATGCAACAAATGAGATTTTGCAAGCCTGAAATATTTTGCAGCTAGGCCAAGGAGGGAAAGGAAACAGGGCAGTAGCCCCTGGAATGTGAGAGGAATGCCAGATGCTGGGGACTGTTCCTGCTTTGTAAAGCATTCCCCTTGGGAAAGTGACCCGGTGGAATCCTATAAGATCACCATTCATAAATGGGGTACCTCCTATGCCTCCCTTATGATCCAGGGAGGAGGAAAATGATCTGTAATCATTGGAGTAATTCCTTGTCACCCAAGTTTGAGTCCCCCAGGGAGGCTGAATAGGATAGGGCCAATCAGTGGGTTCACTCATTGCATTCACCTATCCTATGATGAATCCTAATGGGCTCTGCTCTTCTCAGTCTAAGTAACTTTTTTTTTTTTTTGCCAGCACTGATGTCTACAATTCCATCTATTTTAAATAATTTGTATGGCCTGGACAGGAACTGTGTCTCAACCATCAGATTTGGAACTTTTCCTGAGGGCTGGGGCTATGTTTTCTCCATCAGATTAGGTACCCCGTAAGGTCAGAGATCGTGTCTCCTCCTCTCTAGACATATGGTGTAAAGAAATGAGTCTGGGACTGGGAATAAGGAGCCTGGGGGTGGGTGGGTGGGTGGAATAAAAAAGGGGGGTCTTATACTTGGCACTCACATTCTTTGTGTGATCTTGTGGAGATTATTTCCCTCTCTGGTTCTCAGTTTTTTCTGTAAATCATTGAGGTTAAACTAGATCTCTAAGATCTAAGATCTCTAGATCTCTTTCGGAACTGACAGTCTCTGATTCCATCCATGCCTGTTCATTCCCTGAATGCATTTCCTTCTTAACCTTCATCTCTTCAAGCCTCTGCCTTCCTTTAACAACTCAGCTCAATTGTCACCTTTCACAGGAAGCCTTTTATGACTCCTCCAGTTACTAGTGCCTCCTTCTCCCCTCTTCTCCTGCCTCAGAAGTGTCTATATTTTTTATTTACTTATATACTGATTCTGCTGATGGAACTCAAGCCTTTTGAGGGCAAGAATTGTTTTGTTTTGGTCTTTGCATCTCCCTCATGTAGCATGGTCCCTGGTTTCTAGTAACCTCCTCACAAATACATGTTAAATTTCATTGATTTGATCTTTCCCAGTGCTCCCTTAGAAAAGGAGGATGGAGGGAAATGATGGGTGGGATATAATACTGATGACAGAGAGATAGATAGACCCTCTTTACCATTGGATTCTTTCACCCTAAGGCTGTGTGCCAAGATTGGACTCATAGTGCCCTAAAAATGTATTGAATGAAAAAGAATGTTTGAATTGGGAGAGATTATATAGACCAAACCCAGCCCTTTCCTTATATAGATAAAGAAACTGGAAAAGTGGAAGCAACTGTCTCTCAAAACACACACCTTGGACAAAAAAAGAAAGAAAAAACAAACAACAACAACAAACAAGTTGAACATATGTCAACCAGACATCTAGCTGACTAGTTTGAATCTACTTCTTTCTATATGTTTTCTAGGAGAGATTCAAGAAGCAGCGCTTGAAGCCCCCTATCAGTGCAGACTGCCACTGGCCCATGTCTCCTCCTTCGCCAGACTGCCCAGGGGACATGGGGCAAGCAAAGGGCGGCATCAAAGGCCCCCGCCTGATAATGATACCTGCACATTCCTTGGTACTGGGGGCTGGTCACGAAGCAGGGTCTGTCATCTTCCCTTTGATGTCTGGAGCTTCTCAGGCAAATTGGGCCAGGGTGTTGGGCCCCTGCAGGAGAACAAGGTTTGGGCAAGGTCAGGCAAGTTCTTGGAACTCCCCCAGAGGTCATAGGGTTCCAGCGACCTCAGCTTGGACACTATGACCCAGGCACAGGGAAAGGAAGCATGGGAAGTTGCCAAACCCTGAGTGGCCTGGCCAGCCCCCAAACATGTGTCATTTTCCCTCTGATTTGAAGATGACTTTCTTGACCCTTTCCATCAGAAAGTAGGACATGTACTTGGAAATGTTTTTTTCCTGGGGAGGGGTTGGAATGATTGGGAGCCACATACATTTCTTTGACTAATTCCTCTTGT
Organism: Sarcophilus harrisii; assembly: GCF_902635505.1. NCBI lineage: Eukaryota > Metazoa > Chordata > Mammalia > Dasyuromorphia > Dasyuridae > Sarcophilus > Sarcophilus harrisii. The sequence continues at coordinate 268,946,969 of NC_045429.1, read as the reverse complement.
AAGACATCCCTGGCTGGGATTAGGGGTGCAGACTGTGGTTGTGGTTATCGGTGTGATCTGACCTGGGATCGAACTTCTCTGGCGTCCAACAGCTGACCTAAGTAGCCCTGAGAATAAAATCCAAAGTATGGAAGGATCTTTGCTAAAGATTATCTCTGACAATTTTACTCACATGTTCTACTTTTCCCCTAAATTAGGGGCAAGACACAGAGCAGACATCATTTGGTCTTGCTCCATCCATATCACTCCATCTTACCCCAAACACCAGGTTTGTGTAGGGGTGAGGATGGGAATCTACTGTTCTCTATACAGCTTACACCTCCTATGTAGCAATAACTCCTAGTGGTTACCAACTGCACTAATCTCATTACCTGGGGTGCTAGGATGACTTGGAAAGGTACGTGAGACAGTCTGAAAATAACTAGGCTCTCTGAGCAAAAGTAGCTAATGTTAGAAGCTGGGATGAATATTAAGGAAATCCTTGAATTATGCTTCTATTTACACATCTTCTCCAAAAGTTCATTGTTTGTTTATGTAAGAGTTGAGACTTGATCATAGGATATTAGTAAATGTGTGTTTATCTTTTTGACACTGTATTTGACTTCTATTAGTCTTATATTTCACACAAGAAGCTAGGGCTCTATAGATCATAATACTTATGGAAACTCAGAAGAAAGCTTTAGTTGTGAATACAAATGTCTAGCTCTGAGAAATACAAAGTAAAGCATAATTTATGAATTTGCTAATTGGCCTTTTCTAATATGGAGAAAAGCAGGGCTTTAATTTTTAATAATAATGACTAAATGCTGGAAAAAGCATTAGTGACAATTTTTTAAATTCAGGAGCACTTAGGTACAGATTTGTGAGATCTCTTTATTACTGTCTAGAACTATATAAATCTATTATTATCTTAAATTTTATATTTCTTATTTTTTATATTTAAATTTATTTTATATTTCTTATTTTTCCAGAATCTAATAATACATACCAGAGATTTGATTAAACATAAATTAATCAGACAGGCTGATTTTAGAAAGGCTTGGAAAGATTTACATAAATTGATGTTGAATGAAAAAAGCAGAACCAGGAAAACATTGTACACAACAGCAAGATTGTGCCATGACCAATTGTGACAGACTTGATTCTTCTCAGAGATTCAGTGATCCCAGGCAATCCTAATAAACTTTGGATGGAAAATGCCATCCACATCCAGAGAGAGAACTACGGAGACTGAATGCAAATCAACATGTATAATAAAAAATGTTGTTTTTACATATAACTGAGGAAAATAAAAAAAAATTTAAAAGAGAGAAATTAAGCAGGAAATGAGTACATATGTGTAATCTAGGCTGTCTGATTGAGGTGATTAGTGTTTTACATAGATGAAAATCTGAGACTCAGGGTGGCTAAAGGAATTTACTTAAAACCACAAATAGCTGGGGACTCTCAAAGTACCTTTCTAGTTTCTTGTGTCCAATTTCATGACTCCCACCAGACAGCCATTCCTCTGGTTGCTCTTTCTTCTTCTCTTTGAGTTTGTTTTGACTGTTTGAATGGGTGGTCTTTAATTTCTTAGATCAGCTGAGGAAGCTTGATAACATGGGTTTCATAGTTTTTTTACTTGGGGTATCATTATAACTGGGAGACAGGAAAGATAGAAAACACAAGAATTAGAAAATCTCTCTGGAAGGATCAATCATAGAACCTTTTTTTTTTTTGAAGAATTAATTTAAAAATATATTATCTTTAGCTTTTATATCACTTATATTTCCCTCCCAATCTCTTATAATAAAGAAAAAAGAAAAAAGTTTCACAAAACTAACCAACGTATAAAAAAATCTGATGTTATATCCAGTATTCCATATCCATGGATCCCCATGTTTACAAAGGGGTAGCAGAGATCTCTTCTCCTATCTCTTCTTTGGGGCCTAGATTGATCATTTATAATTTGTAATCACTGTATTCAGTTTCATTTGGTTTATTTTTCCATTCACATAGATATAATAATTGTGTTTTTCTAGGTCTGCTTACTTTGCTTTGGTTCACATGTCTTTCCATGTTTTTCTATATTTATTGTGTCCATCATTTCTTACAGCATAGTAATATTTCATTTCATACATGTGCCACAAATTTATTTAACAAAATTCCTTATTTAAAAAGTATAAACTTTTTTAGTTCTTTACTACTATAAAAAGTGCTGCTCTTAATATTTTGTTATAGATGGCTCCTCCCTTCCTTCCTTTCCTCCCTCCCTCTCTTCCTCCTTTCTTCCCTCCCTCCTTCCCTTCCTCCCTCCCTCCCTCTCTTTTCCTTCCTTCCTTCCTTCCTTCCTTCCTTCCTTCCTTCCTTCCTTCTTTCTCTCTCTTTCTTTCTTTCTTTCTTTCTCTCTCTCTTTCTTTTTCTTTTTCTTCTTGAGTAGCACTGAAATCTATTGGTAAAGGGATCTGAACATTTTAGTTACTTTCTTTGCTTAATTTCAAATTGTTCTCCAGAATGGTTGCACTACTTAATAGCTTCACCACAATAAGCATTAGTATGCCTGTTTTCCCACAATCCCTCCATCATTGACATTCATCTTTTCATCTCTCTGCCAGTTTGTTGGAATCATAAAATCTTAGAATTATGAGGAACCTTGGAAATCATATCTCCATCGTACAACTCTATTGTACTGCTAGATCTATACTTTATGTCTTGCAAACTCAAGAGTTCTGCTTAGATAAGGGTAGTGTCTGTCATTCATGTAATTATGTTGCAAGATACTCTTCTAGGGATTCACAGTCAAAAAACAATTCTTTCCAGCTGTCATTATGCTTTCTTGTGTCCTCTTTCTGCCTCTGGGAACAGTAATTAAAATAACACTATCGTTCCTAGAAAAGAAGGGTCACATACTTGTTCTACAATTGTAAGTCATCATATTTGTGATGTCTTGTACCAAAATTTACCTCCTGACTACTGCTTTCCTATGTGTGTTGTCCTTCTCATTGGAATCTAAGCTCTCTGAAGATAAGTAGGGTATATAGCTTGTTTTTTTTTTTTTTTTTTTCAGTCAACAGTGATTAGCACAGTGCCTGGCAATAGTAATTAATAAGTGTTCATAGGAAGTGTTCTTTCATTTATTTGAAACAAAACCTACCCTCAAGGAGGTTATAATCTCGTGGAAATATGTGCTACAGCAAAATGTGATAAAGACAACTTTTTAAGTGTCTTAGGATAGTGGGAGTGATTGGAGTAAATGGTAATGATGGTAGGCCAGGGTAAAATTCTAGAATTTTAGAGCTTGAAAGGACATTAATGGTCTAGCCCAAAGGTATCAAATTTGCAACTTAGGGTGCATATAACCTTAAACGTTCTCAAATTTGTCTGAAGCAAATTAAAATGTAATTGGGAAATGCTTAACAAAATAAATAAAAATATAATACAACCTAGATAGGGTTTTGTGGTTTTCTAAGTCAATATACTGGCTGTAGTGATCCATTTCTATTTGAGCATTCATAACCTAATTTCATTTTATAGAGATGATGTTTTTTTTAAATAATAGCTTTTTATTTTTCCAAATACATTCAAAGATTGTTTCCAACATTCACTTTTGCAAAAAACTTGTGTTGCAAATTTTTCTCTCTTCCTCTCCTCCTCCTTCCACCCCAAGACAGCAAGCAATCCAATATAAGTTAAATATGTGCAATTCTTCTAAACATATTTCCACATTTTCAAGAGGGAGAAAAAAGAAAGAAACCAAAGTAGGCAAACAACCACAATAAAAGGTGAAAATACTATGCTTTGATCCACATTCCGTCTCCATGGTTCTCTCTCTGGATGCACATGACTCTTTCCATCATATTATAAAGATTATGTTGATGAATTTGGTAATGTTTATGGAGATAACTGATGGAGTTGATGGCAATCACAAATATAGCAAAAACAACACTGAATTGAAATCTATTAGCTAAATAGATTTATGATAGGGCAAATCACTGCATTTTTCATATAAGATTTTTAGAGGAGTTTTTCACCTGTTAAATACCTGATCAAGGATAATAACCTCTGATCTAAGTGGGAATAAGTGATGATCACATGGGGATAATGGAATGGAAGTGCTTGTCATTCCTCTTTCCAAAAGGCATCCAAGGCTTTCTGTCTTTGGATCATAAAATTTATAATTTAGTCCAATCCCCTCATGCCACAGATGATGAATCAGGGGATCATGGTATGCTGCTTGCCCAGGATCACAAAACTAATATGTAGAGTAACAGAGTTGAAATTTGAACCCTCTACTCCTTCAACATTTTTGAAACTACATCCCACTATTCCTTTACATGAATCCTATCTTTCAGTAAAAATATTTTTTTTCTGAGATATATTCTACACTTATTCATTACAATCTCTTTTTTGGCTTTTGCTCTTGTTCATTTATTCCCTCTACCTGATATGTCCTCCTCCTGACTTTTCATCTTTCTAAATCATTGCCCATATGTTAAGGTCCCCTTCAATTTCTACTTCTTTTCAACTTCAGCTTTAACTGTCTTCATGGATTGGAACAGATATCATTCTTACCACATAATATGCATAATTAAATATCCCTGTTGTTGTTTATCTAGTCATAGGATTTTAGGTCTAGAACTGGAAGTGTTAATAGAAGTCACCTAGTTTAGTTTTCTTCATGTTAACAGACAAAACCGAAAGTTCTGGTGAAGTGACTTGAATAAAGTCATACATTATTAGCAGGTCTTCTGTACACTATGCTTCCTTAGCAGTGGGAATGCTGTCCTTTCAATTCTGCTCTCTTTATGGTGCATTATTGTGCACTTTCCTCCCATTTCTCTATATTCTTCATTTATTCCTTGGGAATGGGAATACTTCCAATCATGAGCCCCCATCCCTCAACTTAGAGAAGCAAATTCCTGCAGAGACGCTGCCTGGCAACTGCCCCTGCAGGAGCTATATCCACAGCTCCTGAAGACTCAGGAAAGAAATTTCTGACCACCAAAGTCCTTGGAATTGTCAAATGCTGTTAGTTTATATGTAGAAAGTAATAGTTTGTCAGTAGAAATGACATTAAAGAAAAGGTATTAACATTTGCTTTACCTGTGCATGCTAAGGTCTATGGTACCTTTCTATCTGACTTGTAGCTAAAATCTCCCAAATGTAATGTTTCCCCTCTTAGAATAGGAGCCCCTAGAGAACAGGGACTGACTTTCTTTTTTGTTTGTATCCCCAGCCCATAGCCCAATGCTTTGCACAGAGTAAATGCTTAAACAAATGCTTTATTCATTCATTTAGTCATAATTTTTGACAGTACAGTAATAGTCTTTACATTCATATGCATTACAAGCATTTTTGTTCAACCATTCCTTAATGGATGGTATAAATTGTTAGGGAAGCATGACATAGTCCAAAGAGTGTTGGTTTTAGGGAGGAAGATCAGAGTTGAGATTCTGCTTCTGGCATTTATTAGGTTGGTGCCCCTAGGCCAGTCATTAAGCTCTTAGTGCTTCAGTTTCCTCAGCTGAAAAATGAGGATTAATGATATTTGTTAATTATAGGGGGATTAATGATATATTACATCTCTCCCATGGTTGTTATAAGACTCAGTGGAAAGGGCCTAAGTAAAATGCTTTGCAAACTTTAAAGCTCTATACAAATTAGAATCATATAATTTCCTGCCAAATTTTCTTTTTAAAATTATTCTAAACTTAGTCATCTCTTCAACAAAAACAAACATTAAAATGCACAAACAAAAATTTTTAAAAAATCACTCATGGTACTGGAAACTTCTACTACTTACAGGTTTTTAACAAGTATGTTTTAACTTTATTTTTTAAAGAGTTTTTGGGGGGCATTACAATCCATCCCATGAACTTATTATTCTAAGAAAACTAGGATATGCACCATTCTAGATCTGTAGCCCCCCATCCCTCCCTGGTGAGGAGGGAAGTATTATTACTGGCCCCAAAGAGCAGATGATGAAAATCTGTTCTCTGGGACCAATGTTAGTAATTTCATGCACTAACTTTAACAGGACAATAACAAACAAGTCCTGTTTGCTTCTGTGTCCCCTTCTGAACTTTCCTCAGTATATTTTTCGTCATTTTGGAGCTGTTGTTATTATTTTTTATGTAGCGTGTATGTTGTTTCTGTGGTTCTCCTTTCTTTACTCTGAGTCATGTCATAAATTGGTTCCAAACTTCTTTAGATTCTTCACTTTTATAATTTTTCATGGCTCAATAATATTTGATTATATTTATATACCATAATTTATTTAGCTGTTGTTCCAACTGTTGGACTTATGGGTTGGTTTCTGATTTTTTTCTTAAACTATTTTGACCAATACATTAAGGACCATTTTTGCACAGAGAGGTGTTTTTTTGTTAAAAATATCCTTGGGATACAAATCCTGGTAGTGGAATCACTGGGTTAACTAGCTTCCTCTTTTACTTTGCAGACGGGAAACTAAGGTCCCAAAGAGCTTAATCATTTACTATGTGCAAAGCAATGTGCTAGGTGCTGGGGAGACAAATAGAAAAGAAAGTCAACTGCTGCTCTCAAGGGGTTCCCATTCTAACAGAGGAGACACTACATTTGGGAGTTTTCAGTTGGTTACTTGGATGGCACTTGATTTACTTAATAGAAAAGGAAGAGGGATTGGGATTCAAACACATTTTCTAATTTCAAATCTAGGGTTTTTTTACACTACTGGGGTATTTTAGGCACATATTGATTCAAATTAAAATTTAGTTCAAAGCACATTTATTAAGTACTGACTATGGGCAGAGAGCTCTGTACTCAGGACTAGAAGAGAAGCAGTTTAATAAAGACCTGATCAATCTCTGCTCTCTTGGAATTTATATTCTTAGAGGAAATAATAATAATAAATAGCATTTATATAACTCCTACCACATGCTAAGCACTTTATAAATGTGATTTTATTTTTTCCTCACCTACCCTGGAAAGTGGGCGCTGTTATTATGCCATTTTATAATTGAGGAAACTGAGACAATGAGATTAAATTATTTATCCAGAGTCATACAGCTAGTGTCTGATATGTACATGTATCTGTATATACACACAAATATACATATACACACACATACATACAAATATCCACATACATATATACATAGGTTGCCCCAAAAGTCTAGGGCAGTTTTAATCAATTAAAGCTTGAATCTTACTTTATTTTAAATCTTGGATGATTTGAGCTATGAAAGCTTAAAACTATCCAAAGACTTTTGGGATATCGTAGTTACATTAAAGAGTTTTATGTAACATTATTCCACTGGACCCTCAAGATAACCCTGTGAAGTAGGTAATATAGGAATTATTCTTCCCATTTTACAGATGAAGAGACTGACACTTAGAATGGTTAGTAACTTGCCCAGTGTCACAGAGCCAAACCCAGGTTTTCTTGACTCCAGGTTTGGCATTTTATCTACTATAACATGATGCCCTCCTCAAAAAAACTTCATTGTTTCAAAAGCTCTTTGATTTAGGCGGCTGCCCCTCACCACCCTTCAGTAGGTGTTCTTTTAGGGCTGACAAAAGTTTATCAGTTGATCACTATTCTACTGATGATTTTCTTTGAATTTAGGCTGGGTTTTGGATGACAGATAGATAGCTTTGGCTTTTGTTCAGTTGTTTTTCAGTCACGTCCAGCATTTCATGACTCCCATATAGGGTTTTCTTGGCAACAATATGGAATGACTTGCTATTTCTTTCTCCAGCTCAATTGACAGATGAAGAAATTGAGGCAGAGTGAAGTGACTTGACAAGGGTCACACAGTTATCAAGTGTTTGAGGCTAGATTTCAACTCAGGACTTCCAGACTCCAGACCTAGACTTTGTGTCATCCAGCTGCCCATATTTCAGAGAGGGATTGTCTTCTATGTTGCTTACATCTCCACCATCTAGCATAGGGCTGAGCACTTTTGGGAGCATGCTGGTGCCATTCAAAGGACCTGCCATTTTTACTGAGACAACCCTGCTCAGTTTATTCTATGTGTACCTTGTATGTACCATTTTGTCCCACATATGACCTCCATTACACTATGAGTTCTTCGAAGATTCATGTTTTTGTCTTTTCATTGTTTCTCCAGAGTTTAGCATAATGCCTGACAGAGTAAGAGCTTAATAAATGCTTGTTGATTGATTGACTTCCAGAGATTCTATCCCATTGTATTGGTGTTAGAGAAATGAGAACATTCATTTTATATGATGAGGAAAACAAAATAATTAAGAACCGTGCCTATAGAAGACACAACTGGATCACTGTGATGGGGATGGGGATGGAGGGATTCCAATGATTCAACAAATAATTTTTACGTGTCTTCTATGTGCCAGATGAGAGAGGGAGTGTGGAGCCCTATATGAAGAGCTGACTTACGAGGGGACCAAGTGACCCTGGGCAATTCACCTTGTTTCACTTCTCAAGCCAATTCTCTGATACAAATTGTAGACTTTCATGATTGTGTGTTGGTAGAAGGAGCTCCTTACCCTGATGAAACCACCGGCGTGCTCCCAAAAGTGCTCAGCCCTATGCTAGATGGTGGAGATGTAAGCAAAATAGAAGACAATCCCTCTCTGAAAGGAGCTCCCAACATGGCACAGAGACGACAGAAACACGAATAACTGATACATAGTATGGTAAGACTAGAGGCGTCCACATTGGAGGCATGGTGAGTGCTGGATTATGCTTCTTGCTGAGCCGGTTCAGGAGAATGGTGGAGTAGGGGAACCAGAAGCTCATTCCAAATGGACAGATGGGAGTGCAGGCCCCATTTCTAGCCAGGATCCCCATTCCCGTGCCCTGGGACTCCATCCCCACAGTCCCTGGTCAGACCTCCGTGACGCTAGTCCTTGCGTGAGGGCTGGGCAGGAGGTCTGATAACAGAGACTTGGGAGTCATCTCCACCATAAACAATCCGGCCCCACGGCCCCCTCCCCCCAGTGCCCATCATACCCCAGTCACCCCAGCTCCCCTCCTCATCCCAGCCTCCCTTCGGCTCTAGTGAAAGTGTCCAATGGCTCAGCTTCCAGCAACTCCTGAGGTTGTGCAAGGCTATTTTAAACCAAACAAACCATAAACCCACAAACCTTCTTATTGATTCCAAGCATTCTTGGGGCAGGGGGAGGAAGGGAAAAGTTTTGTGGGGGGCCTACTGGGCCTTTCACCTGACTCTGTCACTGGCTTCCAGAGCTTCAGAGGGGGAAGTGTGCAAGGAAGGGCAGACCTCAGGGCAGAGAGGGCAAACTGTATGCAAACCTTACCAGGACAAGATCTCCTAGCTCTCCTAGCAAATTGACCTTTTCTTTGCTAACAGTGTTGTGTAAAAAACCTCATCTCATATTGAGAGCTCGGATACCTGGGTTTTAGACCCAGTTCTTCAATCACCAATAAACCTTAAACAAGTGACTTGAAGGCATTGGGCCTCAGTTTTTCCATCTGTAAAATGGGAGAACATAGAATCTAAAACTGAAAGGAAACTGAAAGTTTGATCTTATTTTATAGATAGAGGGTTTCAGTAACTCGCTAAGGTCACACTCATCAATAGAAGAGACAGGATGTGGACTCCAAATCTAGAGCTGTCATACTAAAAAGATCTAAAATGATTTTTAAAAATTTTTTTGACATTCTTTATGAAAATTCCAGGAGCTCTGAAGAGATTGTGAAGTTCATTTCTAGTTCTCCAAACAGGAATACATTAGGACTGTCTTGTGTGAAGAAGGCACCAAAAGACAAAGTAGTCAGAAAACCAACTAGGATGGGAAGCCCCATCTCAGTGCATCATCAGATGTAGATTTGGAAGGGCCCTGAAGGAGCTAATTTCCTTGTTTTACAATGGGGAAACAGAGGGGAAGTGATTACTTAAACTTTTATGGGGTGTGAGTAGCAGATTTGGGATTTTGAAATTGAGTTCTTACTTTAAATCCAGTCCTTTCTGAAGAAGATGAGGGTCATCAGTATCAAGGGAGTGATGAGATTTCAGTGAGTCAGGTCTCCTTTCAGGGTCCCAAACTGAGACTGGCTGAGTGGGTATGAAATTTAGAAAAGATGAGACCCTTGACCTGGGGGAGATCTGAGAAATTCAGATCATCTAAGAGCCAAATCAATTTCAGTTCATCTTCTACCATACCTCAAAAAAGGAACAAACAGTTTAAGGTAGGTGGCTTAGTGGATTGAACACCTGGAATCAGTAGATCTCTTCTTCCTGAGTTCAAATCTGTCCTCAGACACTTCCTATCTGTGTGACCCTCGGTAAGTCACTTTACCTTGTCTGTTTTTGTTTTCTCATCTGCCAAATGTGCTAGAGAAGGAAATAACAAACCACTTCAATTTCTCTGCCAAGAAAACTTCAAACGGGGTCACAAAAAGTCAGAAGTGACTGACATCATTGAACAACAAAAATCTCCAATTCACTTCTCTCTGATTTTTCTGCAAAAGAAAGTTAGTTAAATGAATAGTGGATGGAAAGGGCTTAGGACAAGGAGAGTGGGGGAGAAGCAAAGCAGGAGGGAGAGCTGCCTAGTAACCCATGACCCTTTTGGCCTCTGAACTACTTATAGAGACAGCTGTGAAAATGGCCAGGCAGGGCGGCGCATGGTAAGCAGAGTTTGCCGCCCAAGCCCATGGGATTCTGGAGCAGGGCCCACCCCTGGACTGAACCTTACTGGCGTCATTGATTACAAACAGATACTGCTTAGATTCGTCCTCTGCTCTTCTTCTGCTCCCCACCCTCACACCCTTAATTCAGTAAATACAGTGGACTCTTGGGTGGACCTCACACAAGACAGTGTTCCATCAAAAGCAGTTATAATAGTCCACTGTCCCATCTCTGGAGGGGAATCTGCCACTAACGGCCTGCTATAATGAATTATTGGGGTTGGGTTGGAGACCCCAGGCAGGGGTAGCTGGGGATCTGGCTCCCCTTTCTTTCCCACCCTCATGTTAAGGTCCTGTGGAGTTCCAGGGACTCATAATGCTAAGGAAAGCATTGTGTTACTGATCCTCCCTCTGCTCCCAAGTTCTTCTGTCCTGCCCAGTGGAAGAAAGGATGGAAAAAGCCTCTAGAATGGGAGAACCAGCTTCTTCTGCCCAAGCTCCTTAGCCTGGATCACAAGGCTTCTTTTTACTTCTTGATACCTTGACTTCCCTGCTTAGATTCAGTATCAGCTAGAAAATCAACTCCAACCCCCCAATTTTCCTTCCTCTCAAACCTCATATTACCTTTTCTCTAGAGTGAATTTATATACCAGTCTTTTCCTGGCCTGATATGCCTTCTCAAGTACTGGGGATGGGGAACTGGAAATCACCATGTTTTTGTAAATTGGGTAACTGGGAAAAATTCTATTCTCACTATCAGGCAGCAGCATCTGTCAGGAATCAAACCAAAACTGTCTCTTCTTGCCAAATTTTCATCCCTTCTTCCATCCAGTTTCTCTAATTGAACTGCCTTTGGGGAGCCTTTGCCTAAAGGTCAGTGCTGACAGAAAACATTTCTTCAGAGGTGATGTGGGTCTTTGTCTTGAGAGGGAGAAGGGGATTTGGTGATCCAAGCCATTGAGCTTGATTTCTACACGTCTCCTTTTAGGCAAACTTCTCATTTCCTATCCTGAAAAATCCTGGTGTCATGGAAATACTCTCAGCCGGCTAGAGAGAAAGGTGTTTTGTCTCACTGTGGGGTCCCTTAGGACCAAGAACGTGCATGTGTGTATATGAAAAGAAGCTATTGTGGAGGGGAAAGGGTTTAGGGGAGAGTGACCATCCAGAGTAGCTAGAGCTGGGATAGCTAAGGAGAGACCCAAAAGATTCTAGAGCCATGAAACTGGACCCAAAGGTAAGGGAACACAAGAGATAATCCAGCTGTGAGAGGGAAGAGAGACAACTCTAGTGGGGCAAGGGAAAGAGAAGACAAAGTGAATTTCTTCTTGGCAGATTTTCAGTTTGGCCCTGAGGCAGCTGGGGAGAATAAAACTGGAACAATCTGAGGAGGCCCAGAATAGGAGTCAGGGGGCTTGAGAGCTTTCTGTTGAATTTCTCAATTTCTAGGGTATACTAGGTCAGAGGATCTGAATTCAAAATTTGCCAGAGGCAGGTTTCTTTCCCCAAAATGACTTTTTTTTAGTGACTAAAACAAATTTAAGAAACAAACAAACCAAAACCTAGTAAAAACAATAGTAATAACTAACATTTATATAATACTTATACCAAGCCCATGCTAAATACTTTATAATTATCTCATTTGAACTCAGGTGGGTCCTATTATTATCCCTATTTTATTCATATGGAAACTGAGGCAAACAAATTAAGCGATTTGCTGAAGATCACACAGCTAGTAAGTCTCTGAGTCTAAATTTTAAGTCCAGGCTTGGCACTCTATCCACTGTCCCTTCTAGCTGCCCAAATTGGTCGGCAGCAGAACAAGTTCATCTCTCCCCAGATGATATTAGAAGCTTTGCAGCAGGTCTGTGTCATGTAAATGTCATTCCCGGAGCACATAGAGACATCATCCTCGTGATGCCATTCTTCTCTTTGAGAAAGATGGACAACAAGAGGTCTGGAATAGTATCCCCAGCTGACTGCCCTCATCCCTCTAACCTCCGGCCTCCCCACAAGGCCCTATTCAGGGACTCTATCCAGGGGCTGGGCCCAAAACCCTCTCCCAAAGCTGATCCTTCTTTTCATGAAACTAAACTAATAGGGCCAGAATGTTCAGGGACCGCAGCTCCCTTTTTTTCCCCTTTGCTTTGTCAAAAGGCAGATTGGATGACTTCTTCTTTACCCTCCAGGTTCTCCCCGGACCTTGAGCCTCTTCTTGGCTCCGATTCCCTTTTCCTCTGAGGTTTCTCATGTGTACCACAGAACCACCAGATAATGAAGCTTCACTCCTTGACCTCAAAAATGAGGAAGTATTGTGACTTGCTCCAAGGTCACTCAGACAGGAAGAGCAGAGGATGTTGTTTTGGGAATTAGATCATGTTGGCTTTGACACTTGCTGTGTGACATGGGGGCAAATTACTTTATTTCTCCAAGCCTCAGTTTCTCTCATATGAGAAAGGAACCTTGGAGGTCCCTAGAACTCTCAGTCTGTGATCTTAGGAAAGGAGCAAATAGGACATGAACTAGGTCTCCTGCCTCCGTATGCAGAAGTCAGACTGCTACAGCCCCCGGTAGCCCCATTCCTTTGCTTCTTTCTGGGCAGGGCAGCAGCCCTGGTGCAAGGAGACGCAGGGAGGGATTGCAGCAGCAGGTACCTGCGTGAAGTCATAGAGCCTCGGAGTACAAACAGCAAGAAGGGGGAGGCGGGAATCTCAGCTGTTCCCAACACCTTATGCAAGAGAGGGAACAAAGGCGCTTTGGTGGGAGGTATTATAAGATTAAGTGGCTGGGCCTAGGGCAAGCCCAGCAAGCCCCTTGGGACTCGAATTAACTGCTACAACTGAATGGGGGGAATTAAAAATCTTGAACCCCCTAATGCTCCCCCGCCCTCCTTTTCCCTCCCTCCCTTCACTTCCTGACTCCAACCCCACTAGGCAGCCAGGCTAATCTGCTTGTCATTCCCTCCCAGTTTCTGCCTCTGGCTTTTGCATCGCAACGGTCCATCCCCTTTCCTAGCTTCCCTAACACGATTCAGCGATTTCTTAAGCGAGATAAAACTCTTGACCCCAGCCGGCAGCAGATAGACCTTCAGCTTCTTCCCCCATGCTAAGGATAGGTTTGCTTAGAGATGTCTGTGGTCTTTCAGGGAGTTTACGATCTTCTGGGAGTAGGAAACTTGACCACATGAGTAAATATCTATATTTATCTCAATAGGTGTGTACACACATGATGTGTGTATGTATATAGACATATATATACATACTTGCACATGTGTGTAAGTATACAGCTGGGACTTGGGGCTCAGCATATAGGTAAACATCCATTCCTTCACTCCCAGACACTTTTCCCCCTGTGCATTACTTCCTAATCCAGAAGGAAATCAAACTCAAGAGACTGCATTTGCTAACATCAAGATCTGACCACTGGACTGTTGGACCTGGACTTAGGAGATAAATATCATGTTTACTGGCCTGTCACCTAAATGCATCCCTGCTGGGTCATGTGATCAGGTGCTGAGGAAGGCCATCACGAATCAATCTGCCTTGGGGAATTTGGAAGAGGTGGGGCAGCCATCATATTTACTCTAGCTGGCATGATACCTTTATAATTAATATTAGTAATCACAGTAACAACTACCACTCATATAGGTTTATAGAGATCTTTCTTCACTCTCCCACTTTTGCAAGTTTTTATTGGGAAAAAATGTGTTTTACTCAATTTTTAAAAATCAGAGGCAATGATCTGAGGAATATTGGATCCAGTCCAGGCTTAATAGTCCCATAACTCTGGTCACTAAAGACCACTTTCCTCTTCCATAAAATCAGGAGACTAATACTTACATGGGGTCAGTGGGAGTAAGGATTTAGTAAACCTTAAAGCATTATGTAAATGTAAGTGAAATTATCTTTGTATCTTTTTTGGCCCTAGCTTTGCTCTGCTTGTAGTAAGTGCCTAATAAATATTTTGTGAATTATATAATAGCAATGATGAATCACACTTGTAAATTGCTGAGATTTATAGAATAAATAAAAAGTTATTTATTAATTGCTTGCTATGTGCCAAACACTATGCTAAGCAGTAGTGATGCAAATAGAAAAATTAGTCAGTCCCTGTGCTGAAGGAACCCATGTTCTAATTGGGAAAAGAGGATTCATGTAAGAGAATTCAGCCTTAAGGGCAAAGTCCTGATGGTCCTTAGATTTGGGTGGTGGGGATGATGGCAAAACTAAGGGGTCTTTAAGGTATAGGATAGATGACAGATCTAAAGTTCACAGATGGGGCAGATGATAAGACTCAATGGTCATCTTATACAATCTACAATAGATAATCTGTCAGATTGCTGGTTGACTCAGGGTGAAGGAAGGTAAAGGAGGAAGGAAGAAAAATTTGGAACATAAAGTCTTATAAAAATGAATGTTGAAAATTATTTTATGTATATTTGGAAAAATAAAAATACTGTTGAGAAAACAAACAAACAATGATTTTCATGACCCAGTGGCAGGGAATTGGTAAGATATGATTGCCTTCCATCTTTTCCAAAGGATTGTATTTGCTGACTCCTTGTTCATCAAGGTGGTATATGAACAGCCATGTTAGCCCTGAAACCAGAGATCTGGAGGGACTAGGTATATGAGTATTGTGAAAGGAAGATCCTAGTAAAATCTAAATTCCTGGAGTATAGGGAAAGGGACCCAGGACTTTGCTACTTGGCTCTTATTTTTAGCTATGAGCTGCTTACACATGTACACACATGTATTTTTATATTTTATATTTTTAGCACATTGCCCTGCATATTGTTGGTGTTTAATAAATATTGATTGATTGAGTATATATTTAATTTAAAAGTCAGTGAATTACAACTTGAATTGTTTGAGCTGTTTATTTGATATCGAGAACAGGGTGCTTGATGATGTCAAGATCATGAGTTTGATCTCACAGATCACAGAATCATAGAATCTCAGAACTAGAAGGGACCTCAGATCACTGAATTAAGACTTTACCTATATAAGAATCTACTTTACAGTATCCTTGTCTAGTGTTCATCCATTGTCCAGTGAGTAGAAACCTATCACTACTTCTTCTTCTTCTTCTTCTTCTTCTTCTTCCTCTTCTTCTTCTTCTTCTTCTTCTTCTTCTTCTTCTTCTTCTTCTTCTTCTTCTCCTCCTCCTCCTCCTCCTCCTCTTCCTCCTCCTCCTCCTCCTCCTCCTCCTCCTCCTCCTCCTCCTCCTCCTCCTCCTCCTCCTCCTCCTCCTCCTCCTCCTCCTTCCTTCTTCTTCTTCTTCTTCTTCTTCTTCTTCTTCTTCTTCTTCTTCTTCTTCTTCTTCTTCTTCTTCTTCTTCTCCTCCTCCTTCTTCTCCTTCTTCTCCTTCTTCTCCTCCTTCTCCTTCTTCTCCTCCTTCTCCACCTTCTCCTCCTTCTCCTCCTTCTCCTTCTTCTCCTTCTTCTCTTCCTCCTCCTCCTCCTCTTCCTCCTCCTCCTCATTCTCTTTCTCTTCCTCTTCCTCCTCCTCCTCTTCTTTCTCTTCCTCCTCCTGTTCCTCCTTTTCTTCTTCTTCTTCTTCTTCTTTCTCCTCCTCTTCCTGCTTCTTTCTTTCTTTCTTTTTTTTTTTTGGTAAGGCAATTGGGGTTAAGGAACTTGCCTAAGGTCATACAGCTAGTAAATATTAAGTGTCTGAGGCTGAACTTGAATTCAGGTCCTCTTGTCTTCAGAGTTGGTGCTTTATCTATTGAGTCTTATAGCTGCCCCAGCCTATTACCTCTTGATGCAATTCACTCCATTTTGTGAAAGTGCTATAATTCAGGGTCCTTAGCTTTCTTTGTGTATCAGAGTACTTTTGACAGTCTTATAAAGCCTGTGCATTTTAAAAATACCATGAAATAAAATATATAGGATTATAAAGGAACCAATTAGATTGAAATACAGTTATTAGAATTTTTAAAAACCTTAACAACAACCAGAAATTCACTGGACCTCAGGTTAAGAAGCTCTGCCATAATTGTTAATAAGTTACATCAAAATCTGGTCCACCTCTCTGCTATTTCTGCTCATTATTCCTAGCGCTGCTATAGGTAGCTGCTATAGAATAGAGTGCTAGGTTTGGAGTCAAGAATTTGACTGATTTCCAATTGTAACTTCATTTTCAAGCTGCATGACTCCAGACAAGTTATTTAACTATTGCTTGCCTCAGGTTCCTCATATTTAAAATGAGAATCATAGCACTTTTTTCCCAGGATTTTTGTGAAGATCTTGTGAGATAATATTTATAAAATGATTAGCACAGTCCCTGACCTATAAGTAAGTACTATAGAAATATTAACTATCGTTATCATTATCATTATTGTTACTATTATTATCCCTTAGGATCAAATAGAAAGAGACTGTTCCCTTTTCTACCTATTAATAGCCCTTTAAGTATTTGTAACTGGCTATCAGATCCTTCCTAAATCTCTTCTCCAAGCTAAACATCCAGAGTTGTCTTAACTAGCCCTTAAATGGTACAACCTCCATTCCCTTTACTATCCTAGCTACTCATTTGGAGGTACATATTTGCTTGTCTCTTTATTTCCCAAGAAATGGTACCCAGAACTGAACCCAACATTTTGCATGTGTTCTGACTAGGGCAGAGTGGAGAGGGATTATTTCCTTGTTTGCTCTCAAGAATTAAATCCTTTTTTTTTTTTAAAAAGAATATCTTTGGGTGGGGAGGGGTATACACATCAACCACTTCCTAATGAATACCTCAACAACCCTTCCTTCCCTAACTTTCCTGTAAAAGACAGTTAAATGAAACCATCATGTATAGCCATTACCATGGCTAGGGCATGTAACTTAACACTCTTATAGTTCACCATTCTTAAAGAAAAGGAAGGAAACGTGTTTTAACTTTAGGCATCTGGAACCAACATTGACTATTGCATCTGACTTGAATTCAGTTGATTTTTAGTGTTGTCTGTATTTACAGTATTGTAATTGTGTATATTGATCTATTTTTTTGTTTTCTTTACTGTGTACAGTTCATCTTCCCATATTTCTTTGAGTTTCTTTTATTCATAGTTCCTTAGAACCAAATAATATTCCATGACATTCCCCCATTGGGAACAGCCATTTCCCAATTGTTAGGCACCTCATTTTTCTCCTAGCTTTTTGTTACTAGATTCAATGCTGACATGATTTTTTTTTGCACATATGAGGGTTTTTTTAAATAACAAAACACAAGATCTTAAAAATAATTTTCGTTTTTATATGCTTGTCATTTCTGGACATGCCTTCCTCTTCCAAGTCCAGAATTGAGACCACCTTTGTTGCAAAAGAAAAATTAAACAAAAACAGCTGATATTATGTCCACATTTCATAATAATAGCTAGTATTTATAGAGTGCTTTTAGGTTTAAAAGTGCTTTACAAATATTATCTCAT
The DNA here is from genome assembly GCF_902635505.1 of Sarcophilus harrisii. Lineage (NCBI taxonomy): Eukaryota > Metazoa > Chordata > Mammalia > Dasyuromorphia > Dasyuridae > Sarcophilus > Sarcophilus harrisii. The sequence goes on along the minus strand of NC_045429.1, from coordinate 268,928,962 downwards.
TTGTTCCTTACAACCCTGGAAGATAGGAACTACAATCATTCTAACTTTATAGGGGAAGACAGACAAAAGTCAAGTGATTTGTCTAGTGTCACACAGATAGGAAGTTTCTGAAGGGTAGGCTTGAACTCAGCTCTTTCTTATTCCAGGTCCAATACTCTATCCACTGTGCCTCATTTAACTGCCCCTCCAGCTAACAATGTTTGCAGCATGTTGCCCTTATAGTAACCCTGCCACTCTGGGAGAATAATTCAAGAGGTATGCCAAGAGGAAAACTTTATTTTCTGTATTCCAGGGCCATTATTGATTTTTCATTTACGTTATTAAGTTATTGTATATATTTGGAGGGGGTTCTGCTTACATCCCTTTATTGTTCATGGAAACTTTTCCATGTTTCTTAGAATTGTTCATATTTATCAATTATCAATGCATAATAATAGTCCATTATGTGAACATAGCACAATTTGTTTCATCATTCCCCAATCAGTGGGTATCCACTTTGCTGTGTTTTTTTCTTACTTCAGAATACTTTGTTGAACATTGAAGTATATTTTAGAACATCCTTTCATTAATTTCCTTGGGATATGAACTTACCATTAAGTAGCAACCCAACTCAAAAGACATGAAGAGTTTGATAACTTTTCTTATGTAATTATAAATTGTTTTTCAGAATAGTTGGATCAATTAATAGTTCCCTTCCACAGTCTATTAGTGTGCCTGTCATCCCATAGCTTCTCCAATTCACAATTTTATGAGTAATTACAATACCAGGTTATGGGCATTTTAACTCTTATGATTATTGATAGCTTTTCTTCATTTGAAAGCTGTGTATTCATATCCTTTGACCACTTGTCTTTTGGAGTACCATCCCTTGGTCTTATAATTTTGTATTAATTCCCTATTTCTCTAAATGTATATGTTAGATTTATCAGAGAGGTCTTACGCAAAGCTTCTCTCCCTCCCATTGTTTTTCTTCTTATTGCAGCTACATTAGTTTTGTTTGTTCAAAAGCTTTTACATTTTCTACAATCAAAATTTTCTATTTTTTCTTTCATAATAATCTTTCTCTTGTCTCATTGTAAATTTCCCCCCTCATTATAATTGTGAAAGAAATGAACTTCTATCATCCTCTAATTTTTATGTTGCAGCTTATAATGGAATGATCAAGAATGAAATGGTCATGATTCCAAAGAGATCAGTGAGGAGGAAAAAGGGAGAGCTTTCTAAAGAAATTATTGTGATTGGGAAACTCAATGATCAATTTATTACATATATATATATATATATATATTTATGTAATGGAAACAAGTTTCTACAAATGAGAATGGATATTGGAGATAGGTTTGGTTCAGTAGGATTGATGTCAGGCATGCTAAATTTTAGAATGAGAAGAGATGGGTAATGAAGGATAAGGACAATAGGCATGGGCATATAGTAGGTACTTAATGTTTATTGATCATAGATTGATTTTACTATAGCCTCAGACGGCATTCGTCTTTCATGTCACCCCATTGGCTGATGTTAAGCTGATGCATCACTAAATTTGTCAGATCTTTTTTATATAAACTTTGTTTTAACCATGTCTTCCCCATCCTGTGCTTGTGAATTTTATTTTTTTGAATTCATGTTGAATTTGACAATTATTCTTCATGGAAAGGAGCTGCAGCATTGTAATTAGAACACTAGATTTTGAACTAGGTACCTGGGCTTAAGTAACACCTCAATTGGTGATTAGTTGTATGGCTTACAGGTAAGTTATTTAACCTTTCCTAGCTTCACTTACCTCATTTATAAAATGGGATTGACATCTTTAGAGTATACTTCTCAGAAGTGGAGCAGAGATCAAATAAGATAATGTCTATAAAGCACTTTGCAAATTTTGCAAATAAATATCAATTATTATGTTACACCCATTATGTTATATATATAACATTATCTTACTTATTATGTTATCATAAACTCACAACTCAAAAGAGATGGGTAAAAGAGTGGCTCATGTAAACATTCTGACTGGATCCATTACATATTTATGTTACACAACCTCAACTGAGCACTCACTGCTGTTAGGCAATTCTACTATACATGATTTATAAACTTACCATCCTGTTTCCATGGCAACTCTTTCCAAAGTTTTTCATCCTTCAAACCTTTCACGCCTCCCCTTCCTCCCATCCTCTTAGCTGAGAACCTTGCTGCATATATTGCAGGAAAAAACTGAGGCTTTTACTATAAGCTGTTTCTTTTCCTTTCTTCTTTATCACTCAGATGTCGTCTGTTACTATTTCCTACTTCACTCCTGTCTCACATGATAAAGGGGTTTTACTCTCTACCTAGGCTAATTCCCTACTTATTCAAACAATTTTAATCCATACTGGTTCTCCAACAGATTGCCCCCTCTCTCATCCCCAGACAATCACTTATTTTCAAATTCTCCTGATCTACTGACTCATTCGCTACTACCTGCAAGCATGCCCATGTCTCCCTCATCTTGAAAAAACTCTCACTAGACCCTTCCATCCCTATTATTACCTTATATTTCTTCTGCCCTTTGTAGTAAAATTCCTCAAAAAAGGCTGGCTACAGATCTAAAACTATATTATAAAGCAGCAGTCATCAAAACCATTTGGTACTGGCTAAGAAACAGAGAAGTTGATCAGTGGAATAGGTGAAGTTTACAGAACAAAATAGTCTGCTATACTGCTGTATACTTTTCAATCCTCTTGGTTGTTTTGTTTCTCTAGTTGCATGCTTTATTGTATGTTCTATTCTCATGGTTGACATGTGCTTCTTAACAACTCCATCTAAGGACTTCCCTGTCTTCCTTTAAGTCTCTAATAAATGTTTATCAGTTGACTGATTGATATGACTTTATCTTCTATATCAATTCCTATAAACAGATTTATAGCTAAAAATAGTCATCTTACTGCAAAATTGGGGTTAGTTTTAGTATTTGCTGAGATATAATGAGAGCAAAATAATGAGAACTTTTTTCTAGGGTGCCAAAATTTGGAGGGTGACAATAGCACCATCTTTTGATTCCTTACCTGCCCTCTATCAGTTACACACTTGGTGAACTCCAAACTCTCAGTGATGAGTCTCATCTCTATATATACTTTTTGGCTGTTCTCAACACTTGGCTATTTGTATTCCTAGTGCTTAGAATTTAGTGAGCACTTAATAAATGCTCATTCATTGACATCCAGAAGCAGCTAGTCCTTCAGCAGTGAAGAGATCTTGAAGTGTCCTGGAGCATGTTTTCTTCCTTAGCGGGCTCCCCAAAATCACCAATTTGTCCCATGTGCTGAGTCCTGATTATGGTTCTGAGTGTGTATGCATACATACATATATATATATATATATATATATATATATATATATATGAATAATCTAAGCATTTGTGAATATATTCTCAAGTTTGGGTCTGTGCCTATAAAGAGTGATATTTTTGTGTGGAAAGGAGGGTTCCAGGCTAGTGTCAGGACAGGAAGAAGGGGTGAGCTGGAGAAATGGGATCATCCCAGACTGAAAATGTGTCCAGAATAGTTTGAACAAACTTTTCAGTACAGGTACCATGCTAAGTGATGAGGATACAAAGAACAACAAAAACCAGTCTTTTTCTCAAGAAGCTCATAGTCTAATGGGAGATAAATAATACAAGCAATTATATACAAGTAACATATAGACAGAATGAACAGAACAAACTCTTAAATGGAGTGCATTAAATTTAGGAGGACTGGGAAAGATTTCTTGTAGAAGGAGACTTTGAAGGAGGCCAGAGATGCTGGGAGGTGGAGATGAGGAGAGAAAGAATTACAGGTAGACAACAGCCATGGAAAATGGTAGGATTTGGGACATGGGTATTGTGTTCTAGGAATAGTGAGGAGACCAGCGTCCTTGGATCTAAGGATATTTGAAGGTGAGTAAAGTGTAAGAAGACTGGAAATGTAGGAACAGATCAAATTATGCAGGAGTTTGAATATCAAACAGAGGATTTTATATTTGATCTTGAAAAGCATAGGGAGCCACTGGAGTTTATTGAATGGAAGGGAGATGACATTGAGGGAATTATTATGGGAAATTAGGCATTTCAGGCATCTATCCCTCATGAGATATTGATGTCCCTTGTCAGAGATGGAACTGGGACCCACTGAACTGATCCCCTGACAATGTCCCTGAGGATCTTGTGTTAGAATATTAAGGGGTTTATATAAATATGTGGCTGATGTTTGGATCTGAGAGAACATTCCTATGAGATTACTCTTGAACAGGTACACATACACACACATACACACACACACACACACACACTCACACACGATACACAGATAAATGGTAATAAGAGGTGTAGTCCTAGAAAGATTACTCAATTTAAAATCAAAGGGTCTAGGTTACATTTTCAGCTCCACCATTTACTACCATTGTGACCTCAGGAAAATCACTTCCCTTTAGGAGTTTGTTTGCTCATTTGTAAAATGGACTAAATGATTTGAGGTCTTTGTCCAGGTCTAAATACCTCATGTATTTGGTTGTTAGGTTGTGTCTGACTCTGTGAATCTATTTGGTGTTTTCTTGGCAAACATACTGGAGTGATTTACTATTTCCTTCTCTAGCTCATTTGACAGATGAGGAAACTGAGGTAAAAGCTGCGAAGTGAGTTGCTCAGGGTCTCACTACTAGTAAGTATCTGAGGTTGGATTTGAACTCTTTTAAAGTCCAGGTCCCAATCCTCTCTCTCTCTCTCTCTCTCTCTCTCTCTCTCTCTCTCTCTCTCTCTCTGTGTGTGTGTGTCTTCCTCTCTCTATCTGTCTCTGTTTCCCTTTCTCTTTTTATCCCTCTCTCTCTCTCTGTCTTTTTCTCTATTCCCCTTCTCCATCCATCCATAAATACACACATATTTAAAATACATATTTACATACACAGTATTTATATCCATACACATAATGTATATGATTGTAAACATAGACATATACAAAGACTGATGGGTTTAGACATGTGGATATATACAAACTATTCACAATATACACACGAGCTTCAAATGCATATATATATACATACATATGATATGTATGTTAGCATATATATATATATATATATATTCACACCCCCACACACCACCACCACCATCACCACCATCACCACCACCATCACAGCAGTGACAGAATAAGCACTAGGTTTGGAATCTAGGACCTGGGTTTGAATGGTAGCCATGTTGCTTAATGACTGTATGACTTTGGACAAATGATTCCTCTTTCCCCAGAATCCAGTTTGCAAACTGGGGGTAATCATAGACCCAGAACTGCAAGTGATTTCAGAGACAATCTCCTTCAATTCTCTCTCTCTCTTTCTTTTCAGATGTGGAAATTGAGACCCAGGAAACTTGCCTAAAGTGACACAGAAAAAAATAAGGATAAGATGAATTCTAAAGTCTCAGCTCTAATTCTTCTATATCTAAATACAAAAAACGTGTGCATGCATGTACATTCATACACACATGTATAGTATACATATCTACATACACTACATCTATACTAACATACTCAGACACACACACACATACATAGACATAGATGTGCTCACACAGACATTTTCTTGCAAGGTGGAATATGCAGATTCACACACGTTTCCAAGGTATATATTCAAATATTCACACATATAGATGACAGATTTATAAATCTGTATATATATGTATATATATATATATATATATATATATATATATATTCACATTTAATACTCTTACCCAATAATTTATGGTTGGGTCAGGCTCATGTCTGGATTTCACATTAACATTAATGAGGCAACTTCACTGGGGTATTTGGAAACCCTCTGTGATGAAGGGCCAGGGAGCAGGGAGGGGGAAGGGACAGGGAGGCCACGGTCACAGGGAAACAGCTAATTATCCAGATGACCAAGGTTTGATTATTTTTCCCACGGTCCCCTTCCAGCAGTTGGGTCCAGAAGGTCTCAATGGAGTTGTTGGGAATAGTAGAGGGGGTGAGAGAGGAAAAGGTGGGAAGAAAGGAGTGGAGAGATCATTCAGGGTCATGTCAAGCTGAATCAGTGAGAAGTGCCCTCTTTCCATACATGCCCATCCCCCATACATACAAAGATCTCTATTGGGGTCATCCAGTGTTCTGATGTCCTCAGCTGTTGCACTGTCTGGTTTTCTATGCCCAACACCAAGACCCTCACTGGTGCCGTGGTCAGATTTGAGCTCTGGATGTGTCTGTACGTTTCTTATCTGACAAAAGTGTGTCCAAAAGGTCCCATGACATCCTCTCTTAACAGAGAATGCATTTAATAATTCAGATACACTTACATCATCCATTCTTTCATCCTTCCAAAATCTTCCAGTAAAATCTCTGTTTTGCATAAGGCATTGATTTGGATTTAAAGCTACTCCAATCTAATCTAACTCATTCCAATGTAATCAAATCCAATCTGTACTAGATACGGGGGACCCTAAGAAAATGATAATAGTTCCCGTCTTCAAGGGGCTTCCATTCCACTCTCACAGAATTTTGGAATCATAGAATATGGAAATGAAAGACATTATCTAATCCATCACTCTTATTTTTGTAGAGGAGAAACAAGGGTCAGTGAGGGTTAGTAATTAGATTAAGGTCACTCATTTAGTAAGTGGTCAAGTTGGGCTAGAACCAGACCTTGTGAGTCTAGACAGAGTCCTTTCCACCATAGCAACTGGCCTTTCTATTTTTAATCTGTCTTTATCTGTCTCTTAGCATGGTGTTGTGGCTAGAACAGTGGACTTGGGATCAGGAGGACCTGGATTTGATTTTTTCCTCAGATATTTTCTAGCTGTGTAACCCTTTTCCAGCTTCAGTTTTCTCATTATTTAAAAACAGGGGTAATGATAGCATCTATCTCACAGGGTTGTCACGAGTATTAAATAAGAAAAGAGATAGTGTCTTACAAATCTTAAGGAGCAATTATTATTATTATTAATGATATATAATATTAAGTGCTTTGTATACTTTAAAGAACCATATCAATATTAGCTATTACTATTAATAATGATATACAAAAAATGTTTTGTATACCTTAAAGAATCATGTCATTATTAGTTATCATTATTAATAATGATATATATAGTGCTTTGTAAACCTTAAAGAACCATGCCAATATTAGCTATTATTATTAATAATGATATATGTAAAGTGCTTTGTATACCTTAAAGAACCATGTCAATAATAGCCATCATTATTAATAATGGTATATATATAAAGTGCTTTGCAAACCTTAAAGAATCATGTCAATATTATCTATTGTTATTAATAATCATATGTGTAAAGTGCTTTGCAAACCTTAATCATTGTTTATAATGATTTATAATAATTTATAATAATCAATATTAGCTATTATTATTACCTATGGAAAATAGAGAGACATCAATGGGTTCTTGTTCTGGCTCTGACAAATGTATTCCGTCACATATATTGTCTTTATAACTTTGTCTGGGCCAGTGTTTAGCCTCTCAATTTCTCCAGAATCTAAGCTATTAGTTGGGGAGCAGGTAGCAGGTCTGCTGCATCAGGAAAGGGATTTTCCTCCTCATGGATTCCTGATACAAACTCACAGATCTAGTCCAAAGTCCAAAAAATATTTGGAAAATCTTTTTTTGGTGTATGTATTTCATTAAGACAACCAAATCTTCCCTCAGTTTGATTAAGTTCAAATGATTAATATTTATTAAGCATCCAATTTATGAAAGGCTAGTAACACAAAAATGAAAAGGGCAATAATACAAAGAAAATGAAAAAAGATGAAAAAAAGGGCAAAGTCTCTTGCCCTCAAGAAGTTTACAGTTTAGTAGAGGAGATAAAATACACATTCCAATGGGCAAAAATCAAGTTATATGATTAAGTGCTTTGGAGAAGTCAAACAAAGGAATAAGAGCACCGGGAAGGGGACTGCATTCTTTTTTGGAGGATGGAGAGTGGATAGAGTGGATCAAGGAAGGAAGAAAGATATCAGTGGAAGAGAGGTGGGGGAGCTTGTTTCAGGCAAGGGGATGGCCTCATGCCATTGCTCAAAGGCGGGAGAGGGAAGGAACAGCCCCGGGAATGGCTAATATCCCAGCTTGGCTGGAGTGCACAGTGCTCTAAGGGGAGGAGTGTGAGCTGAGCCTGGAAGGTAGATTGGGGCCTGATTTGTTTGGGAGTGTAACAGTAATGTTGTATGTCTGGCTAAAAATTTGTGGCATTTTTTTGGGAGGTCACAGGACAATTCTAACAAATAGAGCTACAAAGTCTGGGATGATGTTTAAAAATGAAAGTGAATTAAGACTGATTGCTCCTGGGGAAATTGTAAGATGCTTCTTTGAAAGATTTAGTTGCTGATAAGATGGGGTGATGTTCTCCAGTTAAAGAGTTGGTGCCTAGGAGTTTGGACAGTTCCACACAACCTTTCCCTCCTGTGGGATAAAGGGCAGGGTTGAATTCTTGTGGGGGTCAATTACTTCTAAGCAGAACAAAAAAAGGATTTCCCAACCATGTGTCCTTAACATAAAACCACCTGGGAGACAGGTCTCTCATACTCACACTGTTAATTCTAAGGGGATGGGGAGAGGGAGTGTGGCTACTTCAGCACAATTCTCCTCTACAATGAGAGTTCAGTATTTTTTCAATGGGAGGAAGATCTTTGAGAGATGGGATTCTCTCCTTGGAGGCTGGGATTGGGTGAAATAGGAGCTATTTGTTTTTCTGAATTATTATTGCCCCTTTGTGATGGCTTATGTTGGTTTTAGAGTTTGTCTTCCCACATAATGGGATGCTTTCGCTTACTCCAGCCTTAACCCTCCCTTCTCTTAGGAGGAAATTCTGTACCTCCCTAATCTTTCTTAGCCTCAGTTTCCCTATCTGTAAAATGGGGAGAAACACAATTCTCTCTCCATTAAACCTTCCCCAACTTCACAGGGTGCTTGTAAAGTTCAACTGAAATAACTATGTAAAAGTGCTTTTAAGAGTTAGATAAATATCAATAGTCATTATTTTTACTGTTATTCTTAGAACTCTGTATGATTCTAAACCCAGTGTTCCTCCTATATTGTTATGTCCTAACGTGAAATTAAAATTCAGGTGCCCCATCTAAACTTTGCAAAGCTTTCTCACTTTCTACAAGCTCCCTCTCTCTAAAAGTTTCAGACAAAAGTCTTCCATGACCTCCTTCTTAATAGGACATCCCTAAGAACTATAGGGGCTCCTTAAGTCAGGTGCTCCACCCCTGAAGCCTCTTAGCACAGTTAAATGTGAGTGGGAATGAAAATGAAACACACTAACCCCCTCTGCTGCTGGCCAGATGTACTTATAATAACACCTGCATCTGGAGAAGCTTTGTGCAGGTGTGCCTCGATTTGCCTAACAGACAAGTTTCTAAAAAGAGATGGGTAAATTAAAATCTGTTTTTCAATGTGTCCTGGGAGTTGTCATTTTAAAAGAAGTCCTAAAGTGAGTTTTTTTTTCTTTTTGCAAATAAGAGTCAACCCTCCTCATTCTTTTCATTGACTTTTGATATACTGGGTCTGCTTTAAAAGAAGGGGACCTCCCACCTCACCATCCCAAGCAGACCATGTCTGTTTTCTTTGTGCTCTAACGACTGTGGGATAATAGGGTGTTAGAGTTGGAAGGGCTCTTCAACATCATCTGGTCTAATCCCAATCTCTCCTTGTCCCGAACACTTTGCAGATGTGGAAACCTGGGCCCTTGTGGTTTGCTTAAGGTCCCATGGCTCATAAACTGCTGAGTCAGGATTCAGAATTTGGTCTGCTGACTATATTCAGGGCTCTTCCACCGGAGCAGTTTTGATCATTTGATCTTCACATTAATAAGGGGAGGGAAGGAAGGACAAGGCTTATCCTTCTTATTCACCACGAATGAGTCCCAGAGAGGTTAAGCAATTGCATTGGTCAAATCCTGTCTTGCATTTTAGTCAGTTAATCAATAATCATTTAATAAGTGCCTATTGTTTGCCACTAGGATAGCTGCATGTCAGGGATGTCATGAAGGGAATTTCCATTCTGGAAGGAGTTGGACTTGAGAGCTGCTGAGGTCACTTTCTGCTCTGGGCAGAAAGTTTAGGTGAGAGAGTGAAACGGAGTTAGGACTTCTGACTCCCAGTCCAAGAGATCATCAAGTTCCCTCCTCCTCTATCCCCTACTCCAGGCTTCAGCACCTTCTCAGGAACAGGAAATTGAGTTGGGGGAAGCAGGGAGCAGGGAGAAAGTATATGGCCTCCTTAGAGTTCTGTAGCCAAATCACTTTCCAGGCCTTCTGTACTGACCTACCTCCCCTTGCTTACCTGCTCACCTGCCTATTCAACCTTATCTCTCAGTCTCCCGCAACAGGAATCCTGGGCGCCTGCCTGGCAGGTTTTCCCACAATCCCCTGAACATGCCATGCTCATTTGAACCTCCAGGCCCTTGTTTGTGCTATGTTCCTTGCCAAGAATGCCCTCCCTCCTGCTTTCTGTTTAAAATAATCATACTGTAATGTTTCTACTGTGCTTCAAGGTTTACAAAGCACTTTTCTCTAAATAGCCCTCTTAATGGGGAGGTGAGGTGGGGAAGGTGGGGGAGATGGAGATAGTGAAAAATTATTGCTTGCATTTTGTGTATGAGGAAAACTAATAATCAGAAATAATGCTGGTCTAGGAGTCACAGAAGTAAGAAGGTCAGTAGGATTCGAACTCTTTCCTCTCTCAATGCTCTTCAACCCCTCTCCTCCACTCCTCAGACTATTGCAAATACTGGGAAAGAGTATAAGTTAACTTGGATTTATTAAGCACCTATTGCATACCAGGCATTGTGCCAACTGCTGTGGATACCCTCCCCCTCCAAAAGGGCCAAATCTAACAATCTAATGGGGGAGACTCTAACCCATTAGACTATGAGCTCCTTGAGAGAAGGGACTCTTTCTTACTTTTCCCAGCACTTAGCATAATACATGGTATATAGTAGGTGCTTTATTGATTGATTGAAATGTATTGAGCATCAAGATACCCCAGTGACAGTCTCAGGTCCCAGGTGCTAGCTCCTCTAATTGCATAGGTTTGAGCAAATCTCTTCTTAGCCATTTCCGGACCTCACCTCCCTTCTCTGATTTCTCTTCTCCGTACTTCATTGGACAAAATAATGGGCAAGGACTTGGGCTGTGCATACCTAACATCTTTGTGAACTTGGCCCAAGTATGCTGGCATTTTGGGGAAATGGGTTAGATGAAGGATTATAGGTGCTTAGAACTTCAAGATCATCTGGCTCAAATTCTTCATTTTTGCCAAAAAATGTGAAATCAAAGTAATTTGTATAAGATCTCATAGGTAGTAAATAGTTGACAGGGGTGGAATTTGAATCTAGGTCTCCTGATTACAAATCCCTGACTCAATTCAGAGATAATACAGTGCCATAGTTAGATGAACAGTTACACAGATGTTCCTCACCTCATTCAAAAAAGATGGCATTCTTCCAGTCTCCAGCACAGGAAGTATGAGCTCCTCCTTCACTGTTTAAATATTACTCTACTGAGGGAAGACTTGCCCATTTACACTCACCTGAATAGCACAGGTAAAGGTATATATAGTCCCCTTTATCTACACAGGTAAGGGTACATATAGTTCCCTTTACCTGCACAGGTAAGGGTATATACAGTCTCCTTTACCTGCACAAGTAAGGGTACCTGCAGTTCCCTTTACCTACATAGGTAAGAGTACATACCGTCTCCTTTACCTGCACAAGTAAGGGTACATATAGGCCCCTTTACCTGCACAGGTAAGGGTACCTGCAGTTCCCTTTACCTACATAGGCAAGAGTACATACCGTCTCCTTTACCTGCTAGTCTCCTTTACCTGCACAGGTAAGGGTACCTACAGTCCCCTTTACCTACATAAGTAAGGGTACATACAGTCTCCTTTACCTGTATAGGTAAGGGTACCTATAGTCCCCTTTTCTTGAGTCTCTCTAAGTTATCTCTCCCAAACCCCTTCTTTACATGTACTTGCATATTCTCAGTCTCTCTATTTCAAAGGGCTCTGAGCCTAGGAGCGGGAGAACACCAGTAAAACTGAGACATCCCCAAAGTCAACAGTTGTTCTCTACTACTCCCAAACCCTTGGAAGGAGGCAGGGCATTTTGGGGAGGCATCCTTTCCCAATATCAACAAAGAAGGATTGTGTCTGCTTCCAGGCCAAGGCTGGGTCTCTGCCCTCATTACGTCCCCCTCTGGCTGGGACTATGCCAAGTCAGGTGGGTTTGGGCTTCTGCCCCACCCTGTAGTCCCCTGCCTCCTGGGGAAAGTCCTAGTGGTGGAATCCCACGGGTACCCCTGGGAACTACTGGCATACCAATGGTACCTGGGGGGGAGGGGGAAGGAAAAGAGTTGGTGCCTGAGTGGAGACAGCGGGGACAGGAGGAGAAAGGGCCTGGAATGCTAGCTGAGGGTGGAATGTGAGAGCAAACAGAAGAAGGGAGAGATGGGGAGCCCGGAATGTGGATGCGGATGTTGGGAGGGGGAAGGAGGAGGGTGAAGGCCTGGGAGTGAATGGGGCAGGAGGGAGGGAGGCAGGGGGAAGAGTGATTGTTTCCCCTGGTTAGAATTTCACACTGGGTCAGGAACCTGTCTCTCCCTTTGGAGGAGAGAGGAAGGTGACATACTTTCTAGGCTGGTTTCCCTTGGTCCTCATGCTAAAAATCTGACTTAAAAGATCTGAGATCATTTTCTTCTGCCACAGAGAATCACTTGCATGGAGAGGGATCAGTTTTTGGTGGTGTTGTTTAATTGTTTCAGTTGTGTGAGACTTCATGACCCCATTTGGGGTTTTCTTGGCAGAGATACTGGAGTGATTTGCCATTTCCTTCTCCAGCTCATTTTACAGATGAGAAAACTGAGGCAAAAACAGGGTTATATAGCTAGAAGTATCTGAGGCTAGATTTGAACTCGGGTCATAGCATTAAAGATTTAAAGCTGGAAGTGATCTCTACCCCCACTTATTTTGCAGAAGTAGAAATTGAGAACTGAGGAGTAAGTGGTTCTTCAAAGAGCTATAGGCTTTCTGCATCTGCTTTGTACTATAGTTATCAATGTCCATGTCATATTCTCTCTACTAGATTATAAACTCCTGAGGGCAGGGTTTACAATGTCATATTTTTTCTGTATACTTTCCTCCCTCCTTTTCCCCAGTATATAGTAGGTGATGGAAAAAGTTCTTTTAATTCATAAAGTAGCACATAGTAGGTGTTGGGAGGAAATCCCTGTAATACACAAAGCAAGGAGTCTTGACCTCATCTAAAAGTAAAATCTGTACAACTGGGATAAAAACAGTTTTCTCACCCTCTCTTCAGCCCACCAACCTCTCTGTCTTCTAAGGGATACGCTTAGAAAGGATCAACTCAGGTAACAGGCATCAAAGCCCTTGGAAAAGAGTTGAAAGGCTGACCTGGGGATATTCTTACAGCAGGCAGGGAGAGCGCAGCCATTTGGTCTAGTGGGAGGAAAAAGCGGTGAGCTAGGGAGACCTCCTGTACACAGCTCACTTAACAATAAGCCCATGATTTAATGCCTCCAGTAAACCCTTTTCCGCCTCTGCTTCTCAGCTACTGCCCGACAGTCTCATAATTCAGTTTCAAACAAGCCCCGGATTAGGGCTGCAGCTGCTGAGACGCCAGGGGGGAGGCGTGAGTATTTAGCCAAGCACACAATTTGCAAAGTTCATCATCCACCCAAAGGGATGCTCGCAACCGGGAGGTGCTGCATGCTGTAGTCTTGCCAACGTGGTAATGGGGCAACTGGCTTGGGAGAAGAGAAGGCTGGAAGGTTTAAGGGAGGGCTGACTTTGGAAGTGGAGGCAGAGGTAGGGAAGCAGATCCCAGAGCTAGGCTTTGGAGATAGGTGATTGCTGCAGCTCCTGTTCCCTCAGGGCAAAGGTTTTCTTTTAAAAGTGCTGCAGCTACAGCTGCAGGGGCTGTGGTGGCTCAGGGGCCAGTCATGGGCCTGTCATCACATGGAGTGTGTTTCCTGTCAAGGCCATTGAGGGCAGGTAGGAGGGAAGGAGAGACAGGGCAGGGGGTGTTGGTAGGAAATGAGCCATTTAGGGGACTCCTAGCCCACCTGGCAGGGGGAGGGACTCTAGGCAAACCTAGTGACTTTTGTCCTTTCTCGCCTGAGAACAGAAGCCTCAGGATGGATAGGACTCCCAGGCTGCAACAGTTGCCATGGGCTCTTCTTAGCAGAAGCATAGTAAGCTGACTTGAGTGTCCTGTCCCACTTTCCCTTCTTTCTCTTTCATTTCTAACAGTTTGATAAAGAGAAGGGTAATTATGACTTTCAAAATCACCAGATTTTTGAATGAGAAGGGAGGCCGAACCCACACACCAGAGTAGTGGTCACCTAGCATTTGCTTGAAGCCAGAAAGCTGACAGTTTTTAAAAATGTATATAAGCTCCTTGCAAATCAAGTGAGTGGCACATGCTAGCTAATACTGCTTTCCGAGACTGTCCACTACACTTTTGGATACCTATAACTGTTTGGAAGTTTTCTCTTCTATTAGGCTTAAATTTTTTGCACCTTCTAACTACAGACCCTAGTTCTGCTATTCATGGCCAAGAAGAATGAATCTAATCCTTTTTCTCCAGGGTGGTCATTCAAATATTCATATCTCTCCTCTTCCTTCCTTTCCTTCCTTTTCCACTCTCCACCCTCTCTTCTCTAGGCTAAATATTCCTAATTCCTCTATCTGATCTAATTATGGCTAACACTCAAGGAGGCCTTTTAGTATTCAATATGACCTCCCCTGCTTTCTCTCTAGCTTCTCAGTGTCTTTCTTAAAATGGAATTCAATCCAAACTCAACACACAACTCCAGATGAGCAGGACAGAGGATGGCAGGACTATCACCATCCTCACATTGCTCTGGCACTCCATCAGTCTCTATGTTGTCTGATAATACACTTTTCTTTTGTGTATTGGTTTATAGAATGACTGTTGACTTGTCAATATGACTTGTTATGCCATGAAGAAGACCCTGGGTTACCGAAGATTATGCCAGTGTAATAAAAAGCTCTTCCCAGAGCACAGTAGGAGGTTTGAAGTATAGGCTTAATTTTGTCCTCAAGGAGCATACCAACTTAGATCAGACAGCTCATTACCAGTAGGTGATGAATATTGTTTTCAATAATAAAGTAAAAAAAATCATTCACTAAGGTACTGAGGAGTTGGATTTGCAGAGAGGAGAGAGAGAGAAAGAGAGAGAGAGAGAGAGAGAGAGAGAGAGAGAGAGATGGGGGAGGAGAGTCCCTACCAATGAAATTACAGATGTTTGGAAGTATTAAGGGATTCAAGTATTTGAAAGGCTTTTGTGTCGAAGAGGGATTAGGACTGTTCTAGGCCCTTGAGAGCAGAACTAGGAATAATGGGTAGAAATTGCAGACTAGCAGATTTCAGCTCCTGGTTAAGGAAGAACTTCTTAATAATTAGTTATCCAAAATGGAAAGCTGAATGACCACTTGTTGATGAAGTGGGAGAAAAGATTCGTGTACAAGTTTGGGTTTGAACTTTATGCCCTCTGAAAGCCTCGGAAAACTTTTTTTTTTCATTTGTATCCTCTTCATGACCCCATATGGTATTTTCTTGGCAAAGATACTGGAGTGGTTTGCCATTTTTTTCTCCAGTTCATTTTACAGATGAGAAAACTGAGACAAACAGGGTTAAGTGACTTGCCCAGGTACAGCTAGTAAGTGTCTGAGGCCAGAGTTGATTTCAGGAAAAGGAGACCTCCTGACTTCAGGCTTGACATTCTATCTACTGCCACTTGGCTGCCCCTATAAATGGATTAGTGCTCCACATTTCTATTTGAGTTTGATACCACTGCTCTAGGAAATTGTCTAAATTGATGGATTAAGTTCTTCAATCTGTCAAGTTCTCTGTTGTTGTTTGTCCTTCATTTTCAAAGATCATCAGCTTTATTCTCTCTTCTAGAATCATCAAGATCCAGTGACAGGACAAGACTGACAATGTCTCACAATTCAGTGGATGACCTCTACTACTACTTTAGAGGTTATTCTTCATCTTCACAGTTCTGTTAAAAAAAAAAAAGCACATCGTGTCTCTCAGTAGTATATAAGCAGTATGGCATCTTATATATAGGAAGTAGTTGAGGATTACTGAATTGGGGAGGCTTTCAACATAGTGGGAAGAATCTTCACTGGGCCAGGATCAGAGGACTTGGTTCATAACTCAGCCCGTCATTTCTCACCTTAGAAATACTTATGGCCAATAGTCATTTAATCTCCTCCATGCCTCAGAATCTATACCTGTGAAATGAGGTAGTCAAACCAGATAAAATCCCTTCCCAGTCTTATTTGCCATCTTATGAATGGAATGAAATATATGTGGTGATCATTCTGATTAATTTCCTGGGAAGGGTGAACTTTTGTTGGAAACCTATGATTATTCATGCCTTTTTCTAAAGCGGACTAACTTACTCATTGGTACTTTGTTAAAAGAACTAAATAATTTGACCTTTAGAGGTATTTCCTGACCACCTCATTTACCTCTTCCTTATCACTCTCACTATTTTATGTGTGTTTTAGCTTTGTCTACAGAGAAATATTGGATGTTCTTCCAAGATAGCATTATTTTCGTCTTCTTCCTCAGCTCTGGACACATAGAATCTGGTGAACTGACTTTCAGAGTATTTGTTGATTCATATAGTCAACAAATGGGATTACCTAAGTGGTACAGTGGATAGAGTGCTGGTTTTGGAGTCAGGGAGCTTCTTCTTCTTGAGTTCAAATCTGACTTCAGACACGTATTAGCCGTGTGACCCTAGGCTAGTCACTTAGTCCTATTTGCCTCTGTTTCTTCATGTGTAAATTAGCAGAAGAAGATACTCCGTATCTCTGCCTTTTCCTGGCCCCAAAGTATCATGAAGAGTCAGACTGAACAACAGCAACATAGTCAAAGAATCATTGTATATTTATATATGTGTTCAAATGGGGCTGGATGACTCTAGGGATATTGTGTATTACATTTACAATTGGATACAAATTCTTTATACAATGTATAATTATATATACCTTTGTATATAGGGAAGCTCATTGTATTCTCAACCAGCCTCTTGCACTTTTGGATAGCTCTAATTACTAGGCATCAGTTGACACTTTATATATATCACCACAATCTACTCCATGTACTTCATAGGAACACTGATTTAGAGCCAAAACACCTTCAGAGACCAACTAGCCCAATACCTGGAGGCTGGTTCTGTTTGGAATCTCCCCTCCTCTGACTTTATGTGTTGTGAAGATGGGTACGGTTTTTCCCAGGGGACTGACTGTATGCTCCGGGGGGCTGCAGGAGCTTTGTCCTTCCCATGTTTATCTTGGTGCCTGACGCCTAGATGCGTTGACTGAGTTTAGAGCGGGAAGGGAGAGTGACCAGAGACTATTCTTTGGGTGAGCTGTCCCTCTCTGGTTTGGGGGGCACCTTCTGACTTTCTCCTCTTCTCCCCACAGTCATGCCAGATTGATGAATTGTTCAAGGTCACACTTAGTAAACTATCCCTTGAATTCTAGTGATTTAGTAGAAAGAACATAAACTCTTTACTATCTGTATGACTTAAGGCAAGTTTTTTTTTTTTCCTCTGTATAATGAAAAAGTTGGACTTGATGGCCCAAGAGTTAAAGGACTTGGTTCATAACTCAGCTAAATATCTAAATCTATCCAGGAACTTTCAAAGCTCTTTCTTCTTATTATTTTCTATATTCTATTTCCTTCCTGTGGGAGGAAGATTAGACAGACTTATCATACCCATTTTCCAGGTAGAGAAAACTCAGTGATAGATAGCATTATCTTAATTAAAGTCACATAGCATGTCAGTGGTAGAGCAGTTTAAAATCCAGGCTATTTGGCTTTCCATCTAGGTCAGTTTCTTTATCTGTAAAAATGAGAAGATTGGATTAGATGATTTCCAAGATCTCTTTCTAGCTCTAATTATATTATTATTGTCTAAATCTACAAATTATCTCCTTATGGGAAAGGAGTGGGTTTCTTGGCATGAATTAATTTTCCAGATCTTGAATCTTTACTTGATCATGGTGATCTCGTTTGCCTCTGAAATCCTGGTCTGGTGGCAGAACACTGGGAGCTCATGCTGTGAGTTCAAGTTCCAGAGACAGCGCCCAGATGAGAAAGCATTCATCCCGAAATGACTAGTGTTGGGGGGGGGGGTGTCTGAGCCACAGGGAGCCAGACGAAAAAACCACCAGACTTGGCCAAACAGGGTGGCTGGCCACACAGTGAGGCAACCTGTGGTGTCCGCCCTGTCCCCTCCCCTCCCCTCCCTTCCCTTCACTCTAGGATGTCCTGAATGTGTCGGCCAGCTCCCCTGGACAACTGCCCATGATTTTGAGGAGAAGAGCCCGTTCTGGCATCTGTGGGCTCTAGGAAGAAAGAATGAATCTTCTGTCTTGCCAGCACAGTGCGGGGAGAGCTTGGGGTAGGGTGGGGATGACTGAGGAGGGTGGGGAGAGGCAGACTGGCTCAGGCTGGGGAAGGGAGGGTTGGAGGAAGAGAGTGGATGGAAGTTTGGTGAGGGGTGGATCAGTCAGATCTCTACTGTTTTCAATGTCTTTGAGAAGAATAGATATAGAAGGATTCTGCCTCCCTCCCCCCTTCTCTCCTCCTGTAGTCGATGGAATGGAATGTCAGAGCTGAAACAGACTCAAGACATTGATAAGATGTGGATCAAGCAGGAGAAGGGACAGCAGAGACCATCTACTGTAATCCCCTCATTTTTCAGATGTTGTGACTTGTCCAAGGCCTCATAGTACTTTCAAAGGCAGGATTTAAACCATGGTCTTCTGACCTCATAATTTTTTCAACTACATTGTACTATCTACTTCCCATCCCTCTGTTTTTATAGCCATTGTTACAACAACAATAACAATAACAACAATTATAATTCCTGCTCTGCTACTACTACAACTACTACGACTTCCACCATTCACCTTTATATAGCCTTTCAAGGTTAACAAGATGCTGTCTTCATAATATTTTATGAAGTAAATGGCTAAATAGTCCAAGTGTTATTTACCCTTATTTTATAAATGAGGAAATACTCCAAGTATTATTTACTCCCATTTTACAGATGAGGAAATGGAGAAGAATCTTAACTTGCTCAAATTTGCACAGTGAATCAGTGGCCAAGCAGTGACTCAAATCCAAGCCCTCTGATTAATATAAAATTTTTCTCACTATACCTAGTGGTCTAGACATCTCATTTTACATGAGGATACCCTTTTGGAGGAAAGTAAATTACTTAAGGTTACGCAATTAATTAGTTTTATTTGAATTTAGGACTCCTTGATCCCAGCTCTTTTCTTTAATATCTATCTATCTATATATATGTGTGTGTGTATACATATATATGTATGATTGTATATATTCATTTTTATGGGAAACTCACATTTTACTGACTTGAGGTCAAAAATTGTTCACTATATGGCCCTCAGTGGGTAGATGGGAGTTTTCTAGGCCTTCAAGAGAGGTCTATGTGATCTGTGGTTGAAGGACAGGGCATATGTTCACTGATCCACAAGGTATTCCTACTCTTCAAGGAAGGAATGAGAAAGAGAGTGAGGGAGAGCAGGCCTTGCTGGTATTCTAATAACATGGTGGGAAAAGTATTAGATTTAAAATTAGAGTAAAGTTGGAATATCTGAGTGTCTATGGTCTTCTGCTTACTAGCTGTGTGAACTTGAATAAATTATTTCCCTTCTCTGGGTCTCAATTTTTCCAATTGTAAAATGAAGAGATTGTTCCTATCCAATTATTCTTTGCTTATCCAGATAATCCTACGCTTCCAGCTCTAAGCTTTATTGTGGGCTTTATTCTTCATGACATCATAGAGGGAGGGTATCACCAATTCCAAGAAGCCTTTTTTCCAAACCCCCTTCAGAATGTTGGGAAGCATATTAATCTTAGCTATTTCTGAAGAAAAGGAGGGGTATCTCTTTTATCCAGTGCCAAAGAGCACTAGATTCAAAATTAGAAGATCCCAGTTCACACACCAGTTCTGCTACTTATTACTCACTTGATTTTGGGCAAATCATTTCTCCTTTCTCTGGGCTTTGGTTTCACTGTCTAAGAAGTCATCTAATCTAGTCTATCTCAATTTTCAGATGATTTCAAGTGATTTGCTTAAGGTCAAACAAGTAGTGATTGGTAAAAGTGAGGTCCAAATACTGAAACCAGAGGAAATCATTTCCTTAGACATACCCTGAGATTCCACCTAGTTTTATATGCTGCAGTATCCTAATTACCAACTTTGTGATAATAGGAGAGGTACAAACTGCTAATGAGAGGCTGCTAGGTGGCGCTGCAGTGGATAGAGCGTTGGACCTTCAGTCAGAAAGTCTCATCTTCCTGAGTTCAAGTCTGACTCCAGACATTTACTATCTATGTGACTTAACTCTATTTGACTTAATTCCCACATCTGTAAAATGAATTGTACAAGGCAATGGCAAACAGTCCGGTATCTTTGCCCAAAACCCCCCAAATAATTCAACAACAGCAATTGGAGAGGGCTGAAGACATTGATATTCTAAGAATGAAATATTTTTTCCACAGGGACCTTCTACAAACAATGTTCCCCTTCTACCTTTTCCAAATACATTAGGAACTTTTAACAAAGGAAATTTCTTTCTAGGAAATGGTAAATCTCTCTATAGTCAGAATTGAGTTCTCCATCTTCAGGCTGCTGTGAAGTACGTTGATTGGGGGAAGGCTGGTGGTAATTTGAATTCACTCAGGAGTCTTCCCACCCTGCTGAAGAGTTTTCCTGAGGTACCAGGCTCTCTCAACATGTCAGCAGCCCCGTGGGAAAGGGGCTCATAGTCTCGCTCCACTGGTGCAGGGGCAGGGACTAGAGTTCAGCTGCCCAGTGTCCTCTCTGAGCATGGAGGTCGGGCATGGAGGAGTGGGGTCCGGAATGTGAACTCTTTTCCTAGGAGGGGGAGGGGTGGTGATGACAAGAAGGAAGGCAGGGAACTGTTTCAGCTTGGCTGGCATAGAGGAAGTCATAGCTGAAGGGCATGGGGTCAGGCTCAGCCAGGACAGGTTTCCTGGTTGCTGAAATTGAACTCTGGCTTAAAAGCAAATCAAGATGGACTTAAACAATATATTTCCCATTTAATGTCATCTTCCAGCATGATTAGTTTTTGTTTGTGTAAATTTTTTTTTAGCTTTTCTGAGAGAAGTGGAAAAGGTTTGGGTGGGAAATGATAGAGGTTGGAGCAAATGACCTTTAATGTCTTTTTCATCTTTGCTACTCTGTCCCAAGATCCCTTTCAGCTCTAATATTCTAAATTTCTAAGGTGCATTCTAACTAACATTTCACATTTCATTTTCTTCTAATTATAACTTCCTATATCTTAAGGTTCTTTCTATCTCTAACATTGTGTCTTCTAAGATTCCACTCTAATATCTGCTTTCCAAAATGGGATAATGTTTTATTGATGATGTTCCTTTATCTATCTCTCACCTTCATATCTTTATATTGGCTATCCTCCATGTCTAGAATGCAGGCTCTCTTTCTCTTTTTTTCTTTTCAGTTTTCAACATTTCCTTTTATAAGATTTTGAGTGTCAAATTTTTCTCCCTCCCTAAGATGGCAAGCAATCTGAAAAAGGGTATACGTGTGAAATTATGTTTAAAATATTTCTACATTAGTCATGTTGTAAAAGAAGAATCAGAACTGAAGGGGAAAGAAGAGAAAGAAAAAACAAAAAAGTGAAAATCTATGTTTTGATTTATATTCAGACTCCATAGTGATTTCTCTGGAGGTAGATCATATTTTTCATCACGAATCTTTTGGAATTGTCTTGGATCATTGTTCTGCTGATGAGAAGAGCTAAGTCATTCACAGTTGATCATTGTTCAATGTTGCCGTTATTGGGTAGTGTTCTCCTGGTTCTGCTTA
Organism: Sarcophilus harrisii; assembly: GCF_902635505.1. Classification (NCBI taxonomy): domain Eukaryota; kingdom Metazoa; phylum Chordata; class Mammalia; order Dasyuromorphia; family Dasyuridae; genus Sarcophilus; species Sarcophilus harrisii. Next base: position 268,906,979 of record NC_045429.1, on the reverse strand, counting down.
CTTCCCTCAGCATCAGTTTATGTAATTCTTTCAAGGTTTTATTTTTGAAATTTGCCTGCTCATCATTTCTTACATAACAACAGTATTCCATTGTATTCATTGTTATTCCCCTTGTTCAGTCATTCCCCAATTGATAGGCATCCTCTCAATTTCCAATTCTTTGCCACCACAAGAGAGCATACCTCTTTACCTTTGCCCCTTTTAATCTCTAACATTCTTCAAGATTTTGCTCAAATGCCACCTTTTCCATGAAGTCTTTCCTGATCCCAGAAGTTGCCAGCTTCTCTCTCCCTCAAATTACTTTATATTTGTCTTGTGCATATTTTATATGTTCCTAAATATGCATACTTGTCTCTCAATAGACTATAAGCTCTGTGGGGATATTTTTTCTTTTGTATACCCATCACCTAGCATATAGTAGTCCTTTAATAAATGGTTATTAATTGGCAGATTCATCTCACAGAATTAATAGTAAGTATCTCAGGGATTGGAATACGGAGCTAATGAGACCAAAGTCATTCCTTTCTTATTGGGATATGCTCTGTTTGTAGGCATAGGTTGAATCCCTAACTGTGATTATATATTAATTTTGATTATTATTAGTGGTTCTCAAAATATAGTTCAGAGAGTCCTGGAAGTCAAAACTATTTTCATAATACTACTAAGATATTTTAATTCTAAAGTAATAATCACTAGATATATAACCCACATAAATTAAATCTCTTTAGTGGTTCTCAATAATTTTTAATGTGTAGAAGGGTCCTGAAACCCTAAAGTTTGAGAACTTCCTTCTGCAGTCTACAGAAAAGGCCATATGGAGCAGCTAGTTGGTGCAGTAGATAGAGCACCAGCCCTGAACTCAGGAGGACCTGGCTTTAAGTCTGGTCTCAGACACTTAACACTTACTAGCTATGGGATCCTGGGCAAGTCACTTAATCCCAATTGCCTCAGGGGGAAAAAAAAAGTAAAGGGCATATATAATTCTTCTTATTAACTTTGGATAACAAGGTGGGGTGAGGTGAAAATGTAGAAGGCCCATCATAAATTAATGATGATGGCAGTTTACACTATATTGTAGTCTATAAAGCATTAAAAATACATTTTATTGATATCTTCTGTTTTTACATGGTCTACATTTCCCAGTATATCTATCTGCCTTCCTCTTCCAGAGTACTAATTTTTTTTTTTTTGGCAAGGCAGTTGGGGTTAAGTGACTTGCCTAGAGTCACATAGTTAGGAAATGTTAAATGTCTGAGGCTGAATTTGAACTCAGGTCCTCCTGATTCCAGGACCAGTGTTCTATCCATTGCACCATCTAGCTGCCCCTACTATCTTTTAAAACAAATAATTTTTTTTAAGAATAAAAAATAGTTCATTAAATTTAACCATCTTATTCCATCCCACTAAAAAAAAATCTGACATATGGGGAGTGTTCTATACAAATCATCCCTGATCTCTGGGAAAAAGGGAGGTAGGGTAGGTTCTTCTCATATCTCTTCTCTGAGGCCATTCTCTCTCTCTTTCTCTCTCTCTCTCTCTCTTTCTCTCTCTCTCTCTCTCTCTCTCTCTCTCTCTCTCTCTCTCTCTCTCTCTCTCTCTCTCTCTCTCTCTCTCTCTCTCTCTCTCTCTCTCCTCTCTCTCCATAAAAGTTTTCTCCATACACATACAGAGAGAAATCTATGTGTGTGTGTGCGTGTTTCTCAGTCATTTTTCAGCCACATCTGACTCTTCATGACCTCCATTTGGGATTTTCTTAGCAAGATCCTGGAGCAACTTTCCATACCTTTTGTAGCTCATTTTATAGATGAGAAACTGAGGCAAATAGAATTAAGTGACTTGCCCAGGGTCATTGGCTAGTAAGTACCTGAAGCCAGATTTGAGCTCATGAAGATGAGTCTTCCAGACTCTAAGCCTGGCACTTTATCCACTGTGCCATCTAGCTACCCTAATACATTTATGTGTATATGTATGAGCATATATGCATAAATATATATATGCAACACAAATACACTTGTGTATTATATGTGTTTGTACATATAACACACAAACATACACATATATAGTTTTCCTAGTTCTGCTTACTTCCTTTTGAAGTCTTCCATGCTTCTCTATATTTACGATATTCATTGTCTTTATAGGATAGTAATATTTTATCACATTCACTTATTGCTATTTTTAACCATTTTCTATTTCATTTTCAGTTTTGTTCTATTAAAAAAAGTGCTTGCAAAGCATTTCATATAATCTTCTCAACAACTGTGGAGTTGAGTGCTAATATTATTTCCATTTTTCAGATAAAGAAAACTGAGGCTCAAGGCATAAGCTGTTGTCCTTCCTGGCCAACATGACTGGCTTTGGGATAAAGCTTAAAAGGAAAATTATTGAACATTGAAGATGACAGCTTTATCCTCTTAATCTTTTCTTGTCTAATAGTTTTTCCAGTTTTCATGACTAGCCCTGATCAGAAAGTTACCAGGAAGAGTAGCCAGGATTTTCAGGCACTGTTGGCTAGGAAAGTTGGTCTCAAGAACTTTTCTTCTCCTCTTATTTGTACCTGGGTCATCTGTCTTTTGACCAGTCATCTCTTGTCCATTCATTTCAATTTTGCAGTTAAGTGATTGCTAAGAGGACAACATTATTTCAGGCTGTGTCCTCAAGGAGTTTGTCTAATTGAAGGAATATGATGCCCATATAAATAAGTGTTGTCCGGGAGAGATACAAAGTAGCCTAGAGCAATTTAAGGAGATGGAGAAAACACAGTGTGGGAGAGGGGAGTTGAGAATCAAGAAAACTTAATGGAGGAGTTTGCACTTGAACTGTCTTGCTGATGAACTCAAACTTTTCTTCTTTGGGGTCATGTTCTTTTCAGGGGCATGTTCTCAGGCTTTGAAATCAATCAATCAACTCACCCCCTTAACTCCCCAAATGTTTTCACTTCCAGGAGAAAGGCATGGCAGGTATAGTTTTTCTGGTAGCTGTGTTATATAAAAGTAAGATGGGGATAAAATGAATTGTGGTCAATTTATTTCAATTATAAAAACACTAGAGGAACTGGTTAGAGGCTGACTTGTTGTGTGACTACTTAATTTATCTCACCCTCAGTTTTTTCACTGTAAAATGCAAGAGGAAGAGAGACAATTGTGTTGTAAGAGTTTTTCTAGCTCTAAATCTTTGATATTATGGATGAACCCTTTTCTCAAACTTTTTGAATTTGAGACCCTATTACACTCTAAACAATTATTGAGGATATTCAAAGAGCTTTTGTTTATGTGGGTTATATCGACTGAAATTTTTATATTAGAAATTAATATGTTAATGTTATGATGAAAATAGTTTTGACCTCTAGGACATTCCAGAGCATACTTTGAGAATTACAAAACCAGAAAATGAACCCTTAACTTATGCTTTGTTTTTACAGAGAAAGAAAACATGAAGGAATCATGTATCCTCATATAACATGGAACAGCTTCCATCCTGAAAAAGCGTTGCTTTCTGGGGGAGGGAAGACGCATAAGGCTTGACTGGAGAGAGAAGATGGCACTGGGGCATCCTGTTAGGCACAGTCTGGTAGGTAGACATCATGGGATTTAGAGCAGAAAGGGAATTGGGGTCAAGTTCCCTCAGAAACTTGTCTCAGATCATAAACCTAGGTCTCAAACTTATGTCATATTATAACTCCAGGTTAGATAAAAGACCACGGGACCTTTGCATCTGACTCACTGCTGAAATTTCCCTGTGTGTGGTCTTCCCCATTAGAACGGGAACACCTAGAGAGCAGAACCTGACTCCAGTGCTTTGCACATAGTTAGAGCTTAATAAATGCTTCATTCATTCATTTATTCATTCAATGCCAAGTGTTCTTTCTGCTCCATCAAAGGAAAACATTTTTACGCAACATCCTGTCAAGGCTGGACTCAGTACCCAAATGTCAAGGCAACTTTGAATGGAGTAGTAAATGAGGTGAGGTGGGCTCAATCTTAGAAGGCTCTCAGAAGGAGGTGATTTAAAAGAAAAAAAATCATTCCACCTGGTTTGAAATCTTTAGCTAGGGCCTGGAGGGTGGTTTGCTTTGCCCCTGCCCAATTCTGACTCCTGAGCTGCCTTTTCAGTGGCTTTCTATTTATTTGTTTGCTTTCTTTACCTGTGCTAATGTTGGCCAAGAAACTGGCCCCACCAGTCCCTCCATTTCTCCCCACCATTCATTCCCTCCCTTCCCCTCCACACGGCACCCCAACCCCCACCAGCTTCCAGCTGCTCCCGCAAAGTCAACAGTCGCCTGGGGAACAATAATGGGAGAGGAGTACCGGGATTAAGACAGGTCCCGTCTCTCCCTAGCAGGCATGTGACCCAAGGGGATGACTCTCGGCTGGTAATTACTGGGAATAAAACCCAGTTGGGAGGGGTGGAAGGAAACTTGATCTTCTCTCTGTTAGGCTGTGGCGCGGCAGCAGCAGCAGCCACTGCTGGGCTTTGGACTCAGTTATACAGAGAAGGAAGGAGTGGTTCCAAGGACCCAGTCAGTATGTGGAATGAGGTGGTATGGTGGTACTGAGTATTGAGTTTTTTATACCAGGCAATTCCCCCAGAATGGTAGAGCTGGTAGAGACATGTAAATCATCTAGCCTGCTCCCTTTATTTTAGAGATGGGGAAATAGTACCGGTTATGGGAAATAATTTAGCCCACATCACATAAATGAGAGGAGGGGTCCAGAACTTTAAATCACATTTCCATCCTCCAAGTCCATAGCTCTTTCTTTACTAAGTAACTTCTGCTTTCACAGTGCCCACTGATTGCCCACAGCCTCCCTTCAGGGCACTATCCAACTCCAAACTCATCCATCCTATTATCTGAGTCCCTTTCTGTGCCTTCCAATATGAGGATTGGTTAAAAACCTAGAGCTGAAATCTACACAGAATATTAGCATTTAACGTCATCCTCACTTTCTGATAAAAGTGAGTTAGATAGCTTTCATTTTTTAGTTAAGTAAACTGAGGCTTGGAAAGTCAGAGCACAAACTAGTTAAGAGAAAGCCAGGAATAGAATCCACCCAAACCACATTGAATGATTTTTTCCTTTTAAATCACCTCCTTCTGGGAGTCTTCAATGATGGAGCCCACCTCAAGCTATTGGAGAAGCCATTTCCCTCTCCACATCTAGAGCCTTTATTACCTTTTCTGGTAAAATCATAGTAGTCTAGATGTATCTTCATAGATGCATTTTGCTCACACTGTATCACATATAAACCAAACCAACAAGCATTTATAAAATACCTATAGTTCAGGTAATGTGCTCATTCATGGCTTGAATTGGATTACTAAGGGCTCTAATATCAAACTAGGGGGTTTACATTTCATCCTAAAGGGAGACATTGAACTTCCTTGAGCACTGAAATTTTGTACTTTAAAAATATCAATTTGGCAGCTGTGTTGAGGATATTTGGAGAAGGTAGAATCTGGGAGGCCATTTAGGAGGGTACTATAAATAGTTTAGGTAAGAAGTGATGAGAGTCTAGATTAGAGTTGTGCGTAGAAGAAGGGGAAGGATTAAAAGATGAGGCGCCAACTTATTGGAAACTGAATGTGAGGGAGCGTGAACAGTAAAAAATTATTTCTAAATCGTGAATCTGGGAAGATGGATTTCTCCTGGCCAGAAATAGGGAAGTGAGGAGGAAGGCTGCATTTAGGGGGAAAGATCATGAATTGTGTGTTGCATATGCTGAGTTTGCAATGTTATGGGGTAGCAAAGTGATAATGTCAATCAGGCAGTTGGAGATGTAGACTGGTGTTCTGGATCATCTGGAGATGAGGGCTGGATATGTTGATCTGGGAGTTATCTTCATAGAGATCATAGCTAAATCCATGGGAACTGATAGGATCTCCAAAAAAGAAAGGAGGGAAAATTACAAATTTAAGTGATAAAAATGCTAATAGTTAACATTTTTACAGTGATATCAAGTTTATGTGCTTTTAAAATTTTAATATTATTTGTTAAATAAATAAATAAATAAGTCTCACTTGATCCTTACAACAACCCTCTGAGATAAGTACCCCATTTTAAGGATGAGCAAATTAAGGTGAGCAGAGGTTGCAAATTGCTCTCTGCCCTATAAATTCTGGGTCTAACACCAGTTGTCCTGAGACTCCATTAACTCTTCTGAGTTGGCGTGCAAACCAGAGCCTTGATCTAATTTATTTTAGAGCTTTGGGTGCTCTGGTGGTCCCTCCTCATTTCAACCTCCAATCTTTAATAGTCATTAACTAAAGGGCAAAGAGGGTTGTAACCATGCTTCTCAATAGTCAGTAGTACTCTTCTCTCCCTCCAGCAAAATACATATTATAATACATAATAAATGTATTATTGTATCTCAATAAGTGTGAGAGATGCACCTGAATGGGCATGTATACCTCCATGTCTGTATCTCATATGTTTTTCACACATATACACATAAACACAATCAGATAATTTTTTAAAATGGGGAATTTAAGTCTTCATTCTGCTTCCATCCTCATTATGATGTTTTTTCCAAAAAATAAGAGATGACGAGGAAAAGTGTCAGCCTCAGGATTGAGAACACACACACACACACACACACACACACACACACACACACACACAGAGGCTTTAGAGGTTATTTCATCTACCTCCTTAATTTATAGATGAGAAAACCAAAGTTCCAAGAAATGAAACTGACTTGCTTACAGGTAGATAATAAATTATAAACTTGGACTCTAACCCCTGTCTTTCCATTCCAAATCTAGTAGTCTTTTTATTATGTTTATGGCAATCAATCAGATTTATTAGATATCTAATAATAGATTTATTAGATTATTATATCAGATTTATTAGGTAACTGCTGTGTGCTATGCAAAGAGCCAGGCAATGAGATACAAACACAGAAACTGAAAAAGTCTCTGCTTTCAAGGAATTGACATTTTACTCACTTAAAGTTGTAGATGAGGGTGGAATACAAAAGAAAGGGGGCACACAGACTTCTTAAAATCTATGCTAAAAAGCAGCCAGAATTGAGGTGGAATGAAATGATCACTTGTCAAGGAATCAAAGAACCTGAATTCAAAATCTGGTTCTGACACTTAATAATTGTGTTTTCTTAGGGAAGGCCCCTTTCTGGGCCTCAGTTTCCTCATCTATAAAATGAGGAGATTTATCTAAGGTGATCTTCTATTAGTCAAGATGCCTAGGATGCCACAGGTTCTTAGTCCTGACCCTGAGACTAAGGAATTACTTCTGTGTCAAGTCACTTCTTGTCTTTAGGTCTCATTTCTTCATTTTTAAAGTGAGGAAACTGGAACAAATGGTGTCCAATTTCTTGTTACATTCTAGGTCCCATGCTGATGCCCCTGAATTTCCTGAATAGGTCTCTGTCTGCTTGGGTTCCTCTCTGTCTATTTCAGTTTCTTGGTCTTGGTCTCACAGCTACCAGAATAGAGGTTCTTAATCTTTTCTATGTCATAGACCCCTTTAGGAGCCTATGGTTCACTTTTCAAAGTAATTTTTAAAAATAGTATTTTATTTTTCCAAATAAAAATAGTTTTCAACATTCACCTTTGCAAAACCTTGTGTTCCAAATTTTTATCCCTCTCTCCCTCTCCCTCTCTACTTCCCCTGGACAGCAAGCAATCCGATATAAGTTAAACATGTGCGATTCTTTTAAACATATTTCCATATTAATCATGCTCTGTAAGACAATCAGATCAAAAGGGGAAAAAACACAAGAAAGAAAAAAACAAGCAAGCAAAAAACAAAAGGTGAAAATACTGTGCTTTGATCCACATTCAATCTCCATAATTCTCTCTCTAGATATCACTTTCCATTCCATGTCTATTGGAGTTGTCTTGGATCACCATATTGTTGAAAAGAGCCAAATCCATCACAGATAACCATCATATAATCTTGCTGTTACTGTGTACAATGTTCTCTTGGTTCTTCTCATTTTACTTAGCATTAGTTTGTGTAAGTCTTTTCAAGCTTTTCTGAAATCAGCCTATTCATCGTTTCTTATAGAACAATAATATTCCATTACATTCATATACTATAACTTATTCAGCCATTCCCCAGCTGATGGGTGTCCACTCGATTTCCAATTCCTTGCCACTACAAAAAGTTCTGTTATAAACATTTTTGCACATGTGGGTCCTTTTCCTTTTTTTATTATCTCTTTGGGATACAGACCCAGTAGAGACACTGCTTAATCAAAGAGTATGCATAGTTTTATAGACTTCAACGTAATTTTTAATGGACTACATAAGATAACAAAAAGAAAACAATTTATACTGAAATACAGTTATAATTTCACAGATTCCCCAGGTAAAACTCCTGCAGTATAGGACTCTTTATTTGCCTCCAATTAACCTCTGGCTACTTATATTATTCCTAAAAAAAGCAGATTCCACCTTCAGATCAACTTCCAAACCTCCAAGATAAAGCTTCTGTACATCCTAATTCTAACCCAGAGAAGTGGGTAGGATTAGAGAGCACATGGTAAGGTTGAAAGACCAAGAAAGATTCTGGATAGGAACAGAACAAGAGACAAAGATTGAGAAAAAGCAGAAGATGAAGCGGCAGATCTAGGAGGTGCAGTAGATAGAGTGGTGAGTGTAGAGTCAGGAAGACTCAATTGTCTAAATTTAAATCTGACCTCAGATACTTACTAATTGTGGATCCTGGACAAGTCGCACCATCCTGTTTGCCTCACTTTCCTCATCTGTAAAACAAGCTGAAGAAGGAAATGGCAAACCACTCCAATATCTTTTCGAAGAAAAACCCAAATGAAATCATACAGAGTTGGATACAACTCAACAACAACAGAAGATGGAAAATCTCAGTTGGATCAGAAGCAGCTCAACTTATTACTACTGATTCAAGTTAATAGCATTGAGAGAATGTTTCCACTCATTTTAGGATCATTAGCTCACAGATTTAGAACTAGAAGGGAATTTAATCCCTTCTAATCTAATCTAATCCCTTATTTTACAAATGAAGAAACTGAGGCACAGGGATTTTAAATGACTAGCTTTCAGTTATATAGCCAGTACTTTCCATTCAAATCTGTGGGTGTCCTATTTGAGGTCTTTCCTCCTTTACATTTTCTTCCTTTATTAATCTCTTCCTAGGTTCTCCCTTTCTCCTCTTCCTCTTTGCTTTCCTAATTATGCTCTCTCTCCTCTAGCTTTGCCCATTATACCTCTTGGGGCTCTTCTTTTCCCCCAGACTATCCCTTTCTCCTCCCTGCCCTGCTACCCCAGCCCCTCCTCCTCCTTTTTTCTCCTCCCTATGTCCATGCTTCCCCACCTCAAACCCACTCCCAATGGGGCCTTCATGTAAAAATATCCTAGCTTTTTTGGGCTTGTTATCTACTATTTTTATCAAATGCCTCAAGTGAAGCATGGCCAAAAAAAGGGGAAAATCATACAGCTCTGTTTGCCAAGCTCAATTGAAATAGCAGCAGGGTGGGCTATTTTTAACAAGATGAATAGCCCTCTCTTCTGAGGTCTCCCCCTCTGCCCCACACCAGCCTCCTTTGTCTCCTGGGCCCCGCCGGACAGTGGATTTTAAAATATACCTACATCTGCCAAACCACTAAGTATGACCAAGACAAAGTTTGAGTCAATTGGAGCCAAGGCGGATAGTGTGGGGAGGTGGTTTTTTCCAAGTGAAATCACACTCTGTTGTTTAACAACCTTCCAGGTTGGTTTTGGGGGCTCTCTTCTCTAGTTGTTCCTCTCCCACGGGAACAGCAGAGGTTACTATGAAACACAAATTGGATTTGGAAGGGTGACCCCAGTGGCCTGGCAAGGCAAATCCCAGGGGACAGAACTGTGGTAAGTGGGAAAGAAGGGGAATGTTGGGAAGAAGGCAATCCAGTGGCCTGATTCACAATGAAAATCTTCTCCTCTGTCTTGAAAAACCTTTCCCCAGAACTATCTATCTACCTCACCCTGTTCTCTCATCCCCAGTTACTATAACCCTAAGTCTCCACAGCCCATTCTCTTCTACCTTCCAATTTCCCCCCCTGAGGCAATTGGGGTTAAGTGACTTACCTGGGGTCACATGATTAGGAAATATTAAGTGTTTGAAATTAGATCTGAACTCAGGTCCTCCTGACTTCGGGGCTGGTGATCTATCCACTGGGCCATCTAGTCGTCAATTTTTTTTTTTTAATGGCCCTGGCAACCTGGATATATTATTAACACACTTTTATTTATTGAGTTTCTTCAGGACACACCTTTTTTCATTTCATGCTAAGGGAGATTTAAGAAGATATTTACAACTCTAGTCAATCTTTCCAGGACTAGCTGCTCTTTTTCTCATGTATCCTGAAGTAATGATGATGATTAACCACACACCCACACACCCCACATGATAACACAGTGTGCATATAAGTACAGGTTATAGGTATCCATACATTTATGTGTATATGCACTCATGCGTATACAGACACAAACATATATGTGTGTGTATGTATACATTAACATTACATATATATATACATATATATACATACATATATATATACATATATATACATACATATATATATATATATATATATATATACATAGCTAAGTGATGCATTGGATAGAGCACAGGGCCTAGAATCAGAAATATCTGATTTCAAATATTCTCTTAAATTCCTATTAGCTGTGTGATCCTGGGTAAGTCACTTAACCCTTATTTGCTTCAGTTCCTCATCTATCAAATGGGAACATAGAGGAAAAGGAAATGACAAATCATTCCAGTGTCTTTGCCAAGAAATCTCCTTGGACAAAATCCATGGGGTCACATAAAATCAGAAACAATTGAACAACTCTCTCTCTCTCTCTTTCTCCTCTCTCTCTCCTTTCTGTCTCTGTGTCACTGTCTCTATCTTTGTCTCTCTGTCTCTGTCTCCATCTCTATGTCTCTGTTTCTGTCTCTTTCTCTCTTCATATATATGTATTTATACATACAAACATACATGCATGCATGCACATATAACCATAGCCCAGGTTTTTGAGCATGCTTAATTCTAACGTGGAGCCTGCTTCCTCTTCTATCACAATAGTGTCACTAGAAAGATGATAGAAAATAGAGAGCTAGCCTGTAAGTAGCAGAAAAAAACAACCAATTAGGTCTAGCATAATTTTAAAGATTCAGACAATCACAGGAAGCTCTCCCCACCCACATGGATGAGAAAGCAGTGGACTCCATGTTAGAACGGGGTATGCTTAAAAAAAAGCCCAAGCCATAATAAGTATTACAATAATATTAAATATTACTTGATAACTAAGCATTAAGTAATACTTAGTATGTTAAGTATTATTAATTATATATATAATTAAGTATTAAGTAGTACTTAGGTATTATTACTTAGTATATTAAATATTATTAATAATATATCATTTTAAAGTTTATAAAGTATTTTGCATGTATTACTTTTAGTAGCCCTGTGAGATAGGTGTTATTATTATCCCCATTTTAGAGAGGAAGAAACTGAGGATGAGAAAGAGAAAAATTACTTCCCAGGGTCACACAGCTTAAGTATCTGGCAGGATTTGAACTCAAGTCTTCCAAACTTCAAATCCAGTACTACCTAGTTGCCTTAGGAAGTTCTTCTCTACTCTACTTATAGACCATCCCTTATCTACCATCATGCAGCAACTTTGGTATAATGGAAAGAATACTGTTTCTGGGATCAGAGTTTCTTGGGTTCATATTCCATCCCTGCTCTATGAGACTGGGAGCAAATCACATACCTTTTTTAGTTCCTTCATCTGTAAAAGGGTAAGGGTTGGACTAGCCAGCTTTTAAGTTACCTTTCAACTCTACTTGTCCTATGATATAAGCATATAGATTTAGCCATGATAAGAAACTTGAGGGAAGGCCATCTAATTTGGCCCTGTTCATGTCACTGATGCAGACACTTCAGCTTGAGAGGCTTAAATAACTTGCCTAGGGATATGCAGGCAGTAACTTCCCAGGTGGAATTTAAATATAGGTTCTCTGACTCCAGAGCCAGTATTCTTTCCTTCGCCGAATTCTCTCCATTGACCTTGTTCACCCAATTCAAAACCTTGTCTACTGACCATCCTTCCTTTTTCAAGGATTTCAGTACCTGTCTCACATCTTTCTCTCTAGTCTGTCTTCTGCTCTCATATCTGAGAACTTCAATAAATACATGATTGTCCCCTCCTATTTCATCCATTCCATTAACTCCCATGACCAGTACATACAGGGAAGATCTCACCATTACCTATGATTGTTCTGCTTTCATGATTCAGAACTCTGAAACTCCTGTTTTCCCCTTCCCCTGCATTTTATTCTTCCTAAAACTATTCTGGATTCCATTGTAATCTCTAATTGTTTCAAACCCCAATTCCTCCTATTCTACTAAACTATCTCTGCTAATCTGGCCTCACTAGTCTTCCCTTTGCGGTCTTACTCTTATAATAACCAGTTTGCTTATTCTTTATTTTTTATACTTGAATTCCCTGCCCCATTGCCTTAGTTACTCTTTGCCAGAGCCCAATTCTGTCACCTCCACTATCTGCACTTTTTGTTTCTACTCACCTACTCTTGAATAAAGTCAAGCAAACTAAATGGCTCATTAGAAATTTATTTCATCAACATTTGGTTCGGCTTAGTTGGAGAAGATAAAAAGGTAAAATCTTGGTGTACTCAGTAGTCACTGTAGAAGAAGGTCACTATTCATTTTTCTAAAACATTTTTTTGTTATTCTGAACTTGACAAAAACAAACATTTCTATATACAAATTATACTATTGTGGCAAATGAAAAACCCAAGACATAGTTTCTGAGCAATCAACAACCAATTTGTTAATTAGGCTAACTAAAAATCAAATAAATTGATCATCAGTGGTTTCTTTCCAACCAAAACCCTCAGTGGAGACAATGAATGCCTTAAATACATTTATGAAAGAGGATGCTCTTTGACAAGTTGAAAATCAACTTTGGAAGATGTTTAATGAGGAACTGGGCTAGAAGTCTTCAGCTCTTCCTCCTGAGATTGTGACTTGATCATCTGGAGAGAGGAATTTGTCTCTGTCCACACCACTCTGGTTGGTTTATTCTTCATAGACTTAAATGGAAGGGTTCAAAGACGTATTCTTTTCCCCAGGGAAAGAACTCATCTAGACTGTATTTTGTATGTAAGGTCTCCTAGTTGGGTGGAGTCTTGCCCAAGATTGAAGAGCATGTTCCTTGAGGAATAGTACAATCTCATCAGTCATGGCCTTTAGAGATTGGCTTTTTATAGGGGCTGGATTTTAGATAAATAAATAAAGGAAAAAGGCTAGATTCCAAATTAGTGATTGGTTATTAACATAATAGTAAAATAATAATTTCTCTCACTATTTGATTATCTGATCCCTTCTCTCATTCTTTTCCCTTCCCGACTGTGCAATTGAAACCTTTCTGAACTTGAAAGCCTCTCTCTCCTTGCACTCTCACCTTGGAACATCCTTCTACTATGCTGGCCTTCTGCTATTGGTACTTTCTCCTTAGGGCTTCCATTTTCTGAAAAGGCCCAGGTTAGTCAAGCTTTATATCCCTCCCAGCTGTGTGTGCTTCTGACTGTTCTAGACTTTAACACCATTCCTTCTTCACCAATTATAGTTCCTTTCTATCTCCACTTCCCAGAATCCTTTTTACATGTTGTTTTCTCCTATTAGACTATAAGCTCCTTAAGGAGCTTTAAAAAAAAAAAAAAAACAAACTTTTTACTTATTATTTGTATCTCTAGTATTTAGTACAGTAGATGGCACAGAGCAGGTATTTAATAAATTCTTGTTGCCTCTTTCCTGATTTGCCCATAATTATATAGCTAATAAGGGTAGGAGACAGGATATGAACTCAGCTCTGTCCGGTGTATTTTCCATCATACCTATAGCTTATTTTACTGACCATTTCTTCAGTACCTGGCATTCTCTTATTGTTCATCTATGCCTTGGAACATCCCTAGTTTAATTCTAGGCTCAGCTCAAGTGCCACTTTCTATAAGCCATGATTCCAACTCTCTACCAGCTCATCTATATCACATTTATTTTGCATTGTTTTATTTAGGTATTTGTTTCATTCTAGTGGAATGTAAACTTGTCTTTTCATTCTCAGCACCTAGATCAGTGCCTGGTAAATTATAGGCACTTAATGAATACTTATTCACTTGAATTCAATGCCCAGCACTTTGAGTAGCATTGAAACTCAAGCATTGGTAATCCATGGCAGCCCTTAAGTTTGGATCTGCATTTCTAAATTTCCCTGACCTTGAACCTAGAAAAGGAAGTCTGTATATTTTCTGGGCTTAGGACAATTCTCTGCACAAATCCTATTCATCCATCCACCCATCCATCCATTCATCCCTCCATCCCTCCATCCCTCCATCCATCCAGTTAGTCATTCCTGGCAACATCCAAAACCTTTTTCTCATTCATACTGTGTATTTGGCCTTTGGGTCATCCTTGCAGTGGACATTCCAGGGTTTGGAAACTATTTTGAACCCAATCAGAAGTTACTTTGATTTGTCTGTCTCTCTTCATTCCTTTCTTGGGAAGTCAGGGGGAAAGACAGACTCTGGCACCCTGCTTCCATTCTTTTCACCCAGAGAGCAACAGATTGGAGCCAAGAGGAGGGGCCCAGGACTGATACCCTTCCCCCACCCTGCTCTTTCTGAGGTGTTCTTCAGGAATGGGCAACACCCCTCCCCCATGGGGAGAACCAGCTGGCTGGATTTCATTTGGGCTTATTCCCCATAAACCATCTTAGCCCTGGGGGAGAAAGGGAGACAGGGAGCAGATAGAGTCCGTCAGCCACTGTCGGGGTCTAGTGATGAATTGTCCCAAAGTTTGCCATCCCGTCTGAATAGGATCCCTTCTGAAAAGGGGCCTGGGACAAAGGACACATTGAGTTTGTCGTGCAGACTACACAAGGCCCCTTTGCTATAAGGATGACAGCAGCTTGGGCCTAGAAAAGTAGAGCTGTTAGACTCCCAGAGCAGCCCACTTAGGGAAAGGCTGGGGGAGTGGGGGAAAGTTAGGTGCTTTCGAAGTAGAGGTTGTTCCTGCCCCAGCCCTGGCTCCCCAACTTTATCCCTGGGACAGCCCGAGTGCTTGCTCCATTTAACTCTTGGAGCCTCTGTTTCTTCATCCCTAAAGTGGGGCTAAATATTTATGTTACCTACTTCACAGGTTTACTTTTGGGAAGGGGAGGCTGTTAGGCTGAAATGAGGTTTTGTTAATTTGCAAGGGCTGTAGAAATGTGAGTTTTCTTTGTTTTTCCTTGATTGCACTATACTGGATTTTTATGTTGGTTCCAGCATTCCCAGACTTACATGTCTGAGGGTGACCTTTTCCTAGGGCCATATTTTGATAGGTAATTGCTTGCTCTTGGCAGGTCACAGGCCTTAGTTTCCTTAAAATGAAGGTTGTAGTCTAGGCAGCCTCTGTGTCCTTTTCAACTCCAGAGTTATAATTATATTATTCTTTTAGAGCAGGGGCAAGGAACTTCCAGGAGGCCATATATAAAGCCTGTGAAATCATTTGCATAAGCAGCCTCAGGTGATGATGAACTGAAAGCTGAATATAACCTTCCACTGTTAAAGAGTTCTATAAGATGATAATTTTGTGTGGCCTGAGAATAATGTTATAAATATCCCAATGGCCCTTGTCAGAAAAAAAAAAGGTTCCCTATCCCTGTTTTAGAGGTAGAATCTGCCTACCAGAAGAACTGCTAGGAGGTCACAAAACCCAATAAATCAATGGTATTTTCCAAACAACTGTTAGGGGCCAAGTATTTTGACAGGTTTTGGTGACACCATGACAAAATTAAAACAATTCGAGGAGATCCTATTCTATTTTATAACAATATGTACTAATAACATGCATACATGTTATGTAAAAACAATATGAACACATATACATATATATATATATATATATAGTCACATCTTTAGTATAAATTGTTACACAATAGAATGAACTCCTGGAAGACAGGGATTTTATTCACTTTTGTAGTTGAATACCCAGAACTTGACACACTGCCTGGGCTCTAATAATTATCAAATGTCTGTTGATACACACACATATGACGTACATATGGTCCCTGCCATAGAATAGGCACTTAATAACTGAATAATCTTTTCTTTCCTTTGACTTCTCAACTAGGCTTTTTGAAAACAGGAACTTCCTTCCTTCCTTCCTTCCTTCCTTCCTTCCTTCCTTCCTTCCTTCCTTCCTTCCTTCCTTCCTTCCTTCCTTCCTTCCTTCCTTCCTTCCTTTCCCCTTCTCTCCCCCCTCCTTTTGTTCATATTTCCTTCCTGAGTTGAATGATGATCCCAATATAGACACATTTAGTTGTGAAATGCCCTCTTGTGAGTTTGATAGATCGAGATCCTGGATCCTCAGTAGGTACAGGAGGTACCCTCTTTAAAGTTTATGAGCATGATTCTTTTTTATTGAAGTTTTTATTTTCAAAATTTATGCAAGGATCATTTTTCAACATTGACCCTTGAAAAATTGTGTTTCAATTTTCACCCCCTTCTCCCTACCCTCTCCATTAGAAGGCAAGTAATCCAATATATGTTAAACATGGAAAAAATATATGCTAAATCCAATATAGGCATACATATTTATACAATTATCTTACTGAACAAGAAAAATCAGATCAAAAAGGAAAAAATGAGAAAGAAAATACAATTCAAGCAAACCACAACAAAAAGAGTGGAAATGCTATGTAGTGATCCATCCTCAGTTCCACAGTCCTCTCTCTGGGTGTAGATGGCTTTCATCATCACAAGATCATTTCATTGTTGCTGAAAAAAGCCATAATATGGGCATGATTCTTAAAGAAGATGATTATCAGCCAGTGAATAATCAATCCATGGCTTGGCTTGGCCAGAAGGTATGAATGAAGAGAGAACTATTTGGACAATGCTGAACTGAGGTGAAATGTAAAATGCCTTTTTATCAATCTTGCAAATTGCTTCTGTGTTAAATCTCACATTCCTGAGAGACTAATTATAAGTTACTGTCTCCTATTTAAGAGTTTATAAATATGTCCTGTAGGTCTTTTGAGTTGTTATTATTAAGCATTTCTTTTCTTTGGAGGAAATAAATAGCTACCTTGTACCTGATTTACACTGGATAGTGAATACCATTTTACTCTCCATTTTTTGGAGTTCTTAGACAAAAACCAAAACCTATGATCTAAGGAATTTTCCTGTGATTCTGGAGTGAATATAGAAAGAGCTGAGGATTTTGAGAAAAAGAAATTCACTCTTCTTTTAGGCTTCCAGGCTCCCCAGGCAACTAAAGCTAGTCTGTGTATATCCAACTCTGGAACTGAGGTGGGAAGGGAGAGGACTGAAATACTTTCTGACCCCAGCAATGAGTCTTATTGTTAAATACATATTAACTTAACAAGGTAGTTATTTGGAACTGTTGCTTTGATTACTGACCCCAGAGCAAGAGATTGAAGGAGCTGTGAGAGGAAGGATAAACATAATAATAATAATAATGTTAATTATTATTATTATTATTATTAATGTAGCTAATGTTTATATAGCACTCATTATGTCCCAGGCACTAGTGTTAGCCATTTTACCATAATTATCTCATTTGGTCTTCACAACAGCTTTGAGATATAGGGGCTATTATTCTCCACATTTTACAGATGAAGAAACTGAGGAAAATAAAAGTTAAGGAATTTGCCAAGGGTCACAGAGCTAGTAAATGTCTAGGCCTTTAGGCCAGGTGTCATTACCTGCCTCAAATGTCTTTACTTATGGCAGAACAGGTGACAAGATGGCCTGGAAAACTGGTTGGATGTGATATGAAGCCTAGCATCTGGTACCGGGCTAGCTGGATGTAACAGGTTGGGCAAGTCTGTATTTAATCATGGGAATTCCAAAAAATGAGTAGTTTAACTTCTTCAGGGACTGGGGGCTTAGATTTTGAAGGCTGGAATTTTGACTGCTGGTCCCAATGAGAAACAGGTTATCAGGTCAAGATAGTACTATGGCCTGGGTGGATGGGTGGGATGTGAAGCCTATTAAAAAACCATCATTGCCTTGGAAAAGAGGGAATGAAATGTGCTTTCTTCTGCCAGAAGACTGTCAAGCACTCTCCTTCTGAGGTTTTCGTTTTCGTTTTTGTTTTTTTTTGCATAACAGTTTGTATAGCTGTTTTTCTTTGCCCCAAGAATGGGGGTAGGGAGGAGTTAATACTCAAAAGTGACTAATGTAAAAACATAAGGCATCAACAACACATTTTTAAAATGCGACTTCCTATGCAAAATGGAAATACATGGATAGAACCAGGAAGGACTCCAACTGAGCTTGGCTCTCTGGAGCCTCTTTGTGGCTTTTACCCATCTCTTAGTTCCTGCCTCGTCTGTCTCCTCCTCGATCTGACTCCCTTCCCCAGAGGGACCAGGAGAGCTGGAGAGAGCTCTGCCAGATCCAGCAGGAGAGCTGGCAGCCTCCTTAAGACACCAGGGAACCACTTGGTTAAATTACAGAGATCAAAGAATGTCTGTAATTTACTAAAGTTGTTCCCCTCCAGTGTTTGCCTACGTATGTGTATACTTGTGTGTAACTTTATATATGCTTTCCTACAGTGGTATCCAAATATATATACATTACACACACATATAACATATATTCATATATAGATATATACATATACACAACCATATGTGTACATACACACAGACCACAGTGTATATACATATACATACATGTAGTATGAACACACACAAGTGTGAATATACACCTATGTATGTCTTTGAGTACAAATGGAATAAAGTATATACATGTATATGCATGCACATTCATATGCATACATGTATACATATGTGTGTGTTACATGCACATTTATACACCACAATAATCTGTTTCTTCATGACTTCTACTTACCAGGCGTTACATTCTGACAGAACATGCTTTGGCCCTCAAATGTAAAGTGAGGAAATTGGGTTAAATACCCTGAAAGCTTTCTTTTAACTTTATAATTTTATGTTATATGATCTAAGCTTCAAAGGTCACGTTACTACTACTCCTCCACCCCCACTCCCAGCCACAAATATTATATTCCAAACAAAATGGGTTACTTTTTTGGTCCCAGAAACACACTCATTGCTTATAATTATTATAAATAATAATTGTTTGCTGTTAAGTTCTTCCTTATAGAGGGAATTTAACAAGTGGATAAAGTTCTGGACTTGGAGAGGGATATGAGTTCATATTCCCATCTTTGACAGTAGCTGTGGTGTCGTACTCTAAACAAATCATGAAACCTCTCTGAGCCTGAGTTTCCTCATCTGTAAAATGAGAAGGTTGGATTTGGTGATGCAATAGATAAAGTACCTGGAGTTAGGAAAACCTGAGTTCAAATCTAACCTCATTCTCTTACTAGTTTTGTGACCCTGGCCAAGACACTTAACCCTGTTTGCTTCAGTTTCCTCATCTGTCAAATGAGCTGAAAAAGAAAATGGTAAACTACTTGAGTATCTCTGCCAAAAAAACCCAAATCGAGAATCAGCGTGACTGAAAATCAACTCACCACCAGCAGCAATAAGAAGAAAAAGCTCCTTCCAAGTTTAAATTTATGACATGATCTGGGATGCTATGCCAAGAATATCTTTCTTATTTCTCTTCCCTTGTTGAACTCCTAGTCCTTCTTCATGGTTTTTAGTAATTTTCAGTCATTTCTGACTCTTTATGACCCCCTTTGGGGTTTTCTTGGCAGAAATGCTGGAGTGCTTTACCATTTCCTTCTCCAGCTCATTTGACAGATGAGGAAACTGAGGCAAACAGGGTTAAGTGACTTAGTCACATAGGAAGTATCTGAGATTGGATTTGAACTGAAGTCTTCCAGGTCTGGTGTTCAATCCACTGAACCACCCAGCTGCTCCATTTATGCCCCAACTCAAATGTCACCTCTTTCAGGAAGCTTTCCTTTGATCTGTTCCATTTTTATATGTACCACTTTATTGGCCTTCCCCCTCATCCAGCACTTTACTTTGCAGTTTTCTAATTTGTTTATCATGACATATATAGTGTATTTCAGTGTTTGTGTTATGTCTTTATATTACTAGCATAAAGATAAGGACTTGGAATTATCTAAATTTTCTATCATCCTTAGTATCAAGCATCCTGCATATAATAGATATGTAGCAAATATTTGTTGGAAGAACAAATGAATGAAAAAGAGCTTCCTTCCAGCTCAAACATTCTATAGTCCAAATCCTAAGGTCTCCTCCAGCTCTAACATTGCATGTTCTAAGATCCCTTTCAGCATAACTATTATGTTTCATGTTCCCAGATCCTGCCCAGCTCGAATACTCTATGATCTAAATTCGCAGCGAGGCAGAAAGACCCTTATCTTTCTTTGCCTTTCTGGCCCTTTCCTGCCCTAATATGCTGTGGTCTTTGTTCTGAGATCCCTTCTATGTGATAAAGCCTCTTTCCTGTTTTAATATTCTATATCATATTTTTGAGGTCCCTTTATACTCTAACATTCTCTGATTATGATTATATGTCATAAAATCACACTTACTACAAAAAAGCAATTCACATCAGCACAAATGACAGCCAGCATGTAACGTTCTCAATGCCACATATTGCATCTGTTAGGATGAAGGGAGTGAAAAATCATTTTAAAAAATGAACACAGAGTGCAGAGCAGAGAATGAAAGCGATCAGGAAGACAGACTCAGGAAGGAAGAGACATAGGCCCGAACCGCCGGGAGATAATATTCCAGATAGCTTTTTCAAAACTGAAAAGCCTCATTCTCATTACAATCCTCCTATTATTATTATTTTCAAACCCCCCTGGGAGCTCGTTTAATGTTATCCACAATAGACCAGCTCCTTAATTTGCAAATTACTGAAAGCAAAATTCTGCATTGTGAGATGCCAGATGATAGGGAAGGATCTTGTCATTGCTTTAACCACTAGTGGGATTCGAGAAGCTTAGATTCCAGTTCCAATCATCCCGCCTTGGTTTCTTCTATTAAATGAGAGGTGGGGGGCTATGTTATTTAGTTCATTGATTTGGATAGAAGAAAATCCTCAAACTTCTCTTAATATAGGATATTGGGGTTCAGGAAGCAATTTCCTTTAATTCTCTCTTTCGGCTATATCTTATATGTACTCTTATAGCAATATGCTTTTACTGAGAGATGCCAATAAAAGGAGAGGAGAATTGGGAGGAGATCAACCCCCTCCCTAACTTTGCTGTTCTATATTAAAAGTGTTCCTAAGAGCTGACTGTCTCTATTGGACTAGCTCTACTATGGTTGCTTTCTCCTTTTTTAAAACTTCAAAGCTTTCTTGGGATAATGAGTGGGTAGAGAAAAAGCACCTGCACAAACCCATTGTTTCTTTAAATCCTTAGCCAAGTTTCTTGACCCTTTCATATGAAAACATGGCCACAGAAAGTCTGAAAGAGCTTTTTGCCCCACATTCTTACACATTCTGTAAATTCTGAATTTAATATCTTATAATTTCAGCTGGGGCATTAGAAAACTCAATTGATTGGAGGTCCCCATCAACCCCTTGCTATGATTATGATTCTTATCATCAACATTTGTGTAGGTGCTGAATTTCCTGTTAATAGGTGGTAAATTTCCCAAGAGCAAGGAAGTTATCTTCATTCATTCATTCATTCATTTATAGGATTGTAGTATTCAAAGCTGGAGAACACCTTAAAGATAATTTAATTCAGTCCCTTTATTTTATAAAGAAATACAAATCTGACTGCTTCATTGATTCTTTCATTCAACAAACATTTAGTAAACCCCTACGTGAGAAACCAATTATCAAGGATGGGACAATTAAAGATAAAACCAAAGAGGTCAGCAGGAGCTCAGGAACAATGATTTTTTAAGCCTCAGCTAGAGAAAAGGAGTCTAAAGTAGTCCTTTGAAAGATTACCTGCTGAATTCAGCACATGCCATTCCTACTAATTCTGAAATGGGTCTCTCCACACCAAGAAAGCATGACACAAGAAAGGCCTTGGGATGTCTTGGGTTAGGCATGTCTTATTCATTTCCTATTTCTGATGTCAAAGGCAGGGAGCTCCCATGGATGGTCCCAAATGACTTCAATTGAATACAGATTAAAGCATGGAGGTTTCTAGATAAGGCAGATTCTTAAAAATCATCATTCCTCAGCTCCTGCAGACTTTCTTTATTTTATCTTTAGTCGATTTATCCTTGATTAACTGTTCTCATTTTGGAGCTTGCTAAATATTCATCTAATGAAAGAATGAATGAAGCATTCAATATTGTATTTCTTCATTTTTACAATGAGATTGGATTAAATTAAGGTCACCTCCAGCTCTAAATTTTACAGTCTAGAAAAGGGGCAGAGGTGGAGGAGGGATTAACAAGCTTTATGGATGTCAGGGAGTTATTCCCTCCCCTAAACTCGAAATTTTTCACCATACAGTTGACTCCTAAATCATCCTTGAATTTGAAATCAGAAGATCTCAGATAGAGTCCTATCACTGCTACTTGTTACCTGGGTGACTTTAGACCAGTCATTTTCACACCTCTGAACCTCATTTTCTTCATCTCTGAGAGTAAATACCAGATTGGAATTAAATGTTTCTTTCTTCTTTCCTAAATGTTACCCATCTAGCAGGCATGATTTTTAGGTTCAGAACAAAAATCCTCTTTCCTAAAGGCTAGCTTTTAGAATATGATTGTCAGTTTGACTCCTTCCTACAAAATGCTAGTTACACAAAAGACCATCACAAATAGTCAATATTCAGTAAGCAAGAAATATTTACAAGGCGAAAGCTCCAAGCAAACTATTTCTCATGGAAGCATGCAGAATTGAGTCAACATTCTCTCCATCAATTAAGGATCATGTTTAAACAGTGGCATGCAAAAATTTTTGTGACCCTATTTCTTATTAAAATGTACTTGCTATGGTTATTTAGTTATCTCTTTAGGCAATCTGATCAAATAATCATAGTATGTCAGAACTGGAAGAATCCTGTAGTATATAAGAAGCAAAGGGGTCTTCGTAGAGATTATGTAATTTAGCTCACTCATTTTTAGGAGAAAACTGATACATAGAGATGAAAAAAACTAGTCAAAAGTTTCATATCCAGTTGGTGATATAACTGGGATTAATGCTCTTTCTATGATACCATTTGCTAAAGGATTAATGACTCATAAAACTTAATTCCTACAGGGCCATTTATACTTTAATAGAGCATCTTTTGAGATGCACATCTTTAAAAAAATACTTCAACGATATCCTCAGACCATTGTTCTGATCATTTCACCATTCTCTTAGTCTGGTAGAGGATTCCTCACTGACTCTCTATTGCTTCTGGGATTAATTACAACTCCTTTCCACTCATTGACATTTAAAGCCCATAGAGAAGTTTCAAAGGATTGTTTCTAGTATGACATTCAAGTTCCCCTGTTTGACAGACTAACTTGCATATTTTTCTCAGATTAACTCTGTGATACAGCCAAACTGTCCAACTTGTTGTTCTCCAGGGCAATATTTAATTTTCTATCTTTTGTAAACCTATCTCCCATTCCTGTACAATGCCTCTACCTTTTTGAATCTTCTTTCAAGAATCTACTAAAATACCACCTCCTAGAAGAGTTCTTTTCTGAATACCTTAGTGGTTAATGTTCTTCACTGAAATAATTTTATACTTATATATATTTTAAAATTTACTCATTTACGTGTGTATTATTTTCTACCAATAAAAGGTCCTGGAGAACAGGAACTATTTCCTTTTTGTCTTGATATCGCCAGTGTCTAACAGTGACAGGCACATAATAAATACCTTTCAGTTTTGATCTAAGTCAAAAGAAGGAATGATGGAATTTCAAGTGCCCTTCATAGCAAGCCTACAAGTTGTTTTGGGGTGAGGGGAACTTTCCAATACCTATACTAGTAATAATAGTTCCCCATGCAATGCATGAGACTAGTTCTATGGACAGATTATTAGGAGAGTGAAAAGGTATCACAAGAGGAGTCCTATTAAAGAAACCTGATGAAAAGAGTCTACCTCAAATTCTTAAAATAGAGAAAATAAGAGTTTTAGCCCTAATTGACTTCTGCCTCATCTCTACTTTGATCCTGCCTGTCTTAGCTGGGCCCTGAATATGGTCCCCTCAGGGGAAGCAACACTTTCCCAGTAGCAAGACCAAGCTTAGATGTGTATGTCACCATCCTGCCTCCCCTTGCCTGGCAGTGACAGTTCCTGCAGTCTGGCAGAGTTTCCTTTACTGTTGACAGGGATCATGCTACTACTTAGGGTAAGCCAGCTGATATGCATCAGAAATGCCATTCTAGCTAAGTCCCTGGGTGGAGGGGGAAGAATAAAACAGTATGGGGGTCCTTCCTGTCACTCACTCCAGTGTTCCCAGAGTAAGTTCATTATTCTCACATTGGGTACCCTACTTGGGAGAATGTGACTTTTTTTGCTGAGGCAATTGGGATTAAATGACTTGCCCTGGGTCACACAGCTAAGAAGTATTAAGTGTCTTAGACAGATCTGAACTCAGGTCCTTCTGATTTCAGGGCTAGTGCTCTATCCATTATGCTACCTAGCTGCCCTAAGAGAGTCTCTAACTTTGAGCAAGTCATTTTTTTCCTCAGGGCCTCAGTTTCCTCATCTGTAAAATGAAGAATTTGAACTAGATGATCTCTAAAGTTTCCTTCAACTTGAAATCTGTGATTTTTGAGGGAGAGGACTTTGGGGATCAACTGTTACCCAATTCATGAATTCATTCTCCAACATCTCTCACAAGTGGATGGTCAGCCAACCTAAATATCTCTAGTGACAGCTGACTCACTATCACTGTAGTGCCGGGTGACTCACTATCCCATAAAGCAGCCCATTTCACATTTGGACAGCTCTAAAACAGAAGTTAGAAAGCATTTCTTTATATCAAGCTGAAATTTGCCTTCCTGTAATTTCTGCCCACTGCTTCTGGCTTTGCTCTCTGGGATCAGGAAGAACTAGTCAAATACCTTTTCCAAGTCTAGCCATTTAAATACTTAAAGACAGCCATCATATCTACCTCTTTGATCTTCTCTTTTCTAGGTTAAGCATTCCCAGTTCTTTCAACTCTTTGGACAAAGTTTCCAGTTCTCTCATCTTCCCAGGAACTCTCCAGCCTAAAACCTGTACATGGGCAATGTTCCAGGTATAATCTGATAAGAGAATGTACAGCATGTGAATTCTATACTGTACAGAATGTATAGTGTGGATATTATCAAACCTACTCACTATAACTGTTCACTATATACATGTATTATGTACACAATGTATAGTATCACCAAAGCTGTTCACTATACATATATTAAGGCAACTTAAGAATATAGTTGTTCCTAAATTACCATATTATTTTACTAGCTCCTATGGTATTTGGTGTCTATTAGAACTCTTGATGTTTTCAGCAAGACTTGCTTTTTGTCCCTGTCTCTTCTAATATACATTTGTACATTTAATTATTTTAAACCCATGTACACTACTTCATATTTATCCTTTTATGACTTCATCTTTTAGTTTCAGCTCATTATTCTATCTTAGGTAGGCAGAATGACATGGTGGGTAGAATCTTGTATTTGACATCAGATAGACCAGATAGACCTACATTGCTAGGTGACTCAGTGGATAGAGTACCAGATCTGGACTCAAGAAAACACATCTTCTGGAGTTCAGATCTGGCCTCAGACATTAGTTTTGTGACTCTGGACAACTTATTTTCCTCTGCTTGCCTCAGTTTCTTTATCTGTAAAATGAGCCAAAAAATGAAATGTCAAACCATTTCAGTATCTGTCAAGAAAACCCCCAAAAGAGTCACAAAAAGTTGGACACAGCTGAAAATGACTGAACAGTAACAACAAAATCTAGATTGAATCCTGCCACACACACTTAGAAATTTTCTGGCTCTACTTATGCATAGACACTGTAACACCCCACAGAAGAATGGTACCCCACAGAAATATACTTGCTGTGTCACTCACTAGCTCAAGAATTAATGCTTTTGTATTGTGGTGCTAGAGAAGACTGTTGAGAGTCCCTTGGATGTCAAAGAGATCAAATCATTCATTACTTAAAGAAATTAATTCAGGGTATTCATTGGAAGCTAAAAACTGAAGTTGAAGCTTAAATACTTGGACCACATAATGAGAAGAAAAGGCACTGATGTGGAACTTTGGATGAATCCTTGGAAAAGACCCTCTTGTTGGAAAAGATTAAAGGCAAAAGTGAACGAGGATGGCAGAGAATGAGATGGATAGAAAGTGTCATGTAAATAAGAAACACGATCTTGAAAAGAAGATATTGGATAATTAGAGGGCCAGATATGCTGGTCTATCAGGTCACAAAGAATTAGACATGACCGAACAATTGAACAACAAACCCAATTGGCAGCCATGGGCCCAATTGTCATGGCTCTCAGAGGGCATAATTGCCATCCCTACCATCACCATTGGCTATGAATTTTCATTTATACTTAATCATCTCCTTGTTGACATATACATAGGCTTATTCCCAGCTTGAGCTAAGTATTTTTCTCTGATCCTTCCTCCCTTCACCCTCAACCATATTTTAGTTAGTTTACTATAATTTCCCTTAAACGTCAGTAGAATTATATTCATAATAGAAATTCTTTCTTCAGGGTTTCAATTAAAACAATATAATTCTTATCCAAGATTTTCTTTAAAGTTCCTCCCAGTTTTATAGGGATGATCCTACAATGTTGCTTGTCGAGAGTAATTGGCAGTGCCAGGACTGTAACTCAGTCATCTCACTCTCAGTGTTTAGACAATTTGGTATGGCATGGCTGCTGGTTTTGTGGAAAGAAACCTAAATCCTGCCATCTTGGAATTATTCTCTGTGACCACCCCTCCTTACCCTAGAAACCCTGAGGAGTTTAGGCCATTTGGAGCCTAAGGTTCAACATAATGTTCTCCTATGTTGCTTCTGACTACACTTTCCCCAGCAGACTGAGATGGCTAGTCAGACTGCTTTACCATATACTTAATCATCGTCTCCTACTGAGGTGTTTCACTGAAACTACTTTCACACCTTTGCCCACAAGGCAGAAAAAGAACTGAGGTTGACTGCTTGGTATTTCATTTAGGAAAGGTTGCCAATCCTTGATCTAAACTCTACTTTAACTTGTACACTGAAGCCTGTACTACCTAGAGGGCCAAATTATATGAATTCTTGATACTTTGTGAGCACTGGAGGTCAATAGAAATCTCCTCATTCACACTAATTTTATTTAATTTAATGAATATGTATTAAGCACCGACTCTCATAAGGGACTGTCCAAGGTGCTGAGAATTCAAACAAATGGATAAGTTTCAAGTCTTATTTTCCAGGACTTTATAATCAAAAAGGGAGATGAAGGTGGGCTGTGGTAAGTACACAAATGATTCAGTAATGCCCCCATTGACTATATCACCAACTTGTGCTCCAAGGTTAGAACCTGACTGCCAGAGTAACTACTGTCTAGACTGACTCTCCCGTTGGCAATAGGTAGTGTTTAGAAAGCAAGAAGAATTAGATTCAAATCCTATCTCTGACACATGTTGGTTTATGATCCTTGGTATATCATTTAACTTTTCAGTATCTGAGGCAACTTCCTAAGATTATGCTCTGCAGAATAGTTGGTGATCTGTATTGTTAGAAGGAATTTCTACATACAAGTCCAAACCAAAACCAACAATTTCTACCTAAACCCAAACCTGACAAATAGGAAGAATTCACAGCAACTTGAGAAGACTTGTATGAACTAATTTGGAAGGAATCAGAGCCAAAAGAACAATTTACAAATTTACTACAATCAATATTTCAGAGTCTGATTCTTTTTCTACAGCAAAATAACGCTTTGGTCAGGTATACTTATTGTGTATCTAATTTATATTTTAATATATTTAACATCTACTGGTCATCCTGCCATCTAGGGGAGGGGGTGGGGGGGGTAAAAGGTGAAAAATTGGAACAAGAGGTTTGGCAATTGTTAATGCTGTAAAGTTACCCATGTATATATCCTGTAAATAAAAGGCTATTAAATAATAAAAAAAAAAAAATTTACTACAATGATGTGAAGGGGAAAAAACATATTTAAAAAGGTCAGAATTCCAATGCAGTAACTAGTAGTGATTTCAGAAGACTAATGGTAAAGCACCCCTGCTTGTCCCCCCTTTCTGAGCAGCAACAGAATGAGACTTATTGTCAGACATGGCTAATATATTGTACTTGTATATACTGTTACAAGAGAAGATTATCTTGGTGTGAGGGGTGGAGTCTTTAGAAAGTAAAAAATATAAAAGAGGGATTTTAGATTTAGAAGGAAACTTTCATTTTACAAATGAGCAAACAGACTCAGAAAGATTAAACTATTTGCCGAAAAGTAAATGATAGAGTCTAGATTTGAATCCAACTCCTTCGACTCTAGATCCTGTACTCTTTTTTTATTGCACCACAAAGGGTTAATTCTTGTTGAAGAGGGAAACTAGTCTAGGCATAATCTCTCCCGTAGGATATTTGGCCCAAAGGCCTTTGGGCGGTTTTGGTTTAGTGGGGGTGTGTGCTAAACTTGAGTACTGTAGGGAAGGAAGATAAGTACAATGTATTCCATTCAGACCAGGGGTTTTAACCTTTTTTTGTGTCATGCATCCCTTTGGCAATCTGGTTAAGACTATGGAGCACTTCAAAGAATACATATAATACATAGAATTTCAAAGGAAACCAATTATGTTGAAATACAGTTGTCAAAATATGCTTTTAAAAACCAAGTTTGGGGACTCCAGGTTAAGAATCCCTGATTTAGATTCAAACTAAGTAGTTCTTAGTTGTGATTCTCAAGATTCTGCCTCCATACCCTTCCTTATGAATTTGTCCTATCACTGCTGAGGTTTGGAGGAGTCTTCTGGAAAGAAGTTGCATTATAAAATGAGAGTTGCTTCTAGGCTTTATCTGCCTCCAAACATCTCACATATTTTCAGCCTTCAATGATTGTGCCCTTATTACTCATCCAGTCACACCATTTAGAGTGGCTAATCGGTTAGAAGGGGGTATTTAGGTCATCTGGAAAGAGAAGAATGCTCCTAGAATCATCATAACTGAGTCAGAAGATCTTAAACAGCCCACTGACCGTCCTTGAGCCTCAATTTTCCTTACTACAGCATGCATGCCCCAATTTATATTTCATAGGATTGTTGCAGTGAAAAGGGACCTATAGGGTTGAAAGAGCACAGAATGAGGGACCCGGAGACCAGAATTCTAGTGTTGGCTCAACCATTGACTGTGAAGCTTTAGTCGGTGACTTCAGGAATTAGGCTTATGGACCTCAATTTACTTATCATTTCCAAGTCTTATCAATTTAACTCTTATGGTATTAGTTTCCTCTCTACTACCATGGCTACCTCTCCAGCTCAAGCTTTCATCATCTCTTGCCTGGACCATTATAATAATTGGTCTTCCTACTTTAAGCCTCCATTCCATCTTTCACGTAGAGGCCAAAATAATCTTCATTTGAAACAGGTCTGGCCGTGTTACTCTGTTGCTCAAAAACCCTTCAGGGATTTATTTCCCACCAGTTGCACTCCTTGGACTGAGCTCCACTCTATCATGCCTCCAGGAAAACTTCTCATGAGGAAATTCATCATCCTGTAAGATTGTATCAGCCTTGTTGCTCCCTCCTCTTTAGTAACCTCAGTATCCTGTGCTCCTCTGATTGGAAGGCTGGAGAGCAGGGGCAAAGCTTTCCAACCAAAGCTTCTATTTGGAAAGGGCTTGCAGACAAGGCATCTCTTCATTCCCCATCTGATTGCATTCCTTGGCCTGGACTCTGTTATAGCCTTTCCCCAGGGTATCTTTTCTCCCTAGTCCCTCTAGTCCCTTTTCTGACTTCCTTTTATGTGTTGTCTTTCTCTATTAGATTGTGAGTCCCTTGAGGTCAGAGATAGTTTTTTTCATATTTGTTTCCCCACTGTCTGTCAGATAGCTGGCCTTTAACAAATGCTTATTGACTGACTGATAGAATACAATACAACTCTTGGTCTGGCATTTAAAGTCCTCTATAATCTGGCTCCAAGCTGTTTATCTAGTTTTATTTAATTTTTTTCTTTTTCAAGGCAGTTGGGGTTAAATGACTTCCCCAGGGTCACATAGATAATTACTGTTAAGTGTTTGAGTCTGGATTTGAAATCAGGTCCTCCTGACTTCAGGGCCATCTAGCTGTCACCCCTCCTCCCCCAGCTTTGTTTTTCATTACTCTCTTTACATATTACATCCTGGCCCAGCTGGATTACTTATCATTGTTATTCAGTTAGTCAACAAACACTTATTAAGCACTTACTATGTGCCAAGCACTGTGCTCAATCCTGAGATTAAAAAAAAAAGTAAAAAAATAATCCTACACAGCATATAGAATACCTAAGTTCATACAAGATACAAGACCATCTGAAAGGGTTAGAATTTTAGTTAGAAAAAGCCTGCTCCAGGAGCTGGGGTTTGAGCTGAGTCTTGAAGAAAAACCAAGAGCAGAAATAGGGAGGCCAGCTGGCACAAAGACACAGGTAGAAAGTGGACAATTTTTTTTTGGAGAAACTGAAAGCAGGCTAGTATAGCTGGATCTTAGAGAATGTGGAGGAGAGGGAGATAGTAGGAAAACCAGATAGAAAGAGAGCATTCAGGAGATGAAAGGTTTAAATTCTAAAGAGAAGATTTTATGTTTGATCTGGGATATAGCAGGGAAGTATTGGAGCTCATTGAGGGATTAAAAGGTTGGAGATGATGTGATATGATAATGATGAGGTTAGTGGCAGTGCAAAGAGTTGAGGTATAGGAATCCTCTTCTGGTTGGCACAGGTCCTTTGTGAAAGAATTCACAAACCCGAAATATTGAATGGCAAAAGGGAAGTTTATTGTTGGATGAGAAATCAGTTTTGCTAGGAAGACTGACTTCCAAGTGGCAAAGTCCTATTAGGGAAATGAAGGCTGGCGCTGAGAAGAGAATGTCTTCACAGTGGGCAGCAGTCCTGGCAGCTATGCCAAAGAGGCAAAGCATGCTACTTTGGACATTCTGTAAAAATGTGAATTTCAAATTGCCTTTATAGAAGTCTGAAGTTCAGGTTTCACGCCAATGCCTCCAGGCCTAGATATATGGAGTTTCAAGCCACTCAGTATCAGACCCAGATCTCACAATAGAATTTGAATGGGGATCTGGCTATCAATGCGGGGGAGGGGGGGGGGAAGAGGGGGGGAGGAGGTGATTTGCCTTAAAAAAGGCCCAACCTGAGAAATATGCTTTCTCATAGACTCTATGAAGTCTGAGAGACCAGGACTCTCCCCCTTCTTTTATAGATCAAAAGGGGATACAATTTCAGAGTGATAATTTTACAGATTAAAGGCAACAAAGTTTCATGCCCCCCCCCAATAAGACTTAAATTTTAGAATTTGTAGGACAGCTAGGTGGCACAGTGCCAGCCATAGATACAGGAAGATCTGAATTCAAATGTGGCCTTAGACACTTTCTAGCTGTGTGACGTTGGACAAGTGATTTCATCCTGTTTGCCTCAGTTTCCACATCTGTAAAATGATATCATGAAGAATCAAACATAATTAATTGACAAAATAGCAACAACAAACCTCAGTGGAGGATGGATTAGAGTAGGGAGACCAGTTAGCAAACTATTGCAGTAAAAGGTTTGATAGTCCAAACTAGATGCCTGCAAGAATGGAGAAAAAGAAATGTAGTCAAAAGATGTAGAGATAGAAAATGTGGGGTGAGTAAGAATGAAGCAATGAAGATGATATAGAAGTTTTGGAATTTTTAAAGGTGGAAGAGATTTGGGGAAAAGATAATGAGTTCTGTTTTATATTGTTTGAGATTCATCTGGTTTGAGATTCTATAGGCAGGTGGAGATTGGTGATGAGTTTAGGAAAGAGAGTAGGGCTATAGTAACTGATGTGAGATGAGGAGCAGAGGGTCAGGGGGAGTCTCAGCAGATGGCTTCATTCCCCCCCACCCCTGAAAGGGGAAGGAATAGCTGCTGTGGAGAATGAGATAGTGAATTAGTTAGGGAGGAGTAGAATGTTTGCCTTGCTACAGTGAGGGCCAAGTTGAAACTAGAGAACCTTCTTACTGTGCAGATGAGGAAATGGAAGCCAGGAGAAGGGGAGCCACCCTCCAGATTCACACAGAGGATGGCTATCAGGACCGGAATGAAAACTCTGGTTACCAATATTCTGCTCCAAATTTTTCTATTATATCATGTTGTTTCCTAGATTGTACTGGGGGTGGAGAAGCAGTGCCTGGGATTGCTTGCATAGCCTTTCAGGTGCTGAGAGAGAAGGAACCCCTGGAACTCTGAATGAGTGAGGGAGAGCTGCCAGGCTCCTTCCTGTTCTCTGAATCAGCTTCTGAGAAAGAGTGCTCAACGTCCCTCAGCCATTCTCTTGTGAGTAACTCCTCTCCTTCCGCAGTGTTATCTTACTGTCTTCCATGACAAACACAGAAGAACCAGGGGCTTGGAGGGGAGTTCCTGCTTTACCTTTCTCCCCAAGACAGGTGCTTAGGGAACCCTTTTTCTCTGCTTTTGGAATCCAGTTCAGTGAGTTGCCCTGTCCTGCCCTTCCCCCACACCCACTTCCAGTTCCAAATAGACTTCCTCATTCTAGGAACTCAGAACAGTTGGACTTCTTTTCATAGTTTTCCATGTTTCCATTGGCCACTTCATTGGCAATGTATCCTGGAAAGGGCATAAAAAATATGTAACCCTTTACCACACTATCAGGCTAGAACAATACCTAGATAGAGAAGAGATGGAGAAAGGAAAGGGAGAGAGAATCTTAAGGTGAAGTCTAAGAGTGGCTATTTTTGAGGTCCCCATCAATGATTTCATTAATATTAAAGAAACCACCCATCCTAGGAAGATGAGCACTAGCTTTACAATTTATAGCCTTTGAACCCAGATTTTCCTTTTCCGAAGGGACCTCTAATCTTCTTCCTACAGCCTAATTCTCATTAGAATAGAAAGAAGTCAAGGTTCTGATTGCATAATTTGTGAAGATGGACAAAAAAAGAAGTTCATTAGATTGGGACTAGAACTAGAGCTGGGTAAGGTTAGAAAAAAAATTCAAAGTAACATTTACATTTAATATCCTATGATTTAGTAGAAGGATATTATCAGCAACAGGATATAATGGATAGAGAGCTGGCTTTAAGATCAAGAAGTCCTGGGTTCAAATTCTGCCTCTAACAGTGACTATGTAATTTTGGGCAAGTGACTTTGACTCCTTAGGACTCTAAATCACTCTTTAGCAAACTTGCAGAGAAAATACTTTGGTACCTGTGCTTTGGTAGAGGGAGTTTCATTAATCTAGAATTCTTTATTCTAAGCAATTACAAGTCTAGGCCTTTTACTACCCCTAGCAGCTCCATAATAATAATGATGGTGATAACAGCAATTATAAGAACTAGCATTTATAGGATGCTACTATGTGTCAGGAACTGTACTAAGCACTTTACAATATGATCCTCACTACAATATGATCCTTGGAGGGAGGTGCTATTATTTATCCCTATTTTACAAAGACAGAAATCAAGTGACTCGCCCAGGTTTACACAGCTAGGAATTGTCACAGGCTGAATTTGAACTTCAAGTCCAGTGCTCTATCCATGACACCATCTAGAATCATTCCAAAGTGGGATGGATTTGGGTCTTCATAGCAATCTCTTTCCAGTTCACTTGCTGGGAATGCTTGGCTGCTCTCTATTCTGGGCATCATGGCAGCTCCCAAAAGTGGAAGAAGGATGGCGTCCAAGGATGGGTTCTGCTTTGATAAGTCTGAATTTGCCACTTTTGAGATCACAGGCAGGCAGGTGCCATTTGTCCCAAGTTGTTGAAAGTTTCTAACCTGGAAGGTTGTAAGCATAGAGTATTCCAGATGTGACAGGGGTTCAGGAAACAGGCAGGGTAGGGAATGTCTAACACTTTAAGGTTACATTATTGCACATATTATTTCATTTGAATCTCCTAACAACCCTGTTGAGGTAGATGATAACAGCAAGTATAAAAATAATAACAACTGATATTTATGTAGCATCTTTAGTTTTACAATGCACTTTGAGTCACACAATGTGACTGTGAAATAAGCATTATTATAATCCCCATTTTGCAGATGAGGAAACTGAAGCCCAGAAAGGTTAAGGGTCATGTACTTATTAAGTGTCTGGAGTGGAATTCAAACCCAGGTCTTTGAAATGGAAAGAGAATTGTCTCTGGGTCCAGAGCACCTGAGTTCAAATATGGTCTGGCATTGCTATTTGACATCTCTGAGCCTTATTTTCCTTCTTTATAAAATAAAGAAGTTGGACTTGATGGATTCATGAAGTTCCTTCTTTTTTCCACATCTATGATCTTATACTCTAATAACCTCACCCAGTGGAATAGAACTATTATTCCCATTGGGCAGATGTGGAAACTGAGGTTTAGAGAAATGAAGTGGAAGCATGGGTAGAGCATTGACCCTGAAGTCAGGATGACCCGAGTTCAAATTTAACTATATTTACTAGACATATGACCCTGGGCAAGTCACTCAAGTCTAACTGTGGGGAGAGAGAGACACACACACAGAGTCAGAGAAAAAGAGAGAGAGGAAGAGACAGAGACAGAGAGAGAAACAGACACACCCACACCCACACCCACACAGAGACAGAGAGACAGAGAGAGAGACAGACAGACAAGAGACAGAGAGAGAGAGAGAGAGAGACAGAGAGAGAGACAGAGAAAGAGAGAAACAGAGACACACATATGAGAAAGAGGGAGAGGGAGAGAGAGAGAGAGAGAGAGAGAGAGAGAGACAGAGAGAGACAGAAAGGAGAGAGAGAGAGAGAGAGTAAAATACAGAGAGGAAAGATACTGAGAAACAGAGAGACAGAGAGAGACAGAGAGAGGAAAGAGGAGAGAGAGAGAGAGGGAGACAGAGATAAAGACAGAGACAGAGAGACAGACAGAGAGAGAGAGAAAGAGAGAGGGGGGGAGGAGAAAGAGAGAGAGAGAGAGAGAGACAGAGGGACAGAGAGACAGAGAGAGATCGAGACAGAGAAAAAGAGAAACAGATGAGAGAGAGAGAGAGAGAGAGAGAGAGAGAGAGAGAGAGAGAGAGAGAGTGAGTTTCACTAAAGTCCTGCAGATAGTATCACTGCTGGTATTTGAAATTAAGTCTCTGGATTCCATCCTAGTCTTCTGCATCTGTCTATTTCATAAGATTTGATCATTGGATCTGACATCCTAGGCATCCATGGAATCAGCTTCATGGAAAAGATTACTTTGAGGCCATTCTAACCTCATGAAGTAAATATGTGCTAATTGTGGGGGATAGCGAGAGGGCATGGATACCTTCTCTTTGTTGAACCTAGAAAGATTTTGGGATTGTTAGCCAGCTGCTTTCTCTCTGCAAAGACAGCTGGATCCTTTAGGAGAAGAAAGAAGGAGAAGCTAAGTGGGGAGAGCAGAGCCCTTTACATCCTTTTTAAAGGTCCTTGTTGCTTTGGAAAATTCCAGTTCTAGTCACTCTCTTCTGTATTCTGAATGGAGTAGTGGCCCAGTTATTTCTCTCCAGACTAAGCAGATGCTGAATGGATTCAGAAAGTTCTCCATTTGGCAGTTACTACCTACAATGTACCCTTTCCTCTCCCCTCCCAATACACACATACACACATCTACACCTCCTGCCAGGAGTTGGTTAGGACCAGGTCTATGTTTCACACATCGTTAACTTTGCTTTCTGGGAAGAAAGACAGCAGTTTTTAGGACCTTTTGCCCCAGTGAAAAAATTGAGATGAAGGAGTGGGAAAAGGAGAAGAGAGGTGAGACCATACACCAGTCACTCATTACCAGGTGGGCCTGAGGCAGTTCTGCTATTTTTCTGCTGATTCACCTCCAAAGGATATGGTGTTCAAGGATGAAACATACTTGGACTTTTTTCTTTCCATAAAAGATGGAGGGTAATACATTTAGAGCTGGAAAGGACCTTTGGAATTGTCTGGTCCACTCCTTTATATCATAGATGAAGAAAACTAAGCTCCAGCAGGGCTTAGTTCCCACAGGCTCATAAGCTGGGATTTGAACCCACGGCTCCTGACTCCAAATTTGGTATTCACCCCACTGTTCCACAATACACATACTCCCTTCATCTAGTAGAAGGATTGTCCTGTGGTAGAGAGAATCAGAGTTTTCTGTGTAGCTCCAGGTGACAGAATTAGAGCCAATGGGTAGAAGTCACAGCCAACTCTAAGGAAGGACTTGCTAAACAATTACAACTATGTAAATAGAGCTTCCATTGAAGTCCTCTGATGCCTGTTGGTGAGTTAGAAGTGACCCTCAGTTCCTGAAATCTACATCGACAGAATGAAAGCCTTAATGAGTCTTGTCAAATTGGAAAGATTCCATTGGATTGTGTCTTTGGTCCAA
Organism: Sarcophilus harrisii; assembly: GCF_902635505.1. Lineage (NCBI taxonomy): Eukaryota > Metazoa > Chordata > Mammalia > Dasyuromorphia > Dasyuridae > Sarcophilus > Sarcophilus harrisii. The sequence goes on along the minus strand of NC_045429.1, from coordinate 268,870,489 downwards.
GGATGAATTCAGCTAGGTTTGATGAGGCTTATTAATTTAATTGAATAACTATTAGATGATATAAAGACAAAATGAAAAAGGTGCCTGATCTCAAGGAGTTTACATTGGATTTCTATTCTTCACCACTTGTGTAGGCAACTCATTTAAAAATAATTTTTTTTTTACTCACAACTCTTGAAAACTCTCTATATAAAGTTATTATTGTCGGTATTTTCTATATAGAATAATCCACACAGATGAAACCAAGAATTGAAGTATTGAAGGAAGTACAATAATGGAGGGATCACCTTAAGTGGTAAATTCTTCATCATTGGAAACAGAGGGGTAAAATCCCCTCCCCCAGCTTTTGAAAAGACGGGTAGGAGAGATTCTTTCATTCAGTGAAAGGCTAGACTTGATAACTTTGATGGTCAATTCCCACTCTATGATTGAATAATAATGATAATAGTAATAATGACAGTTAAATTAGAGTTCTTAATCCAAGGTCTGTTGATAGATTTCCGGGAGACCATGAGTTTAGATGGAAAAAAATTTACATCTTAATTTTCATTAATTTGTGATTGAAATTGAGCATTTCCTTTAACTATGAATTAAAAACTACAAAAAAACACTTATTAAGAGAAGGGGGCCATCACTTTCACTAGACTGCCAAAGAGATCTATGACACTAAAAAAAAGATTAAGAACTCTGGTAAAGTGCATCAAGATTTGCAAAATGCTTTATATTACATTAGAGTGTGAGCTCCTTGAAGGCAGGGGCTGTTTTTTGCCTTTATTTATATCCTCAATGATTAAAACAGTTTCTGGCATATAAGTGCTTAATAAATGCTTGTTGACTTATTGACATATACTCTCATTTGATTTTTATAATTCTATAACACAAACCAAGTCTCCCTTATTTCCTTGTGAGATGCCACAGATACTATCTCTCATCTTCTCCTCAACCTTCTTATTTCTCTTTCTTCAATTGGTCCTGGCTTCCTTTTAATAGGAACTGCCAGTGAAACAAGCTAGTTTCCTCCCTAGCTGAAGTATTACCTAGAGGAGGAGGAGAGGATTGAGAACAAGCAAAGACATGATAGTTCCTGGGGCTGGGTGCCAATCCCTGTGGCAGCATTCCCCCCCCCCCTTTCAACCTCTCTAGCCAAAGTGAATAATGGAGGAAAGCTGTCTGATGCCAAAATATGAGTGAGGAGATGGTAAGATCATAGGATTAGAGAATCAAAGATTTGGAGTTGGAAGGAAATTTAGAGATCTTTTGGTCCAGCCCCTTAATTTCACAGATGAAGAAACTGAAGCCCAGAAAGGCTAAATAGTCTGTCTTTGTATTTCCCAGAGTCTCACTCAATGCCTGGTATACAATAGGTGCTTTATAAATGCTTCTCAATTGAATGCTGTGTTCATGTGTGTCGATGTGTGAGAGGTAATATGGAGCCTCCCTATAATGATAAAATTATAAATCTAGGGGGGAAATGTGCATGGATAAGGGTGAGAAACAGAAGAGTTAGTAAAAGCAACTGTCAAGATTAGGGGGTTGGAGCATTTAGAGCCAAAAGGGACCTCAGAGATAATTTAATCCAATTTTCTCAGTTTTAAAGGAGATGGCAGGAGGAAACCCTTAGCTATCTTTAAAGAGACCATGCTTTCAGAGCTGAGCAAAATAAATCACAGAGTACTAAAAGAAATGTTGGGAAAGAACCTTGTCACCCAAAATTCCCTATACCAACCCAACACATTCCCTCACCTCAGCAATTCATCTCCACAAAAGAAAGAAGCTGGTAGATAGGATTGCTGAGTGGTTGCTGCTCTACTACTGCTGCTGCTATTAGTGGTATTCTTTGAAAGATTCTGGAGAATAGGAAAGATGCCTTGGAATGGGAGATGAGCAAGCAGTTTTGATAAATGGAAAGAAAATGGAGAGAGCATCTTCAGATGTTTGAAGGATTATTGTGTGAAAGAGGGATTAGACCAGTTCTGTTTGGCCATAGAGGACAGATCTAGAAGCAGTGGAAGTTGCTAAGGAGGAAGAACATATATGTTGTATACATATATACATGTGTGAAATCCCACACAAAGAAGCTACCTCCTCTAGTGTGGTTGGCACCTTCTTTTTAATTTCTGTTCTAAAAAAGCTACTAAAAACACTGAGAGGAGGGTAACGATCTCTATCCAGAATCACATAGCCAAATATGTGTTCAAGATAGGATATGAGCTCAGATATTTTGAACTTCAAAATCATCTCTCTCTCCACTGCAATGTGACTCCCTTTTATAATTAAGACTCTTATTAGAGGGAATTTCCCTATACTAATGAAATGACAAATCCACTTTCTTTCTTTGTTCATTTATTTGTTCTGTCCCTTATCTCCTCCCCAAATCCATGATTTAAGACATGACCTTTTCTCCAGCCTCTCTCTTCTCCTTTCCACCTTCCTGAAGATGTAATCAGCCTCTCTAATTATAGCAATTGGCTTAGTTTTAGCCTAGGAGTAATATAATGGCCCTCAGATTCATGATGTTTCTGTGTCTATTTTATATCAGATGAAATGTTATTAATAAATCATAATATTTCAGAGTCTCTTATAAGGAAAATTCATAACATTCCCATAAGAATATGATTCTCTGCCTTAATTTATTTTAAATTTTTGTTTAACTCCAGCTAGCTCCTGGCTTCTTTGTATTTGAGGCAAAAAAATCAGGCTACACAAAAGATTTAGGTTAAAAATGAGTAGAATACATCGCAATGTCTGTTACTGTGCAGACACAGGAAGGGCAAGTTGGGAAAAGAGAAGATTTTTATTGGAACTTCTCTCATTCCTTAAAGAAGTGAGTACAACCCATAGCTTCTGTTCCAAATGCCTGTGAGTTCCAATGGCCCTTTTCAATAACTCCCTTCTCCCACCCTGCCCCCAGATTAGCTTTCTTTTTAGTTTATTTTTTCATTTGTTGACTCTGTGCTGTGATTTCTTTCTAGTTTAGCTTGTTAAGTCTCAGGTGGGGTTGAGGACACTGTCCCCATACTACAAATATAATTGTTCAGTTCTTGTAATCCTTACTTCTTTCTTAGCTCAAAGATATTGAAACTCACAAGTCTCTCTCAGAGCCTGCTCTTTTGAAGTACAAATCCTATGCTACGAGTCAGTTCTCAAATCTCTATTACATTTCTCCTTTGCTTTGGAATTTTTCAGTCCCTTGTAAAATCAATAGAAGTACACTTGACATCTGGAATCATATAGTAGAGTATGAATTGTGTTAGTTTTTAACAAAAGGATGATTAACCCAGTGTCCCAGGTGCCAATTAGAACAGATAGATATTTATCAACATATATGTGATAGATGTAGTATAAGACAGAGTATCATTTAGCCTGCACCAGTAATTTCATGCAATATATTAACTCACACATCTCAGCAACATATGCATATTCATACGAATAACAAAATATGCACAGTAGCAAAAATTAAAATCTATCAGTAAGCTATGCAAAAGTTAGATGAATTATTTTTAGGTTAATTACAGCAGTTAATTCAAACTTTTCTCCTCTTCTCAAACAACATCATTTTCTTTTCTTTTAAACTCATTCCTCTTCCTAACTCCTTTATCTAGGACATCTCCATTTTTCTAGTCACCCAACTTCTCAAGTTACAAGTCATCTTTGACTTTTTGCTCTTTCATCCCCAATATTCAATCAGTTGCCAGTTTTATCTATTTCTTTTCCTTCATACTTTTCACATCTATATCCATTCTCATTTTCTCCATTTATACCACAACCACCTTAGTCTAGGTGCTCATCATCCCTCAAGTAGTCTATTTTAATAATCTTTCCACTTGTCTTCTCATATCTGGTGTTTGCTTTCCATTCTATTCTCCATACTGCTGCAAGATTGACATTCTTAAAGCTTAGATCTGACATGTTGTACTTTTGCTTAAGCAGTTTTAGTGGTTCACCATTGCCCATAGGATGAAAAACAAAGTCTCGGTTGGGCATTTAAAATCCTTCACAATCTGGCTTTAAACTATATTTCCATACTGATTATACAGTATTTCCCCTTTACACATGATAGTCTACAGCCAGACAAATCTCTTTGCTAAACTCCATACATGATGGGTTTTTTTTCCTATCATTTTTCTCCCTTTGTAAACATTTTCTCAAAAGCCTGGAATACTTTCTTCTCACTCTTGCCTTGGAGAAACTGGTATTTTTTGAGGCCCAGTTCAAGGGCTACCTTCTTTCAGAGGCCCTTTCTGATTCCCTTGATTGTTAGTGTACCTCACTAAATCTTTGTGGATTTATTTTGCACATATCCTATATCTACTTTTCTGTGAACATATTGTCTCCTTTTATTTGAGTATAAACTCTGTGAGGATAGGGATTGTTTTACCTTTGTTTTTATTTCTGCAGGGCTTAGTAGGTGCTAAGTAGCATTTGTAGGTGATTAACAAATGCTTTCTAAAACAAACTGTTGAATAAGATTACCAATTCTTGAAACAATTAGGTAGTACCTTCATTCTCATATGGACAAATCAAAGAAAAATATTTTGGTTTAATTTTCAATCTGGATAATTATAATAGTGTGGAGTCATTTATCCTCTGTTTGTTTAATGCGCTGGAGAAGGAAATAGCAAGCCACATCATTATCTTTGCCCAAAAAACCCCCATGGTTAGCATGGTCCTTGGGTCACAAAGAGCCAGACATGACTAATGACTGAACAACAAGAGTTAGTCTGTCCATTGAAATGGTCTGTAAATGATGTGAATAGTATTTTTGTCTTTTTACATGTATTTACAATATTTCTGTGTCCTTTTATAAAACTTTTGTAAAAGTTACATGTGGTACAGAGAAATATGTATACTCTTTAGCAGTCCCATTTAGAAGCTGACATAGGTCTTTTAGTTCTAATTTCTCCAGCAATATTTTTCTGTATTTTTCCTTATGTTTATCTTCCTGTTATATTTGTTCAAAACAGAGAGGAACATTGTCTACTAAATAAACCCTGGTATTTTACCTCTTTGCTTCCACATTCCCCCCCCACCTTTAACCCGGGAATGGGAATATGGAGCACAATGCCTGGCACATGGTAGACACTTAATAAAAATTTGCTGATTGATCATAGATTTAGATCTGGAGAGATCTTAACGGCTATCCAGTCCCATTCTCACATCTTACAGGTGAGGAAACTGAGACTCAGGTTAAGTCAGCATTTAAGCACAGTGCCCATTACTTAGTAAGCATTTGATTTACTCTTGTCAACTGGCTTGCACAAGGTCACATAGGCAGTAAATGGCTATCAGGATTTGAACACAAGTCTTTTGATTCCAAACTAAGTGCTTTCCCCACTAATATTATCCTTCTATGGTAGGTCAAAAAGATTCCACATCATTAGTCTCTGCGAGTTTGGGTTTTAAGTAGATGGGACTATCTGAATAATTTTTACCCAAACTTAGGTCATAAATTTGATTTCGTTTTCTCCAGCATTTTTCACCCCCTCCCCCAAGTCTGGGACTACAATGTCTCTGCCCTGGAGAGGAGCCCACAGGCTGCCTTATCCTGGAGAGTGAGTTATTTTTGTCATGTGGTGCGTTGACCCAGCAAGGCTTCTTTGCACGGGGCCACGCTGTCACTTGTCTGTGGTGTTTCTTGGCTTTCCAAACTGGAAATGCTTCCTGATGCCTCTCCGGGAACCAGAATGACTTGACTGGCTGGAAAGGCAACAGAATGGCAATGGCTCAGCTTTAGAAAGTCCTTCAACCTCCCCCTTCAATCTCCAATCCAAAGCAGAGCCATATTCCTTTTTCATTCCTGCCAAGTCCACAGCTTCTGTGTCTGGCATCCAGCCACCAAGATGGTAACACTCTTCCCAGGTCTGGTGGGAAGAGAGCATTGGGCAATGTGCGGTTTCCTGCCCCTGAACCTGGCATCTTCCCTTCGCTAATAAACCTGTGGCTAACCATTGATGGCCTCTTAGCTCAGTGGTTAGGAGGGTGACGCTAATGAGGCTAAGGTCATGGATCCGATTCCTGGCCAGGCCACTCAGCTCAAAACAGAAAAATTCTGTTGCTTGGCCACAGGCTTCATCCTAAACTCAGCTAGCCATTTCATAAATGTATGCTTTGGGTAGCAGGACTGGAGAGGATAGGAAAAGGATGACCATGTGAGGAAGTGTGGATGGCTGAGAACAATCTATCTCCACTCCTAGAAACACAACAAACACACATTCCCTCTCCAGGATGGATTAGGAACATCAATTTTTATAGGAAGTTGGCACAAACTTTTAACTGAAAATACTTGTGGCTGTCACTTGGAAAAGACAGGCAAGGGAATGCAGGAAAATAAGCTATGTGAACCTGCTTATGAACGGTTTAGAAAAATTATCGACTCCAAATTCTGCCTGGCTCAAGATGATGATAAAAGTCCTGTCCGTGTTGACTCTCCTCTCACCACTCTCTGCTCCTATCATACCCCATTCCTTATTCTGTATCACTAGATTAAGGGAAACACTGACATCTTTTTTCTCCTTCCCTCTCTCACCATCCCTCTGGAAATCCAATAAAATGGGGCTAGGAAAAAAATGAGCAGTAGACCTCTCTTTTGACCTCTATCCTGGTTTTCATTAGCTCATCTGCTTGGCTTCCCATAGATCAGCTTGTCTGATTTATTGATTTAGTCATCTCCCACTGATGAAGGCTATGAATGTCTGGGGTCTTCAGCCATTTAGATTTAAGCTATAGGGAAGACAAGATAAATTTTGTGATCTGGAAGATCCAAACTATAGATTCAGAGTTGGACTATCATCAGAGATGATCTAATCCAACTCCTTTTTAACAGGCACAGAGAAGTTAGGTGACCTGATCAGAGTCCCACAGATAGTAAGTGTAAGGGGTAAGATTCAAACTCAGGGTCATCTGACTCCAGAGTTAGTGTTCTCCTTTGTACCAGAATGCTCTACAGCAGAAGTTGGGAGTCTGAACCAGATCACTTCCACTGTCTCCTCCACTTCTGACAATCTAAGATTCTTTTTCTTTCTTTCTCATTCTATTCCTGAACCAGCTTAGCCCTAACCAGTCAGGATTTCCATTGTTCAGTGAGCTCCAGACAGGTGCCGTACCACTCCTGTGAACTCCTTGTGTGCTCTGTCTGGGAGGGTGAGACTACTCCTCTGGGTCTATAAATAAGATATCTGGAAGGGACAGTTTTAATTTGCACCTTACCTATTGGTGTTTACTTTGCTATTTCCAATATTGTAATTTCATTCCTCAGTGTGCCCTGCTCTAAGGCGGGCACCTGGTGGCAGCTGTAGGGGTGGCCTAATTTTGCTTATTGGTCATCACACCAAATAGAGAAGTGACTTGTATGTCCCTAATGTGTCTTGAAATAGAGAGCTTTTACGTTTTGGTCATGTATACTTATTGTGTATCTAATTTATATTTTAATATATTTAACATCTACTGGTCATCCTGCCATCTAGGGGAGGGGGTGGGGGGGTAAGAGGTGAAAAATTGGAACAAGAGGTTTGGCAATTGTTAATGCTGTAAAGTTACCCATGCATATATCCTGTAAATAAAAGGCTATTAAATAAATTAAAAAAAAAAAGAAATAGAGAGCTTTCAGGGACACCAATTGCCTGCAGTGACTTTAGGGATGGGGCATCCTAGAGTAAGAGACACAGACAGACCTATTAGACAATGCTGCCTTCCTTAGATACCACCTAAGGTCTAGTTTTTGGGTGTCCTATTCCATCACCCTGAAAGCTTGTGTTTCCCTCACTATCCTGGGACTTATCACAGACCTAGGATTGGGTCTTTCTTCAGACTAGAAGCTCCTTGACAGCAGAGAATGTTTATAATATAGAGTAGGTGCTTCAAACCCATTTGTTGAATGATTATCAGATTGGGAGCTCCCTGAATGTAGGGACCATATGTCTTATTTCTTTTGCCTATTCTTTCTCTATTTCTTTCACTCTTTTCTAGATTTAAGTTTCTGTACAAATGGTAGCTGTTCCATGACCATAGCTGCTATTTTACATTTCTTAATTCTCAGTTCTCTGAGAATGCATCTCTCTTTGCCCATCATGGATGCTGAACTGTAAATAAGTTGAGGGGCATGGGCACTATGCATAGTAATGTTGAAGTAATGGGTATTGGACCTCGAAGGAATCTTTAAAACTCATCCTTTCTTGCTTTCTTTTTCTCTCCCTCTTCCTTCCTCTTTCCCTCTCTCCCTCCCTTTTTTCTTCCTTCCTTTCTTTCCTTCCTTCCTTCTTCCCTCCTTCCTTCCTTCCCTTCCTTCCCTCTTTCCTTCCTTCCTTCCTTCCTTCCTTCCTTCCTTCCTTCCTTCCTTCCTTCCTTCCTCCCTTCCTTCCTTCCTTCCTTTCCTTCCTTCCCTCCTTCCTTCCTTCCCTCCTTCCCTTCTTTCTTCCCTCTTTCCTTCCTTCCCTCTTTCCTTCCTTCCCTTCCTTCCTTCCTTCCCTTCCTTCCTCCTTCCTCCTTCCCTTCCTTCCTTCCTCCTTCCTTCCTTCCCTCCTTCCCTCCTTTTCTTCCCTTCCTTCCCTTCCTTCCCTCCTTCCTTCCTTCCCTCCCTCCTTCCCTCCTTTCCTTCCCTCCTTCCCTCCTTCCTTCCTTCCTTCCTTCCTTCCTTCCTTCCTTCCCTCCTTCCTTCCTTCCTTCCTTCTCTCTTTCCTTCCTTCCTTCCCCCCTTCCTTCCTTCCCTCCTTCCTTCTTTCTTTCCTTCCTTTATTGTTAAGAAGGTGAAGTGATTTACCCAGAGTCAAACAACTAGTGAGTATCTGAAGCTGTATTTGAATTCAGGACCTCCTGACGCCAGAACTGGTGCTCTGTCTACCTAACCACCTAGTTGCATGCCCCTCCCCTTACCCTTCTGCTCCCCCCGACCATCTTTTTAAATAGGAAGAAAATAGGAGACATGAAGTCACTTACCTACATCAAATTTGTGGTTGGTTTAGAACTTTCACTTTTTGGACTTCTAGCTGTTTCTTTCCATTTTCTATAACTTGGTACCATTCTTATAAAAATGGGGCTTCTGATTTTCAACAGAACTCTGAACAATAGTATAATGCAGATTTATAGAATGCTTTCGGGGTTTACAAAGTGCCAAGAACTGTTATCCTTTTTTTTATAGATAAGTAAACTGGTACACCCAGAGGTTAAGTGATTTTTTCCGGCCAGAATCATAGAAGGATTAGATGAAGAGCTGGGAGAGAATTTAGAGGTTATCTATCTACTCTTTCATTGTACAAAGTCCAGACAGATTTAGAGACTTGTTTAAGATTACATTGATAGGAAGGAGCAGCTCAGGGATTTAAATTCAACTCTGGGGTAGCTAGGTAGAACAATGTATAGAGTATTGGCTCTATTGGAGAACCCAAGTTCAAATTCAGTCTTAGACACTTAGTAGCTATATGAACTTGGGCAAATCATTTAATTCAGTTTGCCTCATCTGTAAAATGAGTTGGAGAAAGAAATGTTAAACCACGCTAGTATCTGTGCCAAGAAAATTCCAAATGGGCTTATAAAGAGTTGGACACAAAATAAACAAGAACAGCCTGTGACTCCAAATCTAGCACTGTTTTCGTTGTACCAGATTACCTATTTCCCGAGGTTTCCTTCAAATCTCTATTAAAATCCAATCTCCTACAAAAAAGTCTTTTCCAATGCCTCTACATTCTAGTGCCTTCTCTCTGGACAGATTATTTCCTATTTGTCTTGGAGACTGTATTCAATCGTGTCTGACTCTCTGTGACCCCAGGGAACAAAGCACACGTGGTTCTCTACTAATTGTCAGTTTGTCCAGGTTCATATTTGTTGTTTGCGTAACAACATGTCTCCATCTTATCTTCTTGCCTTTAAAATTTCCTAACATAAGGGTATTTTCCAATGTGTCCTGTGTTCTCATTATACAGGCCCTTCACCAGGAAAGGGCAGCGATACAGTATCTTGTAGATAGATTTATTCTATTCATTTCCTATTTATCTTGCCCATAGCTTGCTTGTACATGGTTGTTTGTATGTTGTTTATGAGATTGTGAGCTCCCTGAGGGCCAAGACCATCTCTTTCCTTTCCCCCATTGCTTCACATACAGTAGGCATTTAATAAATGCTTATTGACTGAACTGCCTGTTTCACATAACTGGAATTTAAATCTTCTGCTTCCAAGACCAGTACCTTCCAGGGCACCAGGACTGTGATATTGACAAGAGTTAGCTCTTTGCAGAGAGCCAGCCTTGGCTCCTTGAGGTGGGTTGTCAGGAAGACCTGGGTTCTGGTCCAGCCTCTGTTGTTGTTGCCTGTTCATCATTCTTGAAGAGAACCATGACATTAAGGAGACTGGAATGAGAGAGGGCTGTGCAAAGTCACCTGCCTCACTTTCCCCTCCAGAGCCATCTGGGTCCAGTGGCCAGATATAGATCAGAAAGACTGAAGATGGCCCTGGATGCAGTGGGAGCCCTTGGTCTTTTTAAGCTAAGGTCTTTAACAGATCTCATTTCGACTGAGGCTGCATCCATTCAGTATTAAAGCTGGTAGCAATTGAGGCAAAGAAACTCCTCTTTCACCTAGTTAAAAAAATTCTAAATAAATAAATCTGGGAGGGGAAGATACTCAGGGTTTCTGGCCAAAGCAGAAATGACTGCTATTTACATTGAATCTAAGTCTATCAGGACTCAAATAATGACCAAATGGGGCTTAGCCTAGGACCTCTTAGTGGCCAATGAGAATTAGATTGGGTTTGATTTAAGGCAAGGTCTTTAAGAAAGAAATCTAGCCAGTAAACCCCAAGATATCTTGGGAGGGTTCAGAGGTACAAAAGAGGAAAAAAATGTTTTTAAGAGCATCTCTGTAGGTAAAGGTGTGATACTCTATGTGGAGAGAGGAAGGGGAAGGGAAGGGAAGGAAGGAAGGAAAGGAAGGAAGGAAGGAAGGAAGGAAGGAAAGAAGGAAGGAAGGAAGGAAGGAAGGAAGGAAGGAAGGAAGGAAAGAAGGAAGGAAGGAAGGAAGGAAGGAAGGAAGGAAAGGAGCCTTCTAATTGATTAATTCCAGTTTATGGGCCAGCTTTACTCGAAGAGGACCCTGACCAATTCACTTGCATGTCATGGCAATATCTCCCTGATATTATGGTCCTTTTCAAGAACAAAGGACAAACAACAACCTCTGCCTCTGACACTTACATCAGAGTGACTTTGGGGACACTTCTCAGAGCTCCAGGCAACCCCTTAAGACTGTAGTTACAAATGAGTTGCTAATCTGCCAAGGTTTCCATATCAAGAGCTCCCTACACAGAGAAAATCACTAGTTTTGGAAAAGAGAAAAAAATAAATTTGTAGAGTCTGGCAGGCTCTTGGAATTCATTTGCATGGTGATCCTTGCAGATGAGTTCTCCTTTCATAAGTGGTTTGCAAGTTCCCCAGTGTTTTTCACAGCGCATCACTATAAGAGAGAAATGATGGGGAGAGGTGATTTCTTCCCTATAAAACACCCATTCTCCACCCTCAGAGTGATTCAGGATAAAAGTGGATTTAGTAGTGAAATTGTTCCATTAATTGGCTGACTCTCCAGCTTTCTTTCTGCCAACAGATACTTCTTTAATTGCGGGGAAGTTTCTTTTCCTCGTTACATATGGAGTCATGAGTCTCAGAACTGGCTGGATCTCAGACACTACCTAGTCCAGATTATGCCCCTTTGCTATTTTCTGACAAATGATCATTCATTGATTCAGGAAACATTTATTAAGCATCTATGGTGTTTCAGACACTGAGGAAGCTGGGTGGTACAGTGAATAGAACAATGGGCTCACAAAGACCTGAGTTTAAATTCAGCCTCATACTTACTAGCTATATAATCCTAGTTAAGTCACTAAACCACCACCTGCCTCCATTTCCCCATTTATAAAAGTTGAGCTGTTTAGCTATAGGGTCAAGATTTTGAAGGTAAGAAAGAGAGACCACAACAGAAGTGATAACCTAGGCAAAAAAAAGAACCGGGTATAGTGACTGATGGGTATCTAGATAGCAAAATGTATAGAGAACTGGGCTTAGAATCAGGAAGTCTCATCTTCATGAGCTCAAACCAGTCCCTCAGGTATATTCTAGCTGTGCAACCTTGGGCAAGTCACTTAATATTGTTTGTCTCAGTTTCCTCACTTACAAAATGAGCTAGAAAAGAAAATGGCGAGTCATTTCAATATTTTTATCAAGAAAAACCCAAATGGGATCATGGAGAGATGGATATGATTAAAATGACTGATTAAGAACAACAATAATATAGTGACTAGATGTTTTGGTGAGAACAGAGAACAGTCTTAGCAGAGGTGAGGTACAAGAAGAGGTAGAAAGATAGGAGGTTGCTATTATAGAAGGCTATCATGCAATGGATATTAGAGGAGGAACATTTGTGGGTGATAATGAAATCAGGGTAAGTGAATGGTCATCTCTATATATGGCTAAGTGAAATTAATATATAGAGCATGAAAAGTAAGGAAGTTTATGACCTGAGAAATAAGGGTATTTGGGGGAATGTCAATGTGTAAATTGAATTCCCCATATATTGGGGCAGAAAGAAAGATTGTGAGTTAGGTCCTGATGTCCTTGAGAAAGAAAGAAGAATGAGCAGAGGGCTGATAAACAATGACCACCAGGATGATATAGCTGGATACAAGGAATCTCAGAGAAGATCTGAGTGATGGAGTGGAGGAGAGTTTAGAAAAGTTAATGTGGAGCAAGAAGCAGCTTATTTCCCCTCCTGGCTTAATATGTTGAGATGAATGAATGAAAGTGTTAGAGGCTGTGAGTAGGAATGCTTAATATTCTGTGGAGTTAAGGTTCCATAATTAAGAAGAGATGAAAGGAGCATGAGATGACCAACTCTAATAAGAAGGGAAATTTTTTCCTTCCACAGGACAGGATGGGAGAAGAGGATAGAAACGAATAGGCACACAAAAAGTATGGAGCTGAAAAGGAATATGATGGCACTATTACTTCACTATATAGGCACAGAAAGCACAACACTCTACCCAAAATGGCTTGGCAAAATCAATAGCAAGTGTATATCCCTCAAATTAGTTTCTAAATTAATCCACTCCAAATCAGACATAACTATTGATCAGGCATAAAGTTTTGGCAGAGATCCGAGGGACTCTGTTCCCCAGGAGAGATAGGGAAGGCATGGGGAATAGTGGCTATGGAAAGGCATTAAGGCAACCTTCATCTTTGGGACATAGGGATTCTGAATGGAGCCACTAGAGAATAGAATTCATGTTCTTTGCAAACAATAGTAATACTGATTTAATTTTCATTCCATGAAAAAGAGGTGTCGGGCTGCAATATGAATGCAGTATTAGGGTAATTGACAAGTCTTTGGTTCAATTTAATGGTCAAGTTAGGAACTACTTGTCCTGGGTTGGTGAGACATTCCTGAAGAACTCTCCCATTGTTCCCAATTCTCCCCTTTGGAACTAATAGGAATAAATCTAATTGCTCTTCCTTATGACAGAGTTTATCATATGCTTAATTTGAAGACAGCTACCATGTATTCTCCCCCCTCCTTCTCTCAAGTCTTCTTCTCCCTCCCCCTTTTTCTCTCTCCTCTTCTCTCTCTCTGCCCTCAGTTCCTTTATTGGATTGTCATGTGACATGAATTCAAGGACTCTTCACTATTTGGTCACCCTCTTCTGGATGGTCTTCCCTTATCCATGTTCTTCTGCAATACTGTGTTCAGAACTGAACACAGTACTCCATATATCTGCCTAGAAAAGGAATATGATGGCACTATCACTTCAAGATATAGCACAGAGGCACAACACTCTACCCAATCAATAGCAAAATCAATAGTAAAGTTTATATTTCCAAATTAATCTCTAACTTCAGGTTTCCACTCCAAATCAGACAGAGCTATTGGCCAGGTATAAAGTCTTGGCAGAGATCTAAGGGTTAGGTCTGTTCTCCAGGAGAGATGGGGAAGGAGCCTTTTAGGCCCATATTGTCCCTCTATCCCCTAACTCTTGTGGGAAGAGCTGGACAGCTCCTTGTGACATGGCCAACTCCACTGACATTCTTGCCTCCAGACAGAACATTTGTTAGTTCAACATTTATTGTGTCTATTATATATAGTACAACGAACTAGGTATTGAATGGAGTACAAAGATGAGGGTCTCTACCCTCCAGGAGTTTGAAGTCTAATAGAAAATATTATACTTGAACAAATGCAATACAAAGTGCGAGTGTCATTAAACAGGCTCTATAAATTTCTCAGAGAAGGCTAGAGGAGCCACACTTTTTTCTCTGAGGACCACAGTAGCATCTGTCTCCTGGAGATAACTGCAGGGACATTCCATGGCATTGTCTCATCAGTTTTAACAGCATATCCCAAAGAAATGTGTTTCTATCATAAAGGAGAGTAGCATGATTCAAACAGGATACCTTGTACACTACATGCCCCTTTTCTGCCCTTTTCCCAGTTTTTGATTTACTTCTTTTCCTTTGTTTCTCTCTCTGACTATCCTTGGTCTTTATTGCTCCCTATTTTTTCTCACTCTTTAATGTTCCCATTTTTTATTTTCCTCTAGTATTTCTTAGGGGTTTTCTTTGCTTATCTTCATTTCTTTCCTTGACAACCTCTCATTTTCTCTACTTTTGTCTCTTGTCTCTATTTCAGTATTTTCCTTTTTCTGTTTTTCTCCTCTCTCTTCTAACCTGTTTTATTCATCTCTCTTTCCTCTATTTCTGTCTTGTCTCCCTTTTTTCTTTCTTTATTTTCTCTTCTCTTATATTTTCCTCTTTTTTCTTTTCTTGTCTTTTTCCTTTCTCTTTCTCTTTTCCTTGTTCTTTTTTTATCTTCCATTCTTCTTTTTTCCATTAAAATCCAGGCATCCTCTCCAATCACCTACAGTTTCACAGAACTCTCCTTGCCCATGCCTAGCTTGCTCATGAATTGATATTACTACCTTCCCCCTGTGCTTTGCAACTACACATAGCTATTTGACACCGAGAAACAACTTCTAACAAGATTGACCATGAAGAATGATAACCTACCGGAATTCATTCTAAATAATTAAAGAACTTTCACCCTCCTACAATCACCTATCCCATTGATTTTGAACATCTGTTTACTCTGTTCAAACTCCACTCTCCATTTTCCTTTTCCTGATCCTTTATTCTGATATTTCTCAGTTCCCAAACCTACCCAATACTTTCATTGTCCTCTCTGGAATGCCTGCTCCATAGATAACAAACTGTATTTCATCTTAAACCTTTCACTTTTTTGATCTCTCCTCTTCCCATACTCATTAAGATCTGGCTTTCTTCTCATGACACAACTTCTTTGATTATTCTTTCTAACACTGGTTGTATTCTCACTCAATATCCTGACTTATAAGTTATGGGGAGGAATTTGTTCCCCTTTGTCACTTCCAGACTTTCTAACATGATCATTTAGTAACCTTTTTTTTTTCTTTTGGGGTTCTTTCAATCCATATTTATCATCTAATCAAGATTCTGGTAGCTGTTGTCTATTGACCCATAGGACATTTTCCTTTTTTCCTTAATGAGTTCAGTGCTTGGTTTACAATCTGTCTTAACTCTTCAACTCCTACTCTTATATTAGTGGACTTCAACATACATATTGATGCTCCCTTCTAATTTCTCAATTTCTCATTTCTCATGACTTACTTACTTCTCCACCCCACCACAATTACATAGAGATAGTCAAACCCTTGATTGCTATCCACATGAGTTCCACATCCACTTCAGAATTCTGAAATTTCCCTATTTGATCATGATCTATTGTGAGTCTACCTCTCCCTCAGTATTTAAATTCCAAACTGTCTTCTTTGTCCTCATTTTGACTTCCAATTTCTCAAACTATCAGTTCCTTCCTAGAATATTTCTCTTGCATTGACTATACTCCCTTTCCTTGTCCATCTTGATCCCTTGGAGAGCCAGTTGACCTGAACACTGCTCTCTTCTCTCAAGTCCCTTGTTCTTTTGTCCTGTTGAAACTCTTGCCCTGTCAAACCCTAGTCTTAGATTACTCTTAGCATTTGCTTATTTTGTTTATACTTATATGCTATGTGATGAAACCATGCTGTCTGGATCCACTACAAATTAACATGAACTGAGCTCTCACTTCAGCAAGGCAATCTTCCTTCCCCATCCCACCCTTTTTTTTTTTTTTAAGGTTTTTTTTTAAACTTCCCTAATCAGTTTACTATTCTATTCATCACAGCAGTTTTGTCAAACTTTTTTCTTCTTCAAATTTTTCACAGCTTCCTATCCCCCTCACCCTGTCAGCTGAGAATCTGGTCTTGTATTTAAGTGAAAAAATTGAGGTCATTTACTAAGAATTTTCTCTTGTGCGCTCCTCCTCATTTCTGATCATCTAGAAGTCTTCTGCCACTATGTCCTCCTTCAATCCTGGTACACATGTGACCTTTCTTGCTGTAGCAAACCTGTCTATATACACAAATGATCACATTTCCATCCTGTGTTCTCCAAAAGTTCACATCTCTCTATCATAAATACTCTCACTAATCAGCAATCACTCCCTGACTATTATTTACTTCCCTATTGCCTACAAATATATTCACATCTTCTCCATACTCAAAAAATCCTTACTTCCTCCATTCTGACTCCTTCTTGCCTTTCTTCTTACAACTTATTCCTTTCTATTTACTATAGAAACCAGGGGCTCTGTTTCCTTATTGTTCTTTATCCTCACATATGATGCTCCATCTTCCTTCTCTGAGTAATTTTGCTGCTCTTCTCCCTCATCTCTTCCCTGGATTCCTTCAAATTTAAACTAAAGTTTCATATTTTGCCAGAAGCTTTTTCCATTCGTTAATCTCAGTGTCCTTCCCTCTGAGACTATACCCCATTTTTTCTGGTTTTTCTGTATATATCTTGTTTGTACAATTATTTGCATTTTTCTTCCCCATGGGACCTTGAACTCCTTGAGAGCAAAGACTGGCTTTGCCTTTCTTTATATCCCATGTTTAGCTCAATGCTAAGCACATAGTAGGGACTTAATAAATGTTAGTTGACTTGACTTTTTCTCTTTTCTCTTTATTTTTGTCACCCTTTCTCTTTTTCTGTCTTCCCCTTCTTTTTCTGTCTCTCTCCATTTTTTCATTTTCTCTTTTTCTATCTCTCTGACTCCCTCCTTTCATTGTTTCTCTCTCTCTCTCTCTCTCTCTCTCTCTCTCTCTCTCTCTCTCTCTCTCTCTCTCTCTCTCTCCTCTTTTTCTGTCTTTCTTCCTCTCTTTTCCTTTATCTCTATTTCTGTGTGTCTGTCTCTCTTTTCTCCATCAGTCTTTGTACCTTTTGTCCCTGTGTGTGTCTCTTTTCTTTTGTCTCTATTCTTTGTCTCTCCCTCTCTTTGTCTCTCCCTCTCTTTGTCTCTGTACTTCCTTCCCCACTAAACACACTCATTATTTTTAAAACATGACAGAGCTCAACTCGGCAGGAGCAACCTGTTTCACAGATAAATTACCTAACAAAAGAAAAAAAGGAAAATGGGCTTCAAATGAACTGAGTATCCCACCTGCTCCTGCTGGGAGGAGTTTCCCTGCAGTGGGGAATCTGGGTAAATGGGACAGAACCTGGACTACAGTAGGAGGAGGTTGTTCTAAGAAGAGTCAGGTGTGGGGAGCCCGCCCTGAGGGTTGGGAGGGGGTGGGTGGGCAGTGTTGATCTCCAGTACCTTGGAAAAGATGCAGGAAAACACCTTTTGTGGAGAGCAGCATTGAGTTAGAATTCAAGAATAGCTTTCTTCCAAAGCCAGTCCTTTGATCCAGGAGACATAAAAGAAACCATCTGCACTTGTGTTCCAGGTAGAGGAGGGAGGGGGAGAAAGAGCAAGAGAGGGAGAGAAGGCTGGCTGGCTGACATCTGGGGGATGCTGAGTGAGGAGGGAGGTAACATCGAAGCCTTCAGGCCAACCACTCCCTTTTTTGTTCATTTAAAAAGTATTTTTTATTGTTTTTTTACCTCCTCCAAGGAGTCCTCCTAGGTTAATCCCACTGTGAAATTACTGCCTGCAAAAGAGGCATCCTATGTAGTGAAAAGAAACCTGGCTCCAGAATAAAGAGGATCTGAATCCTGAAAGCTCTGAATATTTGGATAATGTGAAGTTTGAATTTTCTTCTTGGTCCTTCCTGTCGTTGTCACTTCCTATCTTGGGACTTCTATTAAAAAAGAAGAGGGTCTCTCAAATAATTCTATTTCTCCTTATCTATAGACTCTTCCCTGCTGCCTCCAAACAGAGTTGTGTTCTGCCCATCTCCTGTCCTTAAAAACCCTCCTAGGACATTGCTTTCTCCTAATCTTCTTTGTATGTCT
The DNA here is from genome assembly GCF_902635505.1 of Sarcophilus harrisii. NCBI lineage: Eukaryota > Metazoa > Chordata > Mammalia > Dasyuromorphia > Dasyuridae > Sarcophilus > Sarcophilus harrisii. Next base: position 268,852,152 of record NC_045429.1, on the reverse strand, counting down.
GAACACTCTACAGTTTGCTTTGTTGGATCTTTAACTATGCAATTTCCACTAAGTATGGGTGGGCCTTTAAATTTCTTTCCTAGCCTCTTAAGCAAACAAAAACTCTTACTATATTGTTTCATTTGGTGATACCGTCAACTCCTGTGGGTTCAATTATCATCTCTATGAGGATGATCCCAGATATATTTCCTTCTGCTGTTCAATTATATCTGGCTTCATGACCCCAATAAAGGTTTTCTTGGCAGGTACTAGAGTGGTATGCCATTTCCTTTACTTTATTTTACAGATGAGAAATTTTGCCCAGGATCACACAGACAGTAAGTGTTTGAGTATGGATTTGAACTCAGGAAGATGAATCTTCCTGATTCCAAACCCAGTATTCTATCTACTTCCCTACCTAACTACCTCTCCAGATCTATATATCCAGCCCTAATCTCTCTTTGGAACTCCAGACCTGTATTACCAATTGCCTTTTAGACATCTCAAACTGGATGGATGTTCAAACTCAACATCTCCAAAACAGAGATCTTTATCTTCTACTCTGCCTACTATTTTTTCTACCTAAACTCATCTAAACTCTGAATTTTCATGTTACTCTCTAGGTCAGGGTTTCTTAAATTTTTTTCACTTGCGATCCCTTTTTGCTGGAGAAATTTTTATATGACCCCAAGCATATAGATATATAAAATAGGTATACAAATCAAACATTTACTGACAATAAACTATAATTTTGTGACTCTAACATTCAATTATGACCCAATATGGAAATCTGCTTACAAAAGCACATACAGCTTACATACAGTTTACAAAACTGGGATCTAGGCAGCCATCATCCTCTTAGGATCACACCCAGGCCCACAACTTGATATCTTCCTTTAGAAGACTCAAGCTCACTATTACTCTCATTCATACCACGTATCCACTCCATTGCCAAATATTGTTGCTTTTTATCTCCACAGTCTCTCTCCCTATGTTTCCTACTCTACAATTATACAGCTACCATTTTAGTTCAGACCTGTAGTGTTCTTGTTTGTTTTTCTGGAGGTCTTGGGAGCAACCTTCATTTCAGCTGAGTAATCACCACAAGAATAGCCAGGTGTTAAAGTCCAAATCCTTTATTATCTCCTTCACAATCTAGTTTCCTTGCCTGGAGCCCAGGCCAGCTTTCTTGAGGGCCTTTCAGACCAGCCTTGGTCTCAGGGGGAAGTGCAGGAGGCCAGCCATCACTGTACTATGAGATTAAGTGAATGAATCTGGCTCTGAGTCTGAGTCACACCTTGGCTGAGTTTGTTCCAGCTTTACATGCTCTACACTGAGTATAAACCAATCATTATATCACTAGGAAACCATTATTTGTTGTAAGATTAAATCAATCATACTGAATTTAGAGAATTATTAATCATCATGCTAAACTAGATAGTCATTGTCTCATCAATTCCACTGACTTAACACCTTATAAGAAACCTTGTTTCAGAGTTCTGGCCCATAACATCTTCTGCTTTCTTTTGTTTTTAGAACATAGGTGTTCACACCCTTCCTGACTTCTCAAGGAGTTGAGAGCCCCCAAAAGGAGATTATCATGCCTTCCCTGACTCTTCAAAAAAGGAGTGAAAACACCAAAAAAGGAGGTGATCACAACCTCCCTGATATCTCAAGAAGGGAGATGAAAACACCAAAGGAAATGGGGAATCAAACCAGATTAATGGGTTTCTGAAGGGTCTCACTTGAAGAAGGTATACATAAATCCTTCAACATGGGAGTTATTACATAAGTACATAGAAATATAACATAGGCTAGTAGTGATTTAACAAACAACATGAATCAATATGAGGAATTATATATGTCCATAAGTCTTAGAAATAGTCCAAAACTAATCTATTGCCCATTACTTCATGTGTAGGGAATCCAATGAAAGTTTTGAAGTCCTTTATCAGTCTTATCATGTCTCAGGGAATGCAATGATTCCTGCTGGTTTTGAAGTTCTGTAACAATCTCATTATCAGCCATGCTCTTTCAGTGTCAAATGGTTCTTAGGTCTTCTCCTTTGTTTCAAGGTTTTTCTCTTTTTCTGTCTCTCTCTGAGGGATAAGGCGAATATGACTTGTTGGCACCCATCTGATTCCTTCTCCATCTGTAGAGATACAAGCGAACCCTTTCTTCCAAAAAATCTTGTCCCTTTCATTTACCACTTTCTGGATCTCTCCTCATCACCTAGCAATTAATTACATTGGAGCTGCTTACACTGGATACTGCCCTTCTGTCAGGTTAAAAAGCCTCTATTCTCCCCAATTGTAATCTCTTTCTCCCATCTGATTGCTTCTCTGTTGAATGATCATATCAGAGTTCTGAACTTCTAAAGATTCTCTGGGTGTAAACTTGGCTGCCATCATGCCCCACCTGTTTTTTATTTGAGGTCTCGGAGATGGACCCTGCCTCTCATTTTCCTGGGTCATTCTATAGTCTGAGGCTTAATAGAAGCCCTTGTTGCATTTTGTACATGGGTCTTGTTCTCTCACTCTGTCTCTATGCCAACATTGAGCATTCAGATGCCCTACTCTACCACATTGAAAGCATCAACAAGTCTCTCTGGAAGTCCCTTACCAAGAGGGATCCTGTCTTCCCATGTTCTGCATCATAGCCTGGGTATAAAAGGTATTTGTGCCCACTGGGGCACAGTATCTTATGATTTTCTCTAAAGGAGCATCCTTGTGTAGTCCCAAAATAATTCTTCTACAAACCTCATTAGCATTTTCCTTAGCCAGTTGTCTTCTCATAATTCCTGTAGCTACATTTTCTCCAATCCTTTGTATGACAACTGTTTGCAGACATCCCGCATAATCAGCAAAGGATTCATTTGGACCTTGCTCTATTTTTGTGAAGGCTTCCCCTCCATCTTTTCCTGGGAAGGTGCCTCATGCTTTTATAGCAGCAGCAATTTGCTCATATGCTATCAAAGGGTAATTAATCTGTACTGAAGTGTCTGCATACTGACCTTTACCTGCTAGCTGGTCAAAAATGATTTGTATATTAACTCCAGTTTACCTATTTCATTGTGCTTATATTCTACAAAGTTCTGAAAGCCACAACAAATTTTGTCCAGGTTCTAAACATGTCCTTACTACAGATTTCCAATCTAGGGGTTAAAATTTCATAAGCCAAATTCTCTGGTACCATCTTAACATAAGATGATGTAGTACCATAAAGAGTGCAACCTTTTTTTAAATCTTTGATAATTTCCAGATCAAAAGGAATGTATCTTCTCCTTTGTTGACCTCAAGAATCAAACTCTTCAATAACAGGAAATGTATTTCTTTTAAAATCAGATATATCCTGTTTTTCTTTTTTAGCTTTAACTAGTGCCTTTTGAAATCTTGTCATAGGCTGCTTCATAGGTGGTGTTGATTGTGTCACTGCCCCTCCCCCTCTTTCTTCTTCCACCCATGAAGGATTAATTGAGGGGGTAGATCAGGGGATGGGGAATGCCCTAATGGCTCCTGCACCATATTCCTTAATTTCATCAGAATTGTACTTAACAGACCCTCCCCCTCCTATTCTTTCTTCTTTTTTCTTATTCTAATACTTATATAATTCCTTAAAGCCAGTTGTATTAAGTTGTATGTATAAAATGTTTCTTTAGGATTCAAATTAGGACCATTATCATTGAAATATTCATATAGTTGCTCTCCTACTAATTTCCATTTATCTGGATCTAATTCTTTTTCCTTAGAGAACCAAGGAGATGTGTATTTTAATATTTCAAAGAGTTCAATTATCTGCATCTAAGTTACAATCAAACCTTGATTTTTTAAGTAAACTTTTGACACATTTTCCTAAAGGTGGAAAAGGCTCCTTTCTAAACATTTGTCTCCTACTTTAGCTCTTAACAAAGTTTCCTTCTTGTCTTTTTTTGTACTCACCCTAATTTTTGGGTCACAGATGTAGGTCCCTAGTCCCACATTCAGGCGCCAAAATGTAGTGTTCTTGTTTGTTTTTCTGGAGGTCTTAGGGGCAGCCTTCATTTCAGCTGAGTAATCACCACAAGAATAGCCAAGTGTTAAAGTCCAAATCCTTTATTATCTCCTTCACAATCTAGTTTCCTTGCCTGGGGCCCAGGTCAGCTTTCTTGAGAGCCTTTCAGACCAGCCTTGGTTTCAGTGGGGAAAGTGCAGGAGGCCAGCCACCACTGTACTGTGAGATGAAGTGAATGAATCTGACTCTGAGTCTGAATCCCACCCTGGTTGAGTTTGTGACAGCTTTATATCCTCTACACTAAGTATAAACCAATCATTTTATCACTAGGAAACCATTATTTGTTGTAAGATTAAATCAATCATACTGAATTTAGAGAACTATTAATCACCATGCTAACCTAGATAACCATTGTCTCATCAATTCCATTGACTTAACAACTTGTAGGAATCCTTGTTTCAGAATTCTGGCCCATAACACAGACACTCAATATCTCTAGATAAGGCCATTATAATATCTTTTTGATTGGTTTCCATCCACATCTCCAATTCATTCTTTTAGTAGGCTGCAAAAGCAATTTTCCTGTAGAGGATTTTATATACCTGCTCTATGAGCTCCAATCATTTCCTGTTACCTATAGAACCAAATATAAAGTCCTCTGGTTTTTAAAGCCTTTTACAATCTGACTTCAATCTATCTTTCCATTTTACTTCCCTTCATGAACTATATGATCCAGCTATATTGCCTTATGTGTTGTCCCTCACATATGGCATTTCATTTCTCTTCACCATGTCTTTGTTTTGGTTGTCCTCTATGCCTGAAATGCTCTTCCTCTTCACCTTGGTCTATTAGTTTCACTGGCTTTCTTCAGAATCCTTCTTGTTGTTATTGTTCAACCTTCATTCTAAAAAGGACAAATGATATCATGAAAGTGATCTTTACTTGGGCATGAAATGGATATAAGTGAGGCTTTCTTCAAGATTCAGCTTAAATCCTATTTCCTATAGGAGGATGTAAGACTTTCAGAGAAGTGAAGGTGGTGGTTGAGAGAAGAAGTCTATTATCTCTAAACACATCTTGCCAGACTACCCAATATTCCTTAAATCTACCCATTAACTATTAAATGACATAACTATGACAGGGGCATTCATAGGAGCTTGGATATGGTTCTAATATCACAAGCTACCATTTTGTTTTTTTTTCAAACCATCTATCTCAGTGAGTTAGAAGTGTGCTGCTGCTATATAGTCTTGTCTCTGCCACTGATGAAAAAAGATGTGGGGAAAGTCATGGCAAACGTTTGGAGACTTTGTTTTCTCAATTACTGTAGCATTCTGGTTGGTTTTCTGGAGGTCTTTGGACCAGCTTTGGTTTCAGCAGAAATAATCACCATGAGAATAGCCAGGTTTCTTTATCATCTCCTTCACAGTCTAGTTTCCTTGCCTGGGGGCCAGGCTAGCTTTCTTAAAGCCCTCTGGAATGTGTCTTTGTTTCTGTGGGGGAGGCAGGAAGACTACCAGGAAGATCTCTGTCTTGAAGCCTGCTTCAGTTCAAGAACTTGTGCTCCAGCCTCCAGCCACCACAAAGGTGGGAAATGAAATGAATCTGTCTGGCTGAGTTTGTCCCAGCTTATATGCAGTATACTAAGTATAAACCAATCATTATATCACTAGGGAACCATTATTTGTTGTAAGATTAAATCGATTATTCTAAACTAGAGAATTATTAATCACCATGCTAGATAACCATTGTCTTAATAATTCCACTAAGTTAGCATCTTGTAAGAATCCTTGTTTCAAGTACATAGTTCTGGCTCATTACAATTTACAAAAACCAAAGGGAACTGAACTAGATTAATATTTCCAAAGACTCTTAAATTCTTGAAAACTGAGTGTTTGCCTGGGTGCTAAGCTTTAACTTTTGGGGAGCAAGGAGAATGGGATTCTGAGATGTGTGCTATAGTTAGATATTTCTAAAAAGGATCCCAGATAGAGGTATGATCTGAAGCAGAGGTTATGAGAGAGGCCCTTAAAACTGAATCCATTTCCTATAAATCAACAGCTTTAGCTCTGAGTCATAGGTTATAGAGAAATATGAGGAGGGAGAAATTTTCCCTTAGGTGTATTTAAGTTAGGTGTCAAGGAAAAGAAGGCCCTCAACAGATGGAGATATGTTTATGGCCTTGTTGAAAAATCTCCTTTGCCTACCATTGACTTTGCAGATAAACATCTACCATGGGACATAAGAGTAACTGAGTAAAGATAAATGGAGATATGGGTGCCATCCATCTTCACTGATAGAGCCTCAATGCAAAACATACATCTTCCTAGTTTATAGAGAAGGGGCCTAAAGAATAGCAATCATTTTTTCCCCACATTTTTCTCTCATACTAGAAGGTATGTACTAATCAATCTGGGGGCAGCTAGATGGCTCAGTAGATAGAACAATGGACTTGGAACTGAGAAGACTCATCTTCATGAGTTCAAATTCACTCTCATATACTTGCTAGCTGTGTGATCCTAAGCAAGTCACTTAACCCTTTTGCCTCAGTTCTTTATCTGTAAAATGAACTGGAGAAAGAAATGACAAACCACTCTAGCATCTTTGCTAAGAAAACCCCTAACTAAAGTCTAGAGGAAAATGAAGTTACTGAATAATCATAAAGAATCATAATAGGAGACATGGGTGAAGACTTTGAAAATCTGAAAAGGGGAAGTGCATGACCCAAAGATCACATATCTACTTAATAGAAAAGGTGAGAATTCAAGCCAGATCTTTTAGCTCCTGAACCAGACTTCCTTTTCTAAAACAATACTGCCTAGTTTATAAAATGAGATTAGAGAGGACTAGAATACATAAAATCCCTTCTAGCTTTTAATTCTATGATAGGGAAGATGGATTTGCCATAGATCAGCCCCAATCCTCCAATAGATAATTCACATAGATAATGGTGAGTTTAGGGTACTGAGCTGGTTTAGGCAAGAGTGCTAACACTGATATAAGTAGAAAGATGATCAAATTAGATAACACATGTAAATTCAGCAAGCATTTATTGAATGCCTCCTGTATACCAGACACTGAGGTAAGCATTGTACATACAAAGCTTTTGCTTTCACATAGCTAATAAATAGTCTATGTAATTGTACATTAGGTACATACATAGTACATAGATAACTATGTGCAAATGTAAATTAAGGAAAATCTCAGAGGAAAAACACTAGGATTAAGGAGAATTTTGTAGAAAGTTGGATTTTAGGTGAAATTTAAAGGAATCCAGGAGATGAAGATAAGGAGGTATAATATTCACAATAAGTGAAAATTTACAGTGTGAGGAAATGGAGGGTCCTAATTAACAAATGATAACAAGATTGGGGTTTTATAAACCTTAAAGCACTAGTGATGATAATGGGTGGTGGTGGTGGTGATGAAGATGATGAGGATTATGATGATGATAATGATGATAGATTGAAGGTCTAGGTTTGTGGGTTGGGAGATGAAAATTAGGAGTTCTTAAAAAATGTTTCTTGGATTCAATAATGGGAGCATAATGTGGGCAGAAGAAGAAAAAAGGAGGTTTGGGAGTAGGGGGTTGGGGAGAGGAAAAGAGGTGATTGAAATCATATTGAACTTTGCCACTAATCTGATATATGACTTTAGGCCAGCCACTTCTCTCTTGCTTTCAAGGCCCCTATTTATTGAAGCAATGAGAATGGATTAGATTTCTAAGATTTCTTCTGTCTTTGGCGTTCTGGGTTCTATATTCTAACATTCCATGTTTTGATATCCTTTCCAACTCAGACATTCTGGGTTCTAATATTTTGTGCTATAAGTTCCTTTAAAGCTCTGCATGCATTGTGTATTCTAAGGTCCTTTCAAGTTTGGACATTTTTGTGTTCAAAGATCCCTTTCAGTCCGATCATTCTAACTTTTATGCTCTAACATTCCTATGGCCTTAAGTCCTTTGCAGCTTGAAAATTCTATGTTCTAAGGTTCCTTTGAGTTCAGACTTATCCACATTCTGGTCTCTAACATTAGAATATGTTCTAAGATCTGTTTTCTGGTTTAGACACATTATGATTCTAATGGTAGGAACTCAAAGCAAGCTGCCCAAATAGGTGGCTCCAAGACCAGACGGCGCCTCTGGGTGGGGATCAGAGAGCCCTAGTCTTTGCACCCTCCACCCCAGCTATTTATATGCTGGAACACCAGCCTGGGACATGGTGTGTCTAAGAATAAAAATCTTACCTAGTTCTCACTAGTGTCCTCTTAATAGGGATGATGAAAGGTAGGACAAGGAAAGGGAGGGATTAGGAGGAGCTGAAAAAGGGATGCTCAGACTTGTAGAGATGAGAGGATAGGAAGAAGGAGGCTAAGTCAGGAGGTTCCTTCATCTTTCCTCCTTAGGGTAGGGATGGGGTGGCTGCCAGCAGTTCCTTTCCAAGTGACCTTTTCCATCTTCTCCCTCAAACCAAATCAGACATTTAGCAAATATTTATTGAGAGTTATTGAAAATTGTCTTTATTCTCATGGTGGATGTGTATCATTTTTTCCCTGTAAGAACAAAGATTTAGCACTGAAAAAGATCTTAGAAATTATGTGGTCCAGGAATCTTACCTTTTTGAGTGTCACAGGCCCATTTGGCAGACTGATGAAGCCTTTTGACCTCTACTTAGAATCATCTTTTTAAATGTACAAAACAAAATACATAAAATTACAAAGGAAATCAATTATAATAAAATACAGATGTAAAAAAAATTTAAATGAAATTTTCACAGGCATTGCTGATATTGCCCATTTATAATAGGCATGTACACAACCATTTACAGTGGGGTGTATGGGGTATTCAGGGAGGACTAGCACCTCTAGTGGGAGGGCTTGGTTCAGGGCTGTTTATCCAGCTTTGGTGTTCGCTTATCATCCAAATATGGCTCCAAGAATCTGTGCCATGTACAGTAGCTATAATCCAGCAAAGCAGTTTTGAAAGTTGGGTTAAACTAGGATGAGGGTAACTGAGAGACCTTAAACCCATCAATGAGGTAAGGTGATGTCTACCCCAAGCATGTAAAGACTTCCCACTCGACTTCCCCCCATATAGTCAGATTAGAACAATTTGTTCCAGTGGTCATGAAGGCATCTGAAACAGGTGCCATGGAGTGCTTAGGGCGTGGTCAAACATAAAAGTTGCCAAAATCATCCACTGTATCCATCATCAGTCATCTTGACTAGCATCATTTATCTAGGTTTTAAAGCTGTACAAAGTACTTTCTCATCTGATTCTCAAAACCACTCACTGAGATAAATAATACAGATATTATTTTATAGATAAGGAAACTAAGGATCAAAATAACTTGGTCACATAACTAGTATATATCCAGAAGTGAATTTTAAACCCAAATCAAGTTCTTCTGGGTTTCAAGATCAGCATACTTTTCACTACTCCAAGTCACCTCTTGTAACTGAACTCTACATAAATAGCTTTGCTAATCTCTCTTACTCTATAAATTGTCAGAAAGGTAGGACAATGACTGAGTAATTGTCATTGTGTATCCTATGGTGAAACAGACCATCCCTTTGGGATGAACCTCAATTCAAATAAGAAAATCTCTATTGAATACTGTTTGTGGGCATTCTCAGAGGCTCGTTGTCCTAACAAGGATATTTTACAGCAATGTCATAAATACATTAGAGCCAATTCTTCATTTTCATATCAGGAACCCTCCAATGAGATGATTTCCCATTCATCTGTTTGTGGCACAATGACAACATTTCCCATTGCAGGTTTCTATTCTCCTCACCCCAGTGCCTATCATGAACCTCTTCAAATACATAAGGCCATCCTAGGTGTTAGGTTCAACTCAGCCCACCAAGTACTCACTGGCCTCTGCCCAAGAACAAGTCTCCCTATTCTAGAATAGTTCTTGTAACACTTAGGGCCCCAGAGAACATTGTTGTACGAAATATGTTTTTGTAGAACCAATTCATTGCCTAATGAGTAGGAAATCTCTCTCTCTCTCTCTCTCTCTCTCTCTCTCTCTCTCTCTCTCTCTCTCTCTTTCTCCCTCTGTATATATGTATATATATTTTGCTGGGCACTATGGGGGATCCAAAGGGTTACAAGGGATAATAATGGCTTAAAATCACATGGAAAGATACTATACATACATAGATAAGTAGCAATTCAAGATGGTAAGTAACAAGTATTGGATCCTGACCAATATAATACTGGTAAAGTGGAAAGAATATGGGATTTGGAATCAGAGGACTTAGTTATGAATCTTACCTCTGCATTTATTCCCTTTTTCAGCCTGGGCCTCAGTTTCCCTATCTATAAAAGAAAGATGCTGAAATAGAAGAGAGAGAGATGAATGAGCAAGTCATTCCAATTTTTAGCCCATGAATTTGGAAGTCATAGAGTCACAAAATATTAGAGTTGGAAGGGACCTTAGATTAGTTAGATCAAGCCCATCATTTTTCAGAAGAGGAAACTGGCACAGATTGGAGAAGCAGCTTGCCCAGAGAGAGTATTCTCAGAGCCAAGACTCAAAACTAGATTTTTCTGATCTTTTCTCTTTCAATGATATCAAGCTTTCCTCTTTTAGACTGGCAATAATCCTTTTTGACTCATTTACACACTTATTACATCCCATTTTGTACTCTAGTTATTCGTGTCTGTGTTTAGATTGTAAGCTTCCTTAGAGACAGGGGCCATTTCTTTTTCATCTTTTATTTTCCCCACATCCTGGCAGAATGGTGAGCACATAGTAGGACAAGCATAATGGAACGGTACAAAGAGGTCTGTTCTTAGAGTCAAGGGGAACCTGGATTCCTATCCTATCTGGGATGTGTGACCATACATGTTGAGATCTCCAATCTCAATTTTTTCATCTGAAAAATGGGAACAATAATACCCATAGCACCAGCCATTGGCAAGGTTATGTGAGGATCAAGTGTAGTAATGTGAGTTCTCTTAGTAGGTCTTGGAGTGTTACACAAATATCTGCTAGTATTAGTTGAGTTGATTGAATTCAATTAAATTATGAGAAAATTGACTTGAATGAACATCAAATTCTTGACTGTGGCTTCATCAAATACCACTGATCTAAGGTCTCCCCGTCCCTACCTCCAATACAGTGAATAAATGTGTTTAACAAATTCTTTTAGCTGAGGTGATTTCCTACCGATAGAGCCTACACCCAGTTTTTTTGGCTAAGCTCATACAGCAGAGACATTTGTGCTATGGCCAGTGGGACTGATAGCACCTGGAGCATATAAAATTATACTCTACCTCAGTTCTTGGGGAAAGTCATGTGGTTGTCATCTGGAAGTCATTGACACCTGGAGAAATCCTGGGTCCTCTGCCAAAGTCCAGGCCATCTGAGACCAGCACTGCTTGGACACTTGCTCCCAGTGCTGAGAGATAGGGCTCAGCAGGGATTGGAATTGTCATTGTGTCATCTTAAATGTCAAACTTCCAGCTCATGTTCCAAATTTCCTTGGTTAGCAGATGGGATGGCCTGGGCTTAGTTTGTAGCTTATATAGGAGGCTCCTTGGATTTTTTGCTCACCTGTTCTAACGGGTGGCATTTGTCACAAGGGAGACTGGATACGTCAGGGGAAAGACGTGTGACCTTTTCATTGTCTGTAAAAGAAAAACATTACATGATTAAAGCAAATAAAAAAACCCCACCATAAAATGTAACAACACTTTATAGGGGATACAAAGGGTCCCAGTTTGCAAAAAACTTTCACATTTTGACCTCATTTGAAGATAATAGTTTATTCGATAATAGAATACTGAAGATAGTTATTACAGGCCTGGGTATGAGTCCTAATTGTGCCACTCAATGGCCTTGTGACTAATCCACTATCTATCCCAAGGTATTGTGATAAAAGTGTTTGTAAACCTTAAAATGTTAGAGACATATATTATTATTGAGAGATGGCTTTCATGTTGTGGAAGGATTCAGGTTTAGGATTCAGGAAGATCTGGCTTTAAGTCCTCCCTCTGATGCTATGTATCCTTATCACACACCTCTCTGTGTCCCAGGCAAGACTAAGAAAATACATTTAATGTTTTGAAAATTATTGTATTCTGAACTTAAGAAATAAAACAAGCATTTCCAAAACATATTAGAATAAGAAAAAAGATTATTGTAAATGAAACTGCAAATCTATTATATCCTATTTGCTATTCCTTTTAAATATATAATAGTCATTGTGTAACTTTTTTCCCTTTTTTTCTTTCCACTCTTCACCCCACCCTAGAAATGGCTACAATTAGACACAAATATATATATGCACATATGTGTTTATGTGCATATATCATATATATATGTATATATAATATATATACACACACATACATATGTAAAGCCATTCTATACATAGTTCTATTTGTCACTTTTTCCTCTGGTTGCAGATAGTCTCTTCCTTCACATGTTCACATTTGTAGTTGATTTGTAGTTGATATGATAGTTAAAATGACTATATATTTTGGAATAAGTGCTAATCTGCATTGGAGGAAAGAATTTCCTCTCTGGGAGTTCCTTATATTTATGAAATTAGAGGTTTTATCCTCCCTTTTCTGCCCCTCCCCCAAATGTTCCCATTAGAGTTGACAAGAGGTTCAAATGAGATTGTAACTTACTTTATACATCCTGCAATACTATAATAAATGGGAGCCATAATTGCACATATACAATATCTCATCTATTCTTATAACAGATCTAAGGGTTGGATAAATAGCATATATGAGGCCCATTTTACAAATGCCGAAAAATGAACCTCAGAGACTGGCTGAAACTTGCTATTTAAGGCCATTCTAGTGATAGAAATGGAGATGTGTGAGTTAAAAACTTCCCTTCTTTATTCTAAGTTCCTAACTCCCACCACAACAGCCTTTAGCAATCAAAAAAGCCATGATGCAGACCTGGAGCAGTTTGGGTACCCTTTGCCCCCAGCTGCATTGATCTGGTTCCCAGCTGTGGGCCTTTGGGGCAGGAAGAGCATAAAAACAGCTTTTTAAAAGGATTTTGACCATGAGTTCCTATGATGCCAGGGAACTTCCTTACTTTTAACTATCTTCCCAAAGGTTTTATTTGCTTTTGTCTTCCTGATCTGCTTTTTAACTTCCTAGAGAACAGCTTTTTCCTGGGGATATTGGAATATATTGTTAGTAAAAGGACTGTTCACTTGAACCCTTGGACTCTGAATAATCCACTGGGCCCTTCTCTTGCTGGAAGTTAACCATTTAGTAAATTGACTTGAACCCAAGACTTCTGATCCCAAAGCTTCTTTTTTTTTTCCCTCCAAGACTTTTTACCATACTCATTTGCTTTACTAGTTCAGTTTGACTTAATTTATATCAACTTGAAGAATGTGAATGCATGCAGAGTTCTATGCTTGGTGATAGGAAAGATTCCAAGTGAACCAAAATGTTATCCTTGCCTTCATGCAACTTTCCGAAGAGTAGGGAAATGACGCGACCCAGAAAACTAGAAACAGAATTAAAACAAAACCTACAAAAGGTTAGGAGCACCAAGGCTGTTAGGAGTGAGTCATGAGTGCCACAATCTACTTACTGATAATAATTCTGTTCCAAGGGATCACTAACCCGCCCCAGAATAATGGTAGCTAGGATTTGTTGTTGTTCAGTGGTGATTTTGTGATCTCATTTAGGATTTTCTTGACAAAGATACTGGAGGTTCGCCATTTCCTTCTCTAGCTCATTTTACAGATGAGGCAACTGAGGCAAACAGGCTTAAATGACTTGCTCAGAGTCACAAAGCTAGTTAAGAATCTAAGGTCAGATGAATTTTCCTGATTCTGTTCACTGTAACACCTTGCTAACTTATCGCATTTATATTGTGCTTTTAGGTTTGTTAACGCATTTGATCCTTACAACAGCTCTGTAAGGCAGATCCTATTTATATGCTCATTTGACAGATGAGGAAAATGAGATTAAGAAAGACTATGCCTTGCCCAAAGTCACAGCTAGAAAGTATCTGAGGCAAGATTTGAACTTAAATTTTCTTGAATCTAAGACCCATGTTGTATAACTCCTTAATACACAGAACAGTCACAAAGCTATTCAGCATTTGGGGCTGCCAAATCTGAAGAGACAGAGCTAATATATTTATTCCCCCTGAACAAATATTTTTTGTACCCCTGGGGTATACCGGCCTCTCTTCTGGAAAGACAAAGGTGATTTATTCCTGTTTCCTTGATCTCCCTGATAGTTGAGAAAGGTAATAGCTTACTTCTAGGTGAGTGAGGGGATCATGGAAGGTCATAATTTCTTGGGGGTAAGGTTCATGAGCTGAGAGAAATTATTCATTCTAACCTCTTTGTTGTTGTTTAGTCATGTTTGACTCTTCATGACCCTATTTGGGGGGGGGCAAAGAGACTAGAGCAGTTTTTTTTTCTCCAGTTCATTTTACAGAGGAGGAAACTGAGGCAAACAGGATTCCTTCACTTCCCCAGGGTCTCTGAATCTGGAATTGAACTCTGAAAGATGAGTCTTCTTGACTCCAGGCTTGGTGCTCTTTCCACTGCACCCATCTGGCACATAGTAAACTCTTAATGAATGCTTTCAGGGAACTAGGGCAAGAGCAGATGTATCATTGGACTAGAGGGCAAGGTGCGCTGGGCTTCCCATGACTCAGGCCCAATCATTCAATGACAGACATTAGAGGCAGCTGATTCTCATCCTCTTCACTGTAAACTCCCTGAGGGTAGGGATCTTGGCTTGGCCATCGGAGTTCACCCTCTTTATTTTGTTTATTTTTTTTTTCAAATCAAACATTTATCAAAAAAACCTAGACATAGAAAATTTATATAGGACATAGCTCTTGTCCCCAGGGAGCCTTTGGCCCAGTAACAGGACAGGATTCCCAGAACACATAACTATAATAAAGTGAAATACATGGACCACCTCCTCATTTTAGAGATGAAAAAACAGGCAACAGGACAGTGGAGTGATGTGCTTAATTCCACAAAGGCAGGAGGAACTGGCAGACTTTAAGCCCAGACTACTTCACATGGAACCTGAGCCAGTACAATTCTCATTTGACCTACAGGATCAAACTGAGGCCTATAGAGTAGCAATGGTTTCTCCAAAATCATCCAGGTGGTAAGATATGTCATGGAAGTTCAGGGCCAGAAATGATGTTAAGAAAGGAATAAGACACAGGGAGGGGCTGTAAAAGGGGAGAGTGGATTGAGGGAGATGGTGGTCTAAAGCTAAACATTGGTGAAGGAGAAGGAAGAAAATAGAAATGATGTTAATTGTGCTCCCCTTTCCATCCCCCTCCCACCACCCTTTCCCCAGGCCCAGGCATGGCTAACTTTTTATAATTTGATCCAGGAAGTCAGGAGTATTTTCTTCCTATCTTGCACATACTGTATTTATCAGAATATGACATACTCCTTTTCCCTTAAAAGAAAAACAGACTCAGATATCAATACTTTTTGGGTCCTCCCTGTCAAACATGGGTCTAAAAAGTATCATTGCAAAGAAGAGTAAATAAGGGAAAAGGAAAAAAGAAATATTTGAGTACAGATAATGGTAAAACACTGAATCTGAAGTCAGAAGACCTCTACCTTTTACTTATATCATTTAACATTTCTGAGCCTCTGTTTCCTTCACTGTAAAATGAAGAGGTTAGACCAGATGATTTCTAATGTCTCTTCCAGCTCTAAGCCTTATGAGTTTTCAATGAAGAAGATGGAGAAGGAGGACAATAATAGAGTACATATCCCACTTTCAGCAAGAAGCCTTTCTCAATCCTCCTTAATTTTAGTGCTTTCCCCCTGAGATTATTTCCAGTTTGACTCTTTTTTTGTATCTAGCCGTTTGCATATTATTTTCCCCCATTAGAATGTAAGCTTCCTGCTAGCACAGACTGATTTTGTGGTTATTGTTGATTTCCCTAGAATTTATTTAGTACCTTTCATGACACATAGTATTTAATAAATGCTTATTTATCTATTGATGTGACCCTAACTTCTTTATATTCCTGTAGTCAATATATTTGTTTTTATTCCTTTAATTAAATTCAACAAACATTTATTTTTAATATGGTATGTTCTGAGGATAATAAAAGCAAAACAAAAAATGAAGTTTCTGCTCCTAAGGGCTTGCATTCTACTGGGGATACCTATATATTTATGAACTGTTTTTCAGGCATGTCTGACTCTTTAAAGCTCCTTTTGAGGTTTTCTTGGCAAAGTTACTGGAGGAGTTTGCCATTTCTTTATCCAGTTCATTTTATAGATGAGTAAACTGAGGCAAACAGGATTAAGCGACTTGCCCAGACTCACACAAGGACTTGCTTCTGGGAGAAGCATTCTGATTGGGGTTTCCACAAAAGCCCCATTACACAAAAATGGCTAAGTGACTCCAGGGAGCTTATAGTTACAGATGACTATAACACGAGATCAGAGGTGAAAACTGAGGATCATCTGTCTCTAACTCCTGTCAGTCAATGATGGGGTCTGTGCCATGGGTAACCCAGTTCTGCCCTGGAGTGTCCCTGCCTAGGGTTGGGTCCATGATTAATGGGTGAGCTCTCCAACTTGGTTCTAAAAAATGAGCACGGGGCCTGCTCACACACTTGTCTAATGCCAGGTTCCAAGAATGCCACCTAAATACCTGGTATTTGAGATGTAAGAAGGCCGGCTACAACTATACTTAGCATTGAATCGGCTTTTCCAATTATAGTGCCCTATTTTTCAAGGTTTAAAATGTCCATATTTTGTGACTGCCGTGGGCCCCACGGCTTCAGGAACACCCTTCACGCCCCTGAAATATAATCATATATTTTAAACTAATTCCCAAAGAACATGTTTGGGACTATCTTTAACATGTGAAGTATCTGACACAAATGGAGGGCTGACTGGCAGAGCGCCTGTTCTTTACAGCATCCTTTGGCAAACGGCAAATGGCTTGACCATAGAACTGCAGAGCACCCAACCTTCAGGTGGCCTTAGAAAGGGCTTGTAGAACAGAAAAGGAGACACTGTTCTCACCTTCAGGGAGCTCATAGTCCAGTGGAACAGTCTTTCTCCTTAGGAAGCTCTTAATACAATGAGGGACACAAAGTCCTTGACCTTAGCTGACTTGTCGTCAGATGGAGGAAGACAGTCCCTATCCTCAATGATCACCCAGTCTTCTTGGGATAAATACAATCCATTTCTTCAGGGAACTCCTAATCTGAGGTGGGAGATAGCCCCTACATTCAAAGGAGTCCCTGGTTGAATGGGGAAGAGAGGAAACAATCCTTGTTGGTAGGAGAGTTCCCACTCTCAGATGGGAGATGATCCCTTCTTATGAGAAATGTCATAGACCTTCCCTTTAAGAACCTATTTTGATGAGAGATGTGTCTGTCCTTAAGAGACTACCAGTCTTACGCGGGTAGATTCAGTCCCTGACCTTAAGGAACCCTCAGTGTTACAGGAAACTAGGGCATACAAGGAATCACTGGACCTGAACAGGGCCAGCCACAGGTGGAACAAACTCATACACCATATATCAAAGTACTTAATGATAATCACTAGCCTACTCCACAAAGTTTTAAAAATGCATTGTGTTTTGTTTTATTTGAATCTCAAAATAACCCTGTGAGATTTAGATACTTCATTCGTACTGTCTCCATTCCTGAGGCTGTGAACATGGGATCCAGGATTTGAACCTGAGGTTATTTTTACTGTAAGTTCAGGCCTCTTATGCACTATATCATGATGCTTACAGATGGAGGAGTGGACAGAATATCAGTGGCTCTTGGGGAGGTTGCTGAAGTGTATCCAGGACCTGGTGGGAGGAAAGCAATCAAGTTGAACTTTAAATGCTCATTCCTGCCTTTGTGGTTTCAGTCGATGGTTTGAGCCATTTTCTCGGTGGATTTTGTGCTGATTGCCTTTACTAAACATTTATTATGCAGGAGAGATGTGTTTTTCTGGATGCAGCATTTGGCCTGTGGACACTAAGTAAATGGACTAGAACTAATCCCGAGGCTAAACACTGGGTGTTTCAGAAATGTAAATGGTTCCCTCCTTAATAGCTCCCAGGAAAGATGAGATAGGAAACATCAGTTTTTTCAAAATGCCCATTTTTCAGTAATAGGGAGAACAGCTGGCACCACAACATGAGCACCTGAAATGGCTTTGGGCCAAGGAAAGGAGAATATTTCTGGCTAGGTACCCCGGAAAGAGTAGAGAGGTAATGGCTTTGATAGTTAACTCCACTCTGGGGAGAGTCACTAAAACTAGCTCTGGTTTCTTAGAATCAGAGGGCTTGGATTCAAATCTTGTCCCTGCTACTCCTTAGCTATTTGACCTTGAAGAAGTTACTTTACTCAGGTCTAAAGTAAGGACAATAATGTTTTGGGATGTTTTCTCCTCTATATATAGTATTTTAAGGTTTTCGAAGGGCTTTATGAATATTTGCTTGATTTATTTGATCCTTATAGCAACTCTAGTAGGTAGATGCTATTCCTATTTTACACATGAGGAAACTGAGGCAGGCAGTGGTTAAGTAATTTGCCCAGTAATAGGGAAAACAGCTGGCACCACAACATGAGCACCTGAAATGGCTTTGGGCCAAGGAAAGGAGAATATTTCTGGCTAGGTACCCCGGAAAGAGTAGAGAGGTAATGACTTTGATAGTTAACTCCACTCTGGTAAGTATCTGAGTAAGTATCTAGTAAGTATCTGAGCCTGAATTCGATTTTAGGTTTTCCTGACTTCTAAATTCAGAATTCTATTCATTACAGCATCTAACATCTCTAAAATGAAGGCACTTGGACTCAAATTCCTCCTGGCTCTTGGGCCAAAGAAATGAAGTTTCTGAAAGGATCCCTAATGGAAAGTAACCCAGAAACATTTGGGAGAAGGCACTAAGAGTTGGGGTTAGCCTGTCCCCATGGAAGAGGGGCAGATTTACTCTCTAGACGTGATGGGATTGAGGTGAACCTGGAAGGCCAGGATTCCAAAGCAGGCTGCCATCCAGGCTGGACATGCAGTAGGGTGGAGCCCTACCAGTCACTACCCAAGCCCCACCTGATCCCAGTGCAGCCTCAAAAACTCTGTGATATCTACCCTGAGCCATTTTAGGCTCTGGAGAAAACCCAGCTTCCACTCAACACTCAGCTATATTCCAAGCCCCTCTGCCAAGTTAACACCCTCCTTTCCTCTGCCCCCTTTTCCACTCCTCCCCCACCCCAGCCTGCAGCTTGTTTTTCAGAACTGGAGGCAGAGTGGCCCCTGGACATATGCCCAAAGACTTGGAAGGGAGCTGGGCCTGCCATGTCTACCTTTTCTCTTCTTGGGAAGAAATAATAATGATTCCTTATACTGGGATGTCAATTTCCACTTTTTAAAGGACTCCTATCCATCACCTAACAAAAACCCTGGGAGGTAGGTTTTTTAAAAAATGGGAAAACAGAGGCTCAGAGAAGGTTGAATGGGCTACTCAACTGATCCTTGGCAAAACAAGGATTTAAATTCAGATCTTTTGATTGTAGAGATTTCACTTTTATCTATTATTTTCAACTTATATTTTTAAAGTATAATACAAATTCAGTACATCAGTTTCAAAGCTGTCCAATTTATCCTACTCTCTGAACTTCCTTCTGTTTTCTTCCAAACATTAAAAAATACCTCAGTTCCACTCTTTTCCTTTTATTTTGCCATCATTATCATGAGCCATACTCTCCTCCTCTCCGATTTCCTTGTAATAAATAAGCAAAATCAAGTGAATCAGTCTATACATTGATCATACCCAAAAATGCATGTCCTATTCCATACCATCATGCTTAATCAATGAATGCTAATTGGCCATGGTCATTGTCTTGATCATATCCTCGATCATATCTGTATCCAACTTATCTCCACGTTGGAGAAAGCACTTGGAGATACACATGGAAAGACAATTATTTGAGGATGGGAGCGGCTTCAGGGGTCATAATCCATGTTGACAAAGAGAAGTGCCAGCTCTGGAAAGCTCAGAACTCAACAGAGAGCTACACATAAGGGGAACATCATGAAGGATTCTACAAAGGAAGAAAAGGGATTTCCAAGGTCAAGCATCAAGAGGTACTCCTTTGCTATGTGTGTTTTTTATTTGTATGTCTCATTGCTTTGTACAAAATTTGAGCTCATTTTCCCTGAGGAGCTTGTGTCTTCAAAAGGAAATATCGTCCCTAAATGGAATACTTGGCACCAGTTATTCCTTCAGGTTCTTAGTAAATAATCATTTCTAAAAGCTGAGAATTCTGGCTCATAATTGACAAGATACACAATGGTAAGAGTTTATGAGTGGTAGTGTTGGAGACTTAGTCCCTTAAAATGAGATCCAGACCAAGAATTCCAGTGCAGGTGGAAAAAGTGAAACCAGAGTGAGTACTTCAGCATAATGGACAGGCTAATTTATGGCATCACCAGCAAAGCATTAATATGTATGGTCTCCCACATTTCTCCAATAATTGTCATTTTCCTTTTTTCCAATATGGTGGGTATAAGGTAGAATCTCAAAACTGTTAAAACTTGCATTTCTCTTATTATTAGTGATTTGGAATGATTGTTGATAACTTGCTTTTCTTCCCTTATGATCTGCCTCTTCATATCCTTTGACCATCTGTCTATTGGGAAATGGCTCTGTTCTTATATATTTGAATCAGTCAGAATCAGTTCCATATATATCTTGGATATCAGACCCTTATTGGAAAGACTTGATAACAAAGATTTGTTTTCCTTCAGATAATGATTTACTTTCTAATTTTAATTTGATTTTTATTTTGTACATCAAAAGCTTTTCAATTTCATATCATCCACATTTTCTATTTTATTTTCTGTAATTTTCTCTCCCCTTGTTGGTCAAGAACCTTTCTTTCATCCCTAGTAATGAAAAATCTTTTTTCCTGCTCTTCCAGGTTATGATATAACTATTTATATCTAAATCCTATATCTTTCCAAAACTTATTGCTGTAGATAGTGTGACATAGTGGTCTAATCTGATTCTTATCAGACTTTTCCAGTTTTCCTAGAATTTTTTGTTAAATAGTAAATATTTACTGAAGGAACTTTTATTGCTTCAAGTAACAATCCAAGTAACCTTGATTTATTAGGTTTGTGTGGTTCTGCATGTTGTATACCTAATGTGTGTGAAGTAATTTTCTTTTGGGTTGTGTGCCTACTGTGACTTTATTTAAATCATTGTGTATGTGTCCATGACATGGTTAAAGGCTGTCTAATACCTACAGCAGAGTAGAACATTTCACTAGTCCATTAGAGCCCTGCTCACTTTTACTGTTGTCAAGGGCAATTATTTATCTTAAGTGACATGTTGGCCTTCACTAAAGCCATTATTGCTAATGAATAAATGAAAATAAGTTTGAATTTCCAAAGTTGGGTTTGATTGCACAGCAAAGATTCCAACTCAGTCAACAATTCATATGCTGTTAACTATGCATATGTAATCAAAGCTAGAGTTTGACTTAAACTAAGAAATTATTATGTTCCAAAGCAGAATTATAAGCAAAATCCTTTCATGAATTTCCTAATTGCTTTTCCCTGAGGCAGAAAATGTCTTCTCAGTACTTACCAATTCAATTATTTTGTGCCTGTTGAAACACTGCTTTGTAATCCTTCTTCTTTCATCTTGTGAACACATCTGTTCCATTAGCCAGGAAGCTAGCTGAAGGCAGGGACTATATCTTTTCTGACTCTTAGATTATTATCTTCAGTCTCTAGTTTAGCTCTTGGAAGACAGGGAGGTACCCATCAGTCTTTATTATTGACTAAAGGTTGTTTTGGAGATTTGTAGGAGGAACTTTCAATTCAGCAAACATTTGTTAAATTCTTTGTGCAAGGTACTGTGATAAGTAGAGGAGAGGCAAGAACAAAGGCAAAAAGACTTCATGAACTCAAGGAGTTTAATTTTATTGGGAGAAATCAATATGAACATAGTTAATAATAACAATAATAGCTAATATCTATGTAGTTCTATGTGCCAGGTACTTTACAAATATTACCTTGCTTGAAACTCACAAAGATCCTGGGAGATAAAGACTATTATTTTCCTCATCTTACAGATGAAGAAACTGAGGCAAATAGCAGTTAAATGACTTGCCCAATGTCATACAACTAGTAAGTATACAAGACCACACTTGGACTCAGGTCTTATAACTAACTCTAGCAGTCTCTCTACTGCATTAAAAAAGGGTAATTTGAAGGGGAAAAGGTTAGAAATTTTGGGAATTATATTCCCTGAAGGACTGGCCCAAGGAGTACACTCCAGCACAGTGCTTGAGAATGGACTTGGCATTGAGGTTCTGGCAAGATGTAAGGATTTAGAGAGTTTTTTTTCTCATGCAACTATTATCATCCCTTTTTTTGTAGATAAGGAAACTATGGTTCAGAGAAGTTAAGAAATTGTTCAGGGTTACTCCACTGGTAAATGACAGAACCATAATTTGAACCCAGGATTCATGATCCCAGGGATTATCCCCCTATATTTATGATTCTAAAATTCTCCCTTCACCCCCTCCAGGACATGACTTTATTCTTTGCCTAAAGGATTGTGGCAAAGAAGATAGAAATAACGGAGATATGCATATCCTCATATAATCAAAAATGTAAATTTCATAAATTTTGGAGTGAAGGGGGAACCTTCTGGGAATTTCTGTCCTTATCATGCTATCTTTTTATGTATAATACACTATAGCTGAGAAGATGGGTACAAGATAGCCAGGGAATTTTATTGCCATTCACCCGAGTGCACACAGCTGTGTTCAATGCTCTTCTTTCCCCTAATAGTTGGTAAATTACACAGTAAGAATTCTTTTATCTTATTCCCCCCCCCCCCATCCTCTACTCCAAGACAAAACTATAACCAAACTATCTCATAAAGAATGTGACCATACTTTCAAAATTTTTAGGCAACAGATTGGAAATCATTGAAAAAGATGGATTTGGACTAATCTCTAATTTGGAGGAGTTTACAGTCAGAGGATAGTGGGGTGTCATTGGGAATATCCTAAGGGCATCCTAGTTATGTTATACTTAAAGATGAAGTCTTTACCTAGTGTGGATTTGAAGTCAGAAGACTTGGATTCTGCCACTCTTTCTGTGTGACTATGAACAGGTCATTTTCTCTTTTGACCCATAGTTTTTTCACCTGTAAAATGAGGAGATGGATCAAATGATGTCTAAGGTCCTTTTCAGCTCTAAATCCTA
Source organism: Sarcophilus harrisii (assembly GCF_902635505.1). Classification (NCBI taxonomy): domain Eukaryota; kingdom Metazoa; phylum Chordata; class Mammalia; order Dasyuromorphia; family Dasyuridae; genus Sarcophilus; species Sarcophilus harrisii. The sequence goes on along the minus strand of NC_045429.1, from coordinate 268,828,950 downwards.
TTATCTATGATAAGAGAAGATGTTGCAAAAAAAGCAAGAAAAATAAATATATGTATATATATATGCACACATATATGGATATACATACACACATATATGTGTGTGTGTATATATATATATATGTATATATATATACACACACATTTCAATTTGCATTCAGACTTCATCAGTTCTCTCTCTGGAGGTAATTAGTTAACATTTTTCATAATAATTTTTGGAATTGTCTTAGATCAATATATTGCTGAGATTAGCTGAGTCATTCAGAGTTGATGATAATTATAATATTGCTGCTACTGTGTCTGGTGTTCTTCTGGCTCTGCTCATTTCACTTTGCATGAATTCATGTAAGTTTTCCCAGGTTTCTTTTGAAAGCATGGTGCTTTGTCATTCTTAATAGTAAAAAAGTATTTTATCATAATCATATATCACAACTTATTTAGCTATCTCCCAATTGATGGGCATTCCTTCAATTTCAAATTCTTTGCCACTACAAAGAAAAAAGAGCTGCTACAAATATTTTTGTATATGTAAATCCTTTTCCCTTTTTTTATTTCTTTGAGATAAAGATCTAATAGTACTATTTCTGGGTCAAATAGTGCAGGATCAAAGGTTTATAACCTTTTGGGTATAGTGCCAAATTGCTCTCCAGAATAGTTGGGTTAATTAACAACACCACCAATAGTACAGTAGTGTCCCAGTGTTCCCTATATCCTCTTCAACATTTGTTATTTTCCTTTTCTGTCACAGTAGTCAATCTAGTGAGTATGAGGTGGTATCTCAGAATTGTTTTAATTTGCATTTCTCTAATTAATAGTGATTTAGAACATTTTTTTCATATGACCATAGATAGCTTTGATTTCTTCTTAAAACTTCCTATTCATATCCTTTGACTATTTATCAATTAGGAATGACTCATATTTTCATGAATTTGACTCATATTTGAGAAATGAAACCTTTATAAGAGAAAATTGCTATAAAAATTTCCTCCAGTTTCCTATTTTCCTTCTAATTTTGATTGCATTGATTTTGTTTACACAGAACTTTTTAAATTTAATGTAATCAAAACTATCCCTTTTACTTCCTATAATCCTCTCTGTATTTTGCTTCTTCATAAACCATTCCCTTACCAAACTATGGGGAAAAATCCCATATTTCTCTAATTTGCTTATGATATTGCCTCAAGGGTGATTTTTAAAGTAAGAGCTTCTAAAAGTAAGGGTATTTTCTTTAACATGGAGAAGAGTATTTGAATTTCTATTGTTATTTGAATTTCCCAAATTTTGTGTTTCATACAAAGCTTCCCAAATTGTTTTTTATATACTAGAGAAGATTCAGGCAGCATCTCTTATTTAAGCAACCAAACTCATCACTTTAGGGACAGCTCTTTGAACCCTAGCACACATACATGAACATGCTGATTCTTCTTCAAGCCTCATGTTAACTGGAAGACAATCTTTAGGAAAATCTTTCCTGCTTGCACGGGGAGAAGGATGCTGTGATGGCCTATCATAGGAGGGGCATAAGACTTTTCCTGCTGGACTGAAGCTGAATTCTGCCAAGCAAGCAGTCATTGGGGATGAATATTCAGAAATTCAACTCAATTAGACAAATGTTAAAATTTTTTATATGTATTATTATTTGATCCTCATAATAGCCTGGGAAGCAGATACTATTAGGATTCCCATTTAAGAGTAGGTAGAACTATTATCTATCTTCTAGAGTTGTTGTGAGGATCAAATGAAATATTTGTAAAGTGCCTAGCACCTAGTAGGACTGAATAAATACTTTTTTTCTCCTTCTTTCCCTTCCATTTTATAGATGAGGAAACTGAGTCTGGGAGAAGATAAATGACTTGCCTAGGATCATACAACTAATGAATATCTCTGAGAGGATTTGAACTCAGATCTTCTTGACTGGAAGGCCAGAGCTCTAACCACTATAATCTCAAGTATGAAACTTGAGGGGGAAACTATTCACTTAGATTATTATTTCAGAAGCTGTTTAATCAATTTCCAAAGTGACTAAAAAGATTTTTTAAATCTAAATCTAAATTTTTTAGATCTAAAAAGATATCTTTTCTTTTCTACCAATTACATTTCTCAACCTATCACTTCTCTCTTCCCTCCTTCAGAGAGATGTCTCTTAATAATAAAAAAAGGAAAAAAATAGAAACAATTCAGCAAAACTAACCATTTTATCAACTAAGTCTAATATGTAATGTTCCATACTCATTGTCTCCCACCTCTGCAAGAAAGGAAGGAGGTTCCTTCTCATTTTGCGTCTTTGGGTCAAGGCTTAGTCATTATAATTTCACAGTATTCAATTTCATTTCCCCCCCTGTTGTTTCCCTTTACTTTGTTTTGGCCTGTGTGTACACACACACACACACACACACACACACACACATACACACACACATAGTTCTCTTACTTTTTCCTTTATTTTGCATCATTAATATAATTTACATAGATTTTTTAAAAAAATTAGTCATGGTTTCTTACAGAGACAGTGATATCCCACTACATTTATGTACTGTAGCTTCATTTACCATTTCCCAATGGCATCCACTTTGTTTCCAGTTCTTTGTTACTAATAAAAGTGCTGCTATGATCATTTTGATATATATGATATTTTTATATCTTTGTCCTCTTTGGAACATGTGGCTGGCAGCAAGATCCTCAAGACAAAGGGATTATGGATATTTTAGTCCTTCTCTTGGTATAATTTCAAATTGTTTTCCAGAATGGTGTACCAATCGTAGATTCTCTAATGATGTATTACTGTGCCTGTCCTCAAATAGCTTTAGTTAATCACCTAATGAATATCTCTCAATTATAGCTTTCCAGCTTTATTTCACATCATTCTCCTCCTTGGATTCAATAATCCCACCTGATTCAACTCCTGTCTATTTTCCAAAACTCATTATGATTCTTCTGCTTTTATTCATTTGTGTATGTTCCTCATACCTGGAATCCTCTCCTTCCACAACTCTACTTGAACATAATCCTTTTCCTCCTTCAAGGCTTAGTTCAAAAGGCCATCTCCATGAAAGCTTCCATGATTTGACCCTTTCTCAAATTTTCCTAAAGTATGCCAACTCTTCTTCCCCCCCCTCACATTCCACATTGTATTATACCCATCCTCTTACATGTACATTTCGACCCAACCCTTTCTAACATATAAACTTATTGACAGCAAGGGTAGTCATTGATGTCTTTACATCCCCCAAGACTTTGCCTGCAACTGAAGTTAAGAGGCACCCATAAACTTTTGTTGAATTGGATTGAATTATGCCAGGATATTATGGTTCTTTTCATTACTTTGTTGTAATCATTGTGTATATTGTTTTCCTAGTTCTATCCTCATTATTTTGCATCAATTCATGTAATTCTTCTCATATTCTCTGCATTCATCATATTCATTGATTCCTGTAGGAAGAGAGCAAGAAAACAGAGGGTCTTTGCCTGGGAACTGAGCAAAATAGATAACAGGACAAGCAGGCTCACAAGACAGTAATCTAAACCAGAAAGGCCAAGGAGGTGGATAATGCTGAAATTGGATGAAATACATGGGCAACTATAAGGATTGTTCCCAGAGGGACACTCTTTTCATCTAAGTATCTCCATTCTGCAGCAATTTATTCCTATTTTAGAGTCCTGATCTGTCTCTGAGAATGGTTGGCCTAGATCCAAAGACGCAGTGATTTCATCTCCTTCAGTCCAGAATTTTGTTGTTTTATAAGAATGTTTACCCTTATAAAACGTTAACTCTCTGAGGACAGAGACCATTTCATTTTGATTTTGTATCCCCTGCATTAGCATAGTACCTGATCCATAGTAGATTCTTCCCTCCCTCCTTTTAATAGTATTTTATTTTTCCAAATACATGTAAAAAGTTTTCAACATTCATTTTGGGGATTAGTTGTATTTTCTTTTTTTAAATAATAACTTTTATTTTCAAAATACATTTACAGATAGTTTTTGACACTCACCCTTGCCAAACCTTGTGTTCCAAATCTTCCTCCTTCCCTGCCCCCCACCTCCCTCCTCTGGACAGCAAAGTAATACAACATATGTTAAACGTGTGCAGTTCTTCTATACATATTTCCACATTTATCACGCTGCACAAGAAAAATTAGATCAAAAAGGGGAAAAATGAGAAAGAAAAAAAAGCAAGCAAACAACAACAAAAAAGTGAAAATAGTATTTTGTGATCCACATTCAGTCCCCACTGTCCTTTTTCTGGATGTAGATGGCTCTCTCCATCACAAGTCTATTGGAATTGGTCTGAATCATTTCATTGTTGAAAATGTCCACCAGAATTAGTCATCACATAATCTTTCAACATTAATTTTTGTAAGACTTTGTGTTCCAAATTTTTCTCCCTCCCTCCTTTTTTTCCTTCCTCCCTCCCCAAGACAGTAATCAATCTGATATAGATTAAACATGTGCAGTCCTTTTAAACACATTTCCATATTTATCATATTGTGCAAGAAAAATCAGACCAAAAAGGAAAAAAAAAACATGAGAAAGAAAAAGAAGCCAACAAAAAAGGTAAAAATACTATGCATTGATTGGTCCATACTCAGTCTCTATAGTTCTCTCTCTGGATGCAGATGGCATTTTCTATCTGAAACCATAGCAGGTTCTTAATAAAAATGTGATCAATTGACCTTTTAAAAATATTTTATTGGTATCTTCTATTTTTACATCATGTCACTTTCTCCTTGTGTTCCTTCCCTTATTCCCTTTCAGAGAGTCATCCTAAATTTATTACAAATAATTAATTTTAAAGAAAAAAAGAGAAAAAAAATCAGCAAAACCAATTGATACTTTTAAAATCAGACAATATATATAATGCTCCACATCTACAGGCCCCCTACCTCTGCAAAAGATTGGGTAAGATGTATTCTCATATATATTCATAGGCAACATGCTTGTTCTTTGTAATTTTGTAACATTCATTTTCAGACTGTTCTATGGTTGTTTTCTCTACTTACCATACTTATATTTCATTCTGTATATTGTTTTCTTGGTTCTGCTTATTTCACTTTGTATCAGTTCACGTAAGTCTATGTTTCTCTGTACCACATTTTTCATTTCTTGCACGTAATACATTCAACATATCTTTTATATTCATGTACCATAATTTGCTTCGCCATTCCTCAATTGATGAGCAACTTTATTTCTAATTCCTCTCTACTATAAAACATGTTGTTATAAATATTTTAGAATATATTTGGCCTTTCTTTTTTTCAATGTTGTTCTTGGTGGCATATACCTAGTAATGGAATCCTCAGGTCAAAGGTTTGGATGAATTAGATGCTTTATTTGCATAATTCCAAATTGTTTTCCAAAATATTTTTTATTAATTTGTAGTTCTACCAGCAATACATTAGTGTGCCTATCGTTTTACCACCTCTCCAACACTAACTGTTCCTATATTTTCTCATCTTTGCCAATTTCCTGGATATGAAGTAAAGCTTCAGGATTATTTTGATTTGCATTTATCTTATTATTACTGATTTGGACTATTCTTCCATGTTAATAGTTTGCACTTCTGTTAGGAACTGACAGCTTATATCCTTTTACTATTGACCCTATTAAGGAATAGCTTTTGTCTTACAGATGACCATATTTTATTTTTGAGCACATTTAAATGTTTCTTTTCCCAAGCAATTTCTTGACTTTTCTTTTGACAGGATTACAGAATCTCAAAGGGGCCATGCTATAGCTGAACTTTCCCTCTATAACAGAATGTCAAAAATAACACTTCACTAGAGCCAGATTAAAATGTAATTGGGAAATATTTGATAAAATAAAATGCAGCAGAACATGGATATTGCTTCCGTGAGGTTTTCTAAGTTAACATGACAAAAATTCTTATGCATTATTTAGTGGCCCCTGTTTCTATTTTAGTTTGACACTACTACTTTACAATATTCTTACAATAATAAAAACACTAACATTTATATAGTAGCTTGAAGGTTTACAAATCACTTGGCTTATAGCACCTCACTTGAATCTCACAAACCTTATAAGGAAGATAGTATATTATTATCTTGTGAGGTAGGTACTATTATTATCCCCATTTTACAGATGAGTAGGCAATTAGTCTCTGTTGAAAGACATCCAGTGTTGAATACCCAACTAATCTCATAAAGAGAGCTTATATGGGTATGGTTTTATGTTTTACAAAGCCCTTTAAGTTTGTTTTCTCATTTATTTCACAACACCTTATAAAGGGGATGTTAACATTGCTACTCCCATTTTGCAGGTAAGAAAACTGAGACCCAAGGAGATAAAATAACATGCTCACAATCATAGAGCTAATAAGTATCACATCAGGACTCAATCTCAGCTCCTCCTCCTCTTTCTAACTTTCCATTCCTCTCTTCTCCTCCTCCCCCTCCAGCCCTCATTCTCTGCCAGCCACACCTGGTCATCTCATAGCCATTGTAAACAGGCCCTTGTTGCTAAGGTCTTTGATTGGCACAGGCTATTAGAGGATAATCCTTGTCCTTTCATGGGAATTTAGCCTTTTCCCCACCCTAGGACCACATGGTAACATCAGTCAAGGCCACTGGGCTTAGCTGAATTGCCTGTCAATCTCAAGGCAACCCCTGACTCTTCCCTTCTGCCCAGCATCTGCCTTCTTTCACTCTCCCTCTGGATGAACTCCACTGGGACCTTTTGTTGTCCCTGCTTTCTCTGGGATTCCTTAATAATTCATATTTAGAGATATTTGAATTTTTTTATTATTCTGAACTTGACCTTGAGAAATATGAGCATTTCCTTATACAAAAGATATAAAAAGAGGATTGCATATAAACCTATAAATCCCCATTAAATACATTATGTTTTCTTTTCATGTTAATATAATAAATTCAGTGTGTGTTAGTTTCAAAACTGTCCTGTTTGTCTGTTTCTCCTTACGGACCTTCTTCTATTTTCTTCAGTGCATTTAATGAACTTCTCCCTTTCTCTGATTCTGCCTCTCTCATTCCCGCGTACCCTCCCCTAAAGTTTACCACCCAATTTAATTAAAAAAAGACTTTGTGACATATCAGCATAGTTGAACAAAAATAAATCCATTCATTGGCCATATATGAAACTCATTTATATATGCAATGGGGACTAGGATATACACAGAGTGCCTCTAATGCCATTTTCTCACATGGAGAAGCTGAGGAATTTGCTTTCTGGAAGAGTCATGCTGATGTGGAATAGAAATACCTTGGAAAGATTGTGGAACATTTGTAGACATTCTGTAACCGGTTTGGTCTGCTAACCATGTAGTTGTTATTCAGTCATTTCAGTCACGTCTGATTCTTTGTGACCCCATTTGGGGATTTCTTGGCAAAGATACTGTAATGGTTTGCCATTTCCTTCTCCAGCTTTGTTTACAGATGAGACAAGAACCATACAACTAGTAAGACTAGTAAGTGTCTGAAGCTAAATTTGAACTCAAGACCTCCTTATTTTAGGCTCTGACTTCTTTCTACCATGCCACCTAGATTTTTTTTTTTTTTTCTGGCTGACTTCACAGTTAGAACTGGGAAATTTTCAAAAGGCTAAGTCATTTTCCTTTCAGCTATGCTCTTGAAAGGATTTCAAGGGACTTTTCCTCAGGAGATTCAGTGAGAGACAATGTTATAAGGAGAGAGAGCTTGGGGCCTTCTCTGCTCTGATCCTGTGAAATGGGCCTTAATCCTTGGCCTTTGTATTTTTCTTTAGTGTTTTGGGTGAAGGGATTGGAATTTTTGATCTTGGGCATTTCAATTAGTCAGGGGGCACTTTGGTGTCCCAGCTTTGCAGAGTCTGGATTTTGAAGCCAGCTGTGCTAGCCAATTCCCCAAAGACCAAGGAGTGACCTCCTGGCCTCAGGCCAGCAGAAGCTCAGAGCAGGGACTCATCTGGCAGTCAGGCCACATCTGGATATGAACTTGATGGAATCAATGCTATGTAGGAACTGAACTGAGAATATGTGCCAGGAGTACTTGGAAGAAATAATTTATCTCTTTATTTTTTATATCTTTGAAGATATTTCCCTTTGTAAAGACTAACTGAAGGGCAGCTAGATGGTACAATGGATAGAGCACTGATCTGGAAGTTAGAAAGACTCATCTCCCTGGTTTCAAATCTGGTCTCAGACATTTACTAACTGTGCTGGGCAAGTCACTTTACACTGTCTCAGTTTTTTCAACGATAAAATGATCTAGAGAAGGAAATGGTAAAACACTCCAGAATTTTTGCTAAGAAGATCCCCAATACAGTCACAAAAAGTCGATCATAGACTGAAACAATTGAACAACCATGAAAGCTAATTGATATTTAATGGTTGAACAGAATCAGGTTGCAAGTCATTGGTATTTAACAATGAGTTGGGGGGGGGGGGTGGAGAGAAACACATTTGGTGGGGACTTGGGCCATTGGTGGAGAGAAGAGACATCTTGAGCCCTTCAGGCTACACTAGAAGCCCTGAGGGGCAAATGTAATCTGTCTGGCTCTGACAGGACCAAGCTAGATATAGGAATTTCTATTAAACAAATATTCAGCAATTTCTTGCTATTTAGCAAATACTTATTATTTGTGCTAGGTATCTTGTTGCTGTGTACAGTGTTCTCTTGGCTCTGCTTACGTCACTTAACATCAGTTCATGTAAGACTTTCCAGGCTTTTCCGAAATCACAATCACAAATACTCATGTATTTTTCCCTTAGTGCCTAACACATAATAAATGCTTGCTGACCGATTGATTGCTTGAAGCCTTCCATTGTTGGGGAACTCATCATTTCTTGAATATACACATTCCACTTGGGAAGTTAGGAAATTTGGAAAATTTCTCCTCATGTTAAAATGGCCTCTCTGCCACTCTTACCCATTGTCCCGGGTCCTGTTTCCTGTGACCAAAGGATTCAATCAGCATTAAATTATGTGTTTCTCTAGGCATAAGCCAAGAATGGGTAGAGGCAGTGGGCATTCAAAAATTAAGAGTTGGAAGAGGCTTTAGTGGCCTCTGGAATGTATCCAACAAGTACTGGTGCAGACTTGGCTTGGAAACTTCTAACCCTCAAGGGGCTTACATTCTACTGGAAACAGCACAAGACAAATTCCTCTTCCACAGGACAGTTCCATCAAATATGGGAAGACATAAGACTTTTAGTCTGGTATTTTGTCTTCATATTAAGCTCTAGGTAAACAATCCTTCCAAAAGGGAGAGTCCCCTGATTTTCTAGCTAGCCTTTATTACTAGGAGTCCTACATAAGGAATAATCTAATCCCATGTTACTGTAATGTGTGCACTCTTTCATTCATTATCCAGGCATCTATAAGTCCAGCAGTCCTTATCTTGTTGCTGTTATTGTTGAATTGTTTTAGTTATATCAGACTCTTTTGGGGTCAAACCCATTTGGGGTTTTCTTGGCAAAGATACTGGAATGATTCACCATTTCCTTCTCCAGCTCATTTTACAAGTGAGGAAACTGAGGTAAGCAGGGTTAAGGACTTGCCACAGGGTCACACAACTAATAAGTGTTTAAAGCCAGATTTGAACCAGATTTTCCTGATTCCAGGTCCAGAACTCTATCCACCGAACCACCTAATGCCCTAGTCTTTGTCTTGTTTGTTAGATATTTAAAACCATAAATACTGTATGTCCTTAGTTCATTAAGTATACCTCATACTCATGAGCTATGTTGTCTTGTGTAAAGCACCTCCTCCCTCTGAAGCTTAGTGTCTTTCTTGATAAAATGGTATGATTGTATTTGAGGGCCTTTAAGATCTTTTCCTTCCCTGACATTGGATGAGTATACTTTTTCTACCTATGTCATGAAGGTAGAAATGTGCTGGAAGCCAGCTTGAACCAGCTCATGAGAGCCAACTAAAATTTTCAGTGAGAGTATTTACTTGTCAAAAATCAGCAAATACTACAAATCAGGACTTGGTTGATTGTTTTGTGAATTCTTTTGACTTAAGGAAGTGATGGAGAAAATATTAATCATGCTGATTAAACAAAAATATGTCATGCATAAATTTATTATTTTTACAAGAGCAGATTGTAAAACATTTACCAGCACATCACTACATGTAGGTTCCAGCCTCTGTAGCTTGGCCCAAGCTGTCTTCCTCAAAGAAGAATATCTATTCCAGATCTAAAACTTATCTAGCCTCCAAAGCTAGACTTTTCTTTGCTCCATGGAACTTTCCCATTAATTCCAATTCATGCCAATCTCCTTCCTTCCTGATTTCCCATTGCATCTACTTCCTAGAACACATTTTGACTTTTAACAAGTGATGAAATTCTGTCTTCATCATCCTCTTGTCTACATAAATTTCGTTTCTTCAGAGAGACCATAAGTTCCAAGAGATCAGGGACTAGATCTTATAGTGCCTATAAACAGGGGTCCTCAAACTTTTAAAATAGGGCCAGTTCACTGTCCCTCAGACTGTTGTAGGGCCGGACTATAGTAAAAACAAAAACTTTGTTTTGTGGGCCTTTTAAATAAAGAAACTTCATAGCCCTGGGTGAGGGGGATAAACATCCTCAGCTGCTGCATCTGGCCCGCGGGCCGTAGTTTGAGGATCCCTGGTGAGTGTAGACATTTAGATAGTGCAGTGGATAGAATGCCAGGCCTGGGGTCAGGAAGGCCTGTGTAGAAGCCTGAGACACTTACTAGCTGGGTGACCTTTGGCAAGACATTCAATCTCTTTTGCCTCAGTTTCCTCATCTGTATAATGGGGATAATAATAGCACTTACTTTGCAGGGTGACTGTTAGGATCAAATGACATAATATTTGTAAAGAGCTTTGCCAACTTTAAAATACTATGTAAATGCTAGCTATATTATTGTTTTGCACGTGAAACTGAAAATCTGTTTGGTACAACTTGCTATTCCATATATAATAATAATATATGGAATAAATAGAGAAATATTGGATATGGATATAGAATATATATGGAAATGTCCTCTGCAAACACGTGTTGTCACCTCTTCCACTAATACTCTGAGAGAGTTCCCTAGAGTACTGATAATATATATGGGATAATAAGTTTGTATATAATAAATTTCTTCTTTTTTCTTTTTTTCCTTCCCATCCTAGACATGTATATACACACACAAAATTATTCTATACATACATCTTTCAGTTCTTTCTCTGGATGCAGATAACATATTTCTTCACATGTTCTTTATTTTTCATTTGCATATTTATAATAATCAAAATGACTTAGTTACTCAAAGTCATTCTTAAAACAATATTACAGGGGCATCTAGGTGGATAGAGCACCAGTCCTGAAGTCAGGAGGATCTGAATTCAAATCTGACCTCAGACACTTAACAATTGCCTCAGCAAAACAAAACAAAAAAACCCCAACCATATTACTATTACTGTATACAATGCTCTCTTGGTTTTGATCATTTAACTCTTCACTATTTCATGTCATTATTATTATTAGAACTTAAGGATGTCAGAGATAGAAGGAAATTTAGAGATCATCTCATTTTATACTTGAGAAAATAAAGTTTCAGAGAGAGAAGATGAGTCACAGAGTTAATGGCATTGTTGGGTTAGTGCCTTGTGCCCCAGTCTTGCTCTCTTCTAGCTCATTTTTGCTCCATCTAAATTCCTAATGCCTACTGTACTGCCTCTTCTTGTAAATGTTCAGTGCCAGGCACATTTAAAAATAAAATCTTTTTGATTTGGAAGCTCCCATTGTGGAATAGCCCTCTCAAAATGCACACATGCAGCTCCTTTGTTTATAAGAATCTTAAGAGAGTTGTCTGGTATGTTAAGACTTACCTGGGTCATACAGTATGTTTAAGAGGCAGGATTGACTTTAAAGCCTTCTGTCTATTGTATTAAGCTGCCTCTGGGCACGTAGTAGGTGTTTAATAAGTATTTATTGAATCAAACTGAAAGACAGCCAATTTCTCTCCATAATTTTTTTCCACCCCCCACTCTGTCACCTTGGAGGAAAGAAAGCTGATTTTGTCCAAACAGCTGTAACTGTGTGACAAATTAAGGCCAGCGTGTCTCTAGACGTCCCCTGCTTAGCATTGCATCAGAAAGAACCTTTGTTCAGACCCGCAGCAGCAGATGTGGCCGCCAACACGCTGTCTCCACATTGCATCAGCAGCTAGAGAATTGAAGAAATAGGCCCTGAACACCCAAGGTCCAGTCCAGCCCTTCTTGGCTTGAATTAGAGAATTATAGGCTTAGGGATAGGGACTAGACTTGTGATCTCACTGGCTTAGGGAACTCCCAGATCAGGAAATTTCCTTTACCAACACAGGTTGGAAGCTCTTCCTCTAATAGTCTTAGAGAGTTTCCTTGAGCCCTGAAAAATTAAGTGCCCAGAGTTACACAGACAGTATATCTGACAGAGGTAGGATTTTTTACCCTAGTTTTTTTCCCTGCTTGTTCTGCATTGATTTCCCTATCCATTTGGCCATGCTGTCTTATATTTCTATAGCACTTTCCCCAAAAGGAGCCTGTGGGTGAAGACACTGTCGGTATTATAACCTTCTTTTTGCAGTGGGAATTAGTGGCCAAGACAAGGTGAAGTAATTTGCTGAAAGCTATATAATGAATGAGATCCAGAATTAATAATAGAACTCCAAACTGGGATCCTCTATCTTTTTCTTCTTTTTCATTTTTTTTTTTCTGAGGCAATTGGGGTAGGAAGTGTTAAGTATCTGAATCTAGATTTGAACTCAGGTCCTCCTAACTTCAGGGCTGGTGCTCTATCCACTGCATCATCTAGCTGCCTCCATCCTCTATTTTAAAAGACTAATTCAGTACCATACCTGGAACTACTTGGGGGATTTATAATCCAATCTCTTTTATCTGGACCATCTTATCTCTCTTTTGTGGTATGACTAAAAGAAGAGTAGAGATTGAATCTCACTTTAGACACTTATTAAATTGATATTTAAAGTCTTTTGCAACCTGTTTCCAGCCTTGCTATAGATTACTAGGAATGAGAATTATCTAGTCCTGGAGACTTGGTATAAAAAGACCATGTTCTATGCATATCTATGATTTCTCCCCTTCACATATTTTTGTCTAGTCAAATTATTCTTCTTGCTGATTCTTACATGTGACATTAAATTTCCCACCTCTCTGCCTTTGTACAATTATACCTAGAATGTGATCTGTCATCACCTCTGTCTCTTAGAATTCTGAGTTTCTTTTTAAGTTCAGCTTAAATACCAATTCCTTTGAAGAACCTTCCCTGATCCTTCAGATGCTATTACCTCCCCTCTTCCCAAATTACATAGATTTATTTTGACTCCATTTATATGTCCAAATAGAATGTAAATCCCTTGAGAGCAAGTGCTATTTTATTGTGTCTTTATTTCCCCAGCACCTAGTACAGTTACTTAATAGACAATTAATGGAAGCTTATTGACCAATTGCTTCTATGTTCTACTACTAAAAACTAGTTATCAAATCTCTATGAGTGTCAGTTATTTTATCTATGATGAGGAGAGGATAGGGTGATGGATCAGATGGATCTTTGATCAAATTAAAGAAATAATCCCATTTGAGGAGATTCCAGGTCATGGGCCATTTTTTAAAAAGGCAACTAAAATAGAATTCCTGGTCATTGACTAAGTATCAGTTATGCTTTCTTATGACATACAGATAAAAGCTGGAGTGCTCAGATCTTGAGACCTATTTTTTTGCTTTTTTCCTTTGAGGCTTCTTCTAAAGTTTAATGAAAAGAAGAGAGAAGATTTCTCTTCCTTTCCCCTTGTCCACTACCAGAAGAAACCTTGCTGATTTACAATAAAATCATATGGTGGCAGGGAACCCAGTTTGCATGCAATCTGAGAGAGCTCAATGACACTTTTCTTGAATTCTAACCTCCTGTATGGAGGAAAAGAAATTTTACTTCCCCAGGCAAACTGATCCAGGAAATTAGCCTTCCACCAGAGAAGGGAAGTTTTCTGGGTGGCACCCTCTTTGAAAGTTGCCTATTGGGTAACTACCAGTTCAAGAGTCCTTAGTTTGACTGAGTGGATACCCATCAGTTGGAGAATGGCTGAATAAGTTATGGTATATGAATATTATGGAATATTATTGTTCTATAAGAAATGATCAGCAGTTCACAGGACAAAATAGTCAATAACTATAGCAATCTACTGTTTGACAAACCCAAAGATCCCAACTTTTGGGATAAGAATTCACTATTTGACAAAAACTGCTGGAAAACTGGAAATTAGTATGGCAGAAATTAGGCATGGACCCACACTTAATACCGTACACCAAGATAAGAGCAAAATGGGTCCATGATTTAGGCATAAAGAACAAGATTATAAATAAATTAGAGGAACATAGCATAGTTTACCTCTCAGAGTTGTGGAGGAGGAAATTGTGACCAAAGAAGAACTAGAGATCAATATTGATCACAAAATAGAAATTTTTGATTATATCAAGTTAAAAAGCTTTTGTACAAACAAAACTAGTGCAAACAAGATTAGAAGGGAAGCAATAAACTGAGAAAACACTTTTTACAGCTAAAGGTTCTGATAAAGGCCTTATTTCCAAAATATTAGAGAAGTAAGTCTAATTTATAAGAAATCAAGCCATTCTCTAATTGATAAATAGTCAAAGGATATGAACAGACAATTTTCAGATGATGAAATCAAAACTATTTTTACTCATATGAAAGGGTGTTCCAAATCACTATTGATCAGAGAAATGCAAATTAAGACAACTCTGAGAAAGCACCATACACCTGTCAGATTGACTAAGATGACAGGAAAAAGTAATAATGAATTTTGGAGGGGATGTGGGAAAACTGGGATACTGATGCATTCTTGGTGGAGTTGTGAACGGATTCAACCATTCTGGAGAACAATTTGGAACTATGCTCAGAAAGTTATTAAACTGTGCATACTCTTTGATCCAGCAGTGTTTCTACTGGGCTTATATCCCAAAGAGATACTAAAGAAGGGAAAGGGACCTGTATGTGCCAAAATGTTTGTGACAGCCCTGTTTGTAATGGCTAGAAACTGAAATTGAAGGGATTCCCAACAATTGGAGAATGGCTGAATAAGTTATGATGTATGAATGTTATAGAATATTATTATTCTATAGGAAATGACTAGCAGGATGAATACAGAGAGGCTTGGAGAGACTTACATGAACTGATGCTAAGTAAAATGAGCAGAACCAGGAGATCATTATACACTTCAGCAACAATACTGTATGAGGATGTATTCTGAAGGAAGTGGATTTCTTCAACAAAGAGAAGATCTAATTCAGTTCCAATTGATCAGTGATGGACAGAAGCAGCTACATCCAGAGAAGGAACACTGGGAAATGAATGTGGACTATTTAAATTTTTGTTTTTCTTCCCAGGTTATTTTTACCTTTTGAATCTGATTGTTCTTGTGCAACAAGAGAACTGTACAGATCTGCACACATATATTGTATCTAGGATATACTATAACATGTTTAACATGTATGAGACTGCCAGCCATCTAGGGGAGGAGGTGGAGGGAGGGAAGGGAAAAGTTAGAACAGAAGTGAGTGCAAGAGACAATGTTGAAAAATTACCCATGCATATGTTCTGTCAGTAAAAAGGTGTAAAAAAAGAAATGATCAGCAGGATGATTTCAGAGAGGACTGGAGAGATTTACATGAACTGGTGCTAAATGAAACGAGCAGAACCAGGAGATCATTGTACACAGCAACAACAAGATTATACCATAATCAATTCTGATGGATGTGGCTTTTTTTTTTTTTTAAACAATGAGATGATTCAGGACAGTTCCAATGATCTTGTGATGAAGAAAGCCATCTACACCCAGAGACAGGACTGTGGGAACTGAATATGGTTCACAACATAGCATTTTCACACTTTTTGTTGTTGTTTACTCACATTTTATTTTCTTCCTCATTTTTTCCCTTTTTGATCTGATTTTTCTTGTGCAGCAAGATAATTATATAAACATGTATGCATATATTGAATTTAACATATATTTTTACCATGTTTAACATATATTAGTTACTTGCCATCTAGGGGAAGGAGTGGAAGGAAGCGGGGGAAATTGGAACACAAAGTTTTGCAAAGGTCAATGTTGAAAAATTATCCATGCATATGTTTTGAAAATAAAAAGCTTTAATTTAAAAAAAAAAAAAGAGTTCTTAGTCTGAGAGTTTGGGCTCTGGACAGGTTTTTTTTTTTTTTTTTTTGGTTTTTTTTTTTGAAGTAGATTGTTCCTTGAAGTAGGAAGAAGAAAGTCCATTTACATGATTCCTGGGTAGCATCCAAGTTGGAGAACAAAGCCAGTGAATTACTTAGTGCCAGTCCATTTGGAAGTCATGTTTGCTTGTTCAGCAAGTTTTGAAATATGCTTACCTTTCAGGAGGAGTCTAAAGCAGATTGTTGAACTGTTTGGCCCATCCACCAAAAGTAGCCCTATCCCTGTATTTCTATAATCATGAGATAAGAACAGTTTGTAGAAATTAGGGTCCTTGAAAGGTATTGAAAACATTTTTTAGACTTAATTGGTTTAGGAAACTAAACTTCTTAGGCTATTTATAGCCTAAACTTATTAGGCTATAGGTCATTTCCTGGGTACCCAAATACAGAACTCCAGGAAGAATTCTAGTTCTTCCCTGATGTTTGACTGGTGGACCATCATCTACAGTACAGAGATAGAGGAATTGTAGTCACCTGAATCAATATGGCGAGCTTAGTGAATATCTTTATCAAATATTCTTTCCCTGCTATGGTAAAATAAATCTCCTTTTGTTAATTGTCAGATTCAATTCCATTTAATTTAATGAACATTTATTAAGTACCTACTGTGTTCCAGGGACTGTGCTAAACACTGGGGATACAAAAAGGGGAAAAAAGCAATCCTGCCCTCAAAGAGTTTTTAATCTAATCAGATTAGAGTCAGAAGATTTTCTACAAATGTTTGAATTTCCATTTCTAATACCAAATATAAACTACCAGGGTTTTGACCTGAGCCCAGTCTTTCCTATAAGAACGACTATTTAATCTTTCTGAAGTTTCCTTCTCAGTTTCTTCTTTTATCAGATAAGAATAATAATTCCTGTACACTTCACAGTGCTGCTGGGAGGAGCCAAAGAGATGTAAAGCACCTTGTAGGCTTTAAAATACTACATGATTGTTAGCTGTGATTTTTAAAAAAAAAAAATGGTTATTACAGAGCTCTGTTTTAGAACCAGGAAGATCCAAGTTCAAATCTTTCCTGACACAAATTGGCTAGGTGACCCTGAGCAATTTATTTAACCTCTCATTGTCTTTAGGCAACACTTTCAGATTATAAATTGCAGATAAATTGCTGATAAATGTTGTTGGTGGTAATTTCCACACCAGGTTTTTCCCTTATTGCTAAAATCACAGCTATTTAAAACAGCAGCTGTTTATGGTAGTCATGCTCCTGTGTTGGACTGGTGAGCAAGGGTTTATCACACTTCCTGACTGGGTTCTATGCTGGCAAGTAGCACAACTTCTTCCTAGTTCTTTGGGTGTGACTCTTTCTAATCACCGCTACAGTTCTGCTTCTTTGGAAGAATGGCTTTCCTTTTAAGTTAACCAGGAGAAGGCAATGGAAAGTAAAAATTTCTCATACCAGTCCCAGCTCGTTACAACCTCTCCCAACCAACCATCTGACTCATTGCCTAGAAATCTCTGGGTCTACATTTTCTCTCTGCTCTGGGGAATCATAAAATTGATTTAGAATTTAGAATTCTGAATCCCCATCTAGGAAAATTGCTTTGGCAAAAATAGCTCTCTACATATAGCTAAATATATGGCCTACCAGGTTATCAAGGAAGCTTCCTGTCAGCGAGGTGGCTTAAACGCTTACCAAATATTAAAGCAGCTTCCTAGACTTTTTTTGGGGGGGAAAACTAATTTAACCTGGGGAGGGGGAAGAGGGAAGAGACAGGGGAGGAGGGGGAAGAATCTTATCATACAGGCCCTCTATTCTTCCTGGGATCTTCAATGCTTGCTTCCAGTTTCTGGGTGCACACTTAATGCAGGTGCTACTATCTTCCTCTTTCTTCCTCCTTTCTTAGGTATGGGAAGGGTCAGCTTGTAATGCATTCTTGCTTTTATTTAGTCCACCACAGGATCAAGGCAGTTTCCCAGGGGACTGAAAAAGATGATGCTAGGAGTTTCGGATGATCATAAATCCTTTCAAAATCATTTTTACATCTGTACTACTCACTTCACAGGGTTGTTGTGAGGAAAATGCTTTGTCAGCCTTAAAGCTATATAGAAATGTGAGTTGTTTTTACTTATCCCTCTACTGAGGCCCTCCTCTGATGCCTCGTTGTGTCCTGAAGGTGACCTTGGTTTCCCAAGAGCTGTGCCAACTGAGCATAAGCTCTGGCAGGTCTGTCTAAGCTGGAAAGACTCTGCACCTGTTGTCTGAGAAGACCAGCTTCATTAAGTTTGGAAAGGCTCATTGTCGAAGACTGGTCACCAGATAATATATTTTTCGTCTCCCGACTTACTTAACAAATGAGGAAACCTAGACCCAGAGATTTAAAGTAACTTGGCAAAGTCCACACAATCTGTCAGTGCCAGGAATGAAACTATAAAACTGTGGCATATAGTTGTTCAGTCATGTCTGATTCTTCCTGACCCCATCTGCTATTTTCTTAGCCAAGAAACTGGAGTGATTTGCCATTCCCTTCTGCAGCTCATTTTACAGATGAGGAAACTGAGGCAAATGGGGTGAAGTAACCTGGCTAGGTCACAGAGCTAGTAAGTCTGAAGCTGAATTTAACTCAGGTTTTCCTGGCTCCAAACCCAGCACTCTACTCATTGAGCCACTTAGCTGCCCATGATATTTGGGGGTTCCTCAACAGAGCATAAACTCCTTGAGGGTTGAATCTATTTAATTTTTGTCTTTGTATAACCTGTATTCAGTCCAGTACCTGGAGCTTAATAAATACTTGTTGATTGATTGATAGTATTCTATATTGGTACAAGGAATATATATAGACTGAAGAAGTCAACGGTTCTTGAAATAGGGGTATGGATAAAGGCTGGAACTGTGATTTCATTTTGCATAGACAACATCTCTCTTTTTTTTGTTGTTGTCCAGTCTTTTTCAAAAGTATACAATTCCTGATCCCATTTGGGGTTTTCTTGGCAAAGACATTAAAGGGGTTTGCCATTTCCTTCTCTATCCCATTTTATAGATGAGGAAACTGAAGCAAACAGGGTAAAGTGACCTGACCAGAGTATCATAGCTAGAAGTGTCTGAGGTCAGATTTGAATTTAGGAAGAGGAATCTTCCTGACTTTAGGTCTGGCACTCTGTGCACTGCTTCCTAGCTGTACTTACCATCTTCTACCAAATGCAGATTGATATTCCTGCCTAAGTAACAGTTTTAGAGGATTGCCTTGAATATTGAAAAGTTAACTAACTGACTTACCTAAGGTCCCACAACCAGTATGTGCCAGAGGCTAGCCCTCTACTATGTTGGAATTAAAATTATTCTTGATAATTAAAAAAAAACTACCTAAGAGCTGTTGGAGTGGCAATCCTACTCTCAAATCTAGATGGTTTTCAAACCAAAAAGGACCTGCTTAAAATTACCATTATTAAGTGACAAAACTAGGATTCAGACTCTGGTTTGATGACTGTATAACTAGGGCTTCTTCTATAATCCCTAACCTTAATTCCAAGGATGCTGGGACCTTCTGCTAGGCTTTCCTGAACACTGAAGGGTTGGTCCTCAGTGCTGACTGACTGACAAGACAAACTGGCAAAGACGCTCCCCTGGGACTCTTTGCTCAAACAATCTAACACTCCTTTATTCTAGTTCCCCTCCACATTAATGAGTAGCTAGAGTCTATTAGTATAATTCAGTTTTTTTCTTTCATTGTCAATGATTTTTCTGTTCTGATTTCCTTCTCTTCCACCCCAAAGCTAATTGTAAAGGTAGTTAGGGGAGAAGGGAGCAGAGATATCTTCTATCTAAAATGCAGAACCATTTATGTTATCCCTCTACTCAATAAACATCAGTGGCCCCTTATTGCCTCCAGGAACAAAGACAAAATGCTCTGTTTGACCTTCATGATTTAACCCCTCCTACTTTTCCAGTCTTCTTATATCTTACTCCTGCCATGTTCTCTTTGGTCCAGTAGCACTGGCCTCCTGGATGTTCCTCGAATAAAATTCTGTCTTTCAGCTCTGTGTTGTCCTTCTTCCCCCAAATTCTCCTATGCTCCAAATATTAACCTCTCTGACTTCCTTTAAAGCCCAACTAAAATTCTACCTTCTATAGGAAGTTTTCCCTAACTCTTCTTAATTCCAGTGCTTTCCTTCTTTGAATTATTTCCCATTTATCCTGTACTTAGCTTACATTGTATACTCCAACAGTTCTAGGGTAGTTTTTATTATTATTGATTGAGGTTAAGTGACTTGCCCAGGGTCACACAGCTAGGAAGTGTTAAGGGTCTGAGGTCAGATTTGAACTCAGGTCCTCCTGACTTCAAGACTGGCGCTCTATCCCCTGCGCCACCTGGTTGCCCTAGATTTTTTTTTATTATTATTAAGAATAATTTTAATTCCAATTTAGTAGAGAGAGGGCTAGCTCCTGGCACATACTGGTTGTGTAACACTAGGTAAATCACTTGACTTTTCTTTGGTCTAGGCAGCTCTCAAACTATTATTCACAGAGGATGACAATCTCTATGTTAGGGGCAGCTGGGTGGTACAGTAGATAGAGGGCCAATTGTCTTTTTCATTAGATTATAAGCTCTCTGAGGGCAGGGAATGACTATCTTCTGCCTCTTTTTGTATACTCAGTGCTTAGCATAATACCTGGCACATAGGAAGTGCTTAATAAATGTTCATTGAATAAATGAATGAATGTCTGGGTTCTAGCCTCACTTTTGCCATTTTGAGCTTTAGGACTCTTGGCAAATCCACTCACTTTTCTGCCATTTTGAGCTTTGGGACTCTTGACAAATCCACTCACTTTTCTGTGCCTCAGTTTCTTTATTTGCAAAATTAAAGGAGTAGATGCCACTCAAATTTCACTTTTTAAAAAGTTGATGGACTTCATACATTTGTAACGCTTGATTTAAATTTGTGTTTCTCTTTGCATAAACTTGTTAATCTGTTTACATAGTCTTTTGAACCAAGGAACAAAGGATTGTATAATCTACCTTGGGGGGATGCCAAAGAAGATGCCAGTTTCAGATTCTGAGACTAGCTAATCTTTAAAATAATCGGATCATAGGATTTAGAGCAGGAAGTGACCTTAGAGATGGTCAGGTCCAGCCTTCTTCATCTTACAAATGGAGAAACTGAGGTCCAGAGAGGTCAAGAAGTAGCAAGACAAGTCGAGAAGCTTTAATAAGCACTTACTGTGTGCCAGACACTGTGCTAAGTGCTGGAAATACAAGTGCAAGGAGAAAGAAAGACAGTTCTTGCCCTTGAGAAGCTTAAAGTCTAATGGGAGAAGATAATATATAAAAGGAAAGGGGTGAAAGAGAACAAGATATGGGACATTAGAATGTTGGAAAGAGTTAGAAGTATGATCCATAGAGTTATAAAGATATGGTTGCCCTAGACATTTTCTTTAAAATGGAAATTTGGGGAGGAACCAGTCAATCATTAGAAAGGGTCTTGGAGATAATTCCAATAGACTTGTGATGGGAAGTGCCAACCACATGTAGAGAGAGAACTATGAAGACTGATTATGGATCAAAGCACAGTATTTTCACCTTTTCTTTTGTTGTTCTTTGCTTTTTTCTTCCTGGTGTTTTTTTTTTTTTTTTCTCGTTTGATCTGATTTTTCTTGTGTAGCATGACAAATGTGGAAATATATTTAGAATTGCACATGTTAAAAAAAAAAGACAAAGAAAGGACCTTGATGGCAGAGGATACTTCCAGGGTGAGAAGGTTGTTATGTTATGTTATGTTAAGTTCAGAGAATGGGGAGTGAAGCCTGGAGAAGAATGAACTGAGTTGAGAATTACAGCTTTGCTTTCTGACTCAAAACCAGTTCTCTCCCCAACTGTGTTGTTATGCCTAATACAAAGGTTATAAATCCTGAAGGTGCAAACTTAATACTTATTGAAGCAATAAAGAAATATCTTCAAAGGATGATCACCCAGGTAAATTAGAGCTAGTGGCAATTGTTTGGGGATTGGCTCCTTGACATATCTGTGACCTAGCAAGAAAAGAAAGGGGTTGAGATTGGGAAGAAAAGAGAGGAAGCCAGCTGGGATGAGTGCCTTAAAGTAGGAGAAAAACATCCTCTATGCCTATAACATACTCCCTCCAGTGAATAGAGAGTTGGTACTGGACTCAGCAAGACCAAAGTTCAAATTCCACTTCAGACGCTTTCCTGCTATGTGACCTTGGGCAAGTCACCTAATTCCTGTTTCTGTCAATTTCCTCAACTATAAATGGTGATGATTAAAGCACTTACCTCCTGAAGTGGTCATGAGGATTGCGTGAGGTAATATCTGCAAATATTATCAGAAAAGTATAATATTATACATGGAAAAGTCTTTTATTATCAGAAAAGTATAATATTATCAGAAAATATTATAAGAAAAAAAACATTGAGAGATAGAAGGGGAGGAGGAGCAATGAGGGACTGAGCAAGGATAAAGACAAGAAACTGAGGTGAGATTAGGGGGCATAAGGAAAAGCTTACATTCACCATGGTTGGCTCCCCCAGAACACCTGATATTGTGCCACACTTGCTTCCCTGTTCCTTGACCAGAATGACATCAGTCATACAATACCTCACACACACATGAGCTACAAAGTTTTGGAGACAGAATTAGAGATCTGGGCACAGATGAGGAGGGGGGCAAATGGAGGATGCTGGGAACAATTTGCTGAATTTGGAGGCAAAAAGGTGCCCTTATCAGGGCCAGAGCTGACTCAGCACATCACCACTAGCTGAGGGATAGGGGATGATCTGAAACCGAGAGTCTAGGAATTGTGTGCCAGCCCCATGCTCTCTGGATGCCTTTGCTTCTGGTGGCCCAACTTATCTCAATGTCATGGCATGATATCTCTCCTCTCCTCTCTCACTGCCTATCTCCCTTTGATTGCATTGCTTTCTCTGCCATTTTTGTTGCTGTTCAGTTGTTTTCAATTATATCTAATTCTTCTTGAACCCATTCGGGATTTTCTTGGCAGAGATACTAGAGTGGTTCATCATTTCCTTTTCTAACTTATTTTACAGATGAGGAAATTGAGGCAAAAAAGGTTAAGTAGCTTGCTCAGGGTCTAAGTATCTAAAACCAGATTTGAACCCATGAAGATGAGTCTTCCTGGTTTCTTGCTTGGAACTCTATCCACTGAGGCCCTTAGCTATCCTGCACATAGTATACTCATCATATACATTTACTTGTGGACATATGCATATACTTGTCAAACATTGGTTACATACTTCTCAAGAACTTCATCAAAATTTTGGCTCCTTCCCTAAAAACATGGGTTTTTTCCTCAGAAGTTTGATAAAGCAGCCCCCTTGTGTTTTCTCCATCCATATGGCACCCAGATGCAAAGATGCAGCATATCTACCAACCTTTCTGTTCTGAGAATTAATCACTTTTTCCTCCCCTTCCCCTCCTCACTCTCTCCTCTCCTCTTATCTATCTTTGTTTCTTGGGCTTGAGATCAATTTCTCTGACTAACACCTTTTTCATTGGCAGCTCTTCCTGGGGTGCCTTAGGTTGGAGGACTCCCTATGTTGTCCCTTCTCTTTTGGAGTCTTTGTTCAGTTCCTCAAGCAATGACCCTCTGAGCCAAAGCAAATGTCAGGGTGATAATGAGGGAGATAAGATACTTTAAAGAAAAGCCCAGATATACTGACATGTGATGGGGATTGCCTTGCTCAGATTGCATCATGGGAAGTTTGAGGAGATGCCAACCTCTCATGGAGGCTTGAAGCTTTATGACTAATAGAAGGGGTGATCTAGGACTAGTGGTTTCCCTTTCTCTGGATTTCAATTTTCTCATCTATAAATTGAGGGAGTTGCATTAGATACTAGAGTCCCTTTTAATTCTGACACTCTGTGATTTTGTGAGAATGCTATTGTAAGTTCTAGCTCTCAAGCAGCAATGTTAAAAGTTCTTTGGAAACAAAAGCAATGTCCATTGATTAGGGAATGGTTAAACAATTTATAGTTTAGAAGTATAATGGGAATAATATTGTACTTTAATAAAGAATGAATAGGGAGAGGGGCTGGAGCTGTGATTTCACTGGTATAGGGAACACCCAATTAGAGCAATTCTTTCTATCAATGCAGAGCAGCACCTCCTTTGCCATTTAGGGTCATACAGGAGAACTGAAAACCAAGGTCCTCTTCGTTGCAAGCCCAATTCTCTATTCTTTCCTATTAGGTTGAATATGAAGAATTTGGAGAAGCATGGCAAAAGAGGTGTGAAATGATGTCCAAGGAAGTCATTAGAACCAGTAAAATAGTCACAGTGATAATAACAATGGAAATGGAAAGATAAAAAAACAAACAAACATGAAACAGAATACCATACAATTACAATAACAAGGAGGTGCTATTATTATTTCCATTTTACAGATTAGAAAATTGAAGCAAATAGGGCTAAGTGACTTGCTCAAATTCATACAGCAACTAAGAAATATCTAAAGATGCATTTGAACTCAGATCTTCCAGACTCAGACCTATCCAATTTGCCATCTGGATCTTGAAGGGGAAATATGAAAATGAACTTTCTTCCCTTCTTAGCAGAGGTGGGAGGCTATGGATATGGAACATCATATATAATGTCAGAGTCATTTGAGTTGACAGTTAATTTTTGCTAAATGCTCTTTGTTCTCTCTCTCTCTCTTTTTAAATTCTATGTTATAAGAGATATTTCTCTGAGTGGGGGAAGCATAGAAGAGGGATATATTGGGAAATGAAAATGGTAGAAAAATAAAATCTATTTTAAAATGTTTTTTGAAGACTTAGTTTTCTATCGTGGAGGGCAAGTAGGGTCTCAAGAGAGTACCTCAGTTAGGTCAGACTAAAGTCTTCCTCTTCCTTTGACAACATCTCTTACAAACTAACATTTATGTTAAGATTATGTGAACCATGGAATCATAAAATCAGGGAACCGAGGATCTAAAGAATTCATAGAGTCCATCTAGTCTAATTTCAGTCCCTCTCTGGAATGGGAAAGTACGTATTGGGAGCTGTAGGTGATTTAAAAAAAGATCATAAGTGTGTGTGTGTGTGTGTGTGTGTGTGTGTGTGTGAGACCTGCTCAGAGTAATATAGCAACTAAAGCTGAATTCGAACTCAGCTCCTACTGACTTCAGGGTTAGTGTTCTATCTATTGCACTATCTAACTGCCCCTATCATTAATTATTTTAAGACATGTTGTGATTTCCTCATTCAGGAACTCTGGATAGTGTCATACTCCCTAGCATCCCAACTTCCCAAGACCATTCCACTGGGTTGAACAGAAATATACTATGAAGTTTTGAAAGATAGGGGAAACTGAGTCCCGTGAAGAACAGAGAGTAATTATCTTAAGATCATGCAAATTTGTAGGTAATAGAGCTGGAATTTTAACCCAGATCTTTAGCTAGATTAGCACAGAAAATGAAATCTGAATTTGGGATGACTTTCCAAAAGAGCTGGGTTTGATTTTTGTTGCTTAGATTGAAAATCAGAAGTGCCTGCTGTGAGAGGCTTTTGCTGTCCAAGTGGGGCAAATGAACCCATCAGGAAGATTGCACTGGAAAACTTCCTGTTTTGCCTCAGAAGTGGACTTTGCCCCTTTTCTTCTGGACACAGCTGGCCAGCAGGTCCCCCTGGTGGAAAGCAGGACTGTGGCTCCTGGTTAAAATCTGTACATTCTTAGAAATCTCTGGAGAAGTGGGTATGTTGGCAAAGATAAGGAGCAAGAGGCAAAAGACAAAGATTAATCATGCTGTAGGAGAAGGGGGGGCGGTGCGGAGCTAACAGAGAGGCAGCTCCTCAGAGAAAATGACATCCTGGTGAATATTGGACAAAAGACATTCTCTGGGTACATCTGGAGCACCTGATTTCCATCATTAGGGATGGAAACATCCTTGGAGATGGTTCCCCATTACTAGAGCTAGAGAATACTACAATAGAGAGCTAGAGAAAGTCTTAGAGAGAATCAAATTCTCCTAAAAGAATTTAAGCTCCTTGAGGGTAAGTAATACTTCCTTTTTTTTTTTTTTTTTTTTAAATCTCTAGTGCTTTGCACTTCAAAGGTACTTTATAAATGCTTAGTGATTGAATAACAGATGCTTAACAAATGCCTGCCAATGATTGGTAAACTAATCTCCCTCTCCCCTCATTTTATAGATGAAGAAATTTAGAGAACATTTTTCTGTCTTTTACTGACCAGGTAGGAGGTACAGAAAAAAGAGACTTGACTAATTGCACATAAGGTGTTAATTTGGATTCCAGATTTATTGAAGCTGATTTCAGTGATCTTTTCTTTACACAATATTTTTTACACCATATCCTCTAAATCAGAGCTTCTTAAATTTTTCCATTCACAATTCCTTTTTACCCAAGAAATTTTTTCCAACCCCAGGTATATAGGTATATAGAATAGGTATACAAATCAAATCATAATTTTGTGGCCCCCACATTTAGTTATGTGATCCCCTATGGGGTCATGACCCACAGTTTAAGAAGCTTTGCTCTAAGCAACTATCTCACACTTCACCAAAACCTTGGTCTCCACATCTTCCTCAGAATGCAAGAAAATTGAATGCAGCAAAAAACCATTACCCATTTAGGTGTGTACTCCACAAAGTGCTGCTTTGTAGTGTTCTTTATAGTTTACAATATACTTTGTGGTTTATAAGTACTTTCAAATCCTTTAGAATCATAGTTTGAAAGATAGAATTCTATGTGGCTATTCAAGCCAATGTCCTTATTTTAAAGATGAGGAGATTGAGGCTCGAAAGTATATAATGATCTCCTGGTTCTGCTCATTTCACTTAACATCAGTTCATGTAAGTCTCTCCAGGCCTCTCTAAATTCATCCTGTTGGTCGTTTTTTACACAACAATAATATTCCAATATGAAATAATATTCATATACCATAATTTATTCGGCCATTCTCCAATTGATGCGCATCCACTCAATTTCCAATTTTTTGCCACTACAAAAAGGGCTGCCACAAACATTTTTGTACATGTGGGTCCCTTTCCTTTCTTTAAGATCTCTTTGGGATATAAGTCCAGTAGAAAAACTGCTGGGTCAAAGGGTATGCACAGTTTGATAACTTTTTTATAGCATAGTTCCAAATTGCTCTCCAGAATGGTTGGGTCCATTCACAATTCTACCAACAATGTATCAGTGTTCTAGTTTTTTCAACATCCCTCCCAACATTTGTCATTATCTTTTCCTGTCATTTTAGCCAATCTGACAAGTGTGTAGTGGTTATCTCAGAGTTGTCTTAATTTGCATTTTTCTGATCAATAGTGATTTGGAGCACCTTTTCATATGACTAGAAATCTTATCTTAATTAATTATCTTAATCCCCTCCAAAGGGATCCCAAGAGAAATCTTTGTTCACATTTCTGATTTGTATAGTAATTCCTGCCTCTTCTCCCCTGTCAGATTGTAAACTCTTTGAGGACATATTTTAATGAAATGTACATAAGACTTGCCAGTTATGGCATCAGCATCACACCTAATCTAATATTCACATATTAAAGTGAGCAAGATGGCTCAGTAGATAGAGCACTTATCCTTTTTTGTCTCCGTTTCTTCAACTGTAAAATGAGCTGGAGAAGGAAATGGTGAACCACTCCAGAATCTTTATTAATGTTGAACCAGCCCTACATTTCTGGTATAAATCCTATTTGGTCATGGTGTATTATTCTAGGGATGATTATTTGCAATCTCTTTGCTAATATTTTATTTAAGATTTTTGCATTAATATCCTTAGGGAGATTGGTCTATAATTTTCTTTCTCTGTTTTTGTCCTACCTGGTTTAGGTATCAGTACCATGTCTGTGTCATAAAAGGAATTTGGTAGGAGTTCTTCATTCCCTATTTTTTCAAATAGTTTACATAGTGTTGGAGTTAATTGTTCTTTAAGTATTTGGTAGAATTCACATATAAATCCATCTGGTCCTGGGGATTTGTTTCTTAGGAAGTTGATTAATAGCTTGTTCTATTTCTTTTTCTAAAATGGGACTATTTAAGTAATTTATTTCCTCTTCTGTTAATCTGGGCAATCTATATTTTTGTAGGTATTCCTCCACTTCACTTAGGTTATCAAATTTATTGGCATAAAGTTGGGCAAAGTAACTCCTGATAATTACTCTAGTTTCCTCTTCATTGGTGGATAGTTCTCCCTTTTCATTTTTGAGACTAACAATTTTATTTTCCACTTTCCTTTTTCTAATCAAATTAACTAAAGGTTTATCTATTTTGTTGATTTTTTTCATAAAAACAACTTTGTTTTATTTATTAATTCTAGAGTTGTTTTTTTTTTTTTTTTAGTTTCAATTTTATTGATCTCTCCTTTTATTTTTAGAATTTCAAGTTTGGTATTTGATCGGGGCGGGGGGTTAATTTGTTCTTTTTCTAGTTTTCTTAGTTGCAAGCCCAATTTATTGATTTTCTCTTTCTCTATTTTATTCAAGTAAGCATCTAGAGATATAAAATTTCCCCTTGTTACCACTTTGGCTGCATCCCACAAATTTTAGTATGTTGTCTCATTATTGTCATTGTCTTAGATAAAATTATTGATTGTGTCTATGATTTGCTGTTTTACCCATTCATTCTTTAGGATGAGATTATTTAGTTTCCAATTTCTTTTTGGTCCATTTTCCCCTGGCCCTTTATTGAATATAATTTTTATTGCATTGTGATCCGGAAAAAATGCATTTACTATTTTTTGTCTTTCAGCATTTGATTTTGAGGTCTTTGTGTCCTAATATATGGTCAATTTTTGTATAGGTTCCATGAACTGCCGAGAAGAAAGAGTACTCCTTTCTGTCTCCATTCAATTTCCTCCACGGATCTATCATATCTAGTTTTTCTAGGACTCTATTTACCTCTTTAACTTCTTTCTTATTTATTTTGTGGTTTCATTTATCTAGTTCAGAGAGAGCAAGATTGAGATTTCCCTCTATACAGATTTCCCACTATTTCTTCTTGCAAATCTCTTAACTTCTCCTTTAGGAATTTAGATGCTACACCATTTGGTGCATATATGTTTAATAATGATATTGCTTCATTATCTATGATGCCCTTTAGCAAGATATACTTCCTTCCTCATCTCTTTTAATTAGACCAATTTTTGATCTAATTTTTTTTTTTTTTTTTTTTTTTTTTTTTTTTTTTTTTTTTTTTTTTTACTTCACCTGAAGCATAATAGATTCTGCTCCAGCCTTTTACCTTTACTCTGTATGTATTGCTTTGCTTTAAATGTGTTTCTTGTAAACAACATATTGTAGGAGTCTGGCTTTTAAGCCAGTTTGCTATTCACGTTTATGGAAGAGTTTACCCCATTCACATTTACAATTAAAACTACTAATTCTGTATTTCCTGCCATCTTATTAACCCCAAATTATCCTTTTCTCTTTCCTTTTCCCCTTTCTCTCATCCCCAGTATTTTACTTATGAGTACTACTTGCCTCAAGCAGTCCCTCCTCTTTCTTATACCTTTCCCCTTCTATCTCTCTTTTCCCTTCTATTTAGCCTGCCTCTTTTCTTTTCCCCTTTCCCCTCCCACTTTTCTATAAGATGAAAGATGTTTCTCAGTGAAACCAAATATATCGAATATTCTTTCTTTGGACCAAATCTGATGAGAGTAAGATTCATACAATATTCATCACCCTCCCTTCTTTCTCTCACTTATAATATGTTTTCTTTGCCTCTTCCTGAGATGAAATTTCCCTCATTTTACTTCTACTTTCCCCTTTTTTTCTGTTTTGATCCCCTTTCCATCTCTAGTTTCTTTTTTATATCATAACAAGTAAAATCAGATTATACATGTACTCTCAATGTATACCTAAAATAGAAATACAGTTCTCAAGAGTTTTTTTTTTCTTTTTCCCTTTTTATGCTTCTCTTGAGTTCTATATTTGGAGGTCAAATTTTTTGTTTAGCTCTGGTCTTTTCATCAAAAATAAATGGAATTCACTAGTTTCACTGAATGTCCATCTTCTTCCCTGGAATAAAATGTTCAGCTTAGCTGGGTAGTTTATTCTTGTCTGCATTCCAAGTTCCTTTGCCTTTTGGAATATCAGATTCCAGTCCCTTCGATCCTTTAAAGTGGAAGCTGCTAGATCCTAAGTAATCCTTATTTTGGTTCCTCGTTATATGAAATGTTTCTTTCTGGCTGCTTGTAATATGTTTTCCTTTGTTTAATAATTCTCAAATTTAGCCATGATATTCCTTGGGGTTTTAATTTTGGGGTCTCTTTCAGGAGGTGTTTGGTGAATTCTTTCAATAGTCATTTTGCCTTCTGATTACATGATATCCAGGCAGTTCTCTTTGATGATTTCCTGAAAGATAGTGTCTAGGCTCTTTTTTCATCATGTATTTCAGGGAGTCCAATAATCCTTAGATTGTCTCTCCTAGATCTATTTTTTATACCCAATTAGATATTTTAGATTTTTTATGTTTTTCATTTTTTGGTTTTGCTTGACTGATTCTTATTGTCTCATTGAATCATTCATTTCCATTTGTTCAATTCTGAATTTTAGTGAATTATTTTCTTCATTTACTTTTTTACTTCATTTTGTATTTGTCCAATTGAATTTTTAAATGAGTTGTTTTGTTCTATGGAATTTTTTTCCATTTCACAAATTCTGCTTTTTAAGGAGTTGTTTTCTTTTTCCAGTTCACAAATTCTGTTTTTTAAGGAGTTATTTTCTTTTTCACTTTCAAAAATTCTGTTTTTCTGGGAGTTGCTTTCTTTTCCCATTTTATCAAATCTATCTTTTAATGAGTTACATGCTTTTTTCATTTCACTAAGTTTATTTTGTATTTATTGATTATTTATTTTGAATTTTATTTAGATAGTTTCTCTATTGCCTTTTTCCAAACCCTCTTGCAAAATTTTCATTTCCTTTGCCCATTTTTCTTCTAGCTCTCTTTTAAGATCCTTTTTAATTTCTTCTAGGAGAACCTTGTGTGAAGTTGACCAGGTTATAATGCCTTTTGGGCCTTCATTTGGAGACAATCTGCCTTTAGTCTCCTCAGGGTTTGAAATCTGCTCTTCTCTTTCTCCATAAAAACTGCATATTGTCAGAGTCCTCTTTACTTTTTTACTCATTTTTTTTTTTAAAGTTAAGGCCCGCCTTTAAGAGGAGGAGATTTTCCAAGCAGCAGCAGCTGTGCTGAGTCAGTGCTGATTCACTCTCGGTGCTGGGTGGGTGTGGTCAGGTTCTGTGGGATTCTGGCATTTAGGGGTTCACTATTGATCTTTTGTGTTTGTGTTGGATGTTTTATAACTTCTCTGCTGATCTGCTGGCTTACAACCAGGGCAGAGTGCGGTAGATTCCTGTGGATTCCTCCTCCTAGATTCTCTGTCCCACGGAATTTGCACCACCCCATGTAGTCTGCATCACCCCAGGACTCTGAGTAGTCTATGCTGGCGTTTGTACTCAGCTGCTTGTGCTTGCTGCCTCCCTCCCATTTTCAATTGAAACAGACCTTTTCTGGCAATCTTTGAAATTATCTTCTGCTGATAATTTGTTGCACTCCCAATATTTGTGGGTCTGCCAGTCCAGAGCTAATTCAGAGGCTGGATTCCATAATTAGTGTAGGGCTTGTAGAGAAGGTGAGAGAGAAACATGTGTTGTCTTTGCCATATTGGCTCTGTCCCCAGAATCCAGTATCTTTACCAAGAAAATCCCTAAAAGGGGTCATGAAGAGTTGGACACAACTGAGCAACAATAGACATTCTTATAGCACTTACTATGTGCCAGAGACTGAATAAAGTACTTTATAATTATCTCATTTAGGGGACGCTAGATGAAACAGTGGATAGAGCATGGCTATCCAAGTCAGGAGGACCTGAGTCCTGCCTCAGATCCTTAATACTTCCTAGCAGTGTGACTCTGAACAAATCATTTAACTCCAATTACCTCCCAAGGAGGGGAAAATCTCATTTGTTCCTTACAACTCTGGGAGATAGTTGCTATTATCATACCCATTTTTACTGATGAGGAAATTGAGGCAAACAACATAAGTGACTTGCCCAGATTCACACAGGAAACACCTAAATCTGGATTAGAGCTCAAGTCTTCCTGATTCCAGGTCTAGTGCTCTATCCATTGGGCCATCTAGCTGGTATTAGAGAGGTTGTGGCTGAATACTTGAGATAATTGATAATAATAATTTACAGTAGTTGAAATAGTTTTCCAAGCAGGAAATTGAAGTCTAGAAAACTTAAGCCTCTCTAATCCATAGTTACTAAGATAGTAAGAAGCAGAGCTGGAATGTGAGGTCAGAGCTTCCAACTCACAAAGCAGTGTTCTGTTTTTTCCACTTACTGCTACTGTTGTTTAGTTGTTTTCAGTCATGCTCTTCAGATACTTCGTGACCTATTCTTGGCAAAGATACTGAAGTGGTTTGTCATTTCCTTCTTCAACTCATTTTACAGTTGAGGAAACTGAGGCAAACAGGGTAAGTGACTTGTCCAAAGTCACACAGCCAGTAAGTGATTGAGGGTGGATTTGAATTCAGGGTCTTTTTGACTTCAGGCCTGTGTTCTGTCCACAGTGGCACCTAACTGCCCTATGTAAATAAATATAAGTCTTCTGAGTTTCAGTTTCCTTAGCTGAGCTCTGAAGATAATAATCCCTGGCCTTTGAACCTAGTACCTTAGTTGTAAGGATCAGATGGGAGGATGTCTGCAGGAGAGCTTTAAAGGCACCAACTGTTTACAAGCCAGAAACCATTGTTCTTCATCTTTGTACCAGCACAAGGCATTGTCCAGTTAATAGTAAGCAATTAATAAATATTGATTGATTGATCAAGTACTTGGCACAGTGCCTGGCATATAGTAGGCTGTGTTAAAATGTTGATTGATCAAATACTCAGAACAGTGTCAGACACAAAGTAAGCAAATAAAAAATGTTGATTGATCAATATTGATTGATTGATGGAGTACTTAGCAATGTGCACTGGCACTTAGTATGCAATATGTAAATGTTAGCTATTATTAAAATCAGTCTTCAGGGCAGCTAGGTGGTACAGTGGATAGAGCACCAGCCCTGAAATCAGGAGGACCTGAGTTCAAATATGGTCTCAGACACTTAACACTTCCTAGTTGTGTGACCCTGGGCAAATCACTTAACCCCAATTGCCTCAGCAAAAAACAAAAACAACAACAACAACAAAAACTAACCAAAAAAAATCAGTCTAGATTACACCTTTCGTCTCTGTCAAATGAAGTTCTCTCCATCTTTAAAGTTCCTTCCAGTTGTAAATCAGATTACTTTTTTTGTCTCAGACTTCTTCTTAGATCTGTCCTATTTATCACATTTTACCTACATTTTCACAGAAAGCTTTGATTCCCCAAAATGGAAGGGAATTACAGGGTTTTGGATCACTTTTTGGCAGCAGCAATACCAACCCAGCCTAAAAGGCTTAAATTTATTTAAATTTTTTTTTTTTTTAATTTGGGTGGGAATGTATCAGGGTGAAATGAGACACCTTCACTCTTTGGGAAATCTTTGAGACATCTTGGAATCAGAAAATTGAAGAATCTCTAATAAGTTGCTTGAAATTTTGCTTTTAAAAAAAAAAAACCAACTATCAATACCAGAAGGAACTTGAGAACTTGGAATGTTGGAACATAGAACAATATTGGATTACTTGCTATTTGGGAGAGTGGTGAGAAGGGAGGGAGAAAAAATTTAGAACACAAGTTTTTGCAAAGGTGAATGTTGAAAACTGTTTTTGCATATATTTTGAAAATAAAAAGCCGTTATTAAAAAAAAAAAAAAAGAACATAGAACATAAGATGTCAGAACTAGAAGGGTCCCAATGACCCCAAAGAGGGGAAGCTAACAATGGTGGTACCCAGATTTAAACCTACATTTTCTGACACCCTGTCTTGTTTCCTACACAAGGAATTGCTTTTTGGATCTACACAATGTGGTTGAGTATTTTCCTCCTAATGATCCAGATTATTGGCTTGATTGGCCCCACCATCACTCTCTGTATTGGTTGAAAGGAAAGAGAAAAATAAAAAAAGAACATAGGAGAGAAAATTGTTTGTGCTCAGTTCTCTGCCTCTTGTTCCACATCTCAGGTCGCCTGGGAAATAGCCACGTGTTATTGAGACCAGTCCTTCCTTGCACGTTAATGTTTGACCCAGAACCCCGTGTTTTTCCACTGGATATTTTTATCTTACTGTACTTGGCAATATGCAACTGGGCTTTCCTGGGAGAGATGAAGGGAAAGAAGATTTATTCTTACTATTTGAGAAGGAGAAGGCATTGGCCACTCTGAGAGCTGCAAATAGACTGAGGTGTCCTTAAGCTAGAAGGGACTACTATGGAAGGGAAAATGGCTAGATTGATAAAATTCAGTTCAATTCAGCAAGTTTTTATTGAATGTTTACTATGTGAAAAGCACTGTGATAGGTACTGGGGGGAATGCCATATTAAAATTAGATATGGTAGTCTCCTATCCTTAAGGAGCTTATAGGGGTGGGCAGTGGGAGGGGAGGTATCTCATTCTGTTTCCATATAATTTTTTTTTTAATTTAATAGCCTTTTATTTACAGGATATATGCATGGGTAACTTTACAGCATTAACAATTGCCAAATCTCCTGTTCCAATTTTTCACCTCTTACCCCCCCCATCCCCTCCCCCAGATGGCAGGATGACCAGTAGATGTTAAATATATTAAAATATAAATTAGATACACAGTAAGTATACATGACCAAACGGTTATTTTGCTTGTTTCCATATAATTTTAATCCCATTTGCTATCTTTGCTATCTTTACAATTTGAAAATTTTTGTTCCATGTATCTTGGAGAGTTGAGTGATTTGATGTGATGACTTCAATTTAAAATTAATATGGTTAATTTTAATTATAGGATAGACTCATTTGGGATGTGCAAAGAGCTATGAAATATCCAAGATAGGAACAGTCATTTCTGATGAGGAAGAAGACACTAGTCATGAATTAAGTCAGCAAGACACTGGATATCAAATAGGAATTATTATCTCTTTCTTGGTCCCACCCCCCTCCTGCCATGGGGTTTGAATAGAAACAATTCTCAAACAAATCATTATCCTGATATTATTCTTTTATGTCCAGGTGTAAAAACAAAAACAAAAACAAAAAAACATGGCTTTACATAGTTGAATAAAAATATTGGGATATAAATTCATCTTACCAGGGTTCTCTAAAAACAAGCTCAGTACTACTTTAGAATAATGGTGATGATAGCTATTTCATCTTGATTATGATCTCCCTTGCTAACTCTTTATATTTTGAAAGCTTTATTGTTCCATTTAATTTGGAGATTTTGAGTAATTTGGCATGGCGACCTGTTTTTAAAATCTTGATCTTAAGATTTTAGGACTCAGTGTTGTATCTGGGAGATTATGGGTAACAACTCAGTAGATGATAATGATAGAATTCTAATACTGTTTATTAGTTGAATTCTCCAGGATATATATTTTTTAATTAAAACTTTTTATTTACAAAACATATGCAGGGTAATTTTTCCAACATTGACTCTTATATAACCTTTTGTTGCAAATTTTCCCCTCCTTCCTCTCACCCCCTCCCCTAGCTGGAAGGTAGTTCAATACATGTTAAGTATGTTGAAACACATGTTGGATCTAATATATGTATACATATTTATACAGTTATCTTGTGAAAGAAAAATCAGATCAAGAAGGAAGAAAAAGAAAAACTGAGAAAGAAAACACAATGCAAGCAAATAATAACAGAGAGAGTGAGAATGCTATGTTGTGTTCTACACTCTGTTCCCATGGTCTCCAGGATATTTTGAGGTTAGTTGTGATAGCAGGGGGACTTGTCATCTGTCAGTACAAGAAAGATATAGAGCTTGTAATATATTAAGATTCTATCTTGTTGAGTACTTGGTAGGGGCTAAATTTTTATTGCCTACAGAAATGTGCTGCAGGATTTCCTATATATCCTATACTGATCACCAAGTCTATGAGTCTTAAGGATGATGCTTCTGATTTTGGAATTAATTGTACCTGGTCTTGATTGGTCATCATAAACCTTTCCATTTCCACAAACACTGATTATTATTACAGACAAGATTTTACTGATTTTGGGGATTCTTGGATGAAAAAAAGTTATGATTAATCTTTTTTTTAATTTAATTTTATTTTTTTCAATTATAAATAAATCAAAAATTCTAACATTCATTAAAAAAAATTTTGAGAATCAAATTCTTTCCCTTCTCTTCTCCTTTCTTAAGAAAGCAAACACATTTATATTATTTTTATCTTTTTCCATGGGATTCAGAGAGAAAAAAAAATCTGGAACAAGTAGCTTGGGATTATATTACTTGTTATGGCAACATCTATTAAAAACATTGTTCTTAAAATTATAATTATTATCACTTATTGTGACTAATAATTCCATCATTTTGGCTTATAGCATCATAGAATCATAAGATTTCCAAAGTACAAGGGATCTCAGAGCTCATTTAATCAAATCTATTCTAAATAGAAACACCCTCTGTACAACCCACCCAGGCCCCAGACCCACAACCAATGAATAATCAGCCGCTCTCCACTTAAAGATGACAAATCCATTTCCTTTCAAGGACAGCTGGATGGTACAGTGGTTAGAGAGAAAGGAAGATCTAAATCCAAGTTCAATTTAAGATATTAGCTGTGTGACTGTGGGTAAGTGAACCTCTATTTCTTCACCTATAAAATGGGGATAATAATAGCACTTAATTCCCAGGGTCTTCTTAAGGATCAAATGATGCAATAGTTATCAGAAGTACTTAGTCAGTACTTTTGGTCAGAAGTGCCTGACCAAAGGCACTCAACAAAAGCTATTTATTTACTGTTATGTTAACTAGCACTTTTAAATTTTACAAAGCACTTAATATTATCTCATTTAATTGTCACAATAGCCCAAAGAGTTCAGTTCTATTATTAGTCCCATTTTACAGATGAAAAAAAGAGGCTGATAGAACTTGCCTAGAGTCACATATCTAGAAAGTGTCTGTGATACACTTTAAATTGGTATAGTATTTGACCTCTTCTAGTTTTAGAGTTTAAAATGGAGAACAGGAATTGTCAAATAGGATTTTGTAAAATCCAAAGCCCATGGAACTCTCAGCCCTAAAGGAGTAGTCCTGACTTTCCAGAAGTTCCTAGTTGAATTAGGAGAAAATTATCCCTGTCCAGGAGCCATGCAATGTCCAATTCAAAGCATCCTTCAAGTCTTCATAGGAGGTTACTTTAAAAGCTTACCTCATTTTCTCCTTAGCAGAAGGGCAGTTTTGGACTAGATGGTGTTTTTTCATGCCCCAGTGACCATAGGCCTTCTCCCCCGGGGGATGTCCTCATGGGCACTCCAGACCATGGCCCAGCCGATTCCACAGTGCCAGCCGTGCGGAGCCAGCCACCTCCTCCTCCCTACCTTGCCACAGAAATCTCACCAACTCTCACCAAGGACCATTAGAGGCTTTCCACTGGATCCCAATAAGCTCTCAAGCCCATTGAGAAGTCAAGTTTCTAGGAAAAACCTTCTGATAGTGTAACCCTCCCTTTCATTCCTCTGCCTTCCTAAAAAGATAGCTTCAGATTAGAGAGGGACCTGTTCGGATATGTGGGATGGCAAAATGTCTTCTGGCTCAGCAGCAACTCATGAAGAAGATTTTTAAAGTCTGGCAGTGGATAGTTCTAATGGGCTATGGCCATAAAGGACCCCAGGATCCCCTGGGAGTTGAATAGCGGAGCTGCTGGGAGAATTTTGGGCCTCTCTCGGATAGTTCCAGAAGACTTTTCCAGGATACAGTGATTGGATTGGAGGTGGGAAGGAGGGAAGGATTGAAAGTTGCTTTAAGAGAAAGATTCTTAACCATTTTTGTGTTTTGTAGACCCCTATGACAATCTAGCACTTTTAAAATTTACAAAGCACTTAATATTATCTCATTTAATTGTCACAACAGTCCAAGGAGTTAAGTTCTATTATTAGCCCCATTTTACAGATGAAAAAACAGAAGATAGAATTTGCCATCCCGTTTCAGAAGAAAGTTTTTAAATGCTTAAAATAAAATACATAGGATTACAAAGGAAATCAGTTGTTTTAAAACATAGCTGTCAAATTAAAATATATATATATTTTTTCAGACCTTAAGAACTGAGGTTAAGAACTTTAGCCTAAGATATCTTTTTTTTTTTTTTAATAGCTTTTTATTTACAAGTTATATGCATGGGTAATTTTTCAGCACTGACAATTGCAAAACCTTTTGTTCCAACTTTTCCCCTCCTTTCCCCTACCCCTTCCCCCAGATGGCAGGTTGACCAATACATGTTAAATATGTTAGAGTATAACTTAAATACAATATATTGTATACGTGTCCCTACAATTATTTTGCTGTACAAAAAGAATCGGACTTTGAAATAGTGTACAATTAGCCTGTGAAGGAAATCAAAAATGCAGATGGACAAAAATAGAGGGATTGGGGATTCTATGTAGTGGTTCATAGTCATCTCCCAGAGTTCTTTTGCTGGGTGTAGCTGGTTCAATTCATTACTGATCTCTTGGAATTGATTTGGTTCATCTCATTGTTGAAGAGGGCCATGTCCATCAGAATTGATCATCATATAGAATTGTTGTTGAAGTACATAATGATCTCCTGGTTTTGCTCATTTCTCTCAGCATCAGTTCATGTAAGTCTCTCCAGGCCTCTCTGAAATCATCCTGCTGGTCATTTCTTACAGAACAATAAAATTCCATAACATTCATATACCATGATTTATTCAGCCATTCTCCAATTGATGGGAATCCACTCTGTTTCCAGTTTCTTAGCCTAAGATATCTTAAAAAAAGAATTATGAATCACTCTGATAGAGGGATAAGGAAGGAAGAACATTTTTAGGTTTCTCTGGAAGGTCCCTCTGGGAGGTGGTTTCTTAAACCCTTGAAATCTGTGGAATCTTCCCTTCTCTTTGGAACTAGATCCCACAACTAAACATTTTTATAAAAATGAAATTTTGTCTCTTTCACATATTTATCTTCAAGGAAGTTACTTTTCATGGGAAAAAATATATGTATAATAATACTAACTGGCATTCATTTATGTAGTTCTTTAAGGTTTTAGGACATACTCTATAATATACATAGCTATGTACATGTATTGGTGTGTATATATATATGTGTGTGTGTGTGTGTGTGTGTGTGTGTGTGTGTGAACAAGCCAAATGCAGAGCAATTTATCATCAGAAGGCTGGCCACAGGACGATGATTTCTTCTTTTTGGCTTCAGCAAAAGTTGAAATCATCTTTGAAGTTGTGGAAGGGTTCACTGATGGAGGCATCATCCACAGAGACCACTCAAATTCGTGAAGTATGAAAATGAACATTTGGGTCTTTGATATTGCAGTTTCTCATGGGCCCCAGAACAGCTCCCCACCCCCAATCCTCACTAGTCTGAGGCAGGAGGGGCTGATCTGGAGGCTCTTCAGAGTGTACTTGGATTTCCAATGCTGATTAACAAGTTGGGGGAATTTTGAAAATGTCTGAGAACATAAATGACTCCCCAAAGCAGGAAATCCCCACCCAGGGCTGGCACCCTTTCCCAATCCCTGAACAAGACCCTTTGGGTCATTTGGAGATGAGGGGAATGGACGTGACTTAGGACCATCCCTGGGTATGTAAGGAAAGCTGATCTTTGTCAGGGTAAAAAAGACAGGGGAATTCCAAAGTCCCCATCTCTTGGACCTTGAGACTCTACCAGGAGCTTCTGAATCCCAGCTCATTATTCCAGCCACCACTACTTTGCCTGTTGAGCTCACCCAAATTTTTTGTCCAACTTTGGGCCCTCAAATTGCTTTTAGTATATTTTGGAATCAAAAAACTGATACCTGAGAAAGACCTTAATAAGGCCAAGGTCTCCCATTGCATCAAGGGTCATTGCCAGTCATCTTAATCTTTGTCTTGCCACTAAATTCTGATATACCACAGTAGAGAGTAAGGCTGATGACTTTGCACAGTCCTGTCTCACTTAAATTCAAATCACTTGTAAGTCAAGATCTCTCCCTCCTATGCTATCAGTTTTCTTCTAGAACAAAGAACAGAAAAATGCTTTGGAATCAAACCCTTTCTGAATGAGAAGGGATCTCTGAGGTTCTCTAGCATTACTTCTTGCCTTAGTCTGTATCCTATCTCAGTGATTAAAATCCAGTGCTAAAGAAGACAAGATCATGCATTCCACCCCATCTCTTGGTTACATGTATAGAAACATATCTCTATTTCCTAGGTAGAAATAGAAGTCCTATTCCTGATCTTTTTTGTTTGTTTTTTAATTTTTTATTAAATTTTTTTTTGGTCAAAAGATTGCCTTGGGTTACTATAGGAAAGAATGAAGGCAGGGTGAAGTAGAAGGCAAGCATTTATTAATCACCAACTATGTGCTAGATACTATGCTAAATGCTTTACAAACATTATTTTTCTTGATTCTCATGACAATTCTATGAGGTAGCTAAGCTAATGCAAACCCAATCTCACTGCTCAAGAAATAAGTGGTGAGGGGTCTGGGAGCCAGTGTGCATGAAAGAAGGACTAGAGATATTAATTTTAAAAGTTATTTTTATTTTGCTTTTTTCTGGAGGCAATTGGGGTTAAGTGACTTGTCCAGGATCACACAACTAGGGACTAGGGATTTTTAAATTGGAAAAGAGAAAACTTAGAGAAAACATAGGATCTGCTTTTGAGGTTTTGAAGGTCTATAAGGTAGAAGAGGGGTTAATTTGTTCTACTTAACCCTAGCAGGCAGATTAAGGAGCAAAAGTGCTAGGTGTTGGGAAGATTTTTCACTCCATATAAGGAAAATCTTCCTAACAATCCAAGATGATCAAATTTGGAACAGAGTGCTTCAGGAAGTGATATGTTCCCTATCTGACAGTGGAGATATTTAAGCAAAAGTTAGACCACCCTTGTGAAGGAATTTACAAAGGAGATTCTTACTCAGATCTGGATATCAATTTGGCAGTTCAAGGATACATCGGAGAGAAGAGAGACTTAAGAAAAGAAGGCTAATTAGGAGACTAGAGTCCAGGCCTGAGTTTGTGGGTAAACTAGGGTGGTGGGCATGCAAGTAGAGAGAAGTTCATGAATGGTTGTAGAATAAATGAAAATATTGGAATGAGAGAAATGGAAAACTAGAAGAAGCTTTTAATGTTAATTGTTGTATGTATAATCATTGGATGGGGCCTGTTGGAAGTAGGGTAGTTAGCTGGCCTCTTAGATCATTTCCAGTATTGAGATTCCATGATTCTGTGATGCACATATCCTCTTGAGAGGGAGAAGGTCAGGAACCTTGGCATACAAGAAAAGGAGAGTTCTGTGTATCAGTCCAGATACAGAATCCCTTGTTCTCATCTCCTTTTCTGTAAATTGTGAAATCTTATTTTAGCTTATAGGAAGAATTTGTTGTGTCAGAATTTACCCCCTTGGATGCTCTGGAGGGGCTGATAAATAACCAGAGCCAATTTCTTGAACTACAGGAATCATTACGGGATTCCACTGGCCGCCTTCCCCACTGGAGGCTGTGCCAACAGATCAACCAACATATCCTTTCACACCTCCTCCTTCAAAAGTTTTCACCTCCCCTGTGCCGTTCATGAGCCAGAACAAAGAGAACTTAGGTTTCATACTGCTCCATTAATCACTATCTTTTCTTGTTGCCTAAAAATAAAATAATGATAATAATTATTAAAATAGTTTGCATTTGTGTAGCACTTTCTGGGTAAAAAGAGTCAGCCTGGCAGAAGTAAGCTTGGAATCAGGAAGACTTGATTACAAATCCTGCCTCTATCCCATATTGATCTTTCAGTGACCTTGGAAACTCTCAAAGATAAAAGTTGAAGAAAAGGACTAACTTCAATTTGTGATAAGTGTGCCCCATCAATGAAAACCCTAGTTTCCTATTCCTTTAAGGTACAAGGCACTTCACTTATTTTATCCCCTTTACTCCATAAAGCAATTCTTTGAGGTAGATTTGTTGTTGTTCCCTCATTTCAGTCACGTCTGACACTTCATGACTTCTTTTGGGGTTTTCTTGGCAAAGATGCTGTAGTGAATTGCCCTTTCCTTTTCCAACTTATTTTACTGATGAAGAAACTGAGGCAAACAAAATGACATAATAAATCTTCCTGACTGCAGGTCTGCTACTCTATCCATTGCAATCCCCTAACTGCTTCTTTAAGGTAGAAAGAGCTGGTATTATTTCACTAATTTTACAAATGAGTAAACTGAGGCCCCAAGAGAAAAATCAACACACTCATAAATAAGTGGCAAGTTAAGAATTCAAATCCAGTTCTTTTGCATCTGAAAAAAAAAAAAAAGAAACAGCTAATTAATGCTTGTGAAATTTAATTGAATTTTGACTACAAGTCCACTATATCAAGATGGTTCATCCCAGAGTCTTAAAGTTAGTTCCTGTTTAAATTCTCCTACTCCCACTCCAGGTCATAATGTCTAATCAACTGGCCTTACAAGCTTCCAATTATATGTTCTTTTCCTTTTTGTTAATCATTGGATGATGAGATTCAGAAGTGGAAGGTACCATAGAGATTTCTTAATCTAGTTGATTAGTTAGGCAGTTAGGTGGTACAGGGATAGAGTATCAGGCTGGAGTCAGGAAGATTCACTCTCCTGAGTTCAAATCCAACATTCACTTAGCTGTATAATCCTCAGCAAGTCACTTCACCTCTCTTAGTTTCCTCATCTGTAAAATGAGCGAGATCTGGAAGTGGTAAACCACTCTAGCATCTTTGTCAAGAAAACCCCAAGAAGGATCAGACATGATTGAAAAACAACCAACAAACAATCTTTTGGACACCAGGCTAAGTGTTGGGAATTCGTAACAAAAAACCAAAACCACTCATGACTTCAGAGAACTTCCATTCTACTGAGCTGAAAGGTGTGAGGCTGAGGCAGGTCTGTGTTTTTGTTGTTGTTGTTTTTTTTTTTTTTTTTGACAACACTTTTCTCACTCCTATAGATAAGCTGATGTTTGCATCCTTATTATCAACAGTAAGATTTTTCTTTTGAGTGTTTTTTTTCTTCAGAAAAAGGGAGGGAGCCCACTGAGTCATCCACCCTCTCTGTCCTGCTGCCTCTCCTATCCAAAGACATAAATGTGTGACAACTGGTAGATTAAGAGTGCATTCTGTGAAACTCATGAACTCTAACTGTGAAAGGAGCTCGATGGTTACAGGGATCTGATTTAAGACCTTGACCTCATTAACACTGTACTCTAACCTGCTTAGCTTGTAGAAGTGGGAATAAATTAATTGCTTGTTTACTTATTTAATCCATGAAGTTATTCAATTGTCCTTCTATAGTTAATGTCAAGAGTGCAAACTCCTATGGATAGGAACCAAGACTCTAGATGGCCCCCTCTTTTTTGGAGGGGGGGGGTAATTGGTAGTTCAAGGTAGGAGGCCTTGCACATCACAAGTCTTGCTTCCATACTAATTCCTTTTATGACCACAAACAAATCATTAAATATCTATAAGGCTCATTTTCTTTATTTATAAAATGGAGGTAATGAGAAAAATAATCTATAAACTTCAAATACCATAGAAATGTAAGTTTTTAATGATTAATTTCTGCTCTTTGGTACTTCAAGAAGATTAAATGGTGTAAGTTAAAACTTCTTAAGGAAAGAAATAGGGCAAACTTTGAACCCCTCAAGAAGTAGGAAATGATTCATCACTCCAACAGGCAACACCCAGATCTTTTCACTTGCAGCCCAATGCAGAAGCTAGTAGTACTTAACAGGAGATAGGGCCTAGGAGTATGTTCTGTATATTGACAAGCTCAGAAGACCCTATGGTATTGCCGTTGACTTTTCAAACACAAAAGAACTATTTCAGAGAAGCAGGGTTAGCTTCGTACTGTGATGCTCAGAATAGTAACCAGCTGAGCTGAGGATCCTTGAAAAGCAACATCTGTATTTGTGTCCCTGAGTGTAAAGACCTTGTCCTGGTTCTTCCTGTCCAGCTCCCATTCTTCTTCTGCCCCAGAAGAATGGAACTCTC
Organism: Sarcophilus harrisii; assembly: GCF_902635505.1. Lineage (NCBI taxonomy): Eukaryota > Metazoa > Chordata > Mammalia > Dasyuromorphia > Dasyuridae > Sarcophilus > Sarcophilus harrisii. Next base: position 268,784,698 of record NC_045429.1, on the reverse strand, counting down.
TTTGGGCACAAATTATCTTTTTCCCATCACCATTGGCACTCAATAATAAGGGAGGGAGGGAGATTATAAGAATTTATGGAGCCCTTACAACATGCTGCTTACTACACTAAGCTTTTTACAAATATCTTTTCACTTCAGCCTCATATCAACCCTGGGAGATACATGCTATTATTATCTGCATTTTAGAGCTGAATAAACTGAGACTTATCGAGGGACTTGTCCAGGGTCACATAGATGGTTAAGTGGCTGGGGCCAAATGTGACCCTAGGTGTTTCTGACTTCAGACCCAACACTCTGTATGAAGATATGGACTGTCTCTCCAATCAGACCAGGAGATATCTGAAGCAGAAATTTCTTCCCTATGTCTATTTCCATCTTACTTGAAGCTTCCTGAAGGCAAGTCCTCCTGACTGCTCCTTCTATATCCCTCCACAATATCTAGCCCAGGGATCTGCACATAGAAAGTAGAGAAAGACGGTTCACAGCTCTGCTTACTTTAAAAATTATTTGTAGCAAACAGTGCCAAGGAAAAGGGTCAAAATATAAAAAGGGAGGTGGGATTTTTTTTCTGTTTTGTTTTTTATGATTTCAAAATATTTTCTGAACTGAAAAAAAAAGATGGTTCTTAACGAACAGATATAGGGCCCTTTGGTCGACTGGCAGAAGGAATGTGCCAAGGGTCCCGTGTTTGCCAAAATAAATATCTCCTCCGCATCCTCACTGCCAGCAGCAGAGTTGAGACAGGCCAAACCCCACATCCACAGATTCTTTCTGGGGCCAATCTTCTGTGGCCATCATAAATAGCTCTACTTTGTTTATGCAGCAATGACATGGATCTTACCTTTACTCACAGCAGGCACATTCCAGAGGGCAATTGTGGGTGATTTACCTTTCTGAGCTAGAAGCAATTCCCTGGAGAGGAGTGGGTGGCCTCCTTACCTCTACCCAGTCCCATTCAGGGACTTTCAATGGGAGATTTAAGGGGAGAGGAGTGTTTTAAATGGACTGTGTGGTATGAGACCCTTTCCCCCTTCACCTCAGCCCCTCACCCCCCACATACAACCAGGCTTCAACTCTAAGGGCAGAGTAGTCTCAGAATTTCATGTAAAGACCTTCAAAGTATGTTAGTGGCCAGGGATTTTGGCTTGGCTCTGTCCTCCCCCTTCCCTGGGGCATCCTCTTGTTTGTTTGTGATATGCTCTTTATGTTTCTTTGGGTTGATGAATGTTTAAAAACTCTGGAGATACAGGCATTCCTTCTAGCTCAAGATCTGACATTCTATGAACTCCCTCTGGCCTCCAGCATCTCCAGAAGAGGTAAAAGGAAGTTGGGTATATGCATTGTCCAGACGGGCTCCCCACTGAGGACTCTTACTTACTGCTAAAGCATATCTACCAGAAAGCAAAAGACTGATAACGTGGGAGTTAGATCTTGGTTTTATAGGAATTTAGATTAAACTGCAGAGAAGACTAGGAAGCAGTTTGGCAGAAATTAGATTTCTACCAACATTTACACTCTATATCATACAATAGAAACCAAATGGGTATAAGAACTTGCTTGTCCTTCATTTTTGAAGAGGATCAGTGATACCATGGGTGATGTCTTGACTTTCCAGTGAATTGGATTTAAGTGAGGTAGAATTGCACAAAGTCATCACCCTCATTCTCTCTTTCAGAGCCATTTAAGTTCATGCACAGGACACAAGACAGGATGATGGGTACTGACCTGATGGGTACAGTAAATAACCATGGCATCTTCAATGACTGAACCAGCTCTGAGAACTTCACAGTGCCTGCTTTCGCTACCTTCACAGCCATTGGAACAAATGTTCTCATTTCCCCTTTCAACTAGAGAAGGTCTTCATATTCTTGGGGTAGACATCTCTCTAATTCACTGATGGATTTGAGGATCATCAGATACATCCATCTACTGAGATGATTTAATAAATATGGCTTGCTGCAATGCTACTTCTTAGAGCCACAGATGAGTGTTGGGTGACAGGCAGACACCAAAGGTAGATGAGCAGCTCTGAGAAGAGCTCATATCAGAAGTGCTAAACACCCATACACCCCTTAAGTATAAGACTTAATTATAAATGGTCATATCATTAAAAAAATAGAAAACAGGAATGGAAAATAAGAAAGAAGAAATTACTTGTATCACATCGACAGAAACTAGCAAAGCAGTATTAAGAATAATAATAGCTAGCATTGATACAAAGTTATATCCCTTGCATATCATGACTTTCCCCATCACAGTTTCAATATATCTTGGGTCAACATAAGAAATTAAATGGGAATTTTTTTGGAGAGTTTTGTGGAAGCTATAGATGACATTCAAAGGCTAGTAGACAACACAGAAAAAGTTTAGAAACTCAGAAATTCATAAAAATATATGTACAGTATTGTATAATGTAAACATATTTTATCTTTTAATACCATAATAAAATAATAAAAGGAAGGCCAAAAAATTATGCAGACTTTCCAGATCATGTGAGTGCTACTCTCCTTTATGATCTACAAAGTACTTTAAAAATGTTATCTTATTTTATCTTTATGGCAACTGTAGGAAGTAACTGCTATTATTATCTCCATTTTATTGAAGAGAAAACAGGCAGAAAATTGCACTACCTGCTTGCCAAAAACATTAAATAGGCTGATGCTGCTCTTCCAATTGTTTTTTTCTTCTCCAATCTCATCCAAGATTAGAATCCAAATCCTCTGACTTATTCCACAATGGTTCAAATTCCTACACATGGGCTCTTGCTATCCCCCAACCATACAACCTTATGAGGTAGATGCTATTATTACCCTCATTTTACTGATGAGGAAACTGAGATGCAGAGAAGTTAAGCTTTTTTTTTCAGGGTTACACAGCTAGTATCAGAAGAAGGATATGAAATAAAGTTTTCTTGACTCAGAGCTAACCATTTTCTCCACTATGGCATTTTGATGTTAAGAGTAAGATAAACTAGTATACCTTTCCTTAGAGATAATATTTCCATAGAAATAATACTTACACTGACTAATTCTTAGAAACAGTCCATATTTAGGTGATTATAAAGAACAGGGTTTGCCACCTGGTTAGAGTGGTGAGGTGGATAGAGTGCTAGACTTAGAGTATAAAAAACTTGAGTTCAGATACTTAATGATTGTGTGTCCCTGGATAAGTCCTAACCTTGTTTGCTTCAGTTTCCTCATCTGTAAAATGAACTGGAGAAAGAAATGGCAATCCACTCTAGTATTTGTGCCAAGAAAATCCTAGATGGGGTCATGAAGAGCCACACACGATTAAAAAATGGCTCAACAATAGCATGAGGTTGTTATGAAGATCTAGTGAGGTAATATATGTAAACTCCTTGCAAGCTTTAAAGTTCTTTATAAATAAATATTAGCTCTTATTATCAAGTTGATTGGATTCCAAGAAAGAAAGGGTGATTTTTTTTCACATGGCTTACCCAACATTCTTTTTCAGGTCTAGATTCATTCTTAGGCACCAAGTCTAATCTTCCTGCCCAGGTATGCCCCTGGCTCCCAAGCTTCCTATCATATTCCTGGAATACTTTCATATTCTAGGCATATCTCCAGGCTGAAGCTCCATGGATGGCGATTCCAGGAATTCTTTTATTCTCTTGGCCACTTCACTTGTTCCCCCAAACCTGCCTGCCACGTGGCAAGAAGACAATGTAAGCCTTTGCTGGGGACTGGGGACTGTGTGATTCACTACCCTTCTGCAGAGCCAGCCAGGCATAGCTCCAAGAAGTCAACTAACAGGTCAAGGAACAAGGGAGAAGTCACTTGTTGTTTTGTCTCCATTTTTTTTTTTTTTTTTTTTTTTTGTATTCAGTCATTTCAGTTCCATTTGACTCTTTGTGACCCTATTTGGGGCTTTCTTATCAAAGATACTGAAGTGGTTTGCCATTTTACAGATAAGGAAACCGAGGCAAACATGATAAAGTGACTTGCCCAGGGTCACACAATCATTACCTATCCAATGTAAAATTGAAACTCAGATCTACCTGGATTCCAAGCCTGGCATTGTACTACCTAACAACCCCTAACAACCTTGTAAGGTAGGTGCTATTATTATCCTCATTTTATAAATGACAAAAGTGCAATTCAGGTTACACAGTTAGTAAATGTTTGAGGCTGGATTTGAACTCAGGAAGATGACTCCTGACTCCAGGCTGGCACTCTATTGCAGCACCTATCAATCCTTATTTCCATTTAAAAGATAGCAAATAGAGTATATTCTTCTTTGCTTCCCCCTCCCAATCCAATATCTCTTCACCTTCCTCACCATTACTCTCTGGATATACTGGATAGGATACATCATAGTGGGTGGGACACCAGGCTTATAATTTAAAAGACATGGGTTCAAATCCCATCTCAGTCATATATTGACTATGTAGACAAGCCTGCCCTTAATTATTCAATGAGAGGGACGGTCTCCTTAGCTTTCTAAGTCCTTTCCATTTAGAATCTATCATATTACATGAGGTATATCCTTTTCTTGACCCCTCCAAGATAACAAATTATAATAATAAAAAATCATACTTCTTTTTTTTTTTTTATTTTTATTTTTTATTTTTTTTAAATTTAATAGCCTTTTATTTACAGGATATATACATGGGTAACTTTACAGCATTAACAATTGCCAAACCTCTTGTTCCAATTTTTCACCTCTTACCCCCCCACCCCCTCCCCTAAATGGCAGGATGACCAGTAGATTAAATATATTAAAATATAAATTAGATACACAATAAGTATACATGACCAAAACGTTATTTTGCTGTACAAAAAGAATCAGACTCTGAAATATTGTACAATTAGCTTGTGAAGGAAATCAAAAATGCAGGTGTGCATAAATATAGGGATTGGGAATTCAATGTAATGGTTTTTAGTCATCTCCCAGAGTTCTTTTTCTGGGCATAGCTAGTTCAGTTCATTACTGCTCCATTAGAAATGATTTGGTTGATCTCGTTGCTGAGGATGGCCTGGTCCATCAGAACTGGTCATCATATAGTATTGTTGTTGAAGTATATAATGATCTCCTGGTCCTGCTCATTTCACTCAGCATCAGTTCGTGTAAGTCTCTCCAGGCCTTTCTGAAATCATCCTGTTGGTCATTTCTTACAGAACAGTAATATTCCATAATATTCATATACCACAATTTATTCAGCCATTCTCCAACTGATGGACATCCATTCAGTTTCCAGTTTCTAGCCACTACAAAAAGGGCTGCCACAAACATTCGTGCACATACAGGTCCCTTTCCCTTCTTTATAATCTCTTTGGGATATAATCCCAGTAGTAACACTGCTGGATCAAAGGGTATGCACAGTTTGATAACTTTTTGAGCATAGTTCCAAACTACTCTCCAAAATGGTTGGATTCGTTCACAACTCCACCAACAATGAATCAGTGTCCCAGTTTTCCCACATCCCCTCCAACAATCATCATTATTTTTTCCTGTCATCTTAGCCAATCTGACAGGTGTGTAGTGGTATCTTAGAGTTGTCTTAATTTGCATTTCTCTGATTAATAATGACTTGGAGCATCTTTTCATATGACTAGAAATAGTTTCAATTTCTTCATCTGAGAATTGTCTGTTCATATCCTTTGACCATTTTTCAATTGGAGAATGGCTTGATTTTTTATAAATTAGAGTTAATTCTCTATATATTTTGGAAATGAGGCCTTTATCAGAACCTTTGACTGTAAAAATAAAAAATCATACTTCTGCTCTGCTTTAAGATTTACAAAGTGGTTCCTCATAGCAACTTTGTGAGGTAGGTAGTAGATGTTTTATTATCCCCATTTTACAGATGAGAAAACCAGAGTTCCATGACTTGTTTAGAGTCACAGAATGACTAAAAAGCAGAACCAAGACTCAAGTACAATGCTATGATAATAATGCTGATGGCCTCAATTTATCCAGTGTTTTGTAATTACAAAGTGCTTTATGTAGAACATACACGTCACTATGCTATTTTCATAACAGTCCCTCTCTACTTACTATTATCTAACTACCTCTTTATCCTGTATAGAGCTTACTTATATTGTTCATTTCTAGTTTACCACACTAGATTGCAAGCCTTTGCCTTTTGCCTTTGTATCTCTACTCCTTAGCATAGTGACTAGTACATAGAAGGGTTTGTTGACCATCGACTTTATAAAACAAAAACAATGCCTAACACTATACCTGGAATAAAGTAGGTGCTATATAAATGCTTATTTATTTCCTACTTTTCAAATGAGTTATATAATGACTTTTCCAAAGCAATATGGGTGCTAAGGATAGATTATAGATCCTAGATCTGGAGAGTACTTAAATTCAATCCAGTCCTACAAGCATTTATTAACTTCCTGCAATGCACAAAGCTCTGCATTATACAATCATTTAAATGTGATGCTATGTGGTTTACTGGTTTTAAATTTCACATTGAAGTTTTATGAATCACCTTCATCCTGAATCTATTTTTTGACTGCTAATTTATGCTAGTGACCTAAGTGGAAAACTTCACCAGTTCTCCATTCTAATGTATTGAAAGAATCCCCATCCTCAAGAAGAGTATATTCTATTTGGACAATATGATATATACATAAGTAAATAAATACTATATCTATATCTACATCTCTCTCTCTCTCTCTCTCTCTCTCTCTCTCTCTCTCTCTCTCTCTTTGGTTTCTTTTATAATCCCATATAAATCATTTTATGCATTTAGAAGCATTATTCTGAGAATGGGTAGAAAGGCTTCACCAAACTGTTTAATAGGTTCATGAAACAAGAGAGGTTACAAAACTCTCCCTCTCTCTCTCTCTCTCTCTTTCTCTCTTTGTATGAAAGCAAAATAGTTAAAGATCATGGCACTAGGCGATACAGTGGAGTTCAACTCTGACCTCAGACACCAAATGGCTAGCTAAGGTGGTACGGTGAATAGAAATATTCATGAATATTGAATCAGGAATATTCATCTTCCTGATCAATGTGGCCAAATTCTTACTAGTTGTATGATCTTAAAATGAGCTAGAGAAGGAAATGGTAAACTACTCCAGTATCTTTGCTAAGAAGACCTCAAGGGTCAGGAAGAATTGGCCATGTCTAAAAAACACCTGAACAACAACACTAATGATTTTTGGGGAAAGGGGTGGGATGAGTCCAAAAAGGCTTAGGGTAGGAAGTCATCTCTAAGTTATGCTTTGAAAGAAGAAAACTCTGGCCCAGCACTGGAAAAGCACTCGCCCATGGTCTCATTGCTAATTAATTGCAGCGATCATTTTTGGATCCTTGGATTCTGAGTCCAGTTTTTCTTCCATTCTGCTATGATGCAATTAGCAAAGCCAAGACTGGAACCCTCCTCACCATTCTGAGCTTCTTTGTAACCCTGTGGGATTCAACTTCAGAAGTATGTCACTAAATGTGGAGTAAAAGGAAGATTCAGCTATGATGACTGAGAGCCTTGGGCTTGTGTGTCTGTTTATTTGATTGCGGACAAGAGGCTTGGCATGGCCTTCATGTCCCTCCAATTCCCTTCTTCCCTGGACAACTGGTTGTGCTGGCTGGATGCTCTTCCTCTGCCAGGCTGCCCTTCCATGTACCATGGCTGCGTGATGCTACTATTCTCCATTGCTGAATGCCAACTTTTGTTAGCTGACTGTTAGCTGCTGCAGTCTCCTGGCTGCCCACAGCTTTGACACACTACGTAAACTGCATTCTGCTTGGGGCCTCTGACAGCATTTCTTCTGCCCTCCCTGCCTGCTGGGACACTTGAATGTTCACTTAATCAATCAATGGACAAACACTTATTAGAGGCCTCCTATGTATTAGGCACTATTTACAGTATTGGACCTTCAGGGACTAAGGATGAAACAATCTCTATCCTCAAAGAGTTTGCATTCTAATGGGAGTAACAACAAGGACGTGCAAAAACATATAAATAAAGTGAATAGAACCAAATGTATACAAAATATATAGAAGGTAGTTTGGGAAATAAAGCACCAGCATTTGAGAGAAAGGAAATCAGGAGATGTTTCATGGGGAAGATGGGATATGAGTTGCATACTAAAGGAAGTGAAGGCTTCCATGGAGAGGTAAGGAGAGAGTACATTCCAGGCCTAGAGGACTACTACATTGTTCTATCAGGTCATCTACCTCCTCTTCTTGTACATGGTATACTCATGGAGGGTAGCTTCAAAGCCCCTGGGCCATCCCATAGGACATATAAATGGAACTTTTGTTTGCACACTTGAACCAATGGGAAGAAGAATTCAGAATAATTTTGTTGTGGGTTTTTTTTTTCTTTTTTGTTCTGAAAGGGGGACAATGACATCTGGGAGGTTGTCATGACATGCAAGTAAATTGAATTTAAGTGAAGAAGGGCTATAAAAGGTCACCTGCCTCACTTTCTCCTCCAGAGCCATTTGGATCTAGTGACCAGATATAGCTCAGGATGACTGGAATTGGCCCTGGATGCAATGGGAGACTTACACCTCTCAAGTCTGACAGAGGCCACACTTATTCAGTGATTAAGGCTAGGGAGCATTTGAGTCAAAGAATCTTTTTCACCTAGTCAAAACAAACAAACAAATCAAAAAAAAAAAAAAAAAAACTAACTAAATAAGCAAACAAATCTGGGAGATGGAGACCCTCAGGTTTCTGGCCAAAACAGAAGTAATTACTATTTTCATTCAATCTGATTCAATCCAGAGCCAAACAATGACCAAATGGGGCTTTGCCTGGGACTTATTGGTGACCAATCAATGAGAATCTTAAGAAAGAAATTTAGTCAGTAAACCCCAAGATATTTTGGAAGGGTTCAGAGATCCAAAAGAAAAAATAGCTTTGAAGAGCATTTGTAGGCAAGGATATCATACCCTATATGGATAGAAGGAAGGAAAGAAGGAAGGAAGGAAGGAAAAAAGGAGGGAAAGGAAGAAGGGAAGGAAAGGGAAGAAGGAAAAAGGAAAGAAAGGATGGGAGGGAAGAAGGAAAGAAGGAAGGAAGGAAAGAATGAAAGAGGAAAGGAAGGAAGAAAGAAAAGGAAAGAATTTCCCAGGATAACTGGTAGAATAAGTGAAGTATTTATAAGCAACTACTATCCACCAGATATTATGTTAGGCACTTGAGATACAAATACAAAAATGAAACAATCTCTCCTAAGAATTCTACTTGCGTGACAACACAAAGACAAGAGTAGTAGCTGGGCAAGGATGTTTTGGTCTAAGGAGTTACATACAGAATGTTGAATGGAATCATGGGATGGTTAATAATCATACCTTTTCCAGAAGCAAAGCTAGTATTTATTTTATTTCATTAAAATAGATTTTATTTTATTTTCAGATTTACATTTTCTTTCCTATCTCCCCTTCCCCTTTTGGGAAAGAAAAAGTATTGGTAATATTGATTTAATCACTGTTCTAAGAGCAGCTAGGTGGTGTAGATAGAATGTCAAGTCTGGAGTCAGAAACACTCATCTTCATGAGTTCAAGTCTAGCCTCAGACATTTACTAGCTGTGTGATCCTGAGGAAGTCACTTAACCCTATTTGCCTCAGTTTTTCCTTTTGTAAAATGAGCTGGAGAAGGAAATGACATACTCTAATATGTTTGTTAAGAAAAATCCCAAATGGGATCAGGAAGAGTTGGACATGAATCAAACAAGTGAACAACAAAAAAATTTTGGAAGCAAAAAAGAGAGAGGCAGGAAGAAGTGGTGTGTGTATAGACAGCAGCAGAGTAGCTAGTAAGATGCCTGGTATGGCTGGCTGGAGAATGAAGCATGACTGGTGATGGGACAAGGTGGGGCTGACTACATATGGTGGGTTAGGTGAGTTTGCACTTAACTCTTTCATCAATCAGGACAGCTAGATAATTGCCCCAGGATTGACTTCCAGAGCTGAGACCATGAACTTATTTAGGGAAAGAGGCATGGTCTCTAGAAGTCTGATCCAGAAGATGCTGTTTTAGGGGGCAAATGGGACAAATGACATAATGTCCTGGGTGGGTGAGTGGATATGAAGGACCTGGGTTCAAATACTGCTTCGGATATATCCTAGTAGCAAGTCACATAATTTCTTCCCCATAGGAAGCTCTCCAAAAATATAAACCTAAGAGAAGGTATAAATTTGCTTTGGAAGAGGGCATTTCTTCACTGGGAATGCCCTCTACTGATCAAACCAGAGGTCTACTTTTTAAAAGTATATAAGTAAACTCCACATGACATTCAGAATATATCTAGAGTGATCATCAAGTCCATCCCTTATATTTTAGAGAGGAGGTCAACCAAAGTAGGGAAGCAATTCTCAAGTTAGCAAGAGAGATCTGGGACTAGAACCTGGGTCTTCTGACATGAAATCCAGTGCTCATTTTATTACTCCATGGACTTTTCCTTACCTTATATTTAATCATTTTGCTAATATTTGTATTTTTTCCTCTTTCTCTTTAAACTGTAATTAACTTAGACAAGGTGTCCCAAAAGTCTCAGTGACATTTTATGTTTATAATATTATAATTGCACTAAGACTTTTTTGTGTCTTGTCATTATTCTAACTCTTTTCATTCATTATCAGTTCACCCTCAGTAACTAGTTGTATCCCATTCACTTAACTGACAGTTTTTCTAAAACACCCTGTTTTCTACAACTCCCTTTCCAAATCTATTGCCTACCTGCACCATCTAGGGGTGGTCTCATCCTCCCTCCCCAACTCCTATCAGGCTTGTAGTTCATCATTTATAGGAGCACCACACTAAAGGAAAAATGCCTTACCCAAATGCCCCTGTTTTTCTCAGCTGGGCAATCTTTTTTTTTTCCTTTCTATTTTCTCTCTTTTCTTCTCCTTCCCTCTCTCTCTCTCTGTCTCTCTCTCTCTCTCTCTTCCTTCCTTCCTTCCTTCCTTCCTTCCTTCCTTCCCTCCCTCTCTCCTTCCTTCCCTCCCTCCTTCCTTTCTTTCCTTTTCCCTCCTTCTTTCTCTCCCTCTCTCTTTCCTTTTTCCTTCCCTCCCTCCTTCCCTCCCTCCCTCCTTCCTTTCTTCCTTCCTCCCTCCTTCTCTCCTCTCTTGCTCTCTTCCTCCCCTCCCTCCCTCCCTCCCTCTTTTCCCTTCCTTCCTTCCTTCCTTCCTTCCCTTCCTTCCTTCCTTCCTTCCTTCCTTCCTTCCTTCCTTCCTTCCTTCCTTCCTTCCTTCTTTCCTTCCTTCCTTCCTTTTCCCCTCTCTCTGTCCTGATAATCTGTTAGTGAATGTAGTTCAGCTCCCCTTCCCCCAACCCCCAGACTGATCATTAGAAATTACATAGTTCAGGATTCTAGTCCTAATGATTTCTGGACCTCCTGTAATCCAGTGACAAAGAAAAAAAATTAATAAGTGGCTATTGAAGGAAAGAATGAGTGAATGAATAACTGAGTATGTGAATGAACAAATGAATTGTAAATCTGTTATCACTTTTCTTGAGGAAATTTTTCTCAGCTGCAATAAATTTTTACTTGAAGATGATGCTTGAGTTTTCTTTGTCCAAAGCCAGGGAATGATATACTGGTTTTTTTTATTTGTGGGGTTGGATCACACTAAGTCATCCATAGTCCCTTTCCTAACCCTATTTGTGACCACTGGTACATAACTGTTGAATACTGACTTGGAACAGAATTTTCTTTGTGAACAGCAGACTTTTTCCTCTATGTGAAGCTAAATTGACTTTAGGGAAATTGACCCCAGGATTTGGGTCTCATAATTATGATGACCAAATTAACCAGAGTCATATAGACTGCTCAGCCTAGCGGGGTCCTTAGCTATAACTACATTCTTTCTGCCACTGGTCCTCCAGTTAGTTCTGCCATTGATTATTCAGTTAGTGCAGTCACAGAATCTCAGATGCCCTCAAAGGATATCCAGTCCAAGTGGCAATGCTATATGCCAGAAAGAATATTGGATTTATGATTAGATTTTGTTGATGTTGTTTGTCCTTGGTTTTTGAAAAGGACCAATGATGTCAAGGGTAATGTCTTGACTCATAAGTGAACTGGATTTAAGTGAGACAGAGTTGAACAAAGGTGTCAGCCTCATTCTCTCTTTCACAGTTATTGAAGTCCAATGGCAGAGAAAAAGTCAGGACAACTAGTGATAGCTTAGGATGCAGTGGATAACTTTGGCATCTTTGATGTCTGAGCAAGCTCTAAGTGCTCCATAGTGTCTGCTTTTAGTCACCTTCATGGCCTTTGGAACAAATTGTCCTCATCCACCCCTTCTTCGGAGGAAATCTTTACATGGTTGGGGTAGACACTCCTCTCACTTGCTGACAGATTTGAGATGTGTCAGTTACCCTCAGCCTGGTTTAACCTGTCTACTGATAAGTTTACCAGATTGTGGTCATTGTGTGTGTTACAGTTTCTTGGAGCCACAGGTGAGAATTGGGAGAAAGATGAACACCAAAGACCTATTGATAAGCAACCCTGATAAAAGCTTTGCAAGCCTTCACACCAGATGTGCTAATCCTCCATACTCCCCTGCTCTGTCTGTTATTACCGATATGATCTGAAAAAAACTACCTAGGCTATCTGAGTCTGTTTCCTCATTTGTAAAATAAGAGTATTTAAACTAGATGACCTTTAAGATCTCTTCCAACTCAAAATCTATGACCCTAACAATAAATCAACCAATCAACAAGCATTTACTAAGCACCCTACTATGTGCGAGATACTGTGGCTGGATATACAAACACCAAAATGAGATAATCCTTGCCATTTGTATGTACAAGCAGAAATCATCTCTGTGAAGACTTCCAGTAATGGGAAATTATTCCCTATCTTTCACAGAAACCTTTTCCATTTCTGCAAAGCTCAGATTGGGAAGTTTCCCCTTAAAATCTAAATCTGGAGACTAAATCTGTCTCTACAATTTCTGTTGCTTATTCAATCATTTCAGTCATATTTGCTATTTGGGATTTTCTTAGCAAGATACTTGAATGGTTTGCCATTTCCTTTTAGTTCATTTTACAGATAAGGAAACTGAGCACATGGGGTTAAATGACTTGCCCAGATCCCACAGCTAGGAAGTATCAGAGGCTGTATTTGAATTCATCTTCCTGATTCCATGCCCAGCACTCTGTTCACTATGGCACCACCTAGCCTCCTCTCTGTTGCCCTTACTTCTGCCCACTGGGGTCATACAGAATCTAATCCTTCTTCTCCATCATGGTTCTTAAAATACTTGAAGATGGTTATCATATTCACCCTATATTCTTCCAAATTCTTTTCTTTTATAATAACAAGAACAATAATATTACTTATGTAACATTTACTATGTGTCAAGCACTGTACTAATTGCTTTATAATTATAATCCTATTTGATACAACACTCCTAGAAAACAGGTGCTATTATCATCATTTTTACAGATGAGAGAACTGAGTCAGAGTCTTGCTCAGGGTCACATAGCTGGTATGTGTTTGAGGCTGAATTTGAACTCAGACCTTCCTGACTCTAGATTTGGCATTCTGTCCACTGTGACACTTAGCTGCTTAGTATATAGGTTAAACATTCCCAGTTCCTTTGGCCAGTTCTTGAATGGTGTGGTCTCAAGTCATTGTCTCCTTTCAGCTTTAAAATCCTGTGCTCTCACAATAACTCATTTCATCCTCTCATTTATAGAGAAAGAGGTTGAGGTCCAGAGCAGTGAAGCATTTTGTTCAATCTTTTATTCTTAAATTCATCTTTCTGATTTCAAATCTGACCTCATACAATTATTAGCTGGGCAAATTACTTAACCCTATGTGCCTTAGTTTCCTCACTTGCAAAATGCATTAGAGAAGAAAATGACAACCATTCTAGTATCTTTGCCCAAAAAACCTAAATGAGGTCATAAAAAGTTGACACATAATTGAATTACCACAACTCATTCTGGATAAATTAGTCCTGGTGGTGTGACCTTAGATAAATCACATAATCTCTCAATGTCTCAGGTAATGGGCTCTATAAGCTACAGATCAGGTGCCTTCTGCCTTGCTAAAGAAAATTCCTCATTAGAGTTCCTTACCCTGATGAAATCGAAGGCTAGTCACCAAACTTTATATAACTTGGTTCAAAGGACCATATTTGTGAGACTTCAGGTTACTGAAGAGAGAGTAAGTTTTTGGGCAGAAGCAATCTCTGTCATGTCCCTATTACCTGTTTCCTTCACTAGAGACTTTGGACAATTTCCCTTTCAGTGAGATTTGTAAATCTCTCTCTTGATTGAGCTAAGTTATCTCTGTTCCAGTGAGAGAATTCCTTTAATCTATATTACCTAGGGTATATTCTTATACATTTTCTCTTTTGCTTTAGAATTAAACAAGTGCGTTTATTTGTTATATGTCTTCATTGTGGAATTAGCATTTGGTGGAAAGGAAGTCTAACCTTGTGGATAAAACCTGGGGGCCCCCCATTTCCATTAAAATTATTTTCCTATTTTTAGGGTGGGGGGGAGGGAAAAATTTACATGATAATTTGATATTTTAAAGGAATATCAAGCTGTACATAGTACATTTGCAATTTCATCTATAATCTTTTTTATTGTACTGTTATGAAAATGCTTGTTTTATTCCATAAATTAAAAATAAAGTTTAATAAAAAGAAAAGCATCAAAAGCTATAGCTTGAACCTAAAAATTGTATCCCCTAGATGCATAATATTTAAGGGAGAAGATAGATATAAATAAAGCCCTAGATTTCCTTTCTCTGAGGAGAACAGTGACTAATCTCTGCCTCCAATCTTCTGCTTCAATCAAATTCTCCTTTGCAGAAAGACTGTGTAAGTGGGGGTGGGGTGGGGATATGGAGAGGAAGAAATGCTAGAGATGTCTATTCTTGTGACACACACACACACATACATACACACACACATCCAACACACAAACAAGACATTCACTTCTTTTACATTCATTAGCTCCTTAATAGTCCTTCTGAAGTAGGGAATCCTTATTACTCTCCCTTTTTTTAATAGAGGTGGAAATTCAGTCTTTGACAGGTAAAGTGACCTGCCTATGGGTTATGCAATTGTAAGAGGTAGATTTGAGATTCAAAACCAAGTCTTCTGTTTCCAAGCAGGACTATAGGATTTATTATAGTTGAGGAATCTGAGAAATCATCTAGTTCAACCTTCTCAATTTATAGATGAGGAAACTCTGGGAAACTGAGGCCCAGAGAAGGGAATTGATTTGCCTAAAATCATAGAGGAAAAGAGTACTACTAGAGAGCAAAGATACACAGAATGGATCAAATTGGTGAGTTTCTTGTTGTCATCTCCCAACCATCATGTGAAATATTCTATCAAATAGATATTCAAAAAGACAACAATTGGGAACTGTTTACTACAATTCCTGGGATGTAGTAAGCATTATATAAATGTTAGTTATTATTATTCCAGGCAGGAGTAAAGTCAGCTGGACTGGCTCATCTCAGAGCTATAACTAGAATGGAGCAAAAGGAAGTTTTGTTCTGGGTACTAATATTTGGGGGTGGGGTGGGATGGGGATAGAAAAGAGGGGCTATCCTTCCTTTCCTCAGTATTTCTCTGGACTTCTCTCCCCAATATCCCCAGTCCTTTGCTTGATGTTGCAAGGGTCCCAAATGCCTTCTGAGGCCATGGAAGATCTCATTTTTATTTCCTGTTGGGGGTTGCCAATCATGTGCTTATTCACTTATACACTTCTCCACCTGACTGTGGCTGATCACATCAATAAGGGCTTGGAAAGCCTACCACAAGTCAGACATAAAATAGTCTGTATGAACATTCAGGATGGAGATGTCTTTAAATTTGCAATCTCATATTTCTTTTGAACTACTTTTATTCTGCTTTGCTTATAGAGCACACTCGGACATGCTGTCCATCAATACTGACATTATGGTCCTCTACAAGAATGAAGATGAGCAACAATTTCCCCAACCACAGCAAGATTTGCCTCAGGGGTAAGAATTCCTGGTTACAGCTCTAGAAAAGGGACTCTCAATTTTTTTTTGTGTTATGGATCTCTTTAGCAATTCAGTAAAGCTTACGAAGTCCTCAGAATCATGCTTTTAAATAACTTTAAATTATATATATTATATATATATATATACATATATACACACATACATATACATATACACATACACACACATATATTTATATATGCCCATCCAAGTTCATGAACCTCCTGAAATCTATACAGAGACCTCTTGAGGGTCCATGAACCCCAGGTTAAGAACTTTTGGACTAAATGGGTTTCTTCCAGCTCTAAAAGGATTGGAAGACTCCAGTTTGAGTCTCCTTCCTCACTTAAAAGAATGGGGTGGGGGGAGAGAAAGGGCCATTCCATTCCGCTAATCATTCATTCATTCATTCATTTGAGACTACACAGCTTCCAGTTCTTGGGGTGGGGAAGACTGTGTTAGCCAGAGGCCTCACAATCCTGGTGTGCCTGTATTCTTGTTTTTTGTTGTTGGTTTTTTTTTTTTTAATTTTATTAGCTGTCCCTCATTAACTTATAATTGCAATCATGTAACATTTAATAGGCTCACAAAGGCGAAGCAATCACCTACCCACAATCACTCATTAGCCAACAAGGGCGAGGGCTCATAAAAGAAAGGTTTTAAAAATCAAATGAAAACATTTCTGGCAATTCCAAAACAAGGGAGGAGAATCTGGGGAATAATGTGGGGCTGGGACTGGAAAAGCATTGTTCCCCCACCCCCACCCCCACCCCTGGGGGGTTAGGGAGGGGGGTGGGCCTGGAGGGTGTGAGTGTGGAAAGACCTCAAGGAAAACTGAAAGGAATGGGATCGCATAGCGTAGCCAAGCCAGGCAAAGTTACTGATAAGCCACAAAGAAAACTGAGATCCAGACCAGAGGATATGCCCAGTTCCCCCTCCCTCCCTCCTGCTTCCTGAGTCATAAAAGCCGGGCCGGGATATGCTTAAAATCCAAGCAATGTAATTACTGAGTTGCATCATGACCCATGCTTATAAATTTCAATGGTACAAAAGAGATGGCATGAGGGAGGCCTGATTAGACAGTAACCCAACGCCAGGGTGGGGGGACCCAGGCCCAGAGCCCACCTCCGAGCTAGTCCCATTCACAGGCTCCGCCCGCCCAGCAGTGTCAAAGGGGAGCCCCGACAAGGGCCCATTCAAAGCGGGCTTTGTGCTCCAGCCAGCGAATAGAAACTAGAAGCTGCCTGGGATAATGATTTACAAACTGGGGAAATCAGGAGGTGAGAAAAGAAGGTGACCTGCTTAACCTCGGGCATTGTCTGGGCCCCAGGGCTGGAATGTCCGCGTCTCCTTGGCCCCCACATGTGCCGCACCTGTGTATACTGGCAGGCTGCTTGGGGATGGGTCCAGGTGAAGGGATGGGATGGGGGCAGCGCTGATAAGATCGGAGGATAACAGGTTCAGGAGACACCCGTGGTAGAATGATTGAGATCCTTAGCAAACAGAGCAGGGGCACCGGATGGGCTTAAGGACCGCTGGATTGAAGGGGGAGGAGGGTCAGTGACTCTCTGTTAAAACCCTCCACAATCTGACTTCAATCTCTACCTTTGCTACCTCCCAGGGGAGTTGTGAGGATCAAATGAGATAATATTTGTAAAGCGATTAGCACAATGCCTCGTGCACAGTAGGGCTTTGCTAAATGTTTGTTCCCTTAACCCGCTCCCCCCTGCCCACTTTAATCTGTCGTTTTCTTTTTCTTTCACACTGTTCTCATTTGGGTCAAGTCTCAATTCCAGCCAAACTGGGCTGGTAGCTGATCCCCCGACTAACAATCCATCTCTCCTTCTCTTTCTCTGATCTTGCTCTGTTAAATCCTTCTTCTTCAAGACCCACCTCAGATGCCTTCATGAAACCTTCCTCACCCTACAAGCTGGAAGAGATTGTTCCTTTTTTAAATGTTTTTAGAATACCATGTCTGGCCCTCTGTTCCCATCTCTTTCTACCTGACGGAAAGGGGAATGAGGCTATATTTGGAATCTGTTTAGATTGTAAGCCCAGCTATTTAGTTATTGTGTGACCTTAGACAAAATGACACAGTGGGTAGAATGCTGGATCTAGACTCAGGCAGACTTGAATTCAAACCTGGCCCCAGATACTTATAAGCTGGATGACCCTGCATAAGTCATTAGCCCTTTTTGCTTCTGTTTTTTCTTTTTTTGTTTCTTTTTCTTTTTTTTTTTAATAGCTTTTTATTTACAAGTTATATGCATGGGTAATTTTACAGCATTGACAATTGCCAAATCTTTTGTTCCAATTTTTCCCTCCTTCCCCCCACCCTTTCCCCCAGAGTGCAGGTTGACCAATATATGTTAAATATGTTAAAGTATAAATTAAATACAATATTAGTGTACATGTCCAAACAGTTATTTTGCTGTACAAAAAGAATGGGACTTCGAAATAGTGTACAATTAGCCTGTGAAGGAAATCAAAAATGCAGGCGGACAAAAACAGAGGAATTGGGAATTGGATGTAATGGTTCTTAGTCATCTCCCAGAGTTCTTTCCCTGGGTGTAGCTGCTTCAGTTCATTACTGCTCTATTGGAACTGATTTGGTTCATCTCATTGTTGAAGAGGGCCAGGTCCATCAGAATTGATCATCATCTAGTATTGCTGTTGAAGTATATAATGATCTCCTGGTCCTGCTCATTTCACTTATGTAAGTCTCTCCAGGGCTTTCTGAAATCATCCTGCTGGTCATTTCTTACCGAACAATAATATTCCATTACATTCATATGCCACAATTTATTCAGCCATTCTCCAATTGATGGGCATCCACTCAGTTTCCAGTTTCTGGCCACTACAAAAAGGGCTGCCACAAACATTCTTGCACACACAGGTCCTTTTCCCTTCTTTAAAATCTCTCTGGGATATAAGCCCAGTAGTAACACTGCTGGATCAAAGGGTATGCACAGTTTGATAACTTTTTGAGCATAGTTCCAAATTGCTCTCCAGAATGGCTGGATGTAGTCACAGTTCCACCAGCAATGTATCAGTGTCCCAGTCTTCCCACATTCCCTCCAACATTCCGCATTATCTTTCCCTGTCATTCTAGCCAATCTGACAGATGTATAGTGGTATCTCAGAGAAGTCTTAATTTGCATTTCTCTGATTAATAATGCCTGTTTTTTCATCTGTAAAATGATCTGGAGAAGGAAATGGTAAACCACTCCAAAACCTTTGCCAAGAAAACACCAAATGGGATCTGGAAGAATTGGATAAGATTGAAACGATGGAATACACACAACCTTAACTTCTTGATCTATAAAAGAATAGGACAGATAATAGGATAGACAACAATCTGGGTTGTCCCTATAATGTTATGACTTTCCAGTGTATTGGAAGCTCCTTGGGATCACATGGCACATTCTCAAATAGATCTTTGATCTTGGTGCAATGATTGAAGTATTCCTGCCAATAGCCATGAAGACCCTAGCCTTTCTACCATGTAAGGTTCACCCAATGTGCTAGAGGCCTTCTTTCCTTTCTCCTTGTCATTATGAGAACAGCAATGGAGCCCTTTGGCTCTCCCACTGTCATCCTTCAACATGCCATTAGCTTATCTGTCTTTCCTCATTTGTTTTCCTTGGTTTCATCCTTCAACCCTCTTCTTTTAAAGTTTCTTGCATGTTTAAGTCGGCTTTTCGACCCAATAGGTATGTCTCCACCATCCTCTGAATGATTTTTATTTTCAATTATTTGAAGACTATTATGCTATCTGATGGACATATAGAAGACATTTAACAGTGGATAGAATGCTAGACCTGGAGTCAGGAAAACTGAGTTCAAATCCAGCTCCAGATATTTGCTAATTGTGAAATGCTGGGCATGACCCAGTTTGCCTCAGTTTCCTAATCTGCCAAATGAGCTAGAGAAGGAAAGGCAAACCATTTCAGTATCTTTATCAAGAAAATCCCAAATGGGGTCATGGAGAGTTGGACATGGATGAAAATAACTAAAGAGTAATGTATTCTCTCTCCCTCTTCCTCTCTGTTTCTCTGTCTCAGTCTCTTGGTGTCTCTCTTTCTGTTTTGCAGATCAGGTATCTTATCTTGCCTAGGGCAGAAATGCAGAGCCACTTAAATACCTGATCCCATTAGTGATTGGCACAGGAACTTTGACTTGCTCTATTCTGCCTGGGGATCCTCCTTAGGCAGTCTGGTTACTCCCTCCCTAGCTCAAGGGCATGGTATAGTAGTACCAGACTTAGGGGGGGCACTAATTTGGTTTTAGCTCATTGCACCTTAGAACTCCAAAGTTCAAGTGATCAAATCAGCCTCAGCCTCCCCATTAGCAGAGATTATAAGCATGTATCACCACACCTAGCTTGAATTAAATTTAAACAACCTGAGCCCCAAGTTCCTATGGCTTCCCTCATTTTCCTCTCTCCACACACACTTGAGTCAAAAGAGGAGGAAAATACATTATTTTTGATAATTTCCTCTCTGTCTTCAGAGTAAAAGGAGGAGCAGAAAGAATAGTGAATCACATTTGTATGGTGTTTTAAAATTTACAAAGCTCTGCCTTCACAAGGAGCCCATGAAATACATAGTGCAAAGATGAGTATCCTCATTTTTTGAGTGTCCCCATTTTACACATAAGAAAACTGAGGCTCTGAGAGGTAAAGTAATTTGGGTCATCTAGCTAAGAAGTGTCAGAACCAGGTATCATGAGAACAGACATCAGAGGGGAAGGGGCCGGACTTTGGGTATTAGTAATCAGTTTTAAAGTCTTTTATAACATGAGAGTTGGAGGTGTTCAACCCCTTCATTTTTTTTTTTTCTTAGAGGAAACTAGGACCAAGGGAACAGAAATTACTCACTTTAGGTCACACAAGGAAGAAAATGAAAGAATCAGGATTAAAATCTACATCCTCTGACTATGAATTAAATACTTTCTCCCTCAGGGCCAACCGGCTCATCTGCTGTTCAGTGTTCCATTTATAGAATTCAGTAGGGAGAATGGAGAAGTAGACTGGAGAAAGAAAACCTGAATTCAAATCCTGATTTTGACACATATCAGCTATATAACAGTGGACAAATCACCTAATCTCTTGATAAAAGCTCTGCTGACTTCAAACTAGTTCTCCTTTGACGGAACAAGTTTCTACATCTGGAATTCTGATGATAACACAGGTTTGGATCCTTCACAAAGAAAGAAATTTCTAATAAAAGAGGTTGAGAAATATTGGCATGGGAGGTGGGGAGGGAGAGAGGGAGAGAGAGACAGACAGACAGACAGAGAGAAAAAGAGAGAGACAGACAGAGAGAAAAAGACAGACAGGGAGAGATAGAGAAAAACAGAGGAACAGAGACAGAGAGAAACAGAGAGACAGATAGAGAGACAGAGGGAGACAGGGGGAGGGGGGGAGGATTAAGATAGGATAGACATTCCTCTGTCCAGGATAAAAGCATCCAGTCTGGAAGCAGAAGAATAGAAGAGCTGACCTCTTCAATTCCTTGCCAGCTTGAACTTTTAATGCTTATTCTAAAAGATACATAAAAGGAAAGTCAACTTATGTTAGTGGGAAAAGAAGAATTCACTAGCTGAATAATCCAGAATTAAGTACAGTGCTTGGCCTATGGTAGGGAGCTTAATAAATGTTTATTGGCTATTGATTATCCCTACAGCTGGAGTATGCTGGAACTAGCTGGAAGCTGACTTGGAGATCAGCAAATGCTACCATTCATGGGTTGATTTATTGTTTTGTTGATTGTCTGGGCTTAAGAAAGGGATGGAGAAAATGTTAATAATGCAGATTCAGTTTAAACATGTTTCTTGCATACATTCCTCTTTCCTACCCCTCAATCCAGAACTGGTTGTTAAACATTTAATCAGCATATTCCTCTTTACAATCTAATTCTAGACTGATATAATTGCAGATTTATAGATTTAAAGCTGGAGGGGATTCCAAGGGGTGATATTATCCAAATTATTTTATGTAAGGGAAAACTGAGGCCCAGAGAGATCAAGTGATTTGACAATGGCTACATTGGTAATAAACGGGAAGATCTGAACATAAAGTCTTTTGACTCCAAATCAAGTGCTCTATCTACTGTACCATGTAACTGTTTCAGTTTTCAGTTTCAGTGTTCAATATTCTTTGCATTTGGAGATACAGCTATTGGGTAGGATGTATCAAGGCTCAAGAGGAGAAACAAAGAGGAATGCATAAAGAGGAAATGCTACAAAGCAAGAAGTGTTTGGATTTCTTAAGGGAAAACCATTTTATTAATGGTTCATTATCTGTATGTACAGAGCAAAACAGGGGATGATATTTCAAGAAGGGAAAAAAAAAAAACAAGGTAGCCCTTGCAAGGAGCTTATCAATGGACCTGCCACAAGAAGAAATTGGAAATCCTGGCAGATTATGTTGATGGGGGGAGTACCATTGCTAGTGAATGAACAGATATTTGAATAGTTGAAATGTCCATCCAATGTTCAGTCAGGTCACTTTTTTTTCCAAGTTGGGCATCTGGGGTTTGGATTAGCCAGTTAATAGTGCACAAAGTGTGATCATAAGGTCAGCTGAGAGTAACCAGCTAATGAGGTCAAGGTCGAAGGTTCCATACCCTGGGGAAGCTATCATAATCAATCAATAAATGTTTATTAAGTGCCTACTATGGGCTGAATGAGAGGCAGTATGCCATAATACAAGGCTTTCTGGGAAAGCCTATAGACTCCTTCTCAGAATGTTTTTAAATGCAAAAGAAAAAAATGTGTAAGATTATAAAGGAAAATAATTATATTGAAATAGTTACCAACATTATTTTTAGGTTAGATATATGCAGTCCTTTTAAACATATTTCCATATTTGTCATGTTGTGCAAGAAAAATCAGACTAAAAGGAAAAAAACAACTATGAGAAAGAAAACAAATAAACAAAAAGGTGAAAGTATTATGCTTTGATCCACATTCATTCTCCATAGTTCTCTTTCTGATTGTGATAATGATTTTCCATTTCAAATCTAATGAAATTGCTTTGAAATCTAAGCAAGCTAAGTCCATCAAAGTTGATCATCACAATCATCCAATGTATCCAATGTATGTATTTTTTAAACAAGTTAACACCTCAGGTTAACTACTTTTGTCATAATGGATAGACTGAACTCAGAGTCAGGAAAACATGGTTCAAGATCCCACCTCTAATAGATAACCTACTTTGTGACCCTAGGTACCTCTTTAAGTAGTAGAGCAGGTTTTGAGCTGCATGGATAAATTAGACAAAAGAGGGAGAGAACATGCAAACAAATAAGATAATTGAATAGATAGATGGATGTTAGATGGATGCTTGGATGGATGGATGGGTGGATAATTAATTGGAAGTCATCAACAAAAGTAAGGCACTAGAATTAAGGGAAATTAGGAAGTATTTCTTGTAGAAGATAGAATTTTACCTAGGACTTGGAGAAAGCCAGGGAAACCAGAAGGCAGAATGAGGAAGGAAAGAATTCTGGACATGGAAGATAGCCAGTGAATATACTTAGAGTAGGGAGATGGAATGAGTATTCTGTATGGGGAAGAGTAAGGAGACTAATGTTTCTAGATTGAAAGTAAGTGGAAAAGAGTAAAAGATAAGAAGACTGGAAGGGTAGAAATAATTATGGAGAACTATAAAAGTCAAGCAGATTTAAATGTGATAGGGTCTTCCAGTTACTTTTGACCTATGTAGGATCTAGGGCTTTATAGAGTCTGATCTCTGATTTGGGTTTTGAATAAGTTTTCTTTCCTTCCTTCCTTCCTTCCTTCCTTCCTTCCTTCCTTCCTTCCTTCCTTCCTTCCTTCCTTCCTTCCTTCCTTCCTTCCTTTCTCTCCTCTCTTTCTTCCTTTCTCTTTCTTTTCTTTCTTCCTCTTCCCCTCTTTTTCTTTCCTTCCTTCTTTCTTTCTTTCAATTCTAATTATTTTTAGTTTTTTCTTTTGATGAATTTTTATTTGTTTTATCAAATATTTCCCAATTGCATGTAAAGTTTTTTTAATATTTATTTTTAAAAATTTTGAGTTCCAAATTCTCTCTTTCTAGCCCTTATCTCACTTTTTAAAAAAGCAAATATGACATAGAGTATACATTTGAAGTCATGCAAAACATATTTCCATATTGTTGTTGAGTCATTTCAGTTCTATCTGACTCTGACCCAATTTAGGGTTAAAGATACCAGAATAGTTTGTCATTTCCTTCTCCAGCTCATTTCACAGATCAGAAATTGAACCAAATAGGGTTAAGTGACTGGCCCAAAGTCAACTAGTAAGTGTCTGAGACCATATTTGAACTCATGAAAAAGAAGTCTTCCTGATTCCAAACCCAGTATTCTATCTACTGTACCACCAAGCAAAGAAAATGTGTGCATGCTTTAATCTGAACCCAGTGTTCTTAATGTAAGTAGCATTTTTCATCATGGGTATTTTGGAATTATCTTAGATCATCGACTTTATCAGAATAGCTAAACTTCTCATAGTTCGTTATCTTTATGATATTGCTATTACTGTGTACAATGTTGTACATTTTTCCTCTTGCCTGCCAATGAAGAATGCCTGTTTAAAGGTATCAATCAAGCTTTAGCTCAGGAGTTCTTAACCTGGAGCTCCTCACACTCCCAAAAAGGGGATCTACAGAAAGATAGATTCATGGGATCTATAAAATTGAATGGGAAAAATACATCTTTATTTCATTAACCTCTGACTGTAATTTAGCATTTCCTTATATTAATAATGTAGGCAACAAGGCATGTTTACAGGGAAAGTCCATAGGTCCAGGTTGCCAAAGGAGTCTCTGACTAAAAATGGATTAAGAACGCCTGCATTTAACTACATGTCCAGCCTTCCAACACTCACTCCAGACCATTATTGCTCCACAGATGCCTTAATCTCCAGAAACTTTTCCTTCTCTAAAAGGAGGAAATCGCAGGAATGTAGATGGAAAGAAAACTTCCTAAAAATGAGAGGTATCCAAAAGCAGGGGCTGCCCTGGGAGACAATGAGTTCCCCCTCACTGGAATCTTCAAGTAGAGATTGGATGACCACTTACTTTGGGAACGCTGAAGAAGGGATTCCCATTCACGTATGTACTGAACTTGATGACCTCTGGCAATTCTTTCCTGTTGTCCTACTATATGTTTAAGGGTATATATGTGCTTTGGACAGGTTTATTTAAAAAGAAAAAGCTAGTTTTTATTTTTTAAAAAAACATTTCCATGTTAGTCATGTTGTGAAAGAATCAGGACAAAAGGGAAAAATCATGGTAAAGAAGAAAAATAAAACCAGAATAGGATACTTCCATCTGCCTTTAGATTCTATAGTCCTTTCTCTGGATGTGGATAGTATTTTCCTTCATGAGTCTTTTGGAATTGTCATTTATTGCTGAGAACGAAGTCTCTCAAAGTTGATGATCACACAGTTGCTGTTACTGTGTACAATGTTTTCTTAGTTCTACTCACTTCATTCAGTATTACTTCATGTAAGTCTTTCCAAATTTTTCTTAGATCTGCTTGCTCATTATTTCTTATACCACAATAATATCCGATTACATCATATATCACATCTTGTTGAGCCCCAATTCATGGGCATTCCCTTGATTTCCAATTCTTTGCCCTCACAAAAAGAGGTGCCATAAATATGAAAAGTTACTTTTTAGATACTACAAATGGGTACAAAGGATCTTTTTTCATGTAATAGGGTAATCTGACATGTACACTAACTTAGCTTGCTGGATGTACGTTAGTTCTAAGCTAGAGAGCCTTCTGATGACAGATAGAAGACAAACCAACACTTAAAGGGGTGGAGAAGTACATTCCTATCTGGAATAGATGAGCATGAGATGGTAGATAAAAGAAGAAAAATGGTTTTCCTTCCTTAAGAGGGGGAAAACAGAAGCAAGGTAAACTAAAAAAGGAAAAACCAAGGTAAAATCTTCTAAGGATTCCATCTGGGTTTCATTTGGTTTCCCAGATCACCAATCTTGGGTTCCTGTTCTGGGGGATCTGAAGAATGTTTTTTTCATTGTCTTCTGCCCTGGGTTGAGTCCACAAATATAGCCTTTTTTCTATTGATAGATTTTTAAAGTCCAGGTCTCTCTCCCAACCAATCTGAAAGTCTTCTGAGAGCTATTACTCTTTCATCCATGTATCAGGTAATCATTGAATGATAGTTAAAGAAGAACCTCACTCTTCCCATACCATTCTCTGTCTTTGTAACCCATCATCATTATAAACAACTCTCCATCACCTGGAGCATAGTGCAACCCAACAACCATACTTAATCACAGATTCACAAAGGCATCCCAGATCTTCACAAGAAAAATGGAACAAGAGAATGATGGTGCTTCAGTGGCTCTTTTCCCCATTTACTGGAGAAATAGTTCAGGCTGATTGCCTCTCCAAAGCTCTCTCTCTCCAGGTTTTCTGGAAAAGTGAAGCTGAGGTAGGCTATCCTCTTTTTCAATACTCCACAGTTCAGTGGCCCATCTCCTGAGATCAGGGACCATATCCTGGAACTGATGAATGGCTAATGGCTTCATATTTCTTTTTAGTCAGTAAAAGGCTTTGCATGAGCAAAGTAAAAACCACCAAGAAAGTCCTCAAATTGAGGTTAAGTCCCACAGGTTTTTGGCATTACAGAAGTAAAGAATTCACATTGGTGTGTGAATTTTCTAGTTCATCTGAACATTTTGGTCCCATGAAATCATCAATTTTAAGTTTAAAAAATGTAGTTTATCTGTTCTAGTATCATCATGTAGACTAAACATCTGGGTGAACAATAATTGACCCAATATTTTTATATTATGTTGACAAGACTCTGAAATAGTTGAATGATTATCTGGAGCACCAATTAAACACCCTTCAAGAACCTGCTAGTTCTTGAAATGGGAGTGGAAATGGTATCATATGGAAAGCTGAGTTTACCAGATGGATGTAAGTCCAGTGAGCTAAATCCTTGTTCCTCTTCCCTTGTGGACATGTAGACACAGCCTCTCTTTTCTGTGATGGTGAATACATGACTTCGGGGCCAGATTTTTTGCAAACAAATCTATTCTTTGGGAGACTTCCTTCTCACCCTGCCCCAATAGTCCTGTTTCTGCATACAGGAAATAATCCCATTAGCTTTTTTATCTCTGGGGAGGAAGGACACGAAGATAGATTTGCCCTTAAGTTCACTGAACTCAGCTCTTTCACCCCAGAGGCAAGCCACAGAGTTGAAACAGTCATCTTGTACAGAAATGTAGGCTTTACAGGAACAGGACCCATGGGATTCAGATAAGTCTTATTGAGGGGGGATGGGGTTCCAGGCTTTCAGTTTCATTCTACTGCTTCTAAGTGGATAAAAAATATTCCAGGGTGTCCTTTGCTTTCTCGCCCCCACCCTGGCCCTTTTTATTTCATTCCTTGGTTCTGTTCCCTCACTCCCTTTTATTATTTCTTCATTCTTTCCTTTTCCCCATTTTTTTCTCTGCTGTTTCCTTTTATACTGTTCCCCATCACTTAAATTCTGATCATTACCCTTTGTTCTGTTTCAGTTTCCCTTGCTCTGTTTGCTCCATCTAGATCCTTCCCCCAAGCTTTGCTCGGTTTCCCCTGTTTTTTTCTTCTCCCCTTCCCCAGCTTTTCTCTTTTCTTTCCCATTGTTCTTTTCTCCTGTGATCTCTTCCCTATCCTCTTGTCCTCTGGCCACCATTTTCCCTTTCTACTTTGTTCCCCCATTAGATTTTCCTGTTCTTTCTGTTCTCCCTTATTTTCCCTTTCTGCTCCAATTCCCACCTGTTTTCCCTTTCTATTATGTTTTCCTCTCTGCTTTCCTTGTTAAATTTTGTCCCCACTTTTTCCCCATCCCCCATCTCTAGTTTTCTCCTTTGGCCAGAAGGAAGGTAATTCTTGTTCTTTTCTTTTTTTTATCTCAACTTAGTCCCCTCTATATAAGAATATGGTCTTCTTCCCCTTTAAGTGCTTGGGGTCATCCATCCATTATCAGAAACAGTAAGCCCAGTAGCACCTGACAAGCATTGATTAAACATGTATTTACTTCTTATTTTCTAAAGATATGGTCCCTGATCTCGGGAGATGAACCACAAGGTTGAGGAGCTCTGAGACAAGGGGACAGCTTAACTCAGTTCTACAAGGAGCCAAGAGATTGAGAGCATTGGAGAGCTGTTCTCCTGGATGTTCAGCCTCTTAGCACTACATATTTGGCATGAGGGAGTGTCACACCAAATTTGAGTGGTTTCCTCAGAATACCCCTTCTTCCTGGACCAGAGTGGATAATGTAAAAGGAATAACAGGATCATAAATCTAGTAGGGACTTCAAGGAACATTTAGTTCAACTCTTTCATTTTACAGATGAAGAAAGTAAGACTCATGGAGTTTGATTTGCTCAAGGCTTAACACAGTTAATAAGCATCAGAAATAAGATTTGAATCCAGTCCCTCTGACTTCAGAAACAGTGCTCTTTCATTGTGCCACCCTATCAGGGGGCACATCAATGGGCCAGGACAGGTGGGCCAGCAGAAGCCTTGGAGGCTGTTTATTTTGCTCAGCTGTGTGTGTCTCCCTTATCAGGAAGCCTAAATCTCTAAGGCTCCCATAGCAAACAGGGGGCTCCATTTGGGGAGGGAGACTTGAAGAAATTCTTCAGTCTTGTCAGGAGTTTGATGTATCTGCCACCTGTCCTGTTCTCCTCAAAGAGACAGGTACTATCTGCAGGGGTGTATGTAGCCTCATTTCCTCTCACCTGCACTTCCCACAGGATACCTTGACTTCTCTGTTAAAATGTCAGTGAAGTCATTTAATTATTTACATAATTCTTGGCTTTAGTCAATATGTTGCTAAATGTGAATTCTTGATTTCTATTTGTATCTATGTATCCTAGCTGAGTTGGTGGTTTGTTTGTTTGTTTTTTTTTTTGGACAGGACCTGTGAGAAACTCTTTTTACCAATATGGACTGCCAAGTGATTTGTAATATATTATTATCTCAAGAGAATTGCCTGGAAAACTGAGAGGTTCAGTGATAAAATTTGGGATAATATGAACTAGAGGCTATGGCTAATCCTTCCATAGAATTTAGTTTTGTTTATACGCATATATAAACAGATATGCACATAAGTAGCTGTGGAATATATAAAGATGTGTGTGTGTGTTTATATATGTATTGTTGTTCAGTAGTTTTCCACTTATATACAACTCTTTGTGACTCTATTTGGGGTTTTCTTGGCAGAGATACTGAAGTGGTTTGCTATTTCCTTTTCTACCTCATTTTATAGATAAGGAAACTGAGGCAAACAGGGTTGAATGAATTGCTCAGAGTCGCATAGCTAGTAAGAGTCTGAAGCCATCTTTGAACTCAGCAAGGAGTTTTCCTGACTCCAGCTGCCTTTATATATGTTTACCTATACTTATATGTACATATATCCATATATGTATATATTATAGCAGCTCAGATAATGGGGCATAACAGATAGAGTATGCCCTAATTAACTTGGGCATAACTGATATGACTCAAACCTGTTGTTGAGGTAGGGGGATGACTCCCCCAAATATGTGAAGACTTTCCCAGTGGAATGGCAGATGAGAACAATTTGTTCCAATGGCTGCGAAGGCAGGTGAAGCAGGCACTTTGGAGTGCTTAGAGTGTGGCCAAACATTGAAGATGCCATGGTCATCTCCTGTATTCCAGCCATCATCAGTTATCCTGATTTTTGTTCTGACACTGATTTCAATGACTGGAAGAGAAAGTGAGTCTGACATCTTTGTGCAACTCTACCTCACTTAAATCTAGTTCATATATAAGTCAAGACATCATCCACATTGTCAGTAGTTCTCATGGAAAAGATCATCACCATTAAAACATGGAAACCACCATAATAACAATAGTTGTGGAATTATGGGCAAGTCCTCACTTTTTTTTATCTGTAAAATGAAGGGGGTTGGACTCAGTGACCTCTAAGACCCCTGTGCACTCTAAATCTAGAATCCTACGAGCATTACTTGCCTAGGTTTGGAGTGGTTGGGATTTAAATCTGTGGAGGGATCACATATACCAGTGACATCTCAACTTTTTTGAAGAATTGAAATAAAATAGGTTAAAAGGTAAAGGAGAAGAATATTTTGTTTCCTGGGGACTCTCTTCTTGTTTTGATAGCCTGGCCTCATTCTATCAGATGAATAACTCCCAGAAATCTTTGCTTCATTCCTTAAAGGTGTGACTAACTAAAACTAGATAAACAAACAGGATTCTTGTAGCCCAGGCTGGTATCCACTGGCCAGGATGGACAGTCCTGGCATCAGTGGATCAAAGGTCATGGGATCACAGATGTAGACCAGCAAGGGGCCTTAAAGATCATTTAATCCAACTTCCCCTTTTTTTCAGATAAGGATCTGAAATTAGATAAGTGATTTATCTTAGGTCCCACAGCCCCAAAGTACCAGAAGTCTGATCTGAATCTGGATGTTTCTGATCCCAGAAAACTTTAGATTATTACAGCTGACTTTGGTTCAGATTTGTCCTTTGATAAGAGAGGAAACTGAGGCACAGAGACATTATTATTATTATTATTTGCTGAGGCAATTGGGGTTAAGTGACTTACCCAGGGTCACACAGCTAGGAAGTGTTAAGTGTCTTAGACCAGATTTGAACTCAGGTCCTCCTGACTTCCAGGTTGGTGCTCTAACCGCCGTGCCACCTAGCTGCCCTGGCACAGAGAAATTAAATAATTTGTCCAAAGCTACACAGCTAGTGTCTGAGATCTAAAACCTGTGAAAAGCAATTCTTGAATAAAGTAGGTAAATGCTTGAAATTCTCCATCATGAAACTTTCCATGATTAATTCTTCCTAACTCTAGTCACTCCAATTTTGCATCCCCTTAACATATTGTAATATATGATTATTATGAAAATAACAAAATGTGTTAGTCTTTTGGGGCCTCATTTTTTTCACCTGTCAAATGATAGGGTTGAACTAAGTTCTAAGGTTTCTTTCAGCTCTGAAATTGCATGATCCTACATCTTCCAAGAGACTTCTAGTGAAGTAAACTAAGACTTTAAAAGAAAAAAAAGTTACTTTAAGAAAAATAACTTAAAATTTAAAAAGATGTTCTCTCCTTTTCTACTCCATCCACCCCACTTCCATCTATAGGATACTTGATCATGCAAACTTTCAATAAATAGGACTTTACTATCCTAATAAGACAATATCAGAGTTTGGTAGCCCCCAGCTCTTGACTGAAAGGAGTACTCCAGTGTCCCTTTTTTCCCTCATGGGGAGAAGGGACCTGGAACTCCCTGTTCCCTCCCCTGCTCCCTACCCATATACATATTAGTTGAAGAAGAGAACCTCTCTGTCCCATTGGAGGTGGTCTGCTGCCAAAAGAAGATGGAACAGGCGTTCTCTAAAATCTCATCTCTTCCCCACAGACATTTTACAACTTGATTGTTCCTGACCACCCACAGGAGACTTTTGCCGGGCAAGATGAAGGTCCAGAAGTCAAGAGGTTGGGTCTGATTCCAGCAGGGCTGAAGGAGATCCATAGTCCCAGGATAGTGCCTTCTGGATCTGGGGCAGTGTGTTGGTGCAAGACCTCAGGGGAGGGGTTCAATGCCTTCAGAAGGCTCAGGCCTGAGGACAGAGACCTTCTACCTTTCTCTTCTGGGCCTGTTCCTTGGTTTAGCCTATTTGCTCTCTGGACCACCCCATGTCACAGAGAGAAACCTAGACTCTTGGAGGGAACTGTGGGGACTTGGGGGTGGGGGGAGGTTATGTCGGGTTATTTACCCGGCAGGATTTATGTGGGGTCTGTGTGTGTGTTTAACAAGGAGCCGTGCCTGCTCAACTTCTGAGCCTGGAATTTATACAGCCCCTTGCTGGGCGGCTGCAGTTTATCTCAAGCAAAAGAATAATAAACTTGCCTGACAGGATGATATATTCAAAGCATCTTCCCCTGGAAGAGCACGCTGTCAGGATGTCTGGCTTGCCCAGGACCGTGTTATCGGGTGTTTAGCCTGGGCAGATTGTCAACAGCATATTGTTTGCAGGGGTGGGCTATGAGGAGAACAGGCAGGAGGATGAGGGGTGGGGGAGGCTAAGAAACCAACAGCTCACCCCTTTCAGACAGGGAATGGGGGGCAACCTCAAGAAAAGACTAAAGGCTCCCACAAGGAGGCTTTTCTGCAAAGGAGGATGCTATCTAAGAAGAGAGTGGGCAGAATAGCATGAGCTATGGAAAGAAAACTGAAATTAAAGTCTAAATTTGGGTTCAAGCCCTCTGCTGTTTCCTACCTTTCTGGGCAAACTCCAGAATTTCACAGTTGAATGAGCCTCAAGTGGTTCTTCTCTACAGCATACATGATCATCCAACATCTTCTTGAAAACCTACAACAAGGGAAAACCCTCTCCTTTGCACAGCAACCTATTCCTTTCTGAGACTGCTCTAATTTCTAGGAAGGGTTTCCTGATATCAAGCCTGTTTGTAATGCTCATCTACTGACTTTAAGATCACACTGAGCATGTCTAACCCCTCTATCTTATGACAGGCTTTAACATATATATGAAGACAGCTATCATGTGATTCTGAGCCTTCTCTCCCCCAAATTAAATATCCTCAGGTCCCTTAAAGGATCTTTATTTGTTATGGTTTCAAGGTCTTTCACCATGCTGATTGCCTTAGAAAAGTCTCTCCCCAGTTTGTCAATGACATTCCTAAATGGTAGCACTCATAGGATACAGGGGTGGTTTGACCAGGAGACAGTACAGAAGATATCATCTGCTTGATTCAATTAATACAGTTGTTCAGGGGTGTATAGGGTATACAGGGAAGAACAGTGTCTCTGGGATAAGAGCCTACTGAGCCCTTTTCAGGGCTATTCATCTACCTTTGGGGTCCAACTTTCGGCCAGCTTTCACCTGTAAGCTGTAGCAAGAACAATGGCCACATCTAGGTAAAACCATCTTGGCAGATAGGCTTAATCAGGTTGAGGGTAACAGACAGACCTCAAACCCATCTGTGAGTTAGAGGGATGTCTACTTCAAGTTATGTGAAAACTTCCCCTGGCAGAATGGATGGATGAGAACAATCTATTCCAATGACCATGAAGGAGGCTGCAATGATAACAAGGTGATCCACTGTATCCTGGGCAACCATTCTGACTTTTTTCTTGTCCTTGGACTTCGATAATTCTGGAAGAGAGAATGAGTTTGAGGATTTTGTCCAGCTCTGACTCCTTAAATCCAATTCACACACAAGTCAAGATGTACTCCCATGATGTCACTGGTCTTCTTTGAAAATGAAGGATGAAAGACAGCAGCAGTTATATACAAATAGTGACCTTAGCGATCTCACCACGGGATTCTAGATTTACAGATGGACAGGCCTTGTGTTATTGGAAGAGAAATTTGAGACTCCTGAGGGATTGAACGCCTAGAGCTGGGTCACACAAATAGTAAATGGTATAGCAAGAATTTGAAGTCAGATCTTCTGATGCCAAATTCAGCATACTCTGCCTCTGGTTCTCTGAATGAGAAATGAGTTCAAATTCCATTTTTGATGCTTATTGAGGACAGTTGGATAAGTTTCTTCATCTATAAGAGGAGGAGATGGACAAAAGGACCCCTAAAGTCCCCTGCATGGTTGTAGATCTATGATCCTCTGGCTAGATCTCTAATATCCTTTTCAGCTCTTCTCTTCTGACCTCAATGACCCAAATTATTTTAGCCCTTCCACAAATATTCAATTCTCTATCTTTATTGTGCTCATCTGTGGTCTTCCAGGGTCTGCATGGGTTGGGCACCCCTGCATTCAGTCCTTTGATTATAGGCTCTCAGAGGTCAGAGGCTACATCCATTGGACTTAAATTTTTTAACCTAGAATAAATGAGTTTATAACTTTAATCAGCAGAATAAAAATAGCTCCTTCTCATTTACAATCATAATTCTTTAAAAAATTAATAATCATTTTTTATTTTCAAAATACAAGCAAAGATAGTTTTCAACATTCATCCTTGCAAAACCTTGTATTCCAAATTTTTCTCCCTTCCCTTCTCCCTTAGACAATAAGTAATACAATAAAGGTTAAATGTGCAATTCTTCTAAACACATTTACATATTTATTATGCTGCACAAGAAAAATCAGATCAAAAAGGGGAAAAAATGAGAAAGAAAAAAACCAAGCAAACCACAACAAAAAGAGGAAAATATGTTGTGATCCATATTCAGTCCCCATAATAATTTTTTTTTCTGAATGTAAATGACTCTCTCCATCACAAGTGTATTGGAATTGGCCTGAATCACCTCATTGTTGAAAAGAGCTGTTTCCCTTACAGTTAATCATCACATAACCTTGTTGTTGCTTTGTACAATGTTCTCTTGGTTCTACTCACTTCACTTAGTATCAAGTATCAAGTATCAAGTATCTTAGTATCAAGCAGGCCTTTTTGAAATCATCTTGCCGATTGTTTTTTATATAATAATAATATTCCATAACATTCATATATCATAACCTATTCAACTGTTCCCCAACTGATGGGCATCCATTCACTTTCCAGTTCCTTAGCACTACAATTTTTCTACATGTGGGTCCTTTTCCCTTTTTTAAATGATCTCTTGGAATACATACCCAATGGAGACACTGCTGGGGCAGAGAGTATGTATGCATAGTTTGATGGCCATTTGGTCACAGTTCCAAATTGCTCTCCAGAATGGTTGGATCCGTTCACAACTCTACCACCAATATATTAGTGCACTGGATTTATTTTTAAACAGAAGTTTTAAATAACTGATTTCCCCTCATAAGAGCCAGGAAAGAAGTTCCTGCTAACTCTCCTGACAGGCTTTGTACAACAAATGCAAAAAGCAAGATGCCCAGGGACCTGTTCTGGGATGGCAATCATGCAAAACACTGTGAGGACATATTAAAAAGCCTACCAGTTTAAGGATCCTCAACAGAGAAGAGATTAGGGATTCTGAGAGTAGTCAACTTAGAGTAAAACCAGAGTTTGTCTCTGGATAAGATGTAGAATCTTAGATTTAGATTTGGAAGGGACCTTAAAAGGTAAGTAGTCCAAGCTCCTTGTTTTATAGCAGAGGAAACTGAAGCCTAGGGTGATTATTAAATGACTTCTCAAAGTCACCTAGGGATTAATGGAGGCAGAATTTGAACCCAGGAACACTAATTCCAGAGCTAGTTACACTATTTCTTCTTTAAGATGAGCTTGACCCAACCCCTTTGTAAGACAAAATTGAAGCCCATAGAAACAAACTAACTTAGCCAAAATTACATAAGAATAAGGGCCCCCATAGGTCTCCTGACTCCAAATCCCATGCTTCTGCTCTGACCCCTTACCTCCTTCTGCAAATAATCACTAATGCCAAAAGCCAGAGACCAAAGAACAGTTTCTGTGTTTGTGAAAGCAATAACAAGTGCTATAGGAACAGCCATACATTCTCAAATGGAGAGAGTATCCCTGTAAGCTGTGTCACTTCACCTTCGCTGGACAATCATCAGTATATCCAGCAGCCTCATAGCTCATGCAATATGAACCTGTTGTCCCTTCCCTGGTGAGATAATGCTCCTTAACCAATGACGGTACCAGAACCTCAGAGCTCAATTTTTCTAGCATTCCAACCAGTCAGTCAGTCAATAAACATTTTTTAAGTGCCTACTATGTGTTAGTGCCTATTATGTGTTAGGCACTGTGCTAAGTCCCAGGGATAAAGATATAAATAAAAAGAAAGGCAATCAAAAGAATAACTAAGTCATTTTGCTGATTATAAATACCCAAATGAATTACAAAGGACATATGGAGGAAGACACTATCTGCATCCAGAGAAAGAACTGATAAAAGAAGTATGTATAGAATGGCTTTACATGTGTGTGTATGTGTGTATATGCATATGTATACATATATGTACATCCATATTTATGTCTAATGGTAGTTATCTCTAGGTTGGGAGAATGGAATAAAAAAGAAAAACAAAGTTATATGATAACTTTATTGTGCATTGCAAAGGATTAGCAAGTTGTACATAATAGATCTGCAGTTTCATGTACAATAATTTTTTTTCTATTTTACTATGTTATGAAGTTGCTTGTTTTATTTCTAATATTCAGAATAAAATACAAAGAAGGAAGGCTGTTGTTATTGCTATTTTTGTTTGTCCTTCATTTTTGAAGAAGGTAATAATGTCAGAGAAGTAATGTCATGACATGCTAGTGAATTGAATTTGAGTGAGAGAGGGCTGTGCAAGGTCACAGGTTTTACTTTCTCCTCAGGAGCCATCTGGGTTCAATGGCAAGATATAGATCAGGAGGGCTGCAGATGACCCTGGATGCATTGAGAGACCTTGACCTTTTTAATCTAAGGTCTTTAGGAGGTTTCAGTTTGACTGAAGCATTGCCTGTTTAGTGATTAAGCTAGGTAAGAATTAAGGCAAAAGGATGAATACAGAGAGGCTTGGAGAGACTTACATGAACTCATGCTAAGTGAAATGAGCAGGACCAGGAGATCATTATATACTTCAACAACAATACTATATGATGGTCAATTCTGATGGATGTGGCCCTCTTCAACAATGAGAGGATCCAAATCAGTTTGAATTGATCAGTAATGAACAGAACCAGCTACACCCAGAGAAAGAACACGGGAAATGAGCATGGACCACAACATAGCATTTCCATTCTTTCAGTTATTGTTTGCTTGCATTTTTGTTTTTTCTTCTCAGGTTATTTTTACTTTCTTTCTAAATCCAATTTTTCTCGTGCAGCAAGATAACTGTATAAATATGTATATATATATATATATATATATATATATATATACTGTATTTAATATATACTTTAATATGTTTAACATGTATGGAACTATCTGCCATCATGGGGAGGGGGTGGAGGGAAGGAGGGGAAAAGTTGAAACAGAAGTTTTTGCAAGGGTCAATGTTGAAAAATTACCCATGCATATATTTTGTATATAAAAAGCTATAATAAAAAATGTAATATTAAAAAAAGAACTGAGGTAAAGAATGGCCATTGTACACAATAGATTTGCATTTCCATATATAAGCAAACACCTTTTTTTCTATTCTACTATGTTATGGAAATGTTTGTTTTATTTCTTATATTCAGAATAAAAAAATAAAATGAAAGAAAAAAGAAAGAGAAAGAAAAAAGGAAGGAAGGAAGGAAGCA
This sequence comes from Sarcophilus harrisii, assembly GCF_902635505.1. Taxonomy (NCBI): domain Eukaryota; kingdom Metazoa; phylum Chordata; class Mammalia; order Dasyuromorphia; family Dasyuridae; genus Sarcophilus; species Sarcophilus harrisii. The sequence continues at coordinate 268,747,554 of NC_045429.1, read as the reverse complement.
AGGAAAGAAGGAAGGAAGGAAAGAAGGGAGGAAGAAACAGAAAATTCCTACCCTTGAGGAGTTTATAATCTAATTCAAGAAGACAAGCCACAAAAAGAAGCTGAGAAGTAGATGTGGATAATGATAGAAGGATCCAAAAAAGTCCCAAAGTAAAACAAATGATGGCAAATGCAGAGGTGATTGTGCATAAATGGAGGTTTTAAAGCTTGTTTGTGTTCCTGCCCTCCAGAGAGAATATAAGAGCCCCCTCCACAATTACCTTGACAAATACTCAGGCAGGCTCTGCTGAGGGACTTAGTGATAGGGATAGTGAATGGCACTACCCTGTGCTATATCCACAGCTTCTTATCCTATTTCTTTCATGAACAAAACCCATATTTGAGTAATAACTCACTAGGATACACAATTATTGGCTTTTGACCATGATTTCTACCATGTGCCAGGAATAGTGCTAGGAAACAGTATACCAAGATCAGGTATGGAATGGAGTGAAGATTTGTATCTGGAATGGGTCAAAAGAATGTTTTGGGAAGATAGGGCTGATCAGTGTTAGAAATCAGTCAGTCAAAACACATTTATCATGCACTTATTATGTGATAGGTGATACAAAAGGGGGTGAAAGACAATAAACAAACTGTCATGAATAAACAAGCTATAAACATAATAAACAAGAAACAAATAAGAGAAGGGAAGTCCTAGAATTAAGAGGAGTTGGTGAAGGCTTCCTATAGCAGATGAGATTTTAGTTCAGACTTAAGGGAAGCAGGGAAGCCAGGAGGTGGAGATGAGGAAGGAGAACTTGGTACAGTACGGAGTTAGAGAAAATGCTTGGAGCTGAGAGATGGAGTGTCTTGATTGTGGAACATCTAGGAGACCAGTTCATGTTGAAGTTTAAGGTATAAGAAGACTAGAAAGGTAAGACAGGGCTGAGTTATAAAGGGTCCTGTATTATATTTGATCCTGGAGGATCAATGGAGCCACTTGAATTTACTGAGTAGGGAAAGTGACATGGTCAGATGTGTATTTTAGAAAAATGTTTGGTAGCTGACTGGAGGACAGATTAGAGTGGGGAGAAGCAGACTCATGGGCAGCTTACTGTAATAATCCAGAAATGAGGTGATGAGGGTCTGTACTAGAATGACGGCAATGTCAGAGGAGAAAAAGGGGCACGTTTAAGAGATGTTGCAAAGGTGAAATCCATAGGCCTTGCAGTAGCATGGATATTGAAGGAAGAGAAGGATTAAGAAGATGAGGATGACATCTAGGCTGTGAGCCTGGAGTGGGGGGTATTTGGAAGATGATTGGCCAGAGCAGGAGATGAAGGCAGATGGGCAGCCTATGTCAAGAAACCAGAGTTAGATCTCTGTGAATTTAATTGGACTATTTAGGGACAGACAATTCAAACAGTATTTAAGTCTCTACAATGTACAAAGCCAAAATAAACTAATCCCTGCTCTCAAGTAGTTTACATCCTATGGGAAGAGAATAAGGACCTCCATATATATATATATATATATATATATATATATATATATATATATAACACATATATATATATATATATATATATAACACATATATACACACACAGACACACATGTGCAACATGCAGTATATATAACACACTGACATATATATGCACATATACCCAATCACACCTTGCACATATACATATGCAGGTATATGTGTTCCTGTGTGTTCACAAACATTTAAAGGTACATATATGTGTATAGATGTATGTATGCACTTATACACATACATATACATACAAACATTGAATACAGGGTAGTTTGGAGTGGAAAAGCACAGAGCAATGGGAAATCAGAAAAAAGTCTGTTGTGGAAGATGATACTTGAATGAATCATACATTTTTGAATGTGACCAATGTGAAAATGTGTTTCGCATATTTGTCATGAGGATTTTTTCTTTTCTAATTGTTCAGTGGCAAGGAAAAATTTTAAAAATCAATATTTTTAAAAAACAAGGTGATACTTGAGCTAAGTCTTAAAGGAAACCAGAGATTCTAAGGAACAGAGGTAAGAAGGGAGTATGTTACAGGTATGGAGTCAGCCAATACAAAGAGCCAGAGACGGGAGAAGAGAAAGTAGGCCAGTAGGGCTGTATTGCAGATTCTATTCAAGATAGCAATATTCAAGAAGATTAAAAAGGTATGAAAGGGCTGGGTTGTAAAGAGATTTAAAAATTAAACAGAGGATTTTATATTTGAGCTAAGGGTACAAGGAGTTAGTGGGAGTTAAAAGGAGGGGGTGACATGACCAGACCTGCTCTTTTGGAAAACCACTTTGGCCAATGTGTGCAGTACAGATTAAAATGGGAAGAGGCCCACTATTGCAACAGCTGAAAAAGAGGTGGTGAGAGCCTGAATAGGGGTGATGGGTATGTGGGTGGAAAGAAGGGGACAAACATGAAAAACATGGAGGAAGAATTGGCAAGACTTGGCACCTTACTGGACCTGTGGAATTGAGGAATGGAAGATGATACCAGGATTATAAATCTGGGTGCCTAAAAGGAGAGTGGTTGTTGAATAGGTAGTTCATGAAATGAGACTCAAGGTCACACAGGTAGTAAGTGGAGGTTTTCTAACTCCAAAGCCACCATTTTTTCACCTTTATCTCTGTATGTCTCAATCAGTAGTTGATAATTAACAAATATTTATTAAGAGCCAGGCACTGTGCTAAGCACTGAGGATACAAAGAAAGGTAAAAGGCCCTCAAGGAACTCATAGTCTAATAAATAGGAGGAGACAATAACTAAAAAGAAGCTGTAAAGGGGGAACAGGAGTGTGAGGGCATAAAGAAGTTCAGAGAAGTATGGTAGCCATGTGTTGTTTATCTTTTGTTTTGAAGAGGACTAAGGACATAATCAGGTGATGGCTTGACTTCCTTGTGAACTGGATTTAAGTGAGGCAGAATTGCACAAAGTCATCGGCCTCATTCTCTTTTCCAGCCATCAAAGTCTACTGTCAAGGCAAAAGTCAGGATGATTGGTGATGGCCAGAGAGGAAGAGGATGACCTTGGGATCTTCAGTGTCTGGCCAAGCTCTAAGCTTTCCACAGCACCTGTTTCAGCTGCAAATGATTAGATGATTCCCCTGAGCACCATCCTTTGTTTTGGGGGAGTTTTTTGGAAGTTTTTAGGATGATTTATTTTTTCCTCAATAGTATTTTATTTTTCCAAATACATGTAAAGATAGTTTTCAATATTAATTGAAAGACAGCAAGCAATATGATATATTAAATATGTGCAATTCTTTTAAATGTATTTCCATATTTGTCATGTCATGCAGTAAAAATCAGATCCAAAGGGAAAAAAACAAACAAGCAAGCAAGCAAGCAATAACAACAAGAAGATAAAAATATATAATTCCATCCACATTCAGTCTCCATAGTTCTCTCTCTGGATGCAAATGTCATTTTCTACCCTGTTTACTTGAATTTCCTGGGTTCAATCCTTAAATGTTAAATGAAAGCTGTGGAAGGAGCTCTCCAATATTTACTCTTAACTCTCTCCAGTCAGAGGGAGGGAGGAGCCCAAGAGTCAGGGAATGGTGAAGAGGTGTGAGTTTCAGAACTTATATGATCCTAGAGTGTGATGAGTTTCTTGAAATCATGATAAAGTCCAGGAGCACAGTTAAGTGGGAAATGTTTCCTCGACTGTAAAATGAGGATTATAAAAGCACCTACCTCATAGGGCTGATATGAGGATCAAATGAGATAATACTTATAAAGAGCTTAGCATAGTGTCTGGCATATAAGTAGATGGTTAATAAATGTCCTCTTCCCCTCTCTTACTATCCTATTGCCCTGATCTTATAAGCCACAAAGAAGTCATTGCCATGGGAGCACCCTAAGAAAGGAGAAGTGAGTATAGTGGGAATGAAATGTGAGCCTGGGGTTCCAGTAGGCATGGATGTGTAGTTATTAAGCTATTAGTGAGGAGAAGGATGTGAAGGAATGACCCTTTCTTGTTGAGGGGAAGTGGTATTGTGAAGCAGATGTATATGATTACCCCATATATTTGTATGGGTCATGGATGTAGAAGAAGGATGTAGAAGGTCATGAGTACTATCTAATATGCTAAGGATAGCCCTCTAGAGATCAAAGCTTTGCTAATATGGTAAACTTCATGAAAGCACAGAATCTGAGGGTGGAAAGGAACCTCAGCAGCTATCTACTCCAATTTATACACAAGAGGAACCTCTACATTAACATAGCTGACAAGTGAACATCCCAGACTCTATTCAAAGACCTCTAAGGAAGAGGAACCCATCCACCATCTATCAAAGAAACTCATTCCACCTTTGGACAGCTCTACATGTCCCATTAAAGGCAGCCAGATGGTGTGATGGGTAGAGTGCCAGAGCTGGAGTCAAGAATCTTCCTGAGTTCAAATTTTACTTCAGATCCTGGGCAAGATACTTAACCACATTTACCTCAGTTTCCTCATCTGTCAAATGAGCTAGAGAAAGAAAGAGCAAACCACTTTAGTGGTTTGCCAAGAAAATACCTAATGAGGTTACAAAGAGTTGAAAATAACAGAAATGACTGAACAACAATGAAATATCTTGAGAACCTCTGGTCCCTGAAGTAGTTAGAGCCAGGCAGGATGCTGGGGGTCTGGGAGGCTGTCCTATCTAGGAATTTCTTGAACAAGATACAGGCTTCATATAGAGCCAAGGCTTTGATTTACTGGTTGGGAATAAAGTGTACTTTAGCATCTAAATTTGAACTGTCCAAACTGGAGAGCTTCTCAATTCAATTCAACAAACATTTATTATATGGCTACTGTGTGTAAGACACTGTGCTAGATGATGGGATTATAAAGACAAAATTCTTTTTTTTAAGTTGAAGTCAAGTGGCAAGGAGAGTTTTTTTTTAATTTTAAGTAAGCTTTTATTTTACTGGAGACTGAATATTTTCTCTCTCTCTCTGTCTTTTTCTCTGTTTCTCTCTTTCGCTTAATTTTATAATTTTATTAAAGTTTTTTTTTATTTACAAAACATATGCATGGGTAATTTTTCAACACTGATCCTTGCAAAACTTTCTGTTCCAAATTTTTCCCTCCTTCCCCCACCCCCTCCCCTATCTGGCAGGTAGTCCAATACATGTTAAATATGTTAAAATACATGTTAAATCCAATATGTATACATATTGATACAATTATTTTGCTGCACAAGAAAAATCAGATCAAGAAGGAAGGAAAAGAAAAACTGAGAAAGAAAACACAATGCAAACAAAATAACAACAGAGAGAATGAGACTGCTATGTTGTGGTCCATACTCAGTTCCCACAGTTCTCTCTCTGGGTATATATGGCTCTCTTTATCACTGAACAATTGGAACTGGTTTGAATCATCTCATTGTTGAAGCGAGCCATGTCCATCAGAATTGATCATCATATAGTCACATAAGGACAAAATTTAAGAAAATTCCTGCCTTCAAGGAGATTAGATTCTATGGAAAGATATAGATAGGGATAAGATAGAATCTTTAGATAAAATATTCCTGGCCTCTGCAATGTATATTTCTCTAACCCACTGCAAACAGCATATTTTTTGCTTTTTCTCTTAATTGCTGGCAAATTCTTTTGAAATACAATTCTGACATGTTCCTGCAGATTGCAAAGAGACTAGGAGGATCTCAGCACAGAGAAGAAACAAGAGACAGAAAAAGTAGACAAAGTAGAAGAGTAGAAGGGGGACTCTCCATGGACCATTATGGTGCCTGGCAATGCTGGATGGTTACAAAGTGAGCCCATAGAAGCTAGAAAGTCAGGTTTCATGTAGGAGATGGATGTAGGTTGCTCTAACAGACCCATTTCACAGGCTCATAGGTTTATGGCATTTAGATCCCAGAGATCATCTAGCTTAGCACTCCATTTTACAAATGAGGAGACTGATGTCGAGTGAGGAAGTGATTACTTCCAGGTAACATAGCTAGTTAAGCATCAAAGTCAAGATTCAAACTAGAGTTTATGATTCCCAATCCAAGGGTTTTTTTTTAAATGATCATATCATATTACCTTCTATCCCAAGGAGAGAAAATTAATGGTACAGTCAAAAATATGTTGAATTGGAAGTTAGAGAACTTGGATTCAAATCCTTGATCCGCTGCTTTCTAGCTACGTAACCTTACAGTCACTTAATTTCCCTGGCTCTCTGTTTCTTCAATAACTAAATGATGTAGCTGGACAAAATCATCTTCTAAGGTCCTTTCCAGCTCTCACTCCATTCCCATGACCCTTTAACTAATCTTTGACCAGTATCTCCAATAGTCAGTTGAATCATGGTGAGTGTTTACTAGCCTACAAAACTTTTACTACCAAAGTTTTCTTGCCTCAAAACAATCCTAAACTGAAAAATCAAATTATTTTCTTTCCTTTGTATCTTTAAGGTCTTTAGTCCCTGATCCTTAAGTCACCCAAAGTAGTTAAATTAAACCTGTCCTAGGGTCTTTGTAGAGAATTTAGATCTTTGACTATAGTTTGAGGTGGGGTACTGGGAGTCCTACATACCCTAAAAGGAGCCCTGGGTACATATTGTGAGGATTAGCACTTGCCTGTGTATTGAAGCAGCCTAAGAGTACATAATTTGCATTTGTCCTTCTGCCCCCCTCCCCCCCTTGGGGATTGACTTGTATGTTCATTTGCATATATTTGCATGAGACAATTCTATCCATATTCATTTTGAGCTCTTAGATTTATGTCTCCGAAGATCCTTCCCCCATCTTTCCTTTTCTTATTACCTTATCTACCAATTTACCCCCACTTTTTGGTTAATTCCACAAAGGGAGGGGGGTGGTAGTAGTAGTAGTAGTAGTAGAGATAGGCTAAAATAGCAGACAACCAAAACAGAAATAGATAAAAATAGCCAATTATTCCCTCTTCCTCCCCCCCCCCCAAATCCACCATTTTTATTTGGCTTTGAGATAGAGCTAAAATTAAAAACACACGTACATCAGATTTGTCTCTCTGGCTGGGTCTTACTCAGGTTAAAATTAATGTGAGGTTGCATTCTCCGAGAATGCATTAGTTGAGTGGTGTCCTGGAAGTTATCAATTTCCTCATCTGTCAAATGAGGGGGTTGGATTAGGTCCCTAAAGTCTCTTCTAGTTCTAGCATTCTGAGCCCCAGTTTCCTCATCCACCAAGTGAAGGGAATGGACTACATTATTCTTTGGATTTCTTCCAAGTCTCAGAGTTCTATTCTAATACCAAAAACAACTTTGGAATCAGAGAATAGCAATAATGATAACTATAATTATAATAACAGCTCACATTTATATATCACTTTACATGAAAAGCATTTCTCTGCCTGATCCTAACAATTCTCAAAGACAAATGCTATGATAATCAAACCCATTTTATAGATGAGGAAATTGAAGGTAAGAGGCAGGATTTGAACCTCAGACTTCTTGACTCCAAATCCAGTGCTCTAGCTACTCTGGTAGGAAGCAATATTTTAGCATGGAAAGAGCACAGGCTTTAGAGCCAGGAGACCATTTTTCAAATCCAACTTCTGATGCTTTTGTTGTTTGTTTTTCAGTTATGTCTGACTCTGTGAGTCCATATGGGTTTTTCTTGGCAAAGATACTGCCATTTCCTTTTCTAGAACATTTTATAGAGGAGGAAATAGAGACAAACAGGATTGAGTGACTTGCCCAGCATCATACATCTCATAATTGTCTGAGGTCAGATCTCAACTCAGGTAAGGATTCCAAGGCCCACTACTCTATTTACCTAGCTGTTGAGAAAATGCTTATGTAACTTTGGACAAGTGCCTTTACTTCTGTGGGTCTTTGTTTTTTTATGTGCATAATGTGGATGCCCTTTCCAGCTTATGACAAATTATGTTAACTATCATAGTATCATAGATTTAGAACTTGCAAGGGCCTCAGGTGTCATCTAGGTGCTATAGTGAATAGATCACTGGGCCAAGAGTCAGGAAGATTTTTCTTCAAATCTGCTCTCAAATACTTATTAGTTGTGTAACCTTAGGCAAGTCATTTAACTGTTTGCCTCAGTTCCCTCAGTTTCCTCATCTGTAGAAAGGGGATAAAATAGCACCTGCCTTGTAGGGTTGATATGAAGATCACATGAAATAGTACTTAATACATCTGCACATAATAAACACTATATAAATGTTAACTGTTATTGTAGTCATTGTTATTATTATTATCTAGTTCTACACTCTCATTTTATAAATGGGAATACCAAGGCCAAGAGAGATAAGTAATTTGCTCAAAATCTCACAGGTAGAAGATTGATGATAAAGTGCTTAAACACTTCTGTGGACAAGTCAAATTTTGTTTTTTTTTTTGTTTTTACTTACGTTAGCATTCGGGGACACTCCTTAGGCAGCTCAATAACACACTGATCCAGTAAAATATACATAGTCCCATATATACATGATACCCTACAAGTCATTCTACTTGTACAACAAGATAGCTGTGTACAAAGACAAACACAACAGATACATTACCCCACACCCATAACACAAACATACTGATACACTTGAAGAAGAACTTTGGTAATGCCATAATGGATCAGTAGAAAGAAAGGTGACTTTGCCATATATTGACTTAACCATGTAACTTGGGCAAATCACAACTTCCACAGGTCTCAGTTTCCTTATTTGTTATATGAGAAAACTGGACTAGATAATTTCAAAATTCCAACTTTTGGTCCTGTGAAATGATCCACTTCATTGGATCTATGTTGAAGACCCAAGCAAAGACCTAAGAAAACATGGATATGAAGTGGATTTCCTAAGAGGAGATGGATTTTAGCTTGATGTCAGGAAATATTTCCTACCTGAGAGCTATCTCAAAGTGAAATGGGCTGAGTGGAAAAAGAGTGGGTTTCTCTTCAGTGGAGGTCTCGAAGCAATAGGCTAAAGGACCACTTGTTAGAGATGTTTGAAGAAGAGAAAATTGTTAAGGCATGACCTCGAAGGTCTCTTCCCATACCAAGACAGAGTATGGGATTCTTTAGGTCTGTAGGAATCTCAGTTCCATTTCCTCTTTTTCCTTTAAACACACACATGCACACTCTACTCTCCCACTTGCCAATATGGCATGAGGTTTAATGAGTCTCAAAGACGTAAGAACCCTAAGGATGTGGGTGTTGCTAATCACTGGACAGTAATTATTGTTGTAAAAATAGCCTGGCCCAGGATTAGGAATATAGCCAAGAAACTCTTGAAAATGACCCCATTTGGGGAGGGATTCTGGGAAGATGATGGCAGTAGGTTGGTAAATTGCAAGCTCTCCAGATTTCCCCAACCATAGAAAAAAAAATTGCACCTCAGGACTGGTGAAAAATCAAGAAGGGTGGGGCAGAATAAGGGTCCTCCAACTACAACCTAAGAAGATCTGAAGAAAGTCCCCAGGCCAGAAATTAACCCAGATGAAGTGCAAACACCTCTAGGCTACTCCACAGAAACCAAGAGAGTATCCCTGGGGCTAGCTAAGTATGTCTGCAGTCTCAGCAAGAACCATAAAAACTTTCACCTCTGGGACTTTTTCAGGAGTCAGAGGTCTGAATCCAGGAAGGGAACTCAAAAAGAATTTAAAAATCAAATGAGAGACACTGAGGAAAAACAAAAAAAGTATATAAAAAAAGTCAACCAACTAGAAAAAGACTCTCAACGATGAAAATAATTCTTTAAAAATTAGAATTGGGCAAGGGGAAGCCAGTGAAGTATGAAAGACCAAGAAATAACAAAATAGAATATAAAGAATGAAAAAATAGAACAGAATGTGAAACATTTTATAAAGAAAAACAATCTATCTGGATAACAGATGAAGAAGAGAAAGTATTAGAATAATTGGACTGCCTGAAAGTTGTGACCAAAAAAAATTAATCTTGACACAATAATGCAAGAAATAATCCAAGAAAATTGTCCTGGAGTAATAGACCATGAGGTGAAAGTAGAAATACAAAAAATCCACCGATCTTTTGTGGAAAACCCATAGGAATATTATTGAAACTTCAAACTTTGAAAACCCCAGATCAAAGAGAAAATTTTGCAAGGAACAAGAAAGAAAAAACAAAACAAAACAATTCAGATATACTGGAACTACAATTAGAAATGTACAGGACTTATCTATCAGCAGCCACAATAATGGACCACAGATCCTGGAATCACATCTATTGACAATCAAAGGAACTAGGTCTGCAACCAAAAATATCATATCCAGCAAAATTATGTATATTGAATGAGGAAAAAAAGGACATTCAACAAACTTGAAGATTTTCAGGACTTTCTATCAATCAAATCTGAACTTAACAGAAAATTTAACATATAAGAGCCAATATCAAAGATCAGTTGCTAAGAACTCAACATGGACAAATTGTTTATGGTTTTTTTTTTAATATGGGAAATGTATATCGTATGTTTAAGTTTTGTCATCAACAATAGAGTTTCTCAAAAGAAAGTTTGAGGTAGAGTTAAGATAAAAATAGTAATCACAACTGAGGTGCAAAGGAAGAATAGACATAGAGGCATTAGAGGGGGAAAGAGGGCTCACGGTTCTGAAAATATACACAAATTGGGAATGGGTTAAATAGGTAACTACATATATATCATGAAGGTCATAGCACCTTCCAAAATCTATAAAGAAATAACAGGGGAAGATGGGGAAGCAAAGGGTGAGAAGACAAGGGAGAGATCCATGACTTGGGGGAGTTTAAGTAATAGCAAGGCAAGTTAAGGAGCAGAATAAAAGCAGAGTCAGTGAGAATAGGAAAGCTATGTGTCGGGGGGGAAAGGGGATATGTGTATATGTATGTGTATGTATATATCTGCATAAGTATTCATAAATATATCTTTTCTTTACTATAGCTTGTTTTGAAGGTTGTAGAGAATGAAAGGGGAAGAATAAAGTAAAACAGTTGCACAACAAAAAACAAAAGAACAATTTAAAAGAAAGTAAAGATGGACATTCATGAATATAATTTCTTCCACTAATATATATATATATATATATATATATATATACTTGTAATTTGTTGTTATATATTTTGAATTCTCCCTGATGTTCTGCTGGGCACATGACAAGATTCTTTTTTGATTTGTTTTATTTTGTTTTGGTATTTCTTTTCTGTTTTTCTTATTCTGTTTTTTAAAAAATAAAACAAGTTTTTAAAAAAGAAAGAAAAAAAATGATCCCATTCTTCTCACTCTCTCTATACTATCTCCATCTCAATGATGTCATTTGAAGATGCTCTAGCAACCCATGAGAATCTTTTTCTAGTAGCTAGAGGAGGGAAGAGCTGTAGGTTTTACTTGGAAAGACCACAATCTCCCCGATCCTGCTATGGGTTCAAGAAATGCAGGGAGAGGGTTGGTTAAGCCATCCTTTAGGTCCATGGCTGGAAAGAAGCAATTTATCTAGTACAGCTTTTCACTTGTGGTTATTCATAGTCTACACTTGGGGAAAAAAATGTTTCCTTTTGACAGTCCTGCTTCTTTCTTTCTAGGTTCTATCATTTCCTGGAAGAGATAGTTGGGCATCATGATGTTTCTCTTATTTGCCAAACAGCCTATTCTTTCTCTACCTCCTTAGTAAAATTAGAACAGAATATAGAATTGGAACTGGAAAATATTTTAAAACATATAATGTTAGAGCTGAAGTGATTTTCAAACAGAATTGCCCCCTCTATCATTCTTATTCTTGTTAATCCTTTGTCTTTTTCTTCTACTAAGTCCTTCCTTACTGCACACAAACATTCTCAAGTCTTTCATATCCTTAAAAAACCCTTACTTGGAAAAATGTAGAACTATGCTCAAAAAAAATACAATAAAACTGCATACTCTTTTAGCAAACAATGCCGCTACTAGGTCCCTATCCCAAAGAAATAAAAATTTTAAAATGGATATATATATGAATAAAATATTTATGGCAGTTCTTTTTTTTCCTGGTGGCAAAAAAATAGGAAATAGAGGCGATACCCATCAATTAGGGAATGATTGAACAAGTTGTGATTTATGATTGTGGCAGAATACAATTGTGCTATAAGGAATAACAAGTGGGAGTAGTTTCAGAAAAACCTCATAAGATTTATATGAATTGATTCAGAGTGAAGCAAGTAGGATCAGAAGATCACTGTATATAGTAAAAGTCATATTGTTTTGATAATGATCAACTTTGAAAGACTTAGCTACTCTAATCAATACAATGATCTGAGACAATTCTAAAGGACTCATGATGAAAAATGTTATTTACCTCCAGAGAGAGAACTGATAAATTCTGAATGCAAATTAAAGTGTGTGTGTGTGTGTGTGTGTGTATATATATATATATATATATATATATATATATATATGTAACTTTATTCTTTCCTTTTTTGCAACATAGATATTGTGGAAATGTGTTTTACACAATTTCACATGTATAATTAATATCATATTTCTTGGGGGAATGACTGGAGGGAGGCAAAGAATTTGGAATTCAAAATTTTTTTAAATGCTGAAAAGTAAATAATAATTTAAAAACTCTCATTTAATCTAATCATCCCTGCCTGCTGTTCTTAATCTTTGTTCTTCTCAGCTAACCACTCTTACAAAACCATCTTTATTCAATGTCTCCACTTCCTTTCTTCTTACTTTCTCCAAACCTCTCTGCAATCTGGCTTCCAACATAATCTTTCAGATGAAACAGTTCTTTTCCAAATTATGAAAGATTTGTTCTTAATTTCCAAATCTAATGTTCTCTTCTTAATCCTGATCCTTCTCAACCTCTTTGCAGCATTTGACAATGCTTCTCCTTCTCCTCCTGAATATTCTCCTCTTTTTGTTCTCTTCCTCTCAGTCCAACTGTTCTGCTCAAAGTCACTTGCTGGTTCTTCATCTTTGTCATTCCCACTAACTGTCCAAGGGTTGGAATAAGTAAGGAGAAAAGCATCAGTGGTCTGAATTTCCCTTCCCCCTCACACATGCACTGGACAATCCCGTCAAATCATTGACCCCTTTCCTTCTCCAGGATGTTGGCAGCTCCCTGTGACATTGGGCCAACATCCAGCCATAAAGAGCCCAGATCCTTCTGAGTGAATGGAGGCCAAAAGGAGGAAGTAGAAGCAGTGGGAGGTTTTGTTTAATGTGGAGCTTTAGCCAGGATTCTTGGGCAGTCCCTGAATTTTTGCCCAGGGGAGGGAAGAGAAAGGGATGGAAAAAAAAGGGAGAGAAAGTAATAAATGAGGGCTAAGTGCTGACCCATACATGACTTGCTCTTTCTCACCCTTGAACCTTCCTTCTCTGGAAGCTATGTCTCTGTCTCTTTCTCTGGGAAGCTTTCCCTGCCTTCTCTGCTCTGACCTCCCCTTATAACTTTTTATCACTTTTTCATACTGATCTCTTTAGGGGATTTATTTCTTTTGAGGACATTCCATTTCTTTTGAGCCACTCCATTGCTCTTCCAAGTTCATAGCCTTCAAGTTAATGGAGTTGAGGCAGCGAAGTGACAAGTGACTAGAATAATGGAGCTGGAATCAGGAAAACCTAGGCTCAAATCTTGGTCTCAGATATTAGCTGTGTGACACTGGACAAGTCATTTCTCTTATTTGTAAAATAGAGGTTAAAAAATGTCACCTATATTCCATAGTTGTTGTGAGAATAAACTGATATTGGACTATTAGGTGGTGCAGTTGATAGAACACTAGTCCTAGCATCAGGAGGAATTGAGTTCAAATATGACCTCAGATACTTGACACTTAGCAGCTGTGTAACTCTAGTAAATAACTTAACCTGATCATCTCCAAAACAAAAAGAAGAAAATAAACTGTGATAATATTTGTAAAATGCTTTGGAAACCTTAAAATCTTATATAAACACTAGCTGTTATTGTTATCCCTAACTCTTCCCTCTCCTTTATCCCACTTCACCCTCTATTCAGTTAGTGGTGATCCCATCAATTCTACCTTCACAACATTTCTCATATCCATTTTCTTCCTCTCTTCTCATATAAGCACCACTCTAATTCAAGTCCCCATCACCTATTGCCTGGATAGCTCTCACATCATCACCCTGGAGTTCTAGGAGTACTTCTTGGAGTATTGGGATACTTTTGATGCTATTGTCTTAAGCCTTCGTTGCTCTGTGTCTTCCCCAGTATCAAGAATGGTAAATCTTTCAATATTACTTGTAGGTGTTATTTAGTATCTCTTTAGTATCATTTCACCAGCTAATATTAATATCATCAAAAGATAATTTTATATTTCCAGCACTTAGCACAGTCCCTGGCACATAAACAAGCACTTAATAAATGTTTAATTATCAATTAACTTTTTAAAAATAATGATTTATTTTTAACATTGGTTTTTGTATTTTGAGCATTAAATTATCTCTCTCTCTCTTCATTTCCTCCCCCCACCCATTGAGGTGATCAATATGATACTCATTCTACATATGAAGTCATAAAAAACATAATCAGCTAACTTTTACAAAGGGGTATTCACAAGAAAGGTATAGCAAGAACCAAAGTATAAGTGTCTTTCTTTCCCACACCAGAGTACACTCTCCATTCAATACCTTGATTGCTAGGGGAAAGTGGGCTCAAAATTGAAGTGGTAGCTGTCAATATTCTTTATACTACTGAGTTCACTTCTGGGGGATGACACAGCTGATGGATGAGTTACTCTTGCTTGCAAGACATGGAAACTTACTTGCTAGGTTGATCCAATACTGGACTGGGGGAAGCAGGTCACTCCTCAGGTTTAGTACCATTCTGGATTCATCTGGGGTGAATCCAATGGACCTAGTTATTATTCTGATCTGTTGAGATCTCAAAAAATTTTGCACAAAAGTAAAAAAAGAAGCAAGACAAAGCCAGGAGGCCATCCAATTTAAAATACAGGATTGAGGAACTAATGAAAAAAAAAATCAAATGAAGGTGGCCTAGCTATACCTGATCTAAAACTATATTATGAAGCAGTGGTCACCAAAACCATTTGGTATTGGCTAAGAAAAAGACTAGTTGATCAGTGGAATAGGTTAGGTTCACAAGACAAAATAGTCAATAAATTTAATAATCTAGTGTTTTTCAAACTCAAAGATCCCAGGTTTTGGGATAAGAATTCATTATTTGACAAAAATTGCTGGGAAAATTAGAAATTAGTATGGCAGAACTTAGTCATTGACCCATACTTAACACAGTTCACCAAGATAAGATCAAAAGGGGTTCATGATCTAGGCATAAAGAATAGAGATTATAAATAAATTAGAAGAAAATAGGATCATTTACCTCTCAGACCTGTGGAGGAAGAAGGAATTTGTGACCAAAGAAGAACTAGAGGTCATTATTGATCACAAAATAGAAAATTTCAATTATATTAAGTTAAAAAACTTTTGTACAAACACAACTAATGCGAACAGGATTAGAAGAGAAGCAATAAACTGGGAAAACATTTTAACAGGCAAAGGTTCTGATAAAGGCCTCATCTCCAAAATATATAGAGAATTGACTCTAATTTATAAGAAATCAAGCCATTCTCCAATTGAGAAATGGTCAAAGGATATAAATAGACAGTTTTCAGGTAAAGAAATTGAAACTATTTCTAGTCATGTGAAAAGGTGTTACAAATCATTATTGATCAGAGAAATGCAAATTAAGACAACTCTGAGATACCACTACACACCTGTCAGATTGGCTAAGATGACAGGAAAAGAGAATGATGAATGTTGGAGGGGATGTGGGAAAACTGGGACACTGATACACTGTTGGTGGAGTTGTGAACTGATCTAACCATTCTGGAGAGCGATTTGGAACTATGCTCAAAAAGTTATCAAACTGTGCCTACCCTTTGATCCAGCAGTGTTACTACTAGGCTTATATCCCAAAGAGAGCTTAAAGAAGGGAAAGGGACCTGTATGTGCACGAGTGTTTGTGGCAGGTCTCTTTGTAGTGGCCAGAAACTGGAAACTGAGTAGATGCCCATCAGTTGGAGAATGGCTGAATAAGTTGTGGTATATGAATATTATGGAATATTATTGTTCTGTAAGAAATGACCAGCAGGATGATTTCAGAAAAGCCTGGAGAGACTTACATGAACTGATGCTAAATGAAATGAGCAAAACCAGGAGATCATTATACACTTCAACACCAATACTACATGATGTTCAATTCTGATGGACATGG
Source organism: Sarcophilus harrisii (assembly GCF_902635505.1). NCBI lineage: Eukaryota > Metazoa > Chordata > Mammalia > Dasyuromorphia > Dasyuridae > Sarcophilus > Sarcophilus harrisii. Next base: position 268,731,402 of record NC_045429.1, on the reverse strand, counting down.
CTCTCTTCAACAATGAGAGGACCCAAATCAGTTCCAGTTGATCAGTAATGAACAGAACCAGTTACACCCAGCAAAAGAACACTGGGCAATGAGTGTGGACCACAACATAATATTTTTACTCTTTCTGTTATTGTTTGCTTGCATTTATTTTTCTTCTCAGGTTATTTTTACCTTCTTTCTAAATCTGATCTTTCTTGTACAACAAGATAACTATATAAATATGTATCCATATATTGTATTTAACATATATTTTAACATATTTAACATGTATGGGACTACCTGCCATCTGGGGGAGGGTGGAGGGAAGGAGGGGAAAAGTTGAAACAGAAGTTTTTGCAAGGGTCAATGTTGAAACATTACCATGCATATGTTTTGTATATAAAAAGCTATTTAAAAAAATACAGGCTTAACTAGGAAGTCATACTCTTATGGATCACGTGAATATGGGGGGTGAGGGACGGAAAGAAAAATAATCCTTCCAACCCAGTTGGCCCGCTAGGGCTTAGAAAATCATTCTTAGACCATCAGGGAAGAAAGAGAAGGATATTTGGATTATTAGTGCCTTTTGTATACACACTCAGTTCTGGTTCAGATGTCAATTAAAAGGCTTCCTGTCATCATGCAGTAAGTTGACAGGAAACAGTCACAGAATACCTACTCATTCTCTGAAATGGAAACAGGCTCCCTAAGCATCCATGTGGATTCCACCTTGGCAGAACAGGCTGTGTAAACTTGAAGGACTGGGTCTCCCCATTGCCTAGTTCCCCATTATATGTTCAAGTAAACAAACACAAAGTAATTTCACAAAGGAGAGTATTAGTAATGGGAGGAGCAGAAAAGGATCAGGGTAGTGGTGACATCTGCAGTGTGTTTTGAGGTAAACTGGGGATTATAGAAGATAGAGGTGAGGAGGGAATCCATTTCCTCATGCAAAAGCATAGCAATGGGAAATGGTGTAGTATGACAATCCATTATTTCGCATACAGTTGTATAAAATGAGGCAAGAGAAAGACAATGACTAGTTCTAGATCGTTCAATGAATTCATGTCATTGCCAGGACAAGAACCCTTTCTCCCCCTCCCCCAGGCTATACTTTAAAGTTCAGTATTGTTTCTACTACGTGATGGAGATTAAGCAATCATCTAGGGATCCTTGTTCACCAGTCCAACTAATGTTATTCAGGACAGAAAAATCTTTGTATCCAAATACAGACCAATTTATGTTGAGTGCTTCCAGTTCCTGCAATTAGGTGGGGCCAGAACAGAAACTCTAATTTGTTTGTATTCTCTTTTTAAAAAAATTTTTGAAGTTAAAAAACTTCAAATAAGATGAGCATTCCCATATGCAAAAGGGAACTGAAAAGAAATAGGATTATACATGATACTTCAAATTTATATTATGCACAGCTTGATTTTATTTTAAAATATATAATAAATTCAGTATGTCATTTTTCAGAGCTATCTTGCTCATCTATGTTTCCTTCTTCCCATTCTCTTCTGTCTGTTAAAAATGCTTCCAAAACTTCACTTTTCTTGCTTTTCTTCCCTTTTTTCAGTTTGGTAACTATTTCCCTTGTCTTCCTTCCCAAATCTCTCACAACTGTGAATAGAAAGAAAAAAAAAATGAAACTCTGGTATCAAATATAGCTATTCAAATAAAACAAATCTCCACATTGATCATGTCCAAAAATGCATTTTATTCTGAATTCATCACCTCTCTTTCAGCAAGTATTTCACTACTGATCTTCTGGAATCCCGGTTTGATTATTGATTAGTAGTCTTTGAACATTGATTTCTTTTATATTATTGTAGTCATTGTATAACTTATTCTGTAGTTGTGCTCACTTTATGTTGCATCAGTTCATACAAATCTTCCCAAGTTCATCTGAAACTATTCCTTTTGTCATTTTTTTATGGTATAATAATATTTATTACATTCTTACACCAAATTTGTTTAGCGATTTTTCTCATGATGGACAACCACTTAACTTCCAGTCCTTCACTAAGGCAAGAAGAGCTGTTATGAATATTATTTTATATTCAGGCATAAAAAGCCTTTGCACATGGACCTCTTTGAGGTACATACTTGATAGAGATATCATTGAGTGGGCCTCATTTTCTTGACCTTTCAAATAAGTGTATAAGATAATGGACTAAGTGTTTGTTGCCTAAGGAGCATCCTAGTTAAGTTGAGAAAGGTTCATTAATTAGCCTGACTACACCATTTAGTCACAATTTAGTGACTTTGCAGATATAAAGTCTAATTCCTTTCCAAAATAACTAGACCAACTCACAGCTCCACTGATACTATATTAGTGCTCTGGTTTTCTCACAGTTCCTCCAACAATTAATTAGCATTTTAGTTTCTTGAAATTTCTGCCAATTTTCCTTTAAGAGCTTTCTATTTGTATCCTTTGGCCTTTTATCTATTAGATAATGGCTCGTGTTCAAATATATTTGAATCAGTTTCTTATGTATTTTGGACATCTGACTCTTATTAGAGAAAGTTAATGCAAATTATTTGTTTCTCTTAATTTTAACGGCATTTTGTTTTTATAAAAGCTTTCAGTTTTTATGTCATCAACATTTTTAATTTTATCTTCTATTATTCTCCCTCTTTGGTTATGAAATCTTCCCCCATTCATAGTTGTGATAGGCATTTCCTGCCTTGCTCCTCTAATTTGTTTATGATGTGGACTTTTATTATTTAAATCACACATTTATTTGGAATTTCCCTCCTATGTGATGTGAGATATTGGTATAACACTAATTTCTGCAAGACAACTTTTCAGTTTTCCCACAAGTCTCCCCCATCCACCATAAATAATGAATCCTTGCACTAGGAGTCAAAGGTTCTTGGATTTATCAGACATTATGTTCATTTGCTTCTGCATATTTTTTAGATTTGTCGATTTTCTAGTTTGTTTTAAGGTAGCATACCGAAATCACTGATTTGTCCTTTCTTTCTTTTGTTGATGAAAGTGGTTTGGGATATACAATTTCCTTTAAGGACTTCATCCCAAAATTTCTGGAACATTGTCTTATTGTGGCAATTATCTCTAATGAAATTATTTAATGTTCCTAGGTTTTGTTCATTGACTCAACAATTCTTCAACATCAAGTTATTTAGTCTCTAATTTTTAATTCTTCATTCAAAGACCATTTATTGAATAAAAATTTATTGTGTTGAGGTAAGTAAAGGATGTTTTTAATATTTTAGCTTTCTGGCATTTGTTTTTGAAGTTTTATGCCCCAATATATCAGTTTTTATAAAGGTATCTTATTTACGTTCTTTCCATATTCCATCCAATTATTGCCAGAATTCTATCATTTCTAATTTTTCTAAAATTCTATTCATGTAATTCACTTCTTTTTAAAAAAATATATATTTTACACGAGAGGAAGAAAGAATGGATCTTTTAAAAATTAAAAAAATATATATATTTTTTGTTAGTTTTGTCTAGGTTTGAAAGAGGAAGACAAAGTTTTTACCTTATTACAATTTTGTTATTTCCCTCTCTAAATCATTTAATTTTTCATTTAAGTAAGGTTGCTGCCATTCAATGTATATTAGTGAAGTAGAATTTATTAGTACGTGTCCCATAAACCTAGGGAGCAATATATACTTCTCAGCTCTGTAGCATCACTAGTGTCTTCTGGTGATGTCATTGCACTGGGGCTGCTCCCCATGGGTGTGGAATATAGTCTTTAATGGGCAGTGCCCTTCCAAATACATGATTGTGAAGTTTCTCCCTGCTCCGGCTGCAATTCTCAGATGAATTGCTGTCTCTAACTCATAAAAGGATTAATGAACTCTATTTTCTTTCTTTAGCTATGTATTTTTTAAAAAATATATTAAGAGGCTAGGTGGCACAGCAGATAGAGTGCTGGACCTGGAACTAGGGAGACTCATCTTGCTGAGTTCAAATCTGACCTAAGACACTTACTGGCTATATGACTCTGGGCAAGTCATTTAATCTTGTTTGATTATTTGAAGAAGGAAATCATAAACTACTTCAGTATCTTTGCCAAGAAAACCTCAGGGGGTGGTGGAGGGAGGAGGGGAGAGAGACACAACTGAAACAATTCATGTTAAGTAGTGATATTAATTCACTCTGCTGCATATTATTTTCCTCTATTTCTTTTAGTAAAGTTAATTTTTGTTGTTGCCTGCATTAAAATCAGGATCATTTATTATCCATGCTTCTTTGAATTCATCTCATCATCAAATATAGTAGATTTTTTCTTCAGCTACTTATTTTAACACTGTGTGAATCTTTGCCTCAGATATGTTTTTTGTAATATGTTGTTGGATTCCGCCATCTTCTTACATTTTATTGGTGAATATTCATATTCATGGTTATAACTGTTAAATTGTTTATCTCCATTTCAAGTTCCATATCTTCTGGCAAACAAATCATGTATGGACTCATCCTCCAATCAGACATCCTCTTCCCCAAGAAGAGTGCCATTATAGAAAACTCCTGCTGCTGGTCAGCTCTTGAACTAAATAGAGTTGCCATCAAAACTAGAAACAGCCATCTCAGGATTACTGTTGACACTTCTCTTCAGGCAAAGATACAAGGCAAAAAAAGGTGGCTGAGTTTTTGAGATCCAGTCTCAGACTCACCTAGCCAGCACAGGTTTCTGATGCTATCTGCAATCACCAGTGCTTCCAGAAAGGTTTTTCCATTTAACAAAACATTCCAGGGAGAGTGTTCTAAGACATATATTCAGGAGTGAGTAAAAAGAGATTGAGTGGAAGTTGTCTCACCTCTTTAAAGTTTACTGATTAGGTGATCCTCCTTGATAGAGAATCTCTCACAATATTGCTATCATGGAGCTCAGGAGATCATTGCTTCATTCTAGTCTTATAGCATTGAGCACTTGTGTTTGCAAGTGTCCAAGGTAGATAGTTCAAATCCATGTGTGCTCCAATGGATTGTACTTTATCCAGAACAGGTCAGAGAAGGTCCCTGAGAACTTCCATTATACATTAATTATTTTTTATTTTGATTCTGTGATTTTGCGTTTCATCCTCTTGTCCTTCCCTATTTATCACCCTAGAATTGCTCTAGTACTTTCCCATCTATATATCTTGTTTCCTCAAGTTGCAATGTAGGTATCTCTTACTAAATATGGGACCCTCTAAAAATTATACCAGGTTCAAAATTACTCCTAGACTGAGTCTGCATCCATTCCAATCTATAGCTTCCGAGTCCCCACTGATATACTTACTTATGCTTGTCAACCAGGAGGCATAATTAGTTCAAAACAAAGGCATTTAATGAAAAAGCAAAGCAAGAAAAATAACAATAAAACTCCCTCCTCCCCATATAGCTGGGACACATCCTTCTACAAATATACCTAGAAACAGCAGGAAGAACGGGTATAACCAGGGAACACACAAGGGCAATACCTCCGAATTGAAGCAATACTGATGTCTTCTAATGATGTCATCCTACCACTATTTGTACTTTTACTGTCCCCCATGGAGTATGACATATAATCTCTATTAGGTAGTGCTCCATTGTTTATGTGGTTGCAGATCTTCCTGCTACCAGTATCTGGTTTCAGCTAGAATTTTCAGACAAACTGCTATCTCTAATTCAGAAAAGGAGGAGTGAATGCTGTGTTCTTTTTAACTTGGGATCCAGAGACTTAAACGTCTGTTCTTTAAGGAAGGAGAAAGGTCCTTTTTTACTCAATCATCAAAATGGGGAAGAACCTTCAGCTTTAGAGAGAAATATGTCAGTTCTATGAATCTTAGATACATATGGCTCTTTCTCTTCAGAGAATCTTTGCTTGGAGCAATTTAGCTCTTCTATAATTCTCTAAGCAAACATTCATGTATTTAATATCCCTCTGAACCTACTTCATTCTACGCACTAAATTTTTCTCTGACTTAGAATTAGAAAATCCTTTCTAGTTTCTGTCAATTCCTAGTTGATAACCTGTACTCCTTTTAAATCATTTTGAGGGAATACCTTTCTTTTTATTTTTATTATATCTTTTTATTTACAAAACATATGCATGGGTAATTTTTTCAACATTGACCCTTGCAAAACCTTCTGTTCCAAATTTTCCCCTCCTTCCCTCCATCCTCTTCCCTAGATGGTAAGTAGTCCATAAATATGGTAAATTATATGTTAAATCCAATATAGGTATACATATTTATACAGTTATCTTGCTGCAGAAGAAAAAACGGATCTAGAAAGAAAAAAAAAAAAAACTTGAACAGGAAAACAAAAATGCAAGCAAATAATAACAGAAAGAGTGCAAATGCTATTTTGTGGTCCATACTCAATTCCCATATTCCTCTCTCTGAGTGTAGTTGGCTCTCTTCATTACTGGACAATTGGAACTGGTTTGAATCAACTCATTGTTGAAGAGAACCACGTCCCTCATAATTGATCATCATATAGTCTTGTTGTTGCTGTGTATAATGAATTCCTGGTTCTGCTCATTTCACTGAGCATCAGTTCATGTAAGTCCTCCCAGACCTCTCTAAATCATCCTGTTGGTCATTTCTTACAAAACAATAATAGGGAATAACTTTCAAAAACAGCCCAAGGTTGTGTGAGTCTAAAGTTTCATGGTTTCTTTTTTTCCACCTCATTTCCCTGTCTACGTCTAATATCCTTTAATTCTGTCATGTAAATGAAGGGACAAACCAAGAACAAAAAACCTTGGTTAGGACAGAAGAAAGATATTGCCATCCATTTGAATTCTTCCCCCCCCCCCGCCCCCGCCAAATCTTTGTTTCATGTATACTGGTCAACAAAACTCAGGTCTTTGAGGATCTTACACTTGTTATCCTCATATAAATATCACAAATTTTGAGTGAGAAGGGATCTTAGAGGTAATTTAATCATATAATTAATTTTACCAAAGGGGAAACTGAGATTAAACAATTTGTGTAAGGTCACACCAGTAGTATATAACATCAGAGATTTAATCCAGCTTGTTTTAACTGTCTGTACTTGGCTATCTAGAAGATCCTCAGGGGCAGGAACTTCTGAACCACATACTTCCTTGCAGGAAATAGCTGGAAATTCATAGCATTCTCCTGTTGACAAAGATAAAAATAGAATTCAAGACATTAGCACATAGAATGTTGGAGATAGCAGGGAATTTAAAAGACAAAGTATAACATTCTAGATTAGAAGGGAACATAAGACAGCCCTGAAGTCAGGAGGATGTGAGTTCAAATCTGGCCTCAAACACTTAACATTTCCTAGCTGTGTGACCCTGGGCAAGTCCCTTAATCCCAATTGCCTGAGAAGAAAAAAAAAGAAGGGAAAGTAGACATTGAATGTTAGAGCTAGAAAGAAATTTAGAACATAAAATGTTAGAACTGTAAGGAATCATCTTCTGAATGCTCTTGTATTATTTCCCCATCATGCCTATTCTGTGGGGGGGAATTCAATAAATGTTATCAGACTGAATGATTCAACTTGGGAGATTGTGGAACCTGGTACCTAGGCAGGAGAGGGACCAATTTCTCTGAGGATTTTTTTTTAATACTATGTATCCCCTAAGGCATTGGGCCTGACTGAGTTAAAATCTGGCCTCAAACACTTACTGGCTGTGTGACCCTGGGCAAGTCACTTAACCCTGTTTGCCTCAGTTTCCTCATCTGTAAAATGAATTGGAGAAGGAAATGGCAAACCATCCCAGTATATATACCAGAAAAACCTCAAAAGGCACCACAAAGAGTCAGACATGAATAAAATGACTGAGCAACTTGCTTTTCCTCCCTAAAATGCAGCAGTCACCTATAGACCCCATCCCACCACTAGTTAGCACAGAAGTTTTGACCTGCTCCATTTCCATACTGGATCAATCCACCCTTCCTTCAGCAGCCTTGTCTGCCCAGCCTCCATCCTTGAAAAGCAGTGGCTTACCATAATTGTGCCAGAATTGATTTGAACCCTTGATCAACTTAGCCCTACTGCAACTCAGTATTCCTGAACTTAAACAATCTACCAGCCTCAGCCTCTTCAATAGCAGGGACTATAAGCATGTTCCCCCATATCTCACCTCTGATTTTTAGAAGCAAGTTCTTTACCTAGTATGATTTGTAGCAAACGAGAAAAACACTAAATTTGGATTTAGAGGAACTGGGTTTTCTATATGCTTACTAAATGGGGTAAGGGGGACCAGACGATTTCTAGATTCCATGAAGCATCTTGGTTGCAAAACAGATAGAGCTCTGGGCCTGGAGTCAGGAAGATTGACCTCAGACATTTACTAGCTGTTTGAGACCCTGGGCAAATCAATTAATATCTGGGTCTTAAATGAGAGTCAACTAGATGGTGCCATAGTGCACAGAGTTCTGGGTCTAGAGTTGAGAAGTATGGCCCTGGACATGTCACTTCATTCTGTTTCAGTTTTCTCATGAGTCAAATGAACTGGAGAAGGAAATGGCAATCTATTCCAATCAATATCTTGTCAAGAAAGCCCCAAATGGGGTCATGAAGAGTTAAGTATATGAAGAGTTGGATATAACAAAATAAACACCAAAAATGGGGATCATAGCACCTACATCACATTGTTGTGAGAATCAAATGAGATAATATTTGTAAAATCCTTAGTACAGTGACTGGCACATAGTAGGTGCTTAATAGACATTTATTCCTTTCCTCCTCCCAAAACTCAATAAGCCTAAGTAAATGGGCCATTTGATCTGAACATGGAACATGATCAAAATGGTATCCAAGATAATTTCAGCCCCAAAGTATCATTCTAAAAACCCAGAAAAGGACACAGAGAGGTTTAGCACTGATAAGAACATAGAATTTTTTTCTCCTTTTTTACTTTAAAAAAAAAAAAGGAGCCCCAAACTTCTCTGTTCCCTCCTTCAAGTCGCCTGGACTAGAGAAGTTTATTTGTTTAAAACTTTCTTATCTTCAACACTTGTTTCTACCTCCCTGTTGGGTGCTCTGCACTGAGACTGGTGTTTCTCTTGCTGACAACAGAATGCCCTGCTCCCATAAACTAGCCCATCAGGTGATTAAGGGGAGGAGGAGGAGGAGGAGGTGTTTAAATTGTACGGCTCCTGCTCTTGCTCCCTGATAAAGCTCCCAGATGCAACCCCCCCCCCCACCCCAGACTCAATGAGCTTGCTTTGCTCCCTATCCCATTCTAACAAAAGAAGTCCCAGAGAAATGAAAGGCACAGATAGCACTTTGCTTCCCTCAGTCCTCATTCTACGTGCTTCATATTTCAGCCTCAGAATAGGGGCTGATTGCTTCTTTAACTTTGAGAACATAGCCCTACCAGATGGGGACAGCCCATGTAGATCCCCCAAACTGGTTATATTTCCATCTCCCTTATTTAGTTTCTTCCTACCTTTGGTTTGTTAAGACCGAGCTCAGATTTCACCTTCTCTGGGAAGGATTCCCTGACCACAGTGGCCCACAATGATATCTCCTCTTTCAAATGCATAAGCGAGATGGTTATCAAGCATTTTACTACTATCTATAACTTTAAGTCATCAGCCAGAGGGGGACTATATTCCTGGCTACTGAAAGAATTTGTGGATATGATTGCTAAGCTACTGTTGATAGTATTTTTAAAACCATAAAGAGAACAGAAGTAGAAGGTGCTATAGGGTTAAAAATGGACAAATTCTGTCTCAATTTTCCCAGGCAGAAAGAAAGTTCATTCTTCAATCTATAGACTGATAAGTTTGATTTTTATTCTTAGGAACATTCTAAAATTTATTAGCAAAAAACAGCTTACACACATTTAGAAAAGGAAATACTGATCATGAAGATCCAGCATGAGTTTATTTTGAACAAGCAGGCTGGACTACCTTCATTTTCTTTATTGACAAGATTACTTAATAAGGGATCAGGGAGATGTCATAGACACAATGGTGCTGGATTTTGACTTGGCATTTGACAAAGTTACTCATGATATCTTGGTGGAGAAGATGGGGAGATGTGAATGGGACAGTAATATGGTTAGGTGGTTTCAAAAATGCTTGAATGACAGGCTCCAAAGAATGATTAATGGACCTATGCCAACCCTGAGATGATATAGCAGAGAGCTCTTCTCTTGACCTTTTTCTGTTTGTTATTTTCACAAGTAGATTGGATAGAAACATGGCCTTATAGAAGCTTAAGTCCACAGATGATGAGAAGTTGAGAAGGACAGTTATAACACGCTAAATAAAAGAATCAAAATATAAAATAACTCAACAAGTTAAATCATTTGGCCAAATATAATAGAATGAAGTTTAATTGCTCTAAATGTAACGTGTTCCTGTTGGGTTAAAAATCAATAGAACCACTGCTGAATTGGACAGACACGGTTATACAATAATTCATGCCACAATGACTTGGACTTTTTAATAAATATTAAGTGCTACTTGAGTTAACAGTGTGATAAAGCTTTAGCTAAAAATGCTAATAGAATCTTTTGCTGCATTTATCCAGGCACAGTATCTAGAAGGAAAAAGTGCTAGTGCTACTATTCTCTGCCCTGTTTAGACTATATCAAGAATATTGGATTCATTTGAGATCCCATGTCTGAGAAAAGACATATCCAAAGGAAGTTGATTAAAATGGTTAGAACACTAAAGAACATGCCATATAGAGATGAGCTAAAGTGACTAGAATGTGTAATCTAAGAAGCAAAAGACTTTAATGATCAAAATAATCTACAGATAACTAAAGGGTGTCCTTCATGAAAGCAGTCAGGTTTTCACAAACTATATTCTACAATACAATTTTTTTTTTACCATTATACAACTGACCGGAAGATGCAGAGAAAACAAGTTCCCATTGAATTTATTGTTTGTTGAGTATAAAAAGACATTCAGTAGTTCCAAATATTGTATTAAAAACTCTCATTATATAAGATATATACTACATATGTGTCAAAATCATACAAAATCCCTTGGAGGACATAACAATGAGCTTTGTCTAGTGGCTAACTCTGATTATTAATGAAGGTGTTAATTATAGCACCTCCCACTTCTTAATGTCAATTATTAAAGACATAAATCAAGCAGACACATGGTTGCCAAAGATAATTTCCATTGTCATAGAAGATCTCCAGCACAATGTTTGAAAGGTTGAGGGATTTATGTGGGTCTAACAGATGCTTCTGCTTGTGAATACCATCCTGTTGAAGGTCTCAAGCCCCAAAATATTACATATCCTTCTAAATTATCACTTGATGAGTGATCACAAAAATTTTTGATTTAATTATCCACATAGGAAAAATCAAGTGGGTGAAGAAAGCCAGTAATACAGATCACTATATACAGTTAGGTGGTCAATTTGTAGAACTATTTATCAGTATATACAAATACAGTGAACAAATATTATACAAAGATTATGAGTGGGATCCATTATTGAATAAGCTGATAAGAGCATCCTGGATTGCCTTTGGGAAATTGCTCAAAGTTTTTAATGATTCCAAAGTTTCTATACAAAGCAGAAGCCTATCTTTTTGAAAGAAAATTCTTCCCATGATAATATAAGGCTTCAAATCATGTATTCCTGATGGATTCAAGTTGTAGGTTACCTAAAGGCTAAGTGAGAAGCACATATTGAAGATGAGAATATTGTAACATATTGTCAGTAATGAAATGCTCAAGAGAAGGAGCACAAATCAGCTCATCAGAAAATTGTATAACAGTTATAAGGTGAGATAATCTTGTGCTAGGAATAATGGATAAGTTGTAGAAATACTGTGTGCTTCTTGAATATCCACACATTATCAAGGGAAGGGAATCAGTATTTATATAGCACTTAGTATGTATTGAGTACTTTTTTAAAAAACAAATATCTCATTTGATCCATACAATAACCCTGTGAGATAAGAAGCTAGAGGAAGGCTTTCAGCATATCACATTGATGCCTTGGGGAGAATTTATTGGAGGGCATGAACAAAAGTCATGCAAAATGAGAGGACATAGATGTATTGACTGAGATCACTGGAAGAGTTCCCATATCACTGATCATAGGTCTATTGAGACATAGTATTTTGAACTATCTTCTTTCCCTAGGTCTTCATCTGATATCTCTAATTGGATTATGAACTCCATGAGGGCAGAAACTGGCTCTCATCTTTCTTGTGTTCCTCACAATGACCATCTCAGAAACTATGTTTTCCAAATTGAGGGAAGTTAGGCAGGAAGATGGTTTGGGAATAAAATAGATGGGATGAAGATGGTGGACTAAGAAACTGGCTTCACTTAGGAGCAGTTTGCTGATAGTTCAGTCAGCCATGGTATTATTAGTGTCCTTCCAAATTTGAATACTCCATTTTCCCAGAATGGCCATGTTTAGTCCCTCATATATTACCTTAAGCTAGTTCCGCTTTCTATTATTGCCAAACAATCCTTTCCCAAAGATTGCCTCAGGAATAGGCACTACTTGGGACTGCCACCAAGTACCACTAGCCTATCTGAAGCAACTCTAGAAAAATGTATAAGAATGTGGGAAAGAAAGGTTAGGAGGGAGGGAGAAAGAAAGAAAGAAAGAAAGAAAGAAAGAAAGAAAGAAAGAAAGAAAGGAAGGAAGGAAGGAAAGAAGAGAGAGATGTAAGAAAGGAAAGAAGGGAGAGATATAAGAAAGGAAGGAAGGAGAGAGAGAGGGAGGGAGAGAAGGAAGGAAGGAAAGAAGGAAGAAGAAAGGGAGGGAAAATAATGAAGGAAAGAAGGGAGGGAGAGAAGGAGAAAGAAAGAAGGGAAGGAGAAGAAAATATGGAAGGAGAGAGGGAAGGAAAAAAGAAAAGAAGGAAGGAGAAAAGGATGGAGAGAGAAGAGGAAGGAAGAAAGGAAAGAAGGGAAGAAAGAAAAAGAGGGAGGGAGAAGGAAAGAAGGAAGAAACAGAGGAGGAAGGAAGAAGAAAGAGAGAGAAGGAGGGAGGGAAGAAAAGAGAGAAAAAGAGAGGGAGGAAAAGAGCAAGGAAGGAAGAGAAGAAATAGAAGGAAGTAAGAAGGAAAGGAGAGAATTTAAGAGGCAGGGGAAACTTATAGGGACCAGAGATAAGAGTTCTACCAATAATGGTGGGGTGCTACTTCACATCTGTCCTGCTCTAGGTTAGAGTGGAAGAACTTTCTCAGATCCAGTCAATATCATCTCCAGGCCACAGAACAGAATGGCAGTAATGAAAAGATCATGATCTAGTGATAAGAGTTCTGGTCTTGAAGGCAAAAGATGTGGACTTGAGTCCTAGCTGTAGCAATCACTAGCTACATAATCATGGATAATTTGCTTCACCTATTTAAGGTTCATTTGGGGGGGGGGGTTCTGGTTCAAAGTAGAGATGCTGTAATAATCCTTGCATCATCCATATCACAAACTTGTGAGGGAAATGATTTGTCAAATTCTAAAAGCTTCACCTAAAAGAGCTGTTACTGCATTGGCTCCGGGTGGGGTGGAGGGGAATGGATAGGAGTCCAAGGACCAATCTGGAAGTCATGCCTTTATGGGTTGTTGTTTGTCCCTTGTTCTCAGAGAGGACCATAACATCAGGGAGGTGATGCCATGAATTGTATTGAAGTGAGGGAGGGCTGTGCAAGGTCACCTGCCTCACTTTCCCCTCCAGAGTCTTCTGGGTCCAGTGGCCAGCTAGAGATCAAAAAGATTGGAGATGGTCCTGGATGCTGTGGGAGACTTTGTCTTTTTGAGCTAAGGTCTTCAACAAATCTCAGTTTGACTGAGGCCGTACCCATTCATTTATTAAGACTAAGTAAGAAATGAGGCAGAGAACAGCCTCTTTTATCTAGTGCACCACTAAGGGAGCCCCAGAAGCCTTTTTGTGCCATAGCTTCTGACCACTCCCAATCCAGAAACTTTGCTTGCCTAAGGAATCAGTTCCAATTCCATTTTGCTACTTCCTGGCTGTATGACCCTGGACAATTCACACTCCCCTCTGAGCTGCTGTTTCTTCATCTGTAAAAGGTATCATCAAATTGCTAACACTTGGTTACTTTCCTCACAGTGTGACTTTGAGGATGAGGGAGATAATGGCTGAAAAAAAAAAAAAAAGCATTTAGAAAGCCTTTTATCCATATAACTATCATTAAGTGAGAGAAGGAATTCATTTCTTCTGATTCTGGGCACAGGGCAAGGTAGACTAGACAGCTGATAAAAGGAGGCTGCGGAGCCAGCCTTCACACAGCAGGAGAGGTTCCCGCTCCTACTTTGAAGTCGGCCTTCTGCAGCCTCTGGGGCCAGCTGAGTGTGAAGTGATGAATTTTATTGGCTCTTCCAAGGCACTGCCCCTACAGGCCCTAGTATCTCATTACTGCCTTCCTGGCTCAGAAGTGAATGCTCCCTGCGCAGGTTCCCACCCCCCAGCCCCTTCCATTACCCCTCCTCCCCTCTTGCCATGGTGAGTTTGACATTGGCCAGTGACACAGATTGTCAGTCACTCAGTCATCACTAGGTTTTTCTTGTTAACTGTATTCAAAATCTTGTGCTGGGCTGTGCCGGGGCCCTAGTGGGTGTAAAGGAAGGAGAAGATGTGGCTTGGGGCCATGGACATCTCCCATCCAATTCAAATAATTTAAAGGCATATATTAAGCACCCGCTAGAAAGAACTCAGGACCTCGCACATCATTGGGGTTTAATTCATATTGGACATCAAAGCAGGTTTCCTGTGAATTCTGGCTCCCTCTCGCCTCAGCGATGAAATATAAACTTCTGTTAGCATTTAAAGCTCTCCACAAAACAGGCTCCAACCTACATTTAACTAACATTATTGTACATTCCTGTCCTTCCCAACACTACCGTCCAACCAGACCGACCCTTTTGCTCTTCGCTCACCCAAGAAATACCTTTTCTCACCCCTGGATTTTCACACAGGTTATGGACTCTTAGAACACATTCCCTCCTCACTTCTGCATTTTAGAATCCCCTTGTTTTCTTCAAAATGCGGCTCATGAAACGCTCCCTCATCTTTTCTGATTATAAAATCCTTATTTTCTTTAAAAGTCAGCTCTGGAGGGCTTCTTTCTACATGAAGTCCTTCCTGATCCCTCCAGCTACTCTGGCTTCTCTCTGCCCCCAGTTCCATTGCATTTGTCTTTATATATTCTCTCTCTCTGGTCTCTGTCTCTGTTTGTCTGTCTCTCTCTCTCTCTCTCTCTCTCTCTCTCTCTCTCTCTCTCTCTGTCTTTATCTCTCTCTGTGTCTCTCTCTGTCACACACACACACACACACACACACACACACACTGTTCTCTATAGAATGTAAACTCTTTGAGAACAGCAACTATTTCATTTTTGTCTCTAGCACAGTGTCTAGGGACATAATAGGCACTTAATAAATATTTTTGGATTAATGGATTGTCAGATCTGAACCCGAGATCACTAAGGGCAAGTATTTTCCTTATCAGTCTTTGAGGTCCCCAAGAGCAGGAGCTATACTTCTCCATTAGACTGTCAGGTTCCTGAGAGTTGGTCTTACGTTTTTTAAAGTAATGTCTAATTCTTTGTGATCCCTTAGGGTTTTCTTGGTAAAGATACTGGAGGAGTTTGCCATTTCCTTCTCCATAAAGTTTTATAGATGAGGAAACTGAAGTAATTGGGGTTAAGTTACTTGCCCAGGGTCACAAAGCCAGTGTCTGAAGCTGGATTTGATTTCAGGTCCTCCTGACTTCAGGCGTGGACACTTAAGTACAATGTCATCTAGACACCCCAATGGTTCTGAATTGCCTATCAGGGTGTCTTGAGGACAATCATTAAACCGCCCCCTCTCCCTACACACACCTTACACATAAAAAGGATTTCATACAATCTCACAGATTTCCAGTGTCATCTTATCTGAATGGCTGCCTCCCTGAGGGTGGGGACTGAAAGCTCCCCTGAACCAGGGCCTGGTTCTGCAGTCAGAGGAGGGGCTTCTCAAGGGCAGGGAATGAGTCTCCTTCATTGTGTCCAGGACCCAGGACACACTGGACACTCCAGCCACCTTCCTGGCCACCCTTGCACCCTCTCAGCCATCATCTTCCTCCATGGCTCCCTCCTGCTGCCCAGCTGATGGGAGGCGAGCCAAGCGGCCAGATGTGTGCCGAGGGAGGGGCCTCCTCAGACCTAAAGTTCCCAGGCTCCCAGCCTGGGATCTGTAACCTGATGACTAGAGGGAGGGGATGGGAGCTCACACTGAGCGTTTCAGGCCGGCTGGAAAGCTTGGCCGTCCCTCTCTTGCTTTATTCAGTTCCTGGGGCCTCCGAGGCCTGCCTGTGTCTGTATATAAGGGAGAGTGAGAGCATTGATGTGTCCCAGGGGAGGTGAAGATTTCACCTCCTCTTCCCTCCAAGAGCCTTAGACTTGTTGGGTTGTCTGAAAGCTCTAGTTTCCTGATGGCCTCGAGAAGCGTGATGAGAACCAGACACAGCATCAGCAGAGGCAGCAGGCGCTGGTGACCAGAGCGTGGGAGGCACGAGGTCTGGGGTCAAATCCCAGCTCCTCCCCTACTGTTCTCTCTGACTTGGAAGAAGAGCTGGCTCTCTCTGGTTCCCCATCTTTGAAAAAGAGAGCAGCTAAAGGAGAGCTCAGAGATACCGGCTGCCATGGCTTGTAAGAGCTCTAGGGCACCCAAAGAGCATGAGCCCCTCTCTCCCTTCCAGGGCCCAACCTGTCAGGAGCCAGCTGGCTCCAGCCCACCACTCCAGCCTTATTTTTCCCTTCATGTACTCTGTGGTCTCACAAGGGGACCTTCCCCTCTCTCTGTTTCTGTCTCTGTCTCTCTCTGTCCTCTGTCTCTGTTTCTCTTTCTCTCTCTGTCTCTGTCTCTTTCTCTCTGTCTCTGTCTCTCTCTGTCTCTTTCTCTCTCTCTCTCTCTCTCTCTCTCTCTCTCTCTCTCTCTCTCACACACACACACACACACACACACACACATGCAACAACAGCTTGTCTCCATACCTTTGTACATGCCTGGAGTGCCCTTTCTCCTCCATTCTACCTCCTAAAATCCCTAGTTTCCTTCAAAGCTCAGCTTAAGCATGTCTTCTACATGAGATCCTTTTTAATTTCTCAGCTGCTGGTGCCTCTCTCTTCCCAACAAAATTATATAGTTAGTATCTATTTATTTTGTTCAGATATATATACACACATGTATATGTATATACATACACACACACATATATGAAAACACACACATACACATATACATATTGTCTTCCCTGATAAACTGTAAGTTGTCATTTCATTTCTGTCTTTGGATTCTCACCACCTAACATAAGACTTACTTAGCATACAGTTCATGCTTAATAAATACTTGATTGATTGTTTTCAATGGATGGAATTTTGAAACATCAGAGACTTCACAAGGTGATAATTCAGGAGAATCATTGAATTTTTATGACCTTAGATGTTATGAAACTCATTCCTATAAGATGTTCTTTTAGAACTAGACACGAAGCTGAAAGGGACGTTAAAACATGAGATGTTAGATCCAAGGACAATAGAATGTCAGGGCCAAAAGGGAGCTTAGGACGTGGAATATTACAACATAGAACAGAATGTCAAAGACAGAAGGGACTTTAGAACATGGAATGTTATATCTTAATTTCTTATCTTGGCTCAACCAGATACTCCAGACAAAGAGGATATAGATCTTTATATTCATCCTCGTGGTTTTTGCATGTTTTTCTAGACCAGAAGTCCTTAAAATGTGATTTGGAGACCCAAGGACCTTTGAGGGTGAGTGAAGGTCTACAAGGTCAAAACTATTTTCATAATAGTAAAATGTTATAATCCCTAAAATAATAAATCTCCATATATATATACATGTATAATCCCTAATATAATAAATCTCCATACACACACATATATGCCATCCATACACAATTACTTTGAAGTCTTCAATTAAATTCTAAAAGGGTCCTGAGGTCAAGAAATTTGAGAACCACTGCTCTAGAAGATATGGGATGAATTGCATCACTCCACTAGAATTTGCTCACAAGGTCAAAGGACCTTGTGTTGCTTCCTTCTCTCTACTTCCATACCCCATTTCCACCCCCAAAAGCAAGTAGATTGGTGACTTCTCCCCTGCCCTAAGCATAAGAATTTGATATAGAACCCTAAGTTTGGAATCCAAATTATCAAGCTCAATCCCATTGCCCTTCCCAGGCATGATCCTGGGCAAATTATACATGTATATATTTCTCATACTACTGTACTATTGCCTGTTGTTCTCTGAGGGACACCCAACATGCAAAAGGCTCTCCTCTGGATCTCTTGGCTTTGTAGGACATCAACAGAGCACAAGGAGCTATCTGTTATCTATCATTCAGTGTCACCCCAGGACTGGTCCATCTCCTTTCCCGTTATGATTCTTTCTGATGCTATCTTTTACATCTCTTCTCATTCAATCCTTTATTAATGACATGTTGCAGCCTCCTCCCTCCCACCATTCATCTCTCTATGGCCTTTGGGTGACCCACAATTTTAATTCTTCAGAGACTATGTTATTCCATGACTCAAAGCCATACAGTATCAGTGGAAGAATATTGATGTTAAAAACATGGGCCTTTGCTCCAGGGAGGAGCTTGGACCATTTCCCAGATATAGTCCAGCTTGTTCTCCACAGAATCTTCCTCTGATGTCGGATTGGAGCATGAAGAAGACCACAGCTTCCAAAGGACTGTTCCTTCAGCTTGGGTTGTCTGGGGGAGAGGTTTAAGGTATGGTCTCATGACAATCCATGATGCTCAGTCTCTTCATCTGTTCAAAATAGGGATGGTGATAATTGTTACATGGGTATTGAGAATTAATCAACAAACACTTATTAAGCACTCACTGTACACTAGTCACTGTACCAGCCAATAAGCATACAAATACAAAGAATAAAATAATCTCTACTCTCAAGGAGCTTTCACTCTAATAGGAGAAACAAAATGTTAATATTTAAATACATATCAATAGAATGCTATGAGAATAAATACAAAATGATTTGGAAGGGAAGATGCTAACTGATGGCAGGATTAGGAAAGGTTTCATAAAGAGCAGGAGATCTTAATTTGAGGTCTACTTAAAGGGGAATCCATAAACTTGGATGAAAAAAAATATAATTATTTTCACTAACCTCTAACTGAAATTTAGTATTTCCTCTCATTTGGAATCTACATAATAATATTTTGTTTTTCCTCAATTACATATAGAGATAATTTTAAACATTCATTTAAAAAAATTTTTGAGTTCCAAATTTTCTCTCTCCCTTCCTCATCTCACCACATTCTCCTAAAACAGTAGGAGCAATTTGATATAGGTTACAGACGTGAAATCATGTAAAACACGTTTCCATATTAGTCATGAACAAACATTATTCTTTAAAGAGATCCATTGACTTTACCAGACTGCCAAAGAATTCATAGCACAAAAAGGATTAAGAACCTCCAATGTTGATTGATAAATGATGTGGTTGTTCAATCGTATTTAACTTTCTTCGACCCCTTATGAGGTTTTCTTGGCAAAGATACTGGAGTGGTTTGCCATTTCTTCTCTAAGTTCATTTTACAGATAAGGAAACTGAGGCAAACAGGATTAAGGGACTAGCCCAGAATCACACAGCTAGTAAGTATCTGAAGCCAGATTTAAACTCATAAAGATGAGGCTTCCTGATTCCTATTCTGAGATTCTATCTCCACCTAGTACCACCTAGCTGCCCTAGAAAAATGATAGATTAAATGATACATTAGTTAGTTCAGTGGTCCTCAAAGTGTAGTCCAAAGAATTGTTGGGGTCTCTGAAACCCTTTCAGGGGGTCTACAAATTGAAAATTATTTTTTATTTCTAATATAGTAAATAGCTATAAATATAAGCCATGTGAACAAAAACTCTTTGAACAGATCCTCAATAGTTTTTTTTAACAACATGAAGATACTGAGAACAAAGGTTTGAGAACCCCTGAAGTAGATAGATAGATAATGGATGGATAGATAGACAGACAGACAGATAGATAGAACTTTTGGTTCTTACTGTGTTTCAGGCACTGTGCTAAGCATTGGAGCATGTAAAGATAAACAAGCAAGACAGGTTCTGTCCTTAAAGACCTTCGATTCTAATAGGGGAAGAAAATAAATAAAGGGGTAGATTGGGAGCAAGGTAGGTGACAGGAGGTGAGAATGCCTTGGGATAAACCTGGCAAGATAAGATAAAAACGCAGCATCAGAGGGGAAAATCAAGGTTCTTCTAAGATGGATATGAGGATTATGGCCAGAGAGCAGGTGATAGTAGTGATGAATGGGAAATGATGTGGAGGGCCTGGGTTCCAGCAAGATAAGACAAAAGCTCATCTATTGGTGCAGAAGATCAAATGATGTCTGGGATGGGAAAGACTCTGCAAATCCCCAAATTATATAAATGTCAGCTGTTATCATGCTCAGGCTTAATTCTATTGCAAAGTCACGAGACCACATATTTAGAGCTAGAAGGGCCCTCTCAGCCCTGAGGAAACTGTTGTTAGGTAACTTGTGTAGGGTCACACAGGCAATGGATGGCTAGCCTGATGATACTGGCTCTTTCCATTATCCTACCCTGGCTCCTATACAGAGTGTGTGCCCTTCATACAAAGTTGGGCTATGTGGCTTTGCAAAAGCTTTCTTTTGTCGTCAAGTTCCTCTATTCTCTGCCTCTCTCAGGCTGCCAGTTTCCCTTCTCACCTGCGCTGAAGATGGAAGCAATTGCTCCACTCTGATGAGAGCTCCTTTCCTAACCCCTACGCCTCCTTAGCTCCCAGGAGTATCGCTATCTCTCCAACTAATTGGCTAATCGTCTGGGGCCCCTGATAGGAGCCTGGTCTAGACATGACCTAGTCTGGTCGAGGCTGTGGGAGCTGGACTCTCATTAAGACCATCAGCCCTCTATCCTCACCCCCACCCCATATCCTTCCAGGTCTGGCCCAAGTATGAGAGGGTGGGATTAAAGTGCCAGGTTGGGTACCAGGATGTGCAGATAGATAGGACTCTCAGGGGTTGAGGAAAGGAAAAGCAGAGGGGAGGCCTGGGAAAGCTCAGAACTAGGACAGGGAACAGGGGAGGACCACAAAAGGAATATGGCTGAAATGGAATAGAGGGAGAGACTAAGACTCAATCGTAGATCACAGACTTAGAGCTGGAAGGTCCTGCAGGGGCAAACTAATTCAATACCATTTTACAGTTGAGGAAACTGAGGCTCAGAGAGTTTGTTCAGTCATCCAGGTAATATCAGAAGCAAAATTTCAATCTGGGGTCCTTCCTGAATCCAAGTCCTATCATCTTGACTCTTTAATTCATTCTTTTCATAAACATTTTTGGAAAAGTGGATGTATGCAGTGAGACCTCTAGAATCAAAGAATAGACTGAAAAGGACTCTGCTGAAGGATGGATAAAAGGACTTAATTGCACTTTGTCTTCAGAGAAGAGAATGTTAGAGTGAAGCCATAACTAGAGCAGGGCAGTTGGTGCTTTTCCTCAGGGAAACAATGGAAGATCAAGAGAATTGCCTTTTCTCTCTATGGTGATCGGGAGACTGTTGTCCCTACTCTTTGCCTTACCACCCTGCCCAAGCAAGATATGCCTTCTTTCCCTTTCCCTGAAATAAACCAGACTCTGGGAAATGGGTTGTGACTGTACCTGCAATCAGACTATCATCCATTTCCACCCCTACTCCTTTTCCCCCAACTGTTACTGCTTCAGATAAATATATTCCTAAATATGGCTCTGAGCTTAAAGGTTGGGCAAATGGAGTAAGATTATGTTGGACAAGAATGATATGGGATTTCCTAAGAAAGATTATAGAATCTTTGAATTCCAGGGTTGGAAGGGACCTCAGACATCAGGTAGTCAAACTGCTACCTGAATGAACACTCTCCTACCCCTTTCCATTACAACATCCCTGACAAGGTCATCTAACGTTCTACTTAAAAACCCCTAAGAATTGGAAATACACCATAGTCCTATCCTTACTCAACCCAGGCAGCCCATTCCACTTTTGAACCAATCTAATTGTTGGGAAAATTTCCTGTATATTTAGCCAAAAATTCTGGCCATTAATTTTGGTTCTGCCCTGTGGGTCCCAGCAAAACAAGTGACTATTTGGAAAAGTCATTTGACCTCTTTAACCTGAATTTCCTCTTCTGTAAAAGGAGGGGTTGGTTATAGATGATCTCTCAAGCCCCATTTGATTCTATTCTCCTATAATTAATCTCTCATCTACATTCTTCAGATACTTGAAGATGACTATTATGTCCTATCAAGTTTTCTCCTCTCAAGGTGAAGCATCCCCAGGACCCTCATCCAACTATATGACCCACTTGACAATTAGACCTTGGCCCCTGACATATGTCAGGTTAGGACATAACATGACCTTGGGTAAACCTCTGTAAAAATTAAGATAACAATAGCTCCATTACTTCCCTCTCCAGATTGCTGTAATGATTAAATAAAAGTAAAGAAAAATATAAATGTCAGCTATTAATATCAGCATTTGGTTCCTGTCTCCCATTAATAGCAGAGCAAGGAAGGGACATAAAGAAATCATCTTGGTCCAACTCTTTCATTTGATGAGGTCCAGAAAGGAGACAATGTTCAAAATGATAATATACAACTCTGCAAAACTTCCTTATCCTTAAAAAAATGATACTGGTACATTTTATCTGTAAGGCTTCCTCTAGTTTTAACATTTTGTGTATTGAATATTGACAGTCTATATTTAGTATTCTAACAGTTCTTTCTTTTCTAATTCTAATTCTAATTCTAAAAGTTCTTTCTTTTAAAATTCTATGATCTAAGATGCCATTCAACTCTGAAAGGTTACGTTTTGTGTTCTAACATCATCTTTAGCAAGGACATTCTGTGGCTGCTGTTCTAACATTTCATCTCCTAAATTCCCTTCTAATCCAGAGAGTTTATGATCTAAGAAAAGAGTTAGTGGCAAAGCTGGACCAGATACCAATTATCCTGATTTCTGGTTCGCTGCTTTAGCCACTAGGATCCTGTGTGTGATGCGGAAATGCTTACAAGTAATTGAATGGGCCCCAAATCCCGGCAGGTCTGTGTTCCAAGACCACAAGTCTCCTAGCTCCCAATCTGAAGTACGACTCAGATGAAAATTATAATACTTAGGTGAAAAATCCCAACTCTGTTTGGAGAATTCCTTCCTTTTTTTCTCTACCCTCATGCCCCCTCACTCCCCTTTTCCCTGATCCTTACTCAGTTCATCTAGTGTACCAAACCCACTTCCCAGGAGGCTTTCTGTGCCTGACACCGGAGGTCCATCTCAGAGTGAGCTGGCTGTTTGGAACAGGCCCCCTTTGTCTCACTGAGTGCACCTGTAGTGTTTCACAGGCGGGTGAGTCAGTTCTTGGCAGGTTACTGGGGGTATCCACTCTAAATGATCTAAAGCTTGAAAGGAAACTTTTCTTTCTCTTTTTTTCTCCTCCTTCCTCTCTCCCCTCTCCACTGGTCTTAATGGGGCCGTAATCTCTACAGAGCAGCAATGGAACATCAATATCTTGCCAGAATTTCCTAAGCCTCCTTAGATGGGAGGCAGGGTGAGACAGGAGGGCTCAGGGTTGAGGGCAGTGTAGGGGAGGGATGGATGGACGACTATTCAAGAGCATTGATATAGTTTCACTGCTGTAATTTAGCACATGTGCTAAAGGTCAAGTATTTTAATTCATAAAGGATTCCTCAGATCCCTTCCTTAGGGCCTCTTTCTTCTAACTTTACAAACAATTTTAATAAGTTTGATGATCTTCTTTTCCATGGTGCATCAGGTTAGAAGCAGCTTTTTGGAAGCAGGAGGGCCAGAGGCAAGCATATTGTCCTTAAATAACTACTCTTTTCAAAAGCTCTGGGCTTAAAATTTGAATTGCTTAATTCTTATGTGATCTTGAAGTCCCTTTCCTGGGCTTCAGTTTCTTTGTAATATGAAAGGAGAACAAAACAGCATTCTGAAGGAGAAAAAGAGTGGATTTGGAATTTGGGAAATCTAGATTTGATGAGAAACCTAGATTTGAAGCCTAATTCTGTTATTTATATTAGCCATAAGATCTTGAATAAGTCATTCATTTTTCCCTCTCTGACCTTTCCTCATTTGTTAAAATGAGGCTGCTGACTTTTCTTCTCTAGGAAGTGGATCCTAGATGGTTGACTGTCTGCCATCCATTGCTGATTAGAGCAGTCTCTACATCTGATGGCCTGATTTATGCTAACTGACTTCTGCTGAGTATAATGTAGGAACATTAGATAATAACTTGTTAATGATATAGCTGTAGAACTTTAAAGAAGAGAATCTCTACTTCAAAGTAGAGATTTATCACCAGGACTCTGTGATGATAAAGTCATTTACATTGACATCTTCCTCTCCTATTAGATTCTAACCAGTTCAAGGATCTAAATAATCATTTTTCTTCTCCCTCTACCTCCTTCTTGTCTTCCTTCTCCTATCTGTTCAGAACTAGAGCCAATTTGTTATATATTTAGAATGTTGGTCCAAGATATGTGTGCTGAGAGGTATAGGTTGTGCATACAATAGTGTCCATTGGGCATTTTTCATTCATTTGGCTTTTATTCTGTGGATAGTTGTACCAGATGGGCAGTGAAGGTAGTGCAGTGGATAGGGCAATTATCTTGGAATGAAGACTCATTTCCCGAGTTCAAATCTGGCCTTAGACACTTGCTAGTTGTGTAACCTTAAATGAGGTAGAGAAGAAAATGGCAAACCATTTGCCAAGAAAATCCTAAACAAGGGTCCAAATGTTTTTATACAACTCAACAACAAAAAGTTGAACCAAACTCTTCTGAAGTATTATAGATCTACCCCTGCATCACCGCTTTCCCCACCCCTCCTTTGCTCCTCATTTCTCCTCTTATATGTGGTTTTAAAAGTTCTTTTTATTTTATGCTGTAGAGAATACTTAGTAACCTAATAAATATTCTGAAATATTCTGAGCCTTGATAAAATCAACACAATGAACATGACAAGAGAATCTGGGGAATCTTGAAATTGAAGGGGAATTTCTTTTCAATTGTACATTCTGTAAAACAATGGGCAAACATCTTTGAGGAGAACATATTGTCCTTTCTTAACACAATGAGGTAAATGCAATTTTGTGGATAATACTGAGTTTTTTGAAGTCATGAGACACATGAATGGGTATACTTTCTCTGACTTCTAAGAGATGAAACTATCAAAACATGCCAAAAATATATTAAAAATATATGTTCCAAATACATACAGATGTATATACATACATGTAATATCTATATCTACATATTCTGTTTTTAGCCGAATGATATCTCTAGTCAAAGAACAGATGTTTAAAGCACCTTCCACCTATGTGACAATATCTTTTCATTTCGTCATTAACGAAGCTTCATCCAGATATTTTATCTGGCTAGATGATCTGTGGTATACAACAATACCCTTTTTGTTTCCTTTCTGTCTCTTTTTTACCCTTGCCCATAGAATTTCTACCATGCTTCCCCACTTAGTTCCTGGATTACTATAATTGTGTATTTTTTAAATCTCCTTTTTAAAAAATCTAGTTCACTTGAACAAGTTATCCTCCATAAAGAATTCCATTGAGCTGTCTCCTTGTATTAATGTTTCAAGTTCACCTTGTTCACACTTATATACTATACATTTATACATTTATCTATTTCTACAAATGTATACATACCCTCATATGTGTGTGTCTGAGTCTTTAAGTATTGTTCCTGGCCAGTTCTCCTTCTGTTATTTATATTCTTTCTTTTTTATTGGGATTATATGAAGGTAAATAGTATAATAGCAATAATGATGTGATTTCCCAGTATTGAAACTATATTTTTAGTGACACTGTTGTTATAGTATTGTTTCATCCTGAATTCAGACTAGCCCTATAAATTCAATAGGGTGATGAAGATTCTCTCCATTGTCTAGATGGCTTAAACTAAGATTTGTAGTGGGACGGTCACTAGAAGCAAGGTCTCTTGCCTCCCAGCTCAGGACTGTCCTGACTGGGCCCCACTAAGGTGAACAGCAGGATATGGCCCTGGTTGTAAATGTGACATGTCAGACCAACGGGCTAATCCCAGAGACTGTGTAAATAGAGCTTCTGTGGCTGAGAAAAGGGCTCTTTATGGTCTGCCTCTCATCCCACAAGCACCTGGCGGGGAGAAGAGTCTGCTTACCACGGTCCCCTGAACTCCTCCCCATCACCACCACCACCGGAGGATAAGAGCATCATGTTTACAAGTTCAATGTACATCCAACCCTCCCCATCCCATACCCACATGCATACACACGTGTGCACAGGGATGTTACCACCACCGACTGACCCCCGGCCCCAACCGCAGAGGCAGAGAGTGAGGGGGTGA
Organism: Sarcophilus harrisii; assembly: GCF_902635505.1. Lineage (NCBI taxonomy): Eukaryota > Metazoa > Chordata > Mammalia > Dasyuromorphia > Dasyuridae > Sarcophilus > Sarcophilus harrisii. Next base: position 268,705,088 of record NC_045429.1, on the reverse strand, counting down.
GACAACCACAGGCCCTACAAATAGCTGGCAAGAACCCCAGCCAGTGACCCACGGAGGGCCTGTGGTATGCCCAGGGGGTGCTCAGAATGAGCCATGAAGATTACAGGGCCCCAGACCAAACTACACAGAGCTACAGATGAATAGTTTGAGCTCAGAAGTGGAAAAGGTAATTTTTCCCTTTCTCTCTCCTTTTCCTATGACCTATATCAGCTCCCTTCCCAAATCTATAGCTAGCCCCTCTGCCCTCTCTTTTTCCCCTCAGTACTCCACATCCCCATCCCTTCTCCCCTCCATCTCCCAGTCTCCTACTTTCCTCACAGTGTTCTAGTCCCTTCTTTCCCCATCAGTTCCCTCTCCTGTTCTTCATGCAGCCAATGCCTTCTTCTCTCCTCTGAATATTTCTCTCCCCTAGAGTGCCCAGCCTCGACTAATCTCCCCCCTCCCTCATCTCTCTCCACAAAAGTGTCCTCAGGCTCCCTCGGCTCTCCCTCAGGGTCCAAGCCTTCCATATTCATAGCTCCCCAACTTAACTCCAAGGTACTTACCTGATGTTTCTGGCCAGAGCAGCGATCAGAGTAGCTGTGGCCTTGGCTCCGGGCCTGGGAGTTCAGGTCTGAGGTAGGAGCACTCAAGGGGAATTTGTTTATTTGGCACCGGGGAACCAGTGACCAGAAAGTTGCAGTGGTGCCATGAATCGCCTCCTCCCCACCTTCAGTGACTTCCTCCCAGCTTCAGCCCTCCTCTCCCTCCCCCAGGCCAGACCTCAGGGCACTACTGCTCCATCCTTCCAGTGAAAGTGTAGAAAAAGTAGGGTCCCTTTTGAGATCCCCTCACACAAACAGCTCATGCCCATTTGCCCTAGAAAATAGTGACTCCACCTCCTCCCTATCTACCCTTTACATGGGCTCTGATACAGTCTTGATTCTCTGAGCAAGCAAAATGCAAGCATTTATCCACAGTGCATTCATTCATTCATTTATTCATTCACTTATTCATTCATTTGACAAATATTTATTGGACTCCCACTCAAAATCAACAGGGGTTTACAAAGTGCACATTTTGTCTTTGATAGGTATCCCATTAGTCTCTTTTGCCACTACAAAAAGAATTGCTATAAACATTTTTGTATCTATGAGTCCTTTCTTTGAACTCTTTAAGATATAGGCCTAATAGTGGCATTGCTGGATCAAAGGGCATTCACAGTTTAGTAACTTTTTGCGCATAGTTCCAAATTGCATTCCAGAAGGGCTAGAAGAATTCACAGCTCCCTCAACAATGCATCAATGTGCTTGGTATTCTACAGGCTCTCCACCATTTATCATTTTTTTTTTCTGATCAACTTTACTAAATTAAAGTGATTCCAAGGTTCTACTTCATACCCGTTAGATTGGCAAAGTTGACCAAAAAAAAAAAAAAAAAAAAAAAAAAAAAAAAAAAAGGGAGGGACAAAAACAGAGAGAGAAATGAGAAAGGAGAGGAAAGGGAAGGGAGGGGTGAAGAGAAAGAAAGAGAGAAAGAGAAACAGAAAGACAGAGATAGAGACAGAAAAAAAGAGATAAAAAAGCGAAGAGAGAATCTTTATTACAATCTATATACAACAGCATTTATCTAATAAAGGGTGTTTCAAAAGCTTAAAATTGGGTGTATAAAATATTGCATATCATGCAATTATGTGTGTATGTATTATAGTATGGAAAAGGTAAATTCTCTTCCATAACCAAGCGTATTTCTTACAAAAATAAGGTCATAAGTAACAGTGCATAATAGCTTGAACATTGTGTCAAGGAAAGAGCTAGAGTCAGAGAATTTGGTTTAAAGTTTAGGCTCTGTTGTATTGTACTTGTGTGACCTTACACAAATAATCTCTGTGCCTCATTTCCCTTATGAGTAAGATAAGGTGGGGTTAGACTAGAAATGGCTTCTGGGGTCTTTTCCAGATCTAAATCTGATAGCAACCATGGCTTGAGCTGAAAGGGATCTCAGAGATCTAGTCCAATCTCTTCATTTTACCATGCTTAGCACAGCATCTGGCGCCTAGTAGGCTCTTTATAAATGCTTATTGACTGACTGACTATTGGTTATTGATTTTCAGCTTCTTCACTGACTAACTATTACTGAGGGAACTAAATAATCAGCAAGTTAAGGAACTTGCTCAAAATCACACAGGTAGGAAGTTGTCTTGAATTCAAGTTGAGGTTCACTGTTACATTCATCTCCCCAGATTGATGATGTTACAATACCAAAATTGAGGACAAGAATAGTTCCATCTAATTTCAGACTTATTTCTATGGTCAAACTTAAACCTGAAATTGGCTTCTTCCAAAAAGCCTTTCCTCATTGATCTTCCTCAGTCAAGATTGATTTTACTTAGCATAGATGTTCTTAGTTTATCTTATAAGGCAAAGTTAATTTAAGATCCATGTGATAGATTTTAGGAAGGATCTATGAATTTGAATGAGGAAAAAATACACTTATTTCAATATTGATTTCCTTTGTAATTCTATGCATTTTATCGTATGCAGTTAAGAAAATTATTCTGACAAAAGGGCTGACAAGACTACCAAAGGGGTCTTTGACACAAAAAAGGGTTCTATGGTCATTCAGTTGTGGGTACCATGAGTTTGCCCAGTGAGCCATTTTCCTAGGTGTGTTCTATGATTCTCTTCCCTTGTGCTGGGGCATATGCTTGCCTGAGCCAGAGTGCTTAACTTAATGCCTTGAAGCAGGGGATGGGCAGGTAACTCTCTGGAGGAGACCCTTGATGGCTCCGGGTCACTAGATGAGTGGGGCCTGAGGCAGGCAGTATTCCTGGATATAGTCTGTCCCTTCTGTCCTGGGTTGGGTGGAGGTAGGGGTTGGAGAAGCAGTGTCCCGAACCCCTTGGACCAGCTTTCTGGTGGAGAAGGAGCAGGAAGGCATTCCATAGGGCCAGTAAAAGGTCTCCTACCTTGGATAGTAGTGCCTTCTGCTGGCCTCTTTCTTAACCAAATACTCTAATTCTAAGAAAGCCTCGGAGGTGGGGCTGAAAGGTCCATGGGACTGGGGTCTGTGGTTCTTTCTGCCTTCTTCTTCCTGTGTTGGTTGCCAGCTCCCTCTGCTGGGCCTGGATCCCGGGAGGCCAGGCAGGATGTGCTCAGACACCCAGTAGCTGCTGCTGTCTGTCTGCACCCCCACACCACTCTGGGGCTGAGCAGGGGGCCCTCCCTGCCCACATGCCCATCACAGGACAGGACCACCTGCTGTGGCTCTCCTCCTGATCTTTTCCTAGTTGCACGAGTCATCCGCCCTCCCAAGGGAAGGGTGTGGTATTGATGGAATGATACTAGTGTTATTTAAGCATATGCATATATACACACACACACATACACTTATATCTTTACCTCTGACATTTATTAGTGGGGTGATCTTGGGTAAGACAAACTTCACGGGCTTCAGATTTCTTAGCTATAAAATAGGGAAATTTCTCACCTATAAAAAGAGGAGATTGAACAAGAGACCTTTTAAAGTCCCTTGAAGCTCTAGATTAAGGGGTTCGTAGCCTGAAGTCCCCTGACTCTCTCTTCCACCTAACAAATCTGTGGACAGATTAAAAAGAGTTTGTAAGAAAAGATGGAGGAAAACATGCAGCATTGTTTCATTTGTAATCTTGTGCATTTTACATGTTTAAAAACATTCTTCTGGAATTGCACATGTTTAACTTACATTGGATTATTTGCTGTCTAGGGGAGGGGAAGGGAGAAAAATTTCTCCCACAAGGTTTTGCAAGGGTGGATGTTGAAAATTATCTTTGCAAGTATTTTGAAAATAAAAATCCATTATTTGAAAAAAAAAAAAAACATTCTTCTGGGAAGGGATCTGTAGGCTTTACCATACTGACAAAAGGTCAATGTTACAAAAAAGCTTAAGAATGCCTGACTTTGATCTTTGATTAATCTTAAAGGGACCTTGGCGATCATCACTGAATATCCCTACCTATCAAATGAGCATAATAGTTCAATACTGTTACTATTTATCTACCTTATAGGCTTGTTAGGAGGAAAGTACTTTGTAAACTGCAACGATGTTTAGAAATGTGAGTGTTGGTTGTGGTGGGGATGGTGTTACTATTATTTCTTTCCTTCAGCTAAACCTCTAGCCCTCTCTGATACTTTGCTTTTCACTGACAGAGTCTATCTAGAAAAGTTTTAAAAGTCTGCCTATGGGGGGACAGGATGTGTGAATCTCATCTGAAGTCCAGCCTAGCTTGTTGTTTGTCCTTTCTTTTCAAAGAGAAATCATGTCATACAAGTGAATTGGATGTAAGTGAGAGATGGCTGTGCAAGGTCACCTGCCTTACTTTCCCTTCCAGAACCATCTGGGTCCAGTGGCCAAATATAGAGCAGGACAAGTAGAAATGGCCAATGCAATGGGAGACCTCAACCTTTGTAAGGTTGGCCATTAGTGGAAGAATTTGTTTTTTTTAATCAGAGCAACTGAGGAAGGGGTTGCAATGTGCACTGGTGGAATGAGTACCACATCCCTGAAATCCCAAGTCTTTTGAAACACTTGGTTTTATCTAGGCCTATCTGCTGTCCCTTCTTGCAAATCTCCATTTTTAAAAGGAAGAAACCAACCCAGAACGATAGTCCAGTTCTCCTGACTCCACAGTAGTACAATTAAAAGCGTCCCAACTTTGTGATCATAGAATCGTGGAACTAGAAATTGAAGGGACCTCAGAATACATCTAGTCCAACATCTTCATTAAACAATGAGAAAACTGAGGCCCTAGGGAAATGAAGTGACTTGGCCAGGTTCACAGTCAGTAAGCATCAGAAATGGGATTTGACCCAGAGTTGTCCAGCTCCAGAAATGGTACTCTTTCCACCTGAGTTCAAATCCTGTTCCTCTCTGACTACCTGTGTGACCTTAGGTAAATCAGTGAACTCCCCTGTGTCTCAAAGTTCACATTTATAAAATGAGGCATCTGGACTCAATGACCTCAAAAGTCCTTTCCAGTTCTAGATTGAGGTCCTATGCGCCTATGATCCGATCCTAAATTCTTTCCAAAGCCCATACTAATGATCTAATTCTGTTTTTTCTTTCCCAAAGCTTTCTCAGCTGCCTCTTGCCTGGTGCTCCTTGTCATCTGCTCTCCACCTGCTTGCTCAGGCGATCCCCACCCCAGAGCCCAAGCGAGCAGAGTGCCAACCCAGCCCAGGCTCTCTGGGCATGGCACGGCCTCAGGAAAGAGCCTCTCTGACCTTAATAGCGCCAGGACTGTCGTTATATCCAATCACAGGGGATAGGTGACAGCTATGGGGACGTGACTGTCCTACTGAGCTCCACCCCATATTGGGCACAGGATGGCAGGGACAGTGATACCAGAGAGCCTGGGTGACCCATGACATCAGTATACATGACAGTCAGCCACAGCTCTCTCTGTCTCTTTGTGTCACTGCCTGTCTTTTTCTCTGTCTCTACCTGTTTTTGTATCTCTATTTCTGTCTCTCACTTATTCTATTTCTTTATCTCTGTCTCTTATCTGTCTCTATCTGTCTGTCTCTCTATTTTTGTTTCTTTATTTTTGTCTCTCTTTTATTCTCTCTATTTCTTTATCTCTGTCCTATTCTCTGCTTCTCCCTATTTCTGTCTGTCTTTCTGTTTCTATATCTCTATTTTTGTCTCTTACTCTATTTCTTTATCTCTCTGTGTCTCTGCCTGGTTCTGTCTTTGTCTCTGTCCCTCTGTCTGTCTGTCTCTGTGTCTCTTTCTCTCTGCCTCTCTCTGTCTTTCTACTACCACCTGTGCCCACTGAGTGAGCCTGGCCTTTATCCTAAGGACAACAGGAGGAAGGGAGAGATTGCTGGGGGCAGGGAAGGAGTAGGGTACAGATCACTCAGGGAGTAACCTAAAGTGGTCTCCATCTCAGTTTTTCTTTTTTAGAAAAAAGGAAAGCAACAAAGGCTTGAAGCTCTAAATATCCTCCTCCTCACACTCCACTCCCCGCCAGGCCTCCCTGGGCTTTCACAGCAAGATTGCAAATCTGGCTATCTCAGGGCATCAGTCTGGGTCAGAAGCCAGCCTCTTATCAAACTGCATCCTCCCCTCCTGGCAGCATCCCTGGAGGAATTGATCAGTTTCTTGGCTGGGTCTGTCCTTGCTCATCAGCAAATTGGCTGGAGTTACTCACGTCCACGCACGCCACCAGTGCAGCAAATACAGCCTCCTCCCTATTTCCCTGGGAAGGGCTTAGCGTGACCTAAATGACACAGTTCCTAGAATCTCGGGTTTTAAAGCTGGAAGGGATTTTAGAGAACATCTCCAACCTTCTCGTTTTATGGAGGAAGAAATAAATTCCCAGTGAAAGTGTAATTTGCCCAAGCCTCTTATTAGTAAATGTTGGAGGTAGGATTCAAATCCAGATCCTTTGAATCTTCCTTCCCCACTGACTACCTATGCATCATTAAGCAAGTTATTTTCACATTTTATCCTTTTTCACATTTATGAAATGAATGGGTTGTAATCAGTGACCTTGAACATTTCTTCTAGGTCTAGGCCTGTGATCTATGATCTTACGAGTCAGTCCAAAACCCTTCCCAGAATTCACATCTTCCTTCACCACCATATGGTGTGGCAACAGAAACATAGGCCTTGAAGGCAGAAAGCAGGGTTGGAATACCAATTGTGCTACTTTTAATTATACTTATAAATGCGAAAGGGACTTTAGAAGTCACTTAGTTCAACCCATTTTACTGAGGAAAACTGAGGCCCAGCGAGGTTGTGACTTTTCTAAGTGGATATAGATGACTGAGATAGGACTTACTAGAGTTATGCAGTTAGTAAATAACACAGCCAGGATTTTAACTCTAGATTTCCTCTTTTGTAAAACAAGTCAGGCTTGAAGGCAGGAAGACGAATTCAAATCCAACCTCAAACTCTTCTTAGCTATGTGATCTTGGGCAAGTCACTTACTTGTGTTTGCCTCAGTTTCCTTATCTGTAAAATGAGATTAAAAAGCAAATGGTAAATCACTCCAGCATCTTTGCAAAAAAAACAAAAACAAAAACAAAAAACCTAAGTAGGATCACAAAGAATCAGATATGACTGAAATGACTGAATAGCAACCAAAAAATCCAAGGTAGTTGTACTAAATGATCTCCAAGTCACAAAGTCACAAAGTTCTGAGTTCCAATTTGGCTTCAGACACTGGCTAGCTATGTGAAACTGGGAAAGTTATTGAGCCTCTATCTACCTCAATTTTCTTAGTTGGACATTCAGAATAGCATCTACTTCATAGGACTTTTGTCAAATTCAAAGGAGATATTTGTATTTCACACAGTATGTAGCACATTATAAGTGCTTAATAAATGCTTATTCCCTTCTTTAGAAAGATACTTATCTTAGGAAGAAGCTACCCTCATGGCTCGAAAGGTATTGAAAACAAGTAAAAGGAAATGTTACTATCTATAGTAGATTGTAGAAAGTCATTAGCATAAAGAGTGGAACATAAATCATTTCTAAAGGGATGGCTGATGGAGAGCGGTATAGCAGAATTTATACAGTGCTTAAAATAGATCCACAAATAGATATTAAAGGGTATACTATAAATAAATTAGAAGGGAATCGGGTACCTTTGGCTAGGGAGTGATTTCTTAATCAAAGAAGGGATAAAGGCCACCATAAAAGATAAAATAGATCATTTCAGCTACATGAAATTATAAGGCTTTCACATGAACAAAATCAATGCAACTAGAACAAGAGAAATGGGGGAGAAATCTCTGCAACAAATAATCTATATAGGGGCCAATTATCCAAAATGTAGAAGCTAATGCATATATAGAACCAAGGGTCATTCTTCAGCAGATAGTCAGGATAAGAACAAACTGTTCTCTTATTTATTTATTTATTTGCTCGGCCATCTAAATTTTATTTATTTATTTATTTGATGGGTTTTTGTTTATTTATTTGTTTCTTTGTTTATTTATAACACACATTAATCATGTTGGAAGAGAAAAATCAGTGCAAAAGGAAAAAACCATGGGAGAAAAAAAAAACAGAAAAAAGAAGTAAACATAGCATGTGTTGATTTACATTCAGTCTCCTTAGGTCTTTTTCCGGATACAGATGGGATTTTTTTGTCCAAAGTCTATTGGCATTGTTTTGGATCACTAAACTGCTGAGAAGAACCATACCTTTCATAGTTGATCATCTCATATTCTTGCTGTTATTTTGTACCATGTATTCCTGGTTATGCTTGTTTCACTCAGCATCAGTTCATGTAAATCTTTCCAGGCCTTTCTAAAATCAATTGAACAAATTGTTCTCAAAGGAAGAATTGCAAACTTCTCTATAAGAATGTCCAATCCACTGTATGTGCACGAATGTTTGTGGCAGCCCTCTTTGTAGTGGCCAGAAACTGGAAACTGAGTAGATGCCCATCCATTAGAGAATGGTTGAATAAATTGGGGTATATGAATATTATGGAATATTATTGTTCTGTAAGAAATGACCAACAGGATGATTTCAGAAAGGCCTGGAGAGACTTACACAAACTGATGTTGAGTGAAACGAGCAGGGCCAGGAGATCATTATATACTTCAACAACAATACTATATGATGACCAATTCTGATGGACCTGGCCATCCTCAGCAATGAGATGAACCAAACCAGTTCCAATGGAGCAATAATGAACTGAACCAGCTACGCCCAGCAAAAAGAACTCTGGGAGATGACTAAGAACCATTACATTGAATTCCCAAATCCCTGTATTTTTGCCTGCCAGCATTTTGGATTTCCTTCATAGACTAATAGTACAATATTTCAGAGTCCAATTCTTTTTGTAAAGCAAAATAATGGTTTGATCATGTGTATTTATTGTGTATCTAATTTATACTTTAATATATTTAACATCTACAGGTCATCCTGCCATCTGGGGAGGGGGTGGGGGAAAGGAGGGGAAAAATTGGAACAAAAGGTTTGGCAGTTGTCAATGCTGTAAAATTACCCATGCATATAACTTGTAAATAAAAGGCTATTAAAATATAAAAATGAAAAAGAATGTCCAATCCAAATAATTAATAAGTCAAGTCAACAAGAATTTATTCAACACTTACTTTATGCCAAGTATTGTGCTCATGACTATTCAAAATGATAAGAGATTGGTAGAGATAATTGTTGTTCATTTTTCATTTTCAAAGAAGTCTGATGACATCATGGCATGCTGTCTTGACTTTGCTCATGAATTGGATACAAGTGAAACAGATACACAAAGTCATCAGTCTTACTCTCTCTTCCAGAATCACTAAAGTTCAATGGCCAGACAAAAATCAGGTTGACTTTTTCATGCTCCTAGGATACAGTGCATGATCTTAGTTCCCATAAAATACCACAAAGTTTCATATATACACTTCAAAAAATTAATGATTTTGTTTTTGTGGGGATTTTATCCACTAAAGGTCATCCACTGCATCTTGGGCCATCATCACTCATCATGACTATTCAATCCAAAGCCTCTGACTCCAAATCTAAATTTCTTTCCATTGTGTCAGTCTATCTTGAGATTGATATTTCAGGACACAATTTAAGTCTCACATCCCCATGAAGACTTCTCTGAATGCAAGACTGAGCCATAATGGAAAAAGCAAAGGTTATATTGGGAGATAGGAGACCCAACTCTCTCTAGCTCTCTATGTAAAATGGAATATGTGGTTGGAGCCCAGCATGTTGAAGCTCCTTCTAATTCTCATCTCCTAGGTTTTATTAACTGATAGCTGTACCTGTTGCCTTATGACCTTGGGGCATCTGGATGAATTCCCTGGGAAGGACTTGGAACTTGTTGCTCCTTCACAGAAATGTAGGAAGCTTTTTTGGAATCTGATGAAACTAAGGTCAGTCTCTGGACTGAGGTTAAAAGAATAAAAAATATGGCTAAGCTTGAAGGTCATCAGCAGAGGCCAACAACTGGAAGGGGAGGCCTCCAGAGGGCAGTGCAGCCAGATGTTCTATAGAATCCAATCTCAAAGACTGCCTTTCACTACTAGGCTAGTCAAGCAGATGAGAGAGGAACTGTATGAAAAGCATGCTGGACCTGGAAAAGAGAGGGAAAAAGCAGTGCTGGAATAATAGGACAGTTCTCCCCTCTTTTTAAACCTCCATGTTTCCTTTATTTTCCTGCACATTCCAAAAAGGGGATGTTTCTTTATCCTTCGATATCAGTAAGTTCTTTCTGTCATTTTACAAAAGTAGCTTACCTTTTGAGTTTCACCAAAAATGTTTGCATTTTCCCATTCCTCCCTCAAAAAAAGTAGAAGAGGGGAGGGAGAAAAAGGGTTATCTACTTGTAGGCAATCTCTTTTTTTCAGCTTAGAAACTAAGTTTTGAGGGGCTTCAGAGGTGACCTGGAGACCTTGATTCTAAGAAAGTGAATAAGGGAAAAGAGAAGACAAAGCAATTCAGAATTTCAGCAGAGTTAATGGAATGGAGCTTAAAAAGTGGATTTCACCTGAATCTCTCCTGCTTTAGACTCAGCTCATCTTGTGTTGTCTTGTGTTGTTTCTATGGAAACAGTATGTGAGGGGATGCTTGTCCTCTGTAGGATAGCTCAGATAATAATTAATCCCCACCTTATTATAATAATAATAACTAGCATTTATTTTTTAAGGCTTGCAAAATGTTTTTGTTTTTACAAATATTGTGTCATTTTATCTTTACAACAATTCTGGCAGGTAGGTGTAATTATTTCCCCATTTTATATATGAACAATCTGAGGGAGATGGAGATGAAGTGATTTTTCTATTGGAGATGATACTGGAAGTGAGCCTGTACTCATCATACTGTTGGTTTCTAATAATATTCCATTTCATTCACGAATTACAATTTATTTAGCCATTCCCCCATCAATAGGCACCTACTTTATTTCCAATTCTTTGCTACCACAAAAAAGTGCTATTATAAATATTTTGGTGCATATGAAGTCTTTCTTTTTGACAATGTACAGTGTGATCGGAGAAATGTACCAAATTTCCACTTACTTCATAGTGATGTATATTCATGCATGTACCCAAGAGATGTCATTGCACAGTAGATAGAAAGGGGGATTTAAAGTCAGGGAAACCTGAATTCACATCCTATTTTGGGTACATATTAACTATATTAGCTTGTAACTCATAGGGAATAATTCAAAGACTATGGTTGACTAGCATGATGACCTGAATTGCCATATTCTTTTAAAAGTTCATTTCCCCACCTCCATTTTATGATAATTATCTTTGCTGAAAGGTACTTAAATTCACTAATGGAGGCTTTTAACATAATCACTCTAGAGTTTCTCATCTGTGAATTTGAGGGTATGGGTTTCTAGTATAAGGAACAATGTAATGACATTTTACTTTACCTCTCAGTACATCTGGTAACTTCTATGCCAGTGTAACCAATGAATTGCTGATTTTTATCAATGGAGGATGTTTCTTTCGAGTCCTCCCCTCCAACACTAATCCCTTGGGAATGAAGAAACAATAAATTCAGATCACTTTGTTTCCATAAAATACTACAAAATTTCATATATACACTTCAACAAATTAATGATTTCATTTTTGTGGGAATTTTATCCATTAAAGGTCATCCACTGCACCCTGGGCCAACGTCATTCATCTTGAATTTTGTCTGGCCATTGGACTTCACAGTTATTGTTGTCCTTCATTCTCAAAGATCTCCAAAATGACATCACTGTGTTAGAGTCATGTGTCCAACTGTAGTTAATCAGACCAATACAAGCTTGTAATGATCTGCCATAGGTCAGACACAAATAATCCCCAGGAACATTTGGGGTACCTCCCTAACTTTATTCATCTTGTGTTTCTTTTGAGAAACTTCAATTCTGGTTTGTTCATCGGGCATGAAATAGAACCTTTTCTGATGCACACCATTGGATAGTCCTGTATCAATGTCTCCCATGTCATAGAATCAATTCTGAAGTTTTTCTGAAGAAGAGAATGAGACTGGTGACTTTGCACAATGCTGCCTCACTTAAGACCAATTCCCATACAAGTCAAGACATCATCCTTGTGATATCATTGGTCTCGTTTGAGAACAAAGGATAAACAGCAACTACAATATGCTTGGGGCACTAGCTCTAGAATCTCTAACTCATTTTGGGCACTTTTCTTTCCAGATTGCTTTCCAGAATGATTATACTAATTCACCTCTCTAGCAACAATGCATTAATGCACCTCTCTTCCCACTATTTTTCTAGCATTTATTATTTTCATATCTTGTTATCTTTGCCAATTTGCTGTGTATGAGATGAAACCTCAGGAAATGATGTGTATTTTTATTATTATTAACGATTTGGAGCATTCTTTCATGCAATAACTAATGGTTTGCAATTCTTCTTTTGAAAAGTGTTCATATCCTTTGACAACAACTCCATTGTACATATATCCTTGATATCAAACCCTTGGAGATATATTTCATTGTTGTTGCTGTTTAGTCATTGTATCTGACTCTTCATGACCCCATTTGAGGTTTTCTTGGCAAAGATACTAGAGTGGTGTGCCATTTCTTTCACCAGGTCATTTTACAGATGAGGAAACTGAGGCAAATAGGATTAAGCTACTGTCCAGTAAGTGTCTGAGACTAGATTTGAATTCAGAAAAATGAATCTTCTCAATTACAGGCCTGGCATTCTATCCACTATGCCACCTAGCTGCCTATAACATATTTAACACAATGATTTCCCCCCAATTGACTGCTTCCTTTTCTTATACTGTATGCATTCATTTTGTATGTGTGAAATCTTTTTAATTTCACCTAATCAAAATTACTTATTTTACTTTTTTTCGAGGGCTAATTGACTCTTTTCCTAATTTGGGTAAGAACTCATGATCTTTAGTATTCAGGTTACCTGTTCATTTTTAATTTGTTGTAGAATGTGATAGAAGATGTTGTTCTAAGCTTAATTTCTGTCAGATTGCATTCAAGCAATTTTTAATAAATTAGAAACTCTTTCCTTAATAATTTATGTTTTCAGGTTTATAAAAATACTGGCTTATTAGGTTCCAGTGTTTTTGATTCTCCTATTTGCTTGCTTTATGGACATACTTTTCTGTTTTTTAACAAGTACTAAATGGTTTTGATGATTATTACTTTAGAGAATAGTTTTTGATATAGAAATACTATTTCCCTTTCTTATATTTATATAAAAGCAAAAGACATGTCTAACATAGGAATTGCTTCTAGGTCTAGAGGGATTGAGACCATCTCCCATGTATGCATGATTGGACAGACTTCAGTCTGAGGAGAATGTAAACGATAACGAGAGGGCTCCTTTTTCTCATGTTATTAAGTTTATTACACTCCTCCTATTCCCTGACACTGACATCCCAGAGTTGATTTACTTAAAATTGAGATTTGGGTTCATTTCTGGGATCTTCTCAAAGGGAATTCTATGTAAAATATGAATTGCATATGGGACAAGAATTTGGTTTACACAAAGAAGAAATAACAATACAAGAACACTTAATAATAATACAAAACACTTGCGTGTACATATTGACAAAAAGACTTAAAACAGGATTCAGTAACAGTTTATAGCTCCAGTTATTCTATCCCTTCACATTTAAATGTCATCAGAACATAAAGCTGTTTCTAGGACTGTTGAAAAGGAATAGCTACATTTCATCTTGGCTCTGCACTGTCCAATTCAAAGTCCTTATCTTTTGAAAAGCTCTCCTGTAATTAAAGCTCTTCTGTTTGTTCATAGCATGCTAGTTTGGGTGGACAATAGAATATGCAAAAAGGAGTAACAGACAGGTTCCTCCAAAAAGCTTAACCTTAGTAGCTTAAAATATGATAGATTGATGAATGGAGAGACAGACAGAAAATACATATATATATATATATATATATACATAAATAGATACATATATGCATACATATATAGATAGAAGACAAAAACACACATTATATATGCATACATAGAAAGATAGAAGATGGATACATATATGTGTATATACCTATCTAGTTAACTACCTATGTGTATACACATAGGTAGTTAACTAGATAGGTATATACATACATACTTGGATAGATATTTAGATACCTAGCTGGATAGACAGGTAAATGGATGGATGGATGGATCAATGGACAGATTGATAAGCCTATGGATGGATGGATAAATGGATGGACAGGTGGATGGATAGATGGACAGATAGATAGATAGATGGATCATTGGATGGATTGATGAACTGATGGATGGACAGCTGAATGGATGAATGGACACATAGATAATTAGATAGATAGAAGATACATAAATACATGCATACATAGAAAGATAGAAGAAAGATACATACACATATATGTACAGAAATATATACATAGATATTTAGCTAGATAAATACACATAAACATACCTAAGTAGATATCTAGATACTAGATGGATAGATAGATTAGGTGCTAGATAGAAAGATAACTAGGTAGATCAATGGATGGATTAATGGACAGACAGACAGATAGATGAATAGTTGGACATAGATAGCTAGATAGAAGACACATATATACATAAATGCACACATAGACAGAAGATAGATACAATATACATAAATAGATACATATAGATATATGCATACATAGAAGATATATACATAGATATGTATACAAATAGATACTTATACATAAAATATTTAGCTAAATAGGTATATAGCTATAGATATAGATGGATTAGATACATACATAAATACACATATACATATTCCTCATAACTGTCCTGTAGCATAGAAGAAATACTTTATAATTTCCATTTTACAGATGAGGAAATGGATGCTCATGCTCAAAGTTACACAAGGCCTTGAATTCTAAACTAAGAAGTTGCAAGAACTTCTTGCAGTAGGTAGAAAGAGGTAGAAAGAACAAACAGAGAAGAAAAGCCTCTGAACAGAACAGCGCCCACAGTGTATTTTAGCAAAACTACCTTCCCATTTATGGGGCAGCCAGTCCAGCCTTTATCTGGAACATTGCCTCTTTCTGGGGCAATTGCCAGCCAGCCACTCTCAGCCTGTTCCTGGGAAAGCAAACTGCCAGAACTGAATTCTCATAACCTCTGCTGTGTGGTGTGTGAAGGTGGGGAGCAGGGGATGAACCCTGAGGATTTCCCTGGGATCTCTCTGATTCTGCAAGAATTCCAAAATCAGCTCTCAGAGCTAGTGGAATGATTGGGTTGCAAAGGCAACTCACTCTCAAGCAGTACTCAGATCTCTGCAGGGTTAGAATTGGGGCCAGGCCTGGAGCCTGAGGAAACAAGCAAGGAAAAAAAATACCCACTACCATTTGGAATTTTGGCCATCAAAGGCTAACATGTTCTCTGTTTCCCTGCCAAAAAAAGGATATTTTAAGGAAGTTTTGAGCTGTCCTCTTTATTCCCTGGTTGCCGTGGCTGTGACTGTACTGGGGTCCTTTATTGTTCTTTTCATCATATGTCCAAACTCCATATCAGTTCCCTTCTCCCCATTCAAAAATTTAATTTAGGAAGCCTATATTAATTGGTGCCAGGTAGTGTGCTAGTAGCTGGGGATAAAAGACAGTGAGGTGGTGGGGAGAAGAGGAAGAAGAGGAGGAAAAAGAAGGAAGAGGAGGAGGAGGAGAAAGTGAAGAGAAGAGAGAAGAGAGGAGGAAAGGAGAGAGACAGAGAGACATAGAGAGGGAAACAGAAACAGAGAGATGCATACACAGAGAGACAGACAGAGACAGACACAGAGAGATACAGAGAGAAAAAGAGAGACAGAGGCAGAGACAGACACACCCACAGAGACAGAGAGACAGAGGCAGAGAAACAGAGACAGAGACAAAGAGTGAGACAGAAGGAGATAGAGACAGAGAAAAAGAAAGTCAGAGACAGATACAGATAGACACATACACACAGAGAATCCCTGATGACTTCAAGGAGTTTCCAGTCTATTGAGAGGTTCTAGCATAAGAGATTGTAGATAGGAGAATATAGGATTTCTGCGAAGTGAATATGAAGTCATATCAGGAATTGAGCATCCAATGACTAGAGGACTTCTTAAGGGAGACAGCACTTAAACTGAGCCTTGAAGAATGCTATTAACTCCAGCAGGCAAAGGGGAGAAGGGAAGGTATTGTGGATGTTGAGATTCTAGCCCAGGCAAAAGCAGGGAGGTCATATCGGACTGGAATATAATATATATGAATAAGAATAATGTACAATTAGTCTGGAAAGATAGACTTGAGGCAATTGAAATGTTCCCGGCCTAAAGGTTTAAAGATACTCCCATATGTAACAATAACACACAAACATATCCATACTGCTAACCTCCCACTCCTCAGTTCTCCTAGTTTATGTTCAACTAGCTTTCCCAGGCCAATAGCATAAACTAAAAAGCCAGCCTGGAAGAGCGATAAGAGGAAGGTCTGGATTTGAATCCTAGGCTATTACCTCTAGGCGCCAGTCCCTTGCCCTTTCTAAGCCTCAGTTAAAGTGTGTCTGCAAAATGAGGAGATTCTGTAATAGATGGGAAGATCACTGGTCTCAAAGACAAGAGATCTGGATTCAAATTTCATTTCAACTATTCCTAGTTAGTGACCATGGACGAGTCACCAAAACTCACGTTAGTTATCCAGAACAACAGGAACACATCTCACAGGATTTCTAGGAACAATGTATTTGTGTGGGGAAGATTTTTCATGTTATGAGTGCTTTATCTTCCCATCATGCCTTCACATTCACTTCCCGAATTATTTGCCTTGGTCATCTTTGCCACTGGAAAGCTGAATTCGCCCTCTGAACTCTGCTTGGAGGAGGAGCTTTCCTCTGGTTTTGCTCAGACCAGACCTCCATTCCTTGTCCATTTCCCAAACACACACAACCATATGCACTCTCCCTCTGTTTTCCCATTTTACTTTTCCTTTTATGTCTTCCCTCAATAATATATAATTTTCTTGAGTCTAGTGTCTGTCATGCTCGCTTGGGTTTATATCCCCAGAACTTAATACATCTAAGCAAACCATTGATAAGGAATTACTAAATAACTACATGCTTCAGACACTTTTCTCTCCCCACTCTAGTCCATCTTCAACAAAGTTGTTAATGACATTTTCTTAAAGGTTAGTTTAATAAACTCTAGTGACTCTCTATTATCTCTAGGATCAACAGTAAGTCCAAAGAATGAAAATACCTCTACTCATGATAAGCTTATATTCTTTTTTCTATTACAATTTTATTCATTTATTTTTAAAATAATACCTTTTTATTTTCAAAATATAAGTAAAGATAGTTTTCAACATTCATTCTTGCAAAATATTGTGTTCCAGGTTTTTTCTCTCTCCCTTCTCCTTACCCCCTCCCTAGACAGCAAGTAATCCATATATGTTAAACATGTGCAGTTCTTCTATACATATTCTACATTTATCATTCTGCACAAGAAAAAACAGATCAAAAAGGAAAAAAATGAGAAAGAAAACAAAAAGCAAGCAAACAGAAACAAAAAAGGTGAAAATATTATTTTGTGATCCACATTCAGTCACCATAGTTCTTTCCCTGGATGCAGATGGTTCTCTTCACCACAAGCTATTAGAATTGGCCTGAATCACCTCATTGTTGAAAAGAGCCACATCCACCAGAATTGATCATTGAATAAATAATCTTCTTGTTGCTATGTACAATGTTCTCTTGGTTCTACTCACTTCATTTAGCATAAGTTCATGTAAGTCTCTCCAAGACTTTCTGAAATCATGCTGCTGATTGTTTCCTATAGAACAATAATATTCCATAACATCCATATATCATAACTTATTCAGCCATTCCCAAACTGATGGGCATACATTCAGTTTCCAGTTCCTTGCCAGTATTAAAAGGAGTGCTACAAACATTTTTTACTATGTGGGTCCTTTTTCCTTTTTTATGAATTCTTTGGGATACAGACCTAGTAGAGACACTGTTAAATCAAAGGGTATGCACAATTTGATAATTCCAATATAGTTCCAAATTAGATGAAATTATATTCTAATAGGGAGTTGTACATTTGAAAAGATTTATGGGTAAATAAATACAAATATGTACAAAGTTGTTCAATACAAGTAGCTTGGGAGAGAGAGATACCAGCATTTGGAGATCAGGAAAGACTCATGTCTGAGTTGTATTTCAAAGAAAGGGTTTCTATGAGATAGAGAAATAAGGAGACAGTTCACACCAAGCAAAAACCTCAGCCCTTGCAAAGACAAAGGGGGAAGGAACATCATGTGTAAAGAAAAGAAAAAAGGCCAATTTGTCTGGCTGGATCACAGAGTGCTAGACATTGTAAGTGCTCAATAAATGTCTATCTGCCCCTAAAGCCCATTTTCAGTTAGTGGGAGAGTAGCAGTTTGAGTCTAGCCAAAGTGACAAAGTGTTGTTTTTTTCTCAGTTACACATCATCCCATCCTCCCATCATCTTCTAAAGTACCCTCTCTCCTTGCCTCTACATAGAAAGACCCCTTTAGAGCATCTAAAAAGGAAGGAGAGAAGCATATTCCATTTCTCCTTAATTCTATTGTCCAACTTCTTTTTGGATTTCTTTCTTCCTTTTTTTGGCCCTTTCCTCTGGGTCCAGCCAGAATTGTAGGTCCAAACAACCAAGTTCTCAAAATCATCCAAGCACAACCCTAGGAACAGACAGCCCCTCTCCTAATAAATCCAACCTCAATCTCTCCTGTCATTATTTCTTAGGTTTCCTAGACATTAGAACTGAAAGATCAGAATCTCTACAGCTAGTAGGGATCTCAGAAACCATCCAGTCCAACTCAGTAATTTTAGAGATGATTAAAGTGAGGCACAGGGAGAGAATATAATTTATCCAAAGTCACACAGGTAAACACCGGTGTCAGCATTTGAATCTAGACCCTATGAATCCAGTCAGGTCTTTTCCCACTGTACCTTGCTGCTGCTTTTAGTCCAATCCTCTCATTTTGCAGAAAAGGAAACTGAGGTCCAGAGAAGAAATGACACATCACAAAATCATAGGGTCTTAAGCAGCAAGAGATTTTAGAGACTATTTTATCCAAACCTCTTTATTTTTCCAGATGAGGAGACTGAGAGGGAAGGGAATGAGCATTTACTAAGCATCTACTATGTGTCAGCCTCTGTGCTGAGTGCTTTTTAATATCTCATTTGATTCTTACAACTCTGCAAGATAGGTACTATAATTATTTCCATTTCGATTGTTGTTCGGGCATGAATGTCTTTGTTTAATTGGCAATGATACTGGCGTGGTTGTGGTTTGTTATTTCCTTCTCCAGGAGCTCAGGCAAACAGGGTAGAATTGACTTAGCCAGCTAGTAAGCTCCTGAAGCCAAATTTAACTTTGGGTCTTCTTCAATCCAATGCTCTATCCATTGTGCCACCTAGCCGCCAAGTGAGTAAGATCCACAGGTGTTGAGCGGCTCACTCAGGTTCACTCCGGTAATAAAATGCCAGAGCTGGCATTCAAACTTGCCATCCCCACACCTCTAGCCGGAGGCTAAGACCAGTCATTGAGCTTCCCTGCTGATAGTGCTCCCTGTTTCCTGGTGGGTGTGGGGATGGGCTTCCTGCCCAGGATGGCATGGGGGAGGGTGAGCTGAAGGTGGTGGGGGAGGGCCAGTCTTTAAAAGCTTTGAGGATTCCCATGCACACAGATGGCAGATGAAGCTGGGACCGCGGCAGCCTTGAAGTCCCTTACGTAACAGACACACCCACCCAGAGCACACACCACCAGGATCCCTCCAAAAAGAAGCGAGTTTCAACAGTAACAGGCAAGTCAGAGGCCTGGGCATTCTGCCATCCCTGCCATAAAGACAAGGAGGGACAAGGTGCAGGTCTCCCTGACTGGGGAAGCAGGGCACGGGGCAAGGGTCAGAGAGTCATGGCTTTCTCACCCTTTCCTTAGGAGATAACCCGAGTCGGTATCCAAAAGGGACTGCAGCAGGAAGGGTCCAAGGCCGAAGCGGGGTGCTCTGGGGCAGCCATGGATTGCAGCCCAGGCCTGAGGGAAATTGAGCAATGGGCTAAAAAAGATGCAAGCAACAGGATTAAAAGGAAGCCAGGCACTAGGATAAACAGAAGTCAGGCTTCAGCACTTAATGAATGGCAGTATTTACATGAAACGTAGGTGCCTCCACTCTCCTTAACTCTTGGCAGTCTGGCTTCTAATCTCATTATTCAGCAGAAACTGCTCTCTGCAAAGTGACTGGGAATCTCTTACAGTGCCTGGTTAATGGCCTTTTCTCAATGCTCAGCCTTCTGGACCATTCTGCAGACTGGCACCGATGTCCACCTTCTATTCTCTAGGTTTTATTGACACTTTTCTCTTGATTCTCCTCCTACCTCTCTGACTCCTCCCCTTCTGTCTTATTTGCCGGATCTTAGGCCACATCACACAGGCTAACCATGGGAGTCAAAGTTCTATCCTGAACCCTCTTCTTTCTCTAAACTATTTCACTTAGTGATCTTATCAGTTTCTATGATTTCAACGATCATTTCTATGTAAAACTCTCAGTGGTTAGTGGTACAATGGACTGAGCCCTGGGTTTGGAAGCAGGAAAGACGTCTCTTCCTGAGTTCAAATCCAGCCTCAGACATTTATTAGCCTGGGCAAGTCACTTTTTTTTCCCTTTTTGCCTCAGTTTCTTCATCTGTAAAATGATCTGGGGAAGCAAATGGAAAACCACTTCTCAGTATCTTTGCAAGAAAGTACCAAATGAGGTCATAAAGAGTTGAACATCACGGAACAACAACAAAAAGTATGACTCTGAGATCTACTTGTCTAAATTCCAAAGAACTCATGATGAAAAATGCTATCCACATCCGTGGAAAGAACTCATGGTATCCAAATGCAGATCAAAGCATCCTATTTTCACTTTTTTTCTTTTGATCTGCTTCTTTTTTCACAACATGACTAATATGGAAATTTGTTTTACATGATTGCATATATATACACAACAATTTGGAACTCAAAATTTTAAAATACATGAATGTTAAAACTTGTCTTTACATGTAATTAGAAAAAATAAAATAACATTTTAAAAAAGAAAAAAAAAGATATGCTTATCTAGCTCTAAACTCTCGCCTAGTTTCCAATCTTATATCTTGACATTTCTAACTACCTATTAGATATCCCAGACTCTATATACTATAGGCCTCTCAAACTCAACATGTTCAAAATTGAATTCATTATCTTTTCCTCAAAACTACTCTCTCTTCCTAACTCATAAGAATAATAAAAACAGCTAATATTTGCATAGTGACTTAATGTTTGTAGAAATTGCAGATATTATCTCACAGGACTTGGTAGATTTTTCTGACCCCAAGTTAATGACACTATCCACTGTGCCACTTTGCTTCCCTACTATTGTTGGAGGAATCCTCCTTCTCCTAGTTACCCATGCTTGCAACCTAAGTATCATCCTCATCTCTTCACTCTCTCTCATCCCCTCCTATCTAATTTGTTTCTAAGTTCTGTGGCTTTTACCTTATAAAATCACTAATATACATCTCCCTCTTTCCTTTGATACTGCCATCATCCAACTGCAGGAACTCATCACTTTATGCCTGAACTACTGCAAAAGATCTTTGGTGGCTTCCTTGCCATAAGTCTTTAGTGTTCAGTAACTGAACACTAGAATCAGAAGATCTGCATTTTATTTTACTATAGGCTCAAATGGAAGATTAAAGATTAGAATTGAGTTCCTGCTTCCTTGTGACCTTACTAGGTCACACTCCTTACTGTGACCTAAGACTAGGTAATGGGCAATAGAACTGTTAGACAGCAATACTAATACAGGAGTCCCCTGGGATCTCTTCTGACTCTAGTGTTCGGTTACTGAACACTAAAATGTTTCCTGCTACTTCTGCATCTTCCACTGCTTTCTGTAGCCAACCTCTATAGATGTCATCACACTGCACTCCTGGCCAGCCTCTCCTCCAGTATCCACAGATCTTTTCATCAATCTTCCTAAGTTTCCCTAAATGACTCGATCTGACTTTTTCTTAGCTTTCTGCTCAGAAATCAATCTGGTATGTTTTCTACGTTGTTGTGGAGGAGGTTATAATAGAACTAAGGCAAAAATGCTATCTCTCAGTCCACCATCATTATTTCATTTCCCTCAACAATTATTTATTAAATACCAGCTATAAGCCAGATACCATGTTAAATGCTAGTGATAAAAAGAGAAGCAAAAAACAGTTCCTGCCTTCCAGGAGCTCATAAGTTAGCAGAAGAGATCATATATGAACAACTATGTATAAACAAGCTACAAACAGGATAAATTGGAAATAATCTCATAGGGAAGGCATTTAGATTAAGGAAGATTGGAAAAATCTTTTTGAAGGAAGCAGGATGTTAGTTGAGACTTGAAAGAAGCCAGGGAATTCAGGAGGCAGAGATGATGGAGAATGGGAGACAAGCAATGAAAATGCTTCTGATTGAGAGACTGAGAATTGTATTCAAGGAATACCAAATATAACAGTGTTAGCGGATCTCAGAGCCTAGACATTATATTTCAGGAAATAATTTTTTAAAACTGTCCAAACATCTTAGTACCAAGAAAGCAAAGTAGAAACTAATAAAATCCATCAATCCCATCCTGAAAGAAATCCCTAAATGAAAACTCCTAGAAATATTATAACCAACATCTACAACTACTAGGTAAAGGAGAAAAATATTGCAAGTAATCAGAAAGAAAATTCAAGTAGTAAAATTCAAGTCTATAATCAGAATGACACAAGATTTAGCAGCCACGACTATAAAGAAATGGGGAACTTGGAATAAGACATTTGAGAAGGCAAAAGATTTATGATTAAAACCAAGAATAATATATCCAGCAAAACTGAGTATACTATTATAGGGGGAAATTGACATATTAATGAAAAAAGAGGACTTTCAAATATTCCTAATGAAAAGACCAAAGCTAAGTAGAAGCATTTAAAAAGTAAGTATGATTGTGAAATCATAAGGGACTAAATATGGTCAAACTGTTGACATTCTTATATGGGAAAATTATATGTATCTCCTTTCAACTTTATCATCAACAGGGATCTTAGGGGGCGTCTTCTTGGACAAAGGCCCTGCATGTGTTTATGTTGGGATGGACTCAAAAGAAAAATGGAAGGGTCAGAAAGGGGGATGCACTATGAAAGGAGGAAAGGAACAGGAAGGATTGGGGAAATTATCTCACATAAATGAGATGCACAAAGAAGAATTTATTCAATAAAGGGGAAAATAGGGGACAATTATTGAACTTCATTCTTCATCTAAACTGGTTCAAAGAGGGAGGAAAACATGTACATATATCTTAACCTATGGGGAAGTAGGAGAGAAAGTGGGATGACATAGGTAAGATGGAAAAAAGATTAAAAGAGGCAGTGATCAAAAGCAAAATGGATTTTTGAGTAGGATACAGGATAAAAAAAAGATAAGTATAAAAGAATAAAATGAGAGAAACAATTAACAAACATAATTATGAGTGTGAATGAGATGAACTCATCCATAAAATAAAAAAGGATAGAAGAATGTATTAGAAATCAGAATAGAAGCATATGTTCACAAGAAACACACTTGATACAGAAAGATACACATAGAGGTAAAATAAGGGGCTGGGGCAGAATCTAGTTGCTATGGCTGAAATAAAATTGGCAGGGTAGCAATCATGACCTCAGAAAAAGTAAAAGCAAAACCACATTTAATTAAAGAGAAACTTTTATTATTTATGTGTGTGTATATATATATATATATAATTATACATAATATATAATTAAAGGAAAACTACATTTTGCTAAAAAGGGATAATAAATTTATATCAATACTGAACGTATATGGGCCATATATGTTCATATGCCATATATGGACCAAATGGCATAGCATTCAAATTATTTAAAGGCAAAGTTAAATGAGTTATGGGAAATAGAGGAAATAGTTTTACTATATACTAGTTTTACTATTATACTATATTAGTGAGAAACCTCAATTTATTCCTTCTCAGATCTACATAAGTCTAACCATAAAATAAACAAGAAAGAAATTAAGGAGATTAATGGAAATTTTTTAAAAGTTAGAAAACAATGTTAGGAAAATACTGAATATAAGTGGAAAGGAATATACCTATTTCTCAGATGTGCATGGCACCTTCACAAAATTTGACCATGTTTTAGGGCACAAAAATCTTACAAAGGAGTATACTATTGCATATATCTTTTTCTATCTATAATGCATAAAGATTCCATTCATTAAAGGGTCTTTGACACACAGATGAAAAATAAATTGAAAACTAAATAACTAAAAAAAAAAAGACTCAAGAAGAAGAAAAGGAAAGTAGTAGTAAGAGCATCTCTAAACTAATTCTGGCTTTGGTTCCTTGTTATGTAATAGGAAAAAAAATTAAGAGTTGTAGGACCTGGTTTCAAGTTTCATCTCTGTGTCACTAACAATTTCTCTGGAGCTAAGGCTTCCTTAGCTATATAAAGAGGGGGTTAGACTAGACGATCTCAGATTCCTTTTTAACTCTAAATTCTGAGAATCAAAGCTAAGTCATAATCTTAGGCAAATCACTTAACCTCTCTGGGTTTCTTCATCTATAAAATAAAGGGGATTAGATTGGGTAATTTTTAAGGTTCCCTTCCAGCTCAAAAGTTATGCACAACTTAAGTACAATAGTACTTAAAAGAAAAACAACAACCACCCAGACCTGTGATTTCATTGGTGTACGGAACTCTAGTGAAGAAGCCATGCAGCCAATTCAGATCAACAGCTGCTCTAAGACTGAGAGTTTTAGATTGTTGCCTTAAACCATTCAAAGGTTATGACTTGCTCAGGGTCATACAGTCAAGATGTGTCAGAAGTGGGTCTTCCTAACTCGGAGGCTACCTCTCTCTCCATAATATTGCAGCTGTCTGATATAATTATGCATATGCATATTGTGTACAGAAATGCTTATAGCATCATGTACCTTATAATTATGAACAATGATGTCATGTAACAATCAATAATTGTTGATTGATAAATTAATTTGCTGCATATTTCTAGCATCTAGCACTGTGAGGTGCTTAATATATGTTTGTTGATTAATTGGAGTGGGAAGAAACTTTAGGTATCATCTAATTCAACCCTTTCATTTAACATATGAAGAAACTGAAGTCTAGGGAAGGAAAGTTTTAAGGTCAGATAATAAGATGAAGAACCAAGATCAGACTCCAGGTTCTCTAACTTCCCTTTCTGGATCTTAATATACACTTAGAGAAGAAAATGGTGAGTACAAAGAGCTAGCATAACAGGCCAGACATAGTTCATCTTCTTTATAGAATTACTTTGCTACTTTGCTTCCTATATGAATTTAGGCAAATTACTCTCCCCACCCACAAAATTAAGGAATTGCACTAGACCTCTAAGGTTCATTCCAGCTCTCAGCTGATCATCTTGTGTCAATAAGATTATCAATCATTTTATATGAAATTTGATTTGTGGAAAATAAATGTTATTTATTTCTTTTATATTTATAATCTGTTCCTCCTACTGTGTTCCCCCTTTATTGACTATCAACAGCAATAAGAAAACCAAAACAAAAAATAAAACCTTCATGCTAAACATACATAGCCAGCAAAATAAATTCCCACATTGACATGTCTGGAAATATATGTATTTATGTGCTCTACATTTGTCATTTCTCTGGAATGAGGAGAGAGTCCAATTAATGTGTGTGTGTGTGTGTGTGTGTGTGTGTGTACATTTGGGCTTAAATGACATGCTGAAGGTCACAGAACTAGAAAGTATCAAGTGTCTAAGGCTGAATTTGAACTCAGGTCCTTCTGATTCCAGATCCAGACTTAAGGACATCCATCTGCACCATCTTGCTACCCCTCCCAATCGATATTTACTACATTTTTACTGTGTACTAGGAACTGGAGCTAAGAAGACAAAAGCAAGATAACCTGTCTTCAAGAAGCTTTCTTTGAATGGGGATAGTGAGAAAAGCTTTTTCTAAATCTTCATGACCTATAGAAAGCTAAATTAATATTTCTTTGTTTTGGTAAAACTTAAGACTTTGGCCCTGTCAGATCCCCTTTCTAGCTACCAGGCTTGCCTTCTCCAAGGGCTATGTACTGTTCTGCTCCCCCAACCAACACCAAAACCTCTTTTGGAAAGAGAAAGGTTTGATGATGGGCCTGGGGGAAAGGTTGCTTGGCTACAGTGACTATCATGCTACAGAGAAAGAGGGGTTCTCTCATTTTCTACTTCCCTAGTTCCTTCAACAAGAGAAAAGGAGCTTAAGGTGAGTTATGAAAAAACCTCCAACCAGCTTCAGACAGAGACACTGGAATTCAGAAAAGAGGAAGAATGGGAGGGAGAGAAAGATAGAGACAGACACAGAGAGAGATAGTGAGAGACTACCTTCCCTTATGTCTGATCTGGGAGAGATAGGAAGAGACCTGATCAGAAGTAGCAGGATGGACAAAAGAGTTTGCTTTGTTGGCTTTGGGCATTTTCCATTTTTTTTTTTTGGTCTAAATCTGTGAATTCTGGCGTAGAAATCCCTTTTTTTGAAAGTGCTCCTCACTGATATTTCTGTAAATTTGTGATCTTAAAGAGCTACCTGGAGGCAATGAAATCTTAGGGGACTTGTCCCAGGTCACTCAAGCAATTCATGTCCAACACTGGACTTGAACCTAGGTCTTCTTGATGCCAAATTCAGACTATTCACTCTATTTGTTGTTTCCCAAGGATATTTCTCTAGAAATTCAAGAGTTTCAGGAACTTCATCTATGTCCTGAGACACAAAGAGTTGCCATCCAATCTCCCCTGATCTTATTCTTCACCCTCCCTCCTCCTATTCCCTTACCCCTCCCAGCTGCACTCCCTCCCATTTCTGTCTTCAAGAGGCCAGACACATATTATCAGGACTCTAAATGCTGATCCTGGTGCTGACCTTCCTTGCCTTTAATTCAATCAAGAATCATAAGTCCTTTTAATTTAGGAAATAACGGGCAGCTGCTGGGCAGACTATAGATTGATTGACAGGGCTGCCACAGTGACTGGTCAGCTCCCTGGATGGGAGCAGAGACCCATGACCCCAACTGGCCTCCCTGGAATGAATCTGCTGCCTGGAGGTCTGGGGGAACAAAGGGATAATGACACCCCCTTTTCCCCCTTTGCCCACTCTGCCAGCCCCCAACTAAGGAGAGACAGAGGCTGCCAGAGGGGAATCCTGACCCTGCTGGTCTCCCTGAAGGAGGCTCCGCAATAGCAAACTAAATGCAGTGAGAAAACATTTGGGGTAGACATGAGAAAGAACCTTTCAATTGTTGGGGTGTGGAGAGAATGGGGAAACTAATGCCTAAAGAAGTGACGTGTCCAAGTTCATAGAAGTGTTACATATCGGAGGCAGAGATTTGGCCCCAAGTCTTCTGATTCCAAAGGATTTACCATTAATTTACACTACATGAATTGACCATGTAATGAAGGCACTCCAAATAATATTATTTTTATTTTTCAGATAAGGAGACAGATTCAGACAGTTATATTGTTTCTATGGTTACAAAGATTTTAAGTGTTAAGTTTTATGTACCTGCCCTTTCCCCAACTATACCTCACCACCTCTATAATTGAATTTAATATAACTTTAGGAAGGGCATCCAATTCACTTGCATGACATGGCTTCACCTCCCTGAGGCCACTGTTGTCTTTGAGAATGAAAGACAAAAACCAACAACAATAATGGCTAAGGGGATAGAGCACTGAGCCTGGTGGTCGGGATGATCTGAGTTCAAATTTAGCCTCAGACAGTAACTAGTTGGTACAACCTTGAGCAAGTCCCATAATCTCTATTTACCAAGGATGCAATTAGATTGCTCAGTGGATAGAACTCCCAGCCCAGCATCAGGAAGAGCTGAGTTCAAAGCCAGCCTTAGACACTTACTAGCTGTATATGACCCTTGGCAAGTAACTTAACTGCTTTTTAATCTATTGGAGAAGGAAATAGCAAACTACTTCAATATCTTTGCCAAGAAAACTCCATAGATAGTTGGTTTACAAGGTCACAAAGAATCTGATATGACTGAACAACAACATGACATGTGAACTGTTGTGTTGGTTGCTGGGGGTGTGAAATTTTAAAATGACATAGATGCTGCCCTTTGGAGCATGTGGGTTTGGGGGGTAAGGCATGAATATTTCAATACTTTTGTGATCTGTGATCCATGTGGGCACTCCCTGTGGTGATACACATTGCCACCCATCCATGCTCCTCATTTCATTTGACTCTTGTCCATATCTCCCCATGAGTCCTTCAAAAGGGGGCTGACCCAACACACTGGGATCCCTTTTTCTGGGGTCCCTTGACATTTCACGGGTGTCAATGAAGCAAGTCTGAGTTATCTTTCACTTTTGACCTATGACAGGCCCATACATGTCTCTGATGCCATTTTTTTTTTAACCAAGATCTCTTGTGTCTTCTGTGGTAATGGGTCAAACCTGTTCATGTTCCCTATGAACTTCTCTATTGACTTTTAACTAAACCTAGAGTTGAATTCTTAGGATATTGTAATATCCATACAATCACTGGAAAAGAGTTATTTAAAAGATGGGCTTTTCCTTTCCTCAATGTGGCCAGAGGATATGAATAAACTGTTCTCCAAAGAAGGATTGCTTACAGTGAACAAGCATGGAAAATGCTTCCATTCACTAATAATAAGAGAAATGCATTCAAAACAACCCTGAGTTTTCACCTCATACTAAGCACATTGGTACAGAGGATAAAAAATCCAAATAATTGTTTTTGGAGGATTGTGGGATGCATTATTGGTGGAACTTTGAACTGATCCAACCATTCTTTTTTATTTTTGATTGTATTTTATTTTCTCCAAATACATGCAAAGATTGTTTCAACATTCATTTTTGTAAAACTTTGTATAATAAATTTTTCTTTCTCCCTCCTTAGTCTCCCCTCTCTCTAAGACAGCATGCAGTCTGATATAGGTTACTATGTGTAATTCTTGTAAACATATTTCCATATTTGTCATGTTGTGCAAAAAAAATCATACCCAAAGGGAAAAAACAAGAGAAAGAAAAGAAACAACAGGTGAAAATATTATGCTTTGATCCACATTCAGGCTTCATAGTTCTCTCTTTTGATGTGAATGACTCTTTCCATTCCAAGTCTATTGGAATTGCCTTGAATTAGTACATTGTTGAGAAGAGCCAAGTCTATCACAGTTGATCATCACATAATTTTGTTGTTACTATGTATAATGTTTTCTTGCTTCTGCTCACTTAGCATCAGGTCATATAAGTCTTTCTGAAACCAACCTATTCATCATTTTGTATAGCACAATAAAATTTCATTACATTCATATACCACAACTTATTCAGCCATTGCCCAACGGAGGAAATCCATACAATTTCCAGTTCATTGCCACTACAAAAAGGGTTGCTACAAATTTTTGTACATGTGGGTTCTTTCCCTTCTTTTATGATATCTTTGGTGTACAGACTTAGTAGTGATACTTCTGTGATCCAACCATTCTTGAAAGCAATTTGGAATTAAGCAAAAAAAAAAAAAAAAAAAAGTAACTAAAATACCTCTAATGACCAGAGATTATACTACTTAAAGGGATGTCAACAAGAATAGACAATTCCCATATGCATCAAAATATCTATAGCAATACTATTTGTACTAGGAAAAGATTGTAAATAGAAATGCCCATGGAATAGGGAAGGGACATGAATGGAATCTTATTCCATTCCCATATTCTAAGAAATGATGAAGACAAAGAAATATTACAAGATTTATGTGAACTTCCTTGACTTCTTTCTTATTTATTTTTTGATTACACTTATCTAATTCTGAGAGGGGAGGATTAATGGTTATACTTATCTAGTTCCAAGAGGGAGGATTAAAAGTCTCCCACGATAATAGTATTACTATATAATTCCACAAATAATCCATTTAACTTCTTTTAAAATTTAGATGCTATAGTGTTTGCTGCACATAGATACATTATTAATATTGATTTGCTGTCTGTGGTATCTTTTATCAAAATGTAGTTATCCTGTTTGTCACTGTTAATTAAATCCATTTTAGCTGTAATTTTGTCTGAGATCATAATTGCTACCCCTGACTTTTTTTTGCATCAGCTGAAGCATAGTAAATACTACTCCAATCCTCCGTTTTAACTCCAATTAAATGAGAACTGGTGCAAAGTGAAATAAACAAAACCAGGAAAGCAATATACATATATAAATAGCGATTGAAACAATTCAAGATTTACAAAGTGATATAACATAATGTATCATATATGATATTTTACATTGAACATAATCTATTTAGCATATGTATTCAATGTGATACAGAATATAAGCCATAGGTTAAATGATTTGGTCAAAATCATAACCACAGTAAGTATTTGTGGTAGGATTCAAACACAGGTCTTCTTAGCTCCAACTTCAATATTCTAACAATGTCAATAGAGAGAGAATAACAAAAAATAATTAAAATGCAATACTCAGAGTGATTGGTGACCTTTCCATAGGGAGGAGTAAAAACTGCTTGACTCCTACTAGGATTGCATTGTATGTATAATGATCATCTATATAATTTTTATATGAACAATAATTTCCCTTTTTAATATGTCAGATAAATATTTGTAAGAGTTATATTTTCACAAATGAAATTATGTTAAGTACTAATATATTTTTTTCACATTTCATTGCTTGAATAAAAACTGTTTATCACTGTTTTAAAAAATGGATTCCTAAGAAACAATTAGAACAAATTTGGCTCCAAGGAAGAGATTAGAAGACACCTCCTCCAGTTTCTTGGCAGAGGTAAAGGTTTGGATTTGGAACGTTGCATATAAAGTCAGATTTTTTTTAATATGTTGGATAGTTTTGCCAAAATTATTAATTCTTTACTATAAGGGATGGCTCTCCAGGAAGAATTCAAGTGAATAATGTAGTAGGTAATGTAAGTGACGTAAAAACAAAAGTTATCAGTTGAAAAAAAATTTAAAGATCTGTTTTTGTTTCAGGGAGAAGAGTATATATGAATGAGATTAATGTGAAATAAGGCTGAGAATGCATTTAGGAGCTAGATAATGAATGACTTTAAATGTCAGCTTGTACTTTATGCCAGAAGGTACAAGAAACCACTGAAAACTTTTGGATAAGCCAATGACAGGTTAGATCTGTGCCTTTGAAAGATGACCTTATTACTTGTGCCGAGGCTGGTTTGGGGAAGGAAAAATCTGTAACCAGGAAGGATAAGAGGCTATTTGGCTAAATGTTTGTGGCAGCCCTGTTTGTAGTGGCTAGAAACTAGAAAATGAATGGATGCCCATCAATTGGAGAATGGTTGGGTAAATTGTGGTATATGAATGTTTTGGAATATTATTTTTCTGTAAGAAATGACCAGCAGGATGATTTCAGAAAGCCGTGGAGAGACTTGCATGAACTGATACTGAGTGAAATGAGCAGAACCAGGAGATCATTATACACTTCAACAACAATATTGTGTGAGGACGTATTCTGATGGAAGTGGATTCCTTTGACAAAGAGAAGATCTAACTCAGTTTCAATTGCTCAGTGATAGACAGAAGCAGCTACACCCAAAGAAAGAACACTGGGAAATGAATGTAAACTGTTTGCATTTTTGGTTTTTTTCCCGGGTTATTTTTACCTTCTAAATCCAATTTTTCCTGTGCAACAAGAGAACTGTTCAGTCTTGCACACATATATTGTATCTAGGATATATTATGACATATTTAACATGTATAGGACTGTTTGCCATCTAGGGGAGGGGGTGCAGGGAGGGAAAGGAAAAGTCGGAACAGAAGTGAGTGCAAGGGATAATGTTGTTAAAAAAAAAAAAAAAACTACCCAGGCATGCGTTCTGTCAATAAAAAGTTACAATTTTTTTTTTTTTTAAAAAGAGACTATTTGGCTAAAAGTGATGAGGGCCTAAATCAGGGCTAAGTGCCACATTAGTAGAGAAAAGGGAATGGGTACAAGAGATGATATGGGAAAAGGACAAATGGCATTTGGAGGAGAACAGAGGGAACAAAGATCACTCCAAAGTTCTATGCTTGGATGGCTGGAAGCATGATAATATTGATATGTTTAAGGTCCAACACTAAATGATGAGATTGATGTTCAGGCACCAAGTGATAGGATTTGGGAGAGTAGCTGGCACCAAATGTTGGAGTTTGTCATGTGAAGAATTCACAATGATCTTTTTCTTTGTCAAAAGGTAGTTTTACTTACTTTACAGACAAAATGAAGAAGTAAAACAGGCACCAGGAATTGTAAATATGAATAAAAATGAAAATAGATTTGAGAGTTTATAGCTACAAAGGAAAAGGGTTTTTAACAATTATCAATGGAAAGGACAAGTTCCCCAGTGGAACTCACAATTAACTAGGAGGAAGGGATGCACCATAAGGTGGGGGTATACTCTTAGCTGGCAGGCTAAATTCATAGGAGTTTAGCACCCTAAAAGAGTTGATTAGCTAGGAGAAAAATACCATGAGACAGGAGGGAGAGGATGAGAGGAAAGATACCATGAAACAGAATGCTGTGGTGGACTAATCCAAAGGGATTCAACAAAGATGGGGTGAGCCATGGACAGATTTATAGGGGAAATTTAACGTCAGAAGTGTGACATTACTCCACTTTCTGACTAGATACAGTAAGCGGGGATTTTACCCAATATCTCCATAGGGATTGGGCCTATAAGGCTGAGTTGATCCCTACCAATGCCCTTCCCTGCTTGCCTTAGGGGCTAATCTTATCAGTACTTCAGGTTTTCTTTCCCACCTGGTAACCTGTCAGTATAATCTGCCAAAATAGGGAATCTGGTAGACACATGCAGGTTTTTTGAAGGGTGAAAAGTTTAGTTTGGGTCATGTTGATTTGGAGGTATCTATGGGGCATTAAAGTGGAATTGTCCAGGAAGTAGATGGAATTATATAGAGTACAGGGGAAAGATTAGGGCTAAATATATAAATTTGAGTGTAACCCCTATAGAGATGAAAACCGAATCTTAGAGGGACTCTTAAGAAAGCAGAGAACTTGAGGAAATGGTCTGAATAAAAATCTAAAAAAAAAGCAAATAAGGAGAAGCAGGAGTAGAAATAGCAAGCTGAGTCAGGTATTCCCTGATTACTGTCAATGAATCAACAACTATTTGATGGCACTTTCCACTATCTAGCACAATAATAAGGACAGATTGCATGTCTAGTTTGCAAATTACTTTATGGATAACAACCATATTAAGTAGGTAGTGCAAGTAGCATTTCTCCCATTTTACAGATGAAGTAACTAAAAATCAGAGGTTAAGTGACTTAATGTTTAATAAGTTGCCCGATGGAGAGAGCACCAGTTCTGGAGTCAAAAAGATCTGAGTTCAAATCTAGCTTCAGATACTCTCTAGCGGGGTGACGCTGGGCAAGTCATTTGACCTCTGTCTGCCTCAGTTTCCTCATCTGCAAAATTGAGATATTAATAGCACCTACCTTCCAGGCTATGAGAATCACTATGTTAGGCAATTAAGATGCAAACACAAAATAGTTCTTGCTCTCAAGGACCTTACATTCATCTGGGGAGGGGAGAGGGAAGTATACAATATTTATATAGAATACAAGAGAAATAATAATGTGGAGGATACTACCCTGGCAACAAGGGGAATCAGGAAATCATCTCTTGTGGGAGGTGACATGAAGTGAGTATTGAGGGAACTAGTGCAGAGTTGTGGAGAAAGCCTTAGTGATAGAGGACAGTTTAGGAGGCTAGAGACAGGACATATAGGCAAGATCAGACAGATCACTTTGACTGGACCAGAGAATCCAGGAAGTGGAGTGATATGAAATCAGTTTAGAATGATAGGTTAACTACATAGAATTCCCAATCTCTTTATTTTTGTTCGCCTGCATTTTTGATTTCCTTCACAGGTTAATTGTGCACTATTTCAAAGTCTAATTCTTTTTGTACAGCAAAATAACTGTATAGACATGTATACATATATTAGATTTAAGATATACTTTAACATATTTAACATGTATTGGTCAACCTGCCATCTGGGGGAAGGGGTGGGGAGAAGGAGGGAAAAAGTTGGAACAAAAGATTTTGCAATTGTCAATGCTGAAAAATTACCCATGCATATATCATATAAATAAAAAGCTAAAATTAAAAGAGAGCATTGCCTTGCAGAGTCAATTCTTTTTCCTTTTCAATTTTTCTCCAAAGAGAGTCCAGGACCATATGGATAATCTCTCCCATAGCCCTTTCTCTGCATGTGGATGGCTCTTTCCATCATTAGTCTATTGGTTGGCCTGAATCATCTCACTGTCAAAAAGTAGCTTTTTATTTTCAAAACACACGCAATGATAGTTTTCACCCTTGGGTGACATCAAAGTTTCTATTTTTCCAGAGAAAGCCAGAAGAAACATTATTCATCATCATCACAACAGTGCTGATGGAAACAACCACAAAGCCATCCAAAGAGGATGCTGTGAGATGATAGTAACCACTTTTTTGACCTAAAAGAAGAGATAAGAGACAATACTCCCTCTTCCTCCTTTTTTGAAGATGTATGGAATGCTGCCTATGATGTCAAAGTTTTGTGATAAATAGGCTAGTTTTAATAAACCGGGTGTTTTTTGCTCTTAAAAGAAATGATTCACTAGGAGGGGGAGGGAAATGCACTGGAAAATTATAAAGTGATGTAAAAACAAAAGAAAGTTTAAAAAATACAAATAATCAGATAGTTCTGTGGAAAGTGATGATGAACTCAGGACAGAATGAGAAACTGGGCTCAAGGTGCCTCAGGTGAGATTAAGGGTTACAGGGAAAGAACTTTTAAGAAGCTTGGATGATGAGACAACTCTCAAGCATATTCCCAAAGTTGAGAGTCCCCTGGGATTCTAGTCAAATCATTTCTCTAAGTTTCACTTGCCTCATTGGTTCAATCATTGAATTGAACTAAAGTATAGAAGACAGGATTGGAAACCCAGCTCTGTCCCATATTAACCATATGACCTTAAGCATTGCCCCAAATTCTTGAAGTCTCTTTCTGCTCTTTTCTGATGCTTCTCAATTCAAAAACAGAGGCGGTAGACAATACAGTGGATATAGAACTGGGGCTGGAGTCAGGAAGACCTGAGAGTGACCCTGGCAAGCCTCAGTCTGCCTCAGACTGCTTCGGATCACTTTCAGTATTTATAAAATAGGGATAATAATAGTACCTATAACCTAAAATTGTTGTGAGGATAGAATGAGATATTTGTAAAGTGCATAGGTTCATCTGTTTGCCTCCATTTCTTCATCTGTAAAATGGGGATATAAGAGGATCTCTACCCTAAGATTGTTGGGAGGATGAAATGAGAGGATATTTGTAAAGTGCATATGTTCCTCTGACTCAGTTTCTTTATCTGTAAAATGGGGATATAATAGTACTTATACCCTGAGGTTGCTGTAAAGATCAAATGAGAGAATATTTGTAATGTGCTTAATACAGTGTATAGCACATAGGTTCATCCCTATTTGTCTCAGTTTCCTCATCTGTAAAAATGAGGATAATAACAATATCCATAATCCAAGGTTGTTGTGAAAGACAAATGAGATAATTTTTGTAAAGTGCATAGGTACAGCTGTTTGCCTCAGTTTTCTCATCTGTAAAATGGGATTATAATAGGACCTATATCCTAAGGGCGTTTGGAGGACCAAATGAGAGAATATTTGGAATATGCTAAGCACAGTGCACAGCACATAGATTTATCCCTGTTTGCTTCAGTTTTCTCTTCTGTAAAATAATAGTGCCTGTACCCTAAAGTTTTGGGGAGGATCATGAGAGGATATTTGTAAAGTGCACAGATTTGTCTGTTTGACTCAGTTTCCTCATTTTACAGATAGGGATATAATAGCACCTGTAATCTAAGATTGTTGGAAGGACCAAATGAGAGAATATTTGTAAAGTGCATAAATTTGACTGCTTCACTCAATTTCCTTATCTGTAAAATTGGGGAGAGAGAATAAATACTTGTACTCATATTTAATATTAGAGTCATAGGAAGCCATTGAAGCTTATTGAGTGAGGATTTAGGGGACAAATGGGTAGCAGCATGTAAATAAATTTAAAATTATTTTTAATCAATATTAAATATATATTTGTTGAAAAGTATTGAACTATTGAATTGATATTGACATAACATGATATGATATATGAAATTAAGATAGAAATTATGAAGTGTGATACAAATTAAGTTAATACTTTATCATAGAGAGATGTATTACTATATCATAGGAAGATAAATTAGATCATCTATTTGATACTAGTCTAGCTTTGGGATGAGATACTTATTCTCTCTTACTCCTATGAACTCTCTTTTGGGTCTCTAGACCCCAAATTAAGGCAATTAAGATGCAAACACAAAATAGTTCCTGCTCTCAAGGATCTTACATTCGTCTGGGAGGAGGGGAGAGGGGAGGATATAGCATTTATATATCATATGTAAACTCAGATATATATCATATATAAACCCACCTACCCCCACCTCTCCAGGGAAAGTGGTTGAAATGTCATTAACATTCCAATTGTCCCGCTATCCACAGACTCTCAACTCACTTTACATCATTCCTTGGACTCTGTTCTGACTAACCTCACCTCCTATTCCCACCCCCAATCCAGTGTCACTGTTAGAGCAAGCAGTCCAAGGATAAAGACTAAGAGTAGATTGAGGAGGGCAATTATTGTGCCTCAGATTTAATGGGAGCAGCTTTTTTATTCCCAACATTCACCCTCCACCCTCAACACTACCACCAGACCCCCTCCCAATTCCAAGATAGCAGAGAGCTTCTTTTCTTCTTTCCCTCCCTTACTTCCAAGTTCTTACTGTCCAAGCTCCAACTCTTCCAGGACATTTTCCTTAATCAAATTAATATGACGAGTTCCAACAAACGTTTGTTGAAATCCCAGCTCTGCAAGATTACCTTTGTAACTTCATTTGGACAGTCACTTACTTTCTTTGGGTTCCTAAAATGAGGAAGATGAACTGAATTATCTCTGCTATCCCTTCCAGCTTTAAACTTCTGGTCTTATTTAGATTTCACCCCTTTCTGCCTTGCTCAACATTGTTCCAGGACTATAATATGAATCATTACCTCAAGCTATTTCTAGCTTTTCTGGGGTGGTGGTAATGGTGGTATGCATGTATTTGTGAGAGAGACAGAGAGAGACAAAGAGAGAGAGAGAAGTAGGGAAACAGACATACACAGAGAGAGAGAGATAGAGACAAACAGACAAAGAAAGAGAAAGAGACAGAAACAGAGAGAGAAAGAGAGAGAGAGAGAGAGAGAGAGAGAGAGAGAGAGAGAGAGAGAGAAGAGACAGAGAGAGAGAGAGAGAAGAGAGAGAAAGAGGAAAGAGAGAAGAGACAGAGACAGAGAGAGACAGAGAGACAGACAGAGAGAGAGAGACAGAGACAGAGAGAGAGAAACAGGACATACACACACAGACAGAGACAGAAACAGACAAAAACATACAGAAAGACAGAGAGGCAGAGACACAGAGAGAGAGAGACAGACAGACAGAGAGACAAACAGAGAGACAGAGAGAGAGAGGGAGAGAGAGCGAGAGAGAGAGAGAGAGAGAGAGAGAGAGAGAAGGATAGAGAGAAAATTTGTTTTCCAGTCAAAGAATACACCATAACTTTGACCAATAATCACAGATATGTGTCTTTGGTCACAAGATGAGACAGGTGAAACTAAGAATGGAAAATGGTTCAATGAGATTTCATCATTATTAATAACCATTTTTAACTTTTACTTTAAAAGATCATAGATTTAGAGCTGGAAAAGATCTTAGAAGATGACCTAATCCAATATCTTCATTTTATAGGTAGAGAAACTGAGTTCCAGAGAGGTGATAATCACTTGTCCATAATCACACATGTAATAGCAGAAGCATGATTCCAATTTATGTTATGATCCTAAATCACCTCTTTCCACTAAACCACACTATTTCCCCACTTTGACTACTGCATATATGGTGACAGTACAATCCATAATCTCTTCTTTTCTTTTAAAATCTTTCCCTCTTTGAAATAAAAAAATTGATGTTTGGGTATCTTAAAAATTATCCTTCCTTATAGAATCTTTTGCATGTATTATCAAGTATGGTTGTCATTTTTAAAATGGCCATTGTCTCTTCAATGCATAATTCCTTGGGCACTGAGGCCATAGAGCCTAAATGTGGTGGGTTTACTGCATTGCTAATGAAATGCATAATGACAATATGTCAAAATATTGAGAATTGAGGAGATGTCCATCAGTTGGGGAATGGCTGAATAAGCTGTGATATATGAATGTAATAGAATACTGTTGTTCACTTAGAAATGATGAACAGACAGATTTCAGAAAAACCTAAAAAGATTTGTATGAACGGATACAAAGTGAAATGAACAGATCTAGGAAAACATTCTGCACAGTATCAGCAACATTGTGTGATGATTAACTATAAATGACTCAGCTCTTTTAAGCAGCACAATGATCCATGACAAGTATAAAGAACTCAGAAAGGAAAATGCAGTCCATATCCAGATAAAGAACTGAAGGATTCTTAATGCAGATTAAAGCATATTTCTTTCACTTACTTCATTTTTCTCATATTTTTTTCTCCTTTTGGTCTGTTTCTTCTTTCACAACTGTGACTAATATGGAAATATAGCACATGTATACATTATATCAAACTGCCTATTATATTTGGAAAATGGAAGGAGGGAGAAAAATTTAAAACTCAAAATCTCATAAAAACTAATACTAAAAAAATTGTGGAATGTAACTTGGGGAAAAATAAATTAAATAAAAGAAAGAAAAGGTCGCCAAAGAAACAATAACAGGTTTAATCCATTTAACAACTGTTTGTTGATCTCCTTACAATTTCATCCATAAAAACTCTCAACAATAAATTGAATGAGATAGGACTTAGATCAAGCTCTCTGTCAATTCATTTGCCTTTCATCTCCTTTTTGCCATCTTTATCAAATCTGAGAGTGTTTTTCAAACCTTATCTCCTTCAACTATCTGCTCATTTAATACTGTTGATCCTTTTCTTCTCCCAGATATTTACTCCCCCAGGACCTTCATAATATTACTCTCTCCTGGTTCTCCTCCCCCATGTCTGACTACTCATCTTCAATGTCCTTTGATGATTCATCATTTATATCATTAACCTCCTGATTCCTCATCTGAAAAATGTTCTTTCAAAGAAGACCATTGACATCACAGGATTTAAAGGAGGTATGATTGCACAAAGACATCAGTCTCTCTCTCCTAGAGTTGTCAGACTGGCAATAGCCCAGGATGCCATGGATAATCTTGGCATTTTGGTGTCTGTCAAAGCTGTAAGTATTACATAGAGCCTGCTTCATTGGCCTTTATGGCCATTGGAAAAAATTGTTCTGATCTGCCCATATGATCTGGGAAAGTCTTCACGTGCTTGGGTAGACATCCTCCTAACTCACTGGTGGATTTGATACTTAGCTGTTACCCTTGACTTGGTTTAGTCCATCTACCAAGAAGATTTACTGCAGTGTGGCTGTTGTACATGCTACAATTTCTTGGAGCCACAGGTAAGAGATGGGTGAAAGGTAGACACCAAATGTGGATGAGCAGCCCTGAACAGGGCTTGGCAAAAGCCCACAACAGAAGTGCTAGTCCTCCCTAAGTGAAGTGAAAGATGTATTAGATTTGAAGATTTGGGTTGTAATCCTGCCTTCATCATACAGCCTGTGTGACTTGGAAAAGTAACTTACTCTTGTAAAGGGATTAAACTAGACAACTTTTCAGGCTCCTTCCAGTTCTAACATTCTATATACTAATATTCTTTCAGGCACCAAAATTTATTCTCCATATTCTAACTACATATTTTAAGGCTTCTTCCAGCCTTAATATTCTATATTCTAAGATCTTTTCCAGCTCTCTCATTGTATAATCTAAGATTCTTTCAAGCACTTACATTTCATGTTCTATGTTCTAAGGCCAACTTTATGTTGTGCTCCTACCTTAATTCTGCATTCTAAGATCCCTTTCAGCACTATCATTTTATATTCTAAGTTTCCTTGCAGTTCTAACATTGTGTTCTAACCTAATGCCCCTACCAGTTCTTAAGTTCTTTTCCCCTTTGCCCTTCTGGCTGCTTTCTCCCAAAGGTGAATTCCTCCCATTTTGGAAGGGCCCAGACTAGCTATCATTCATTATTTTGACTTTGCCACCATGCTTTAAGAAGGTATCTCCACCAGCCTTTTCAGCTCCCTTTTAATGTGTTGCTTTCCCCTTTTAGAATATAAGTAACTGAGGGCAAGAACTGTCTTTCTACATGGATTTGTATCACCATTGATTAGCACAGTGCCTAGTACATAACAAACATTTAATAAATGTTATTGATTTGACAAAATGTTATGATCCTGTGCTAACTGTATCTCACTGTTTCGCATAACATCTCCATAATTTATATCCTTGTCATTTGTTACTCAAGGCTACATCTAGCTTTGGTGAAAGAGTATGCATCTATAAACCTGACAGTTTACTACATCTCTCATCATACTGAAAGCTCTCAAAAAATGGAAATGATGTCTAAGATAACTATATAGTTCTGAATTTGTTTGGTTCCTGGCATGTTTATTTTTGAGTTATTCTTTTTGGCCAATGTATATTGTTACTCTTTTTGATCCTGTAAGTTTGCTATTTAGAACATGGCATGGAAATAGTCAAGGTAAGAGATTTAATCTTTAGCCAGATATATCAACTTTACACAGATAAAACTTCTTCTTCTTCTTCTTTTTTTTTTTTTTTGTTATAAATTGTACTGCTAACTCTGACCGTAATCAGAGAGCTGCCCTGGTCTTGTAGGGATAATAAGAGAGTAAGGAGAATAATGATTCAGTACAAACCATCCCCACTAAATAATGCTATCTCAGATTTGTATAGTATAGGTTACTTTGGCAGTTGACATTGTATAGTAGAAAGAGAACTGGATTTGGAAACAGGAGACCTAGATTCAAATTCTGGTTCCAAGATTTACTAAGCTATTTCAATTTGGACAAACCACTCAAATTTTCTGACCCTCAATCTCTTGCTCTGTAAAAATAAGACTTAAATTAGCTACCTCTTAAAACTCTTGTGAGGAGAATGTTTGTAAACTTCAGTATGACATATAAATGTCATTTTTCTTAATGCCTTCTTCTGACATTTCCCAATTATTAGCAATAGCTAGTTCCTCCCTCTTACTTACTTCTTCCCTATTATATTTGGTTACCTCTTTTCTTTACTCTCTTAAAAGAAATTAAGCAAAATAAAATCACTGCTGCCCCTTTTACAGTTGAAAACAGTGGGATTCTGAAGATGCTTATAAATTTCCTCTGCTCTGATTGAGATGTGAAGCATTTGATCATCATTTAGTTCCTTCATTTTGTTTAAATGTATTTTCCTTTTTAGCTTTCTTATGTCTCTTGTGGTTTTATTTCTGATTTTCCTAAAATAAATGTTTAACAAGTCATTTATTCCATTTTTTCCTATAGGGAAAAATTCTGTTATTTAGGCAGTCGTTCTTGGTTATAAGTCTTTTTCTTTTGCCCCTAGATATATCATATTCCAAGATTTTCTTTTCTTTAAAGTAATCATTGCATAATCCTGTGTGATCCTAACTGTGGTTCCTTGGTATTTGATTTTTTTCTTAATGGCTGTTTGTAATATTTTTTATTTTATTTGGAAGATACAGATTCTGGTTATGACATTTCTGGGCACATTTAATTGGGGGATTTTTTTCATGAGGAAACTAATGATTTTTTTTTTCTGTTTTCATTTTTCTTTCTGGCTCTAGTAATTGGGGAAAATTTTCTTTTATAATTTCTTTTAACATAGCATTTGGTTTTTGTTTGGTTTGGGTTTTCAGGGAACTGTGGGCTTCTTAAATTTTCTCTCTTCACTTCATTTTCTATTTCCATTTTTTCCTCATAGGAAATGCCTCACATCTTCTAGTTCATTTTTTTTTTCAGATTTTGGAATTTGTAATACTATTCCACATTTTATTGAATCCGTTTTGTTTTCTCTGTTCTAGTTTTCAGTGTGTCCACTATGTGGGTTACATTTTTTACCTCCTGTTCTTTACTGTTTCCAAATGCACTAATTTCATTCTTTACTTCTTGTTTCAGCTCTTTCTTCATGTCTTCCATATAATTGTAATTATTGTGGAGTTATTTCTTTCCTCTGGAAATTTATCTTGAGATTCTTTTAAATCATACAATTTTTTCATTGTTTTGGGGAGTTTTTCCTATTGGTTCAATTTTTCAACCTCAGCTCTTAGATTGAGATTTTATGTCAAGGATAGGTTCTGCTCCCTTCTTATCCTTGGTTAAGATGATTAGGCTTAGATCTTGCCCTTTCTGTGATCTGAATGTTTCTGCTTACCTAAGGATTAATTGAAACTTGGATGTCTGGGTCCTGGTCCCATATCCCCTACTTTATTTCCTGGCTAGGACTGATTGGATCTAGGTGCTATGTTCTTTAGCAATCCTGTTCTGAGACTAGAAACTGGACTTGGAGCTCAGACCAATCTGCAAATCTGCAGCTCAGTTCTCTCTTCCAGAGAATCCCTGACCCCTTATCAGTCTGACCTTGCCCCATTTCCTTGTTCAGTCCCTTGCTAGAAGGTCTATGATTTTGAACTTTTGTTTTCTGGAATGCTGACCTCAACTGGCAATTATTCTTGCTTCTGGCCTCATTCTATTAGTGCAATCACTTGAGGGATGGAAAAGCTCAGTATTCTCTATGGGTTTGCTGAATCTTTGTTCTATATGGCATTCTTCCTCATTAGAAGGTGTTTCTCAGAGGGGTTGGGTTTGGCTGCAACTTTTCATGTAATCATCTTTGCCTTAATTATTATTAATTGGGTGTTAGATTGAATTATTTCTTTTCCTAGGTAAAGAGCACAACTGTTTTATCTTTTATGAGAGCTGTCCTCTGATCTCACCCACATTCACTTTGAGAACAAGAAGAAATTTCTTAGATATTATGTAGAAATAAGGAATGAGTACCCCAAATCCATCAGCAATCAGAAAGGTTTTCAATTGACTGAGTGTACTCTGAAGTTCAGACCAAAACACTCTTTCAGCCTGTTTTTAAGTCCAGTAGCAAAGAGGAAATGGAGATTCTGAGAAGTGAATCTTCTTAATCTCTTTGGTTGGTGTAGATGGATCCTGAAGTATAGGCTCCAGGCCAAAAAAAGCAACATGGTCAAGCTAGTCCTATAGAATTAAACAATAAATATATATAAGCTTAGATGTTCCATTCTATTAGCTGGAGTAGGAATCATTTCCATGAACTTTCTTCTATATAATTTTTAGTAATTGATTTTTTCCTTTCTATTGTAAATAAATATACTTAAACTCAAAATGACCCAGATGTGGTGAAGGAAAGAGGCAAGGGATACCAGGATTAGTGATTTTGCTATGGGAGCATGAGTGAGAACAGGGATGTGCTAGAGCCAACTCAATTAAGCTCACATCAGCTGATTGTTAAATTTTCAATGTGAGTGTTTACATTCTGAAAATAGGAAACCACTACAAATCAAATCAATTTTCTTTGATTGATGAACTTAAGAAAGTGTTGGAAAGTCATGGAAAGTGGTGGGTCAGAGTATCAATAGGAGAAGTAGAGGGAATACATGGCACATCCCTCTTCTTTCTTAACCTATGTTATCACAGTTATGGAGAGCTCCATCTATCACTGAAGATTAGTAGCTGTTGTACAACTTATAATTTACATGTCTTGGAGAATTGATTAAGTGACTTGCTCAGGTTCACATAGCCAGTGTGTATCAGACACAGATTTGCACCTGGTAGCCATCTTCCTGCTGTTGAAATATAGTTAGGAACTTAATAAGTATTTTTTTGAATATACATGAATATAATAGATGACTATTACAATGGAAATATTATGAATGTGAAGAATCCAGAGAAGCATGGGAAGACTTATATAAACTAGTACAAAGTGAAGTTAGCAAAATCAGGAAAACTAAATTCACACATGATTATAACAGTGCAAATAAAAAAAAAACCTGAATGTTATGTAATGATAATCAAGCTTGAACCAAAGGATAATTGAGAAAATGTACAAATCTTCCTTCTTTGGAGAAGTGTGAGACAATAGATATGAAACATGGCACATACTATCAGGTTTGATTCTAAAGATATTGTGAGTTTTGTGAAACTGCTTTCTTTTCTTTTTTTGATTTTTCATTATAAGAGGTG
Source organism: Sarcophilus harrisii (assembly GCF_902635505.1). Taxonomy (NCBI): domain Eukaryota; kingdom Metazoa; phylum Chordata; class Mammalia; order Dasyuromorphia; family Dasyuridae; genus Sarcophilus; species Sarcophilus harrisii. Next base: position 268,660,801 of record NC_045429.1, on the reverse strand, counting down.
ACTCATGGGGGATGGACATTAGGAAATGAAGATAATGTAAAACAAAAACTATCAACAAAAAATGAAAATTTTAAGACTTATTGATTCATTGATTACTATTCACACTGCAATTGCAAGAATATTGGCTATGGAGCCTAGTCACACCACTTGAATAATGTATTATTTCTCTATAAAGTGAACATTTTCAACTAGATGAACTCTAATGTCTCTTCCAGGGTTAGGACTATGGCTGCATGATCTCAAAGATCCATCTAATTCTTAAGTCCTTTGATTTTGGAGATCAGTGTTATATTACTGAATTCAAGGAGCAAAGCAGGCTCAGGAGCCAAAGGTTCCTGTGCCTGAAGCTGGGGCTTCAATGATCATGGAAATGAAGGCTTAGTAAAGATCTGAAGCCCTTTGGAGCTGTCTTGAGAAGCACCTGGTGATTGGTTAAACTGGTATAATTCAGTCATATAGCAGCTGAATTTACAATAGTAACTCACCTTGCATTTATTTTTTTCATTTTATTGCCTGCAGTAATGTTGTGACATAGGTACTAACATCAATCCCATTATAGTCTGAAACACCTCTGCCTCCTGACTTCCTTGACTTCCTTTAAAATTCAATTTCATTGCCTTTTGCAGGCAGTCTTGCTCCAACCTCCCTTTACCCCCAAATCCCTTCTCCTTAAGATTATTTTTCCATTTACCCTGTATATATTTTGCGTGTGCACAATTAATTTGCCTATCATCTCCTCTATTAGAAGATGAATTCCCTAGAGGAAAAGAATTGGTCTTGCCTTTCTTGGTATACCTAGAACATAGCACAATGCTTAGCATGTAGTAGGCATTTAATGAGTACTTATTGACTGACTAACTGAATTTAGGACTTCCTGACTTCCAAATTCTACATATTCTGTCACATTGCCTTTATAATAATTTATGAAATGGGTTATCTAATTCCTTTATTTGATCCTTTCAACAGTAATGGAGATCAGAGGTCTGGGAAGAGAGGTCACTCAACCCTCTATGCACACACCCTCTTCCCCTATGGCTGGGTCCCTCAGAAGACAAAACTGGGGCTCTTGGGAGCATAAAAAGACAGCCTTCAGGGCTGCTAACATATGTGATGGTTCAGTGTTACTCTAACTGAAACATTCCTAATTTGATGTTCCAAATGTCTTTAGATTCTTCTGGTAAAGAAAAAGGAAATAAAATAAAAGAACCATAGCCAGAAAGGATAAATGTAAAGCCAGGCCTGGGCACCTCACCTGTATCACTGACAGTGGGTTATGGCTCCCAGCCATTTGGGAGTTGCTGGATAAGGGTAGGGAAAAAGAAAGGAGGTGAGTCTAAGAAAGGGGTATAAATTTGTCTTCTTTGCTTCCACTCCATGTTACTTGCTCAGCAGGGAAAAAAAAAAAACTTAAAAGGATGGGCAGGGTTGGGCCCATGGATCACAAGCATAGCTCTGCTTCTGGGGAGTTCTGAGAAAGGGAACTTCCAAGGGAGGCCACTTATTTAGAGATCTTTATTCTTTTCAGTCTCTTGGAATGCCACAATCCTATTTACTACTAGATGGAACTCTACATTTATCTTTTAGATAACATTAGGACTTTCCTATATTTAAAAAAAAACAACAAATTTTTTTTATATCCCTGTCACCTCCCAATAGCTTCCCTTGCAATTATGTAACCAAAAAAGAAACCAAAAAAGTCAGTTAAATAAAACAAATCTTTACAGTTCCCACATATGAAAGTGTATATAATATCCTATACCTGTAGTCCACCACCTATCTGGGGGAAAAAGTGTATATCCATATTCTAGAGATAAATTGTTCTTTTATTTATTCTGAATTTAGGTAGCTTTTAATATTGTGGGGTTTTTTTAGATTTATATTATTGTGGTCATTCTCTTGGATCTAATTTCGTAACTCAGCATCACTTCCTGTAAATCTTCTCAAATTTGGGTTATAGCTGAATTCCTTATAATATTTTATATGGCACAATCATATTCAATTCCATTTATAAACTATAATTTATTCAGTAATCTTTTAATCGAGTCATTTCTTTTGTTTCTAGGTTTGTTGCTAAGTTGTTGTAGGTTGTTGTTTTTGGGGGGAAGGGTGGCTAACACAAAAAGCACTATTGTGTATATTTATATATACATAGGATTTTTCTTCTTGTCTTTGACCTCTTTGGGACCAGTATCTGATAGTGAGATAGCGTTATGTCAGGATATGAACTGTTTAATTCATTTTCTACTATCATTTCCAAATTGTTTTCCAGAATTGTTGGACCAGTTCATAGCTCAGCCACCACAGAAAATATGCCTGTCTTCCAACATATTTTTCTTTCCAACAACTATTTCTGACTCTTGACATCTTTGCTCAATATTCCAAGAAGGCTTAGAATGGTTTTAATTTACATTTCTTTTACTAGTGACAGAGCATTAAAAAAAAACAAACCATTACCCTTACTTGCCCATTCTTCTTTTGATAACTGCTCATATGCTTTGGTTACTTATCTAAGGATTTTTAGTCCTCTCTATTTGGGTTATTTCCACTCTTGGCTGTTCTTCTAATTCATCAGACTTCGACTACCATAACTCATCTGCTTTCTCATCCTGGATTTTCCCTTTATACCTCCTCCCTTCTCATGAGTTTCAGCTCCTTTTTGTATATTGTCTTCTCCAGTTTGAACAAAATTTGTTGCCATTTTTGTTTGCTTGTTTACATTTGTATCTCCAGAGCTAAGCACCATACTTGATACACAGTAAGTGTTTCACAAAAGCATATTGTTGCCTCGCCTGCCTCCTTTTACCCAATCAGCTCTGATAGCTATGTCAGGCATATCCTCCAGGTTGCAGAGGAGAGAAACTCTGCTCATCCTTTTTGGTTTGGTTTAGTTTTTCTCTCAGTCACATAAAAGAAAAGCCCTTATAAAACACTCATATAAAATCCTCCTTTCTAAATCAAAACTTTCTTTTAATTTCCAGCTCAAGTCCTTTCGTGTTGGCCAATCATTCAGTCACATCCGACTCTTTGTGACTCTCATGGACCAAAGCATCAATGATACCATCTGTACGTCAGAGAGGAAGAAGGCTCAGCAAAGAAGATGTTGCTGTTGTTCATCCTTCATTTCCAGAGGACCAGTGACATCATGGTGTGAGTAGTAATATTTTGACTTGTGTATGATTTGAATTTAAATGAGGTAGAGTTGCACAAAGTCAACAGTCTAACTCTGCCCTTCCAGAATCGCCAGACTGGCAATGACCTGGGATGCAGTGGATGGTCTTGCTATCTTTGATATCTGCCATTGGGACAAATTATTCTAATCTGCCCATTTCATGGGGTGGAAAGAGTGGGAGGAAACATCTTCACATACTTAGGGTAGACAAACTCACCAATGATTTTGAGGCCAGTCTGTTACCCTCAATCTAGTTTAGCCCTCCTGTGGAGACAGTTTTACTAGGGTATTGCTGCTGTGCATGTTACAGCTTCTTGGAGACAATAGTGAAAGTTGAGTAAGAGGTGAATACCAAATGTGGATGAACAAACCCTCCCACCACAGGTACACCCACACACAATCCACAGAAGGATATTGCATGTAATGAGGAGCACTCCAAACCTAGTCTTTGCTTAGCACAATGAGTCACATGCACTCCATAAGTGCAGAGGGAAGGTGGGATGTATTAAAGGGAAAGGGATGTATTTCTGTCCTTTCGAAAGGAAAGCAGTTCCATGCTTTCATTCACATCTCCTCACTGCTCTCTCCATTCAGTTCCCTTTTATGTGCTGTTTTCCTCTATCACAATGAAGGCTTAATATTTGTTACCTATCTACTTACCAATTTACAATATGTTTTGAATATCAGATATTTGATAATTTACTTATTAATTTACAATGTGTTTTGAATATCAAATATTTAATAATTTTTTTCTCACTCCATTGCTTGTCTTTCTTCTTGTTCTGATTTTGTTTTTTCAAAAGCTTTTAAATTTTGGCTCAAACCTATATTTGTTCTATTGCTTTCCGACTTTCCCCAGTAGGTTCTTGTAGAATACCTCCTTCCCCAGATTTATGATTGGGTAAAACTTGCATTCACCTTTTTGGTGATATTGCCTCCTTTATTTAAGACATAGCTTGTCTTGAAATGGATGCCAGTACTGAGGGTCTAGTTATGACAGCAGCAAAAAGAAAGGCATCATAGCATAAAGTTAAAATTTATCTTCTGTCTCAGAGGACTTGAATTCAAATCCTGAGTCATTTAATTTCTCTGGACTTCTCCACTGCAAAATAATGAGGATTAACCATATAATTTCTAAAGTACATTTCACATCTTCTGAAAAACATTTAGGGTGATCATATAGAGTCCTCTCTCCATGTTCCTTCTTCTTTCTCCTATGTGTTGGTAGATGTTTAACAATAGATCTCTGAAAAAAAAGGATATGCACATGATACAATTTTAAGTTTAATCTGTCCCTTTTTTTGAGGCAATTGAATTAAGTGACTTATTTGGGGTCATATGATAAGTATCTGGGGTTAGATTTGAATTTGGGTCCTCCTGATTCCAGAGTCTGTGCTTTATCTACTATACCACCTAGCTACCCTTACTCTACATAATTAATTTGTTTGTTTCACTTTTAAAGTCTAGACAATAAACAAAACAATAAATCAAGTCATGAATTGTAGCACAAGCCAATTGGGACCAATTAAAAAATATCACTTCCTTTACCCCATTAAAATCCTGTTTTAAGTCCTCTATTAATCTTAATCAAGACAAATCTTGCTTTCAACTTCTGTTTGGTAGTCTCATCTCTCTACTTCAGGTAGCAAACTTTCAATTTCTTGGTCACATTTCTCTTTTGCCTTTTCTTGTATGGATTTCATTCTCTACCTCATGATGGTTAGCCTCTATACCACTTACTTACAAAAAATTTTCTAATTTTGCCTAAATAAACATAAGCAAAGATTTTTTTAAAGTCAGCAGGACCTGACTGCAATAGAATATTTTAGGTCTTGGTTTTGATTAAATTCTTACCATACAGATACACACACATACTTCTGTTTCTAATACAGTGTATCTAAGTACAATAATTACAAAAACAATAATACTAATAACTGATAATCTCTTTTTAAAGATAAGCTTCTTTAAAACTGCAGACCATTGTAAACCTGTACCTCATTTGGGTTTGACAGAAACCCTAGGAGGTAGTTTCTACAGATATTATTATAGGCAGCAATGGTGTAATGGAATAAAACTTTGGCTCAAAGTCAAGAAAACTGGCTTCTAGTCTCAGCTCTCTCTCCTATGTATACTTTTTAAAGGCACTTTTCTTCTCCGGGTCTGTTTCCTAGTCTGTAAAATGGGAAGGTTGGACTATATCACTTCCTTTCAGATACTCTGAGATTTAATCAATGGCACCAGGCTCCTTGCTGTTCCTTAAACAAGAATCCATCTCTCTGCTCTGGGAATATTCACTGGTTCTCCTCTGTGCTTGGAAATTTTCCCCCTCCTCAATTCTACCGCTTGCTTCCCTGGTTCCTTTCAAGTTTCATTTTGCAAAAAAAATCTTTCCCATCCCTCTTAATACTAGTGCTTTTGAGGTTATCTCCAATTTGTCCTGCTTATATGTTGTTTGTTCTCATTTTGCACCTTTTTTGCATCTGATTGTGAGTTCCTTCAAAACAGGGACTGTTTTGGCCTTTTCACTGAATCTTCAGAGGTTAGCATAACCTCTGTTGTGTAGTTATGTAGCATGTGCTTAATAGATGGTTTTTGGCTTGATCAAATCATCCTCCTTCATGTGCCAAGATCCCTTCCAGTTAGGAGATTCTATGCTCTGTTTTTTAATGGTTTCTATTCTAAGGTTCTTTCCTGCTTTTTTCTGTGTTTGAACATTTAATATTCTTCTAGCTCTGGCATCCTATGCTATGTTCTGTATTAAGTACTTGAAAGGAATCTTCTAGGTTAGACCTAAATTCCTTTAAATGAAGTCAGAACTGTGGCTCTCTTCAACAATAAGATGATTCAAACCAGTTCCAATGATCTTGTGATGAAGAGAGCATCTACACCCAGAGAGAGAACTGTGGGAACTGAGTTTGGACCACAACATAGCATTTTCACTCTTTCTGTTATTGTTTACTTGAATTTCATTTTCTTTCTCAGGTTTTATTTCCCCTTCTTGATCCGATTTTTCTCATGCAGCAAGATAACTGTGTAAATATGTATACATATATTGGATTTAATATATATTTTAACATATTTAACATGTATTTGACTACCTGTCATCTAGAGGAGGGGGTGGGGGAAAAGATGGGAAATTTGGAACAGAAGGTTTTGCAAAGGTCAGTGTTGAAAAATTACCCATGCATATGTTTTATAAATAAATAAATGAAGTCAGAACTAGATCTGTCTGCAGCATGAGAATCCATGTGGAGCTAAAAATCATAGCAGTTAAAGGAAACTAGATGGAAAAGGGAATAAAGCACTGGATCTGGAGTCAAGAAGATCTGAGTTTAAATCCAATCTCAGCTACTTATTAACTATGTGACCCTATGTGACCACTTAACCATGATTGCCCCCCCAAGAAAAGGTGATAGTTCTTAGAGCTAAAAGTTATCTAAGCGATACATTTTCCCTCTTCTAGGTTATTATAGAAGCCTAGGATGACACTTTTAGAGATGAAAGGAATCAGCGGCAAATCAATCCAATTATCTTATTTTGCAGATAAGGAAACAGAGCATCGGAGAGGTTAAAACAGCAAGCAAAAGAGCTGAGATTTGAATCCAGGTCTTCTAATTCAAAATCCAATGTTCTTCCCAATGAATTGTACTGCCTCCTAATAAAATGCCTTCTTCTAATAAGAAATACTTTGACACAAAATAGAATACTGGCCTTAGAGCCAGGAGACCCAGGGTCAAATTCCACATCCGATTCTCATCGGCCACCAATAGGTCTTAGGCCAAACCCCTTTTGGTCATTGTTTGGATCCTGATTGACTCAGACTGAATGTAAATAGCAGTCATTTCGGCTTTTACCAGAAACCCTGAAATTCCTCCTCTCCCAGATTCATTCATTCATTTATTTATTTAGATTTTTTTGGACTTGATGAAAGAGGAGATTCTTTGCCTCAATTGCTACCTAGTCTTAATCATTGAATGAGTGTGGGCTCAGTCAAACTGAGACCTGCATAAGACCTTAGCTTAAAAAGGTAGCGGTCTCCCTGTACTTAAGACCATCTTCAGTCATCTTGATCTATATCTTGCCACAGGACCCAGATGGCTCTGGAGAGGAAAGTGAGGTAAGTGACCTTGCACAGCCTCCCTCACTTAAATCCAACTCACTTGCACGTCATGGGTATCACCTCCCTGATGTCATGGTCCTCTTTGACAAGGAAGGACAAACAACAACAACTATAAGAACAAGCTAAAGGACCTTTAGCAAGTGACTTCATATGTCAGTGGTCTAGGGTGACAACTCTTTATGACTTAAGTTGTATATATTTTGGATTACTTGCCATCTAGGGGATGGGGTGGAGGGAAGGAGGGGAAAATTTGGAACAGAACATTTTGTAATGAAAAATTATCCATGCATATGTTTCGAAAATGAAAAGCTTTAATAAAAAATAGAAAAAAAAGATGAAGTTGTAGAGAAAGTATAACTTGGCACTGGTAGAGGGTGTTCCCTCATTCAAGAGAATGAGGAATTCTCAAAAAAAAAAAAAAAAAAAAAAAAAAGGATGGCTACAGGTACAGTGAATAAGAGCACCAAACCAAGAATCACAAAGATTTGAGTTCAAATTCTGCCTCAGACTAGCTGTGTGACCCTGGGCAGGTCACTTTACCCTGTTTGCCTCAGTTTCATCATCCATAAAATGAACTGGAGAAGGAAATGGCAAATCATTCTAGTATCTTGCCAACAAAATCCCAAACGGAGTCACAAAGAGTCAAATACAATTTAAACAATTGAACAACAACAAAATACAAAAAAAAAAAAACACTTCAATTGTAATTCCTGTCCTTATCTTTTCTCAAAATAACTTCCAATATTTTTTATCTGATTCTCTGACTCTGACTTCTATTCAGTTAACCACACTGGAGAGTCTAAAGTTCAGCATTCTACTTGAATCCTCATCAGTGGTCCTACCAATGTGGCAAACCACAGCCACATGAGGCTGGAACTCCAAACTCTGACACAGGCTTTGATGGAATCAAGTTAGCTACTAATAGGAAGGATTTGATTGCAGGATTTAGAACTGAAGGAATTTTTTGGTTGTAGAGTTCTTTAAGGCATATCTGACTCTTTGTGACCCAACTAGGTTTTCTTGGCAGATATACTAGAGGGTTTGCCATTTCCTTCTCATTTTACAGATAAAGAGACTGAGGCAAATACAGTGAAGTGACTTGTCCAGAGTCACATAGCTAATAAGTGTTTGAGACTAGGTTTGAAGTGAGAAACCTTAGAGAACATTTTATCCAATTCCTTCCCTTAACAATTGAGGAAATTAAAACTTAGAGACCTCCCCCGCCAGATCATATACCCAATAAATAACACAACCAGGGTTTAAATGTAGATCCTCTGCCTCCATATCTAAAGTCATTTCCTTTATGGTTAACAGGAATTTATTCACAGGAAGGAGAAAATAGTCGATTACAAAAGTCAAATAAAATAGCTGACTTCATTATGTGCCCAAAGCCTACAAGAAGCATCATTTCATAGGATTCTTGGTCATCTTGATCATTTTTAGGACTCATGATGAGTGTAAATGAAAAAAACCACTGTGAAGATAATTCTAGTTTATACAATGGTGTCCATAGCAGAGGGTGAAGAAATAGAGAAAATCTAAAAGATTTCAACAGGATCCTCCAAACCAAGTCAAAATAATCCTAAATATATCTGACATTTACAGAATTCTTTGAGGTTTACAAAACACTTTGCATGTATTATCTCATTTGGGGGGTAGTTAGATGGCACATTGGATAGAATGCTAGGCCTGGAATCAGGAAGACTCATCTTCTTGAGTTCAAATACACCCTCAAGCACTTACCATCTGTGTGATAACTGGACAGGTCATTTCATCTGCATGGCCTCAGTTTTCTCAATTGTAAAATGAGCTGAAAACGAAAATAGCAGACAACTCTATTATCTCTGGCAACAAAGAGATAGACATAATTGAAATAATTGAACAATAACAACAAACTTCATTTGAGACCCCACAACCATGCTGTGATAAAAAGAATCATGGATATAGCTAATTGTTTTATAAATGCTGAAACCAAAGTCAAGGAGGTGGGATGATAATAAGCATCTTAGGCTAGTTAAGCATCCAAGGCAAATTTGAATCCAAATCCAACTCATTGTGTAGCAAGCCAAGCTATCTCCAGAGATTCAGATGTCTAGTCACTTTTGTGCCAAGATGGACACAGAGGAATGTGGGAGGAAAAGATATTTCAGGAAATATGTTTCAGAATTAAGAAATGAAAGAAACCAAAAAGTTGTAGATTACTCAGAAACCCCAAGTCTGTATGCTATGAATACTTGCTTCCAAAATTAAAAAAAAAGGTTGATAGGTGTACGACATGGTAAGCCCCAAACAACATCATTTTTAAAAAATGAGAATATGTCTTCGCAGACAGGAAATGTCTGGTTACTGACTGGGGAGTCATTCCCAAATCAACTGCTTTTGCAAACAATGACTAGTTAACTATGACTAGTTGGAGCAAAAGTCAAATTTACCACCAGATTCAAAGAAAAGATGATAAAACTTACAACTAGATTTCAATAAATATAGATTTATTTACCTCCATAATTTATGTACCTCCATAATTGGTTTCATTTATCAAATTTATGCTGTATATTTCATTGGCTGGGACAGTTATCATTTTTTTATATAATTATAACTTTAAAGAGTGAAAGTTTGAAAACATGTGACTACTTCATCAGATTCATTGTTCAAACTCACCACAATCTGACTGTACTTGTGCAATTGCTTCAGTTCCAACCAACTTATTTTTCAAATATTTGATTGATGCTTTTGGATTTCTTATTCCACAGTCACTTCCTAATAGCCATCCTCTCTAACAAAGAAAATTGGTCAAGCAAAACTAATTAACACAGCAACCATGTCTGACAGTATGGTTCACCAATACTTTCACCTCTGTTCTGCTAAGAGCAAGGAAATATGCTTCATCAAGAAGGCAACATAGTACAATTGGAAGAGGACACTGGCTAAATCTTAGCTCTTTAAATTACTATCAGAGGACAAAAGTCCATTTCATCAAGGGGGGGACACCATGGTATAATGGGAAAAAAAACTAGTTTTAGAATCCAAGCAAATTTAAATCTTAGCTCTTTGAGTTACTACCTGTGCAACCTCAGAAAAGTAACAACAACACTGGTCCTATTTCTTTATCCATAATAGAATGATTGGGCATCATGATCTCCACCATTTCTTCCATCTCTAAATCTATAATCCTCTGGATTCAAGATTGACCATTCCATTCACTGTAATCTGATTATCTTTTAATGTTCTTTTCATTTATATTACTGCAGTTATTATCTACATTGTTCTCTTGGTTCTGCTTTATTTGCTCTATATCCTTTCATACAAAATTTTTCCTTCTAACTCAACCCAACTTTAAAAAGTTGTCAACTCAAGAAAAAAATATGGGAAATGGACAAAAGTAAAAACATTGACTCAGATTATAACTATTTCTTAAAGATATTTAACAGATTAGAAAACATTCCCCATAATAAGGAGGCCAAAGAACCTAGAAAATGCCTAGTAAACAATAATTTCAACTCTTGGACTGGCAGAGAGAGATAGATAAAGCATCTATTAAATGACTATTGTGAGCCAGCACTATGTTATATGCTGGAATGATTAGAAATAGGAGAGCTAGGATGATACTATTTTAGAATATTAGCTCATTTGAAAAATATTACAGAAGAGGAAGATGAAAGGGTTTTTTTAATTAGTTTGCCTCACAAAATAGTTAAAAACAGCAAAAAAAATATGGTTCTGAAGACAGCTTGATATGAGAATCAACTAAACCAATTAGGCCAGATTAGCCCAATAACACTTGGAAATGAACACAAGAGGGACAATGAAAAGATATTAAGTGGAACAAATCTGTGTTTCTATAGCAACCTGTTTTCTTCATTGATGTAATTAAGTCATTTTGACTTTTATACTTGTGACCAACATGGAACCATCACACTTTGATTTTAATATTTGTGACTATTGTGCCTTATAAGCAAGTGGAAAAAAGAAGTGATTAAGAAAATATGGTAGAAAAAAGCTGCTATATCAGACCAAAAATACATAGAATAAATCTTTGCTAGAACTAACACAATTTGAAAGATACTCAAGAACTAATTTTTCAATATATCTCAAAGAGAGGAAAGATTTCAAAGAATAATTAAGATCAAATATTATATTTCATCTCAAAAACTGAGAGGACATCAATGACTGCCTGGGTATCCTCGAAGAAAACATGAGGAGGGACAAGAAAAGGCATTCACAGCAAATTTTCCCTAACACATCTAGCATTTTTATAGTCACATAGTTGATGGAAAGAAGAAAAGGATATACGATCTTACTTGTATTTATTGTTTGTTGATGGGGGAGAAGTATTTGATTCAATAATACAAAATACAACCTTAAGACATTCCTCTAATAAAGTATCTTCTGTCCTCTTAAAGATCAAAAGAGATTCTTTTGATAGAAGCAATGACAGAGACACTTTTGTTCCACAATCTTCCAATTTTCAATATCAAGAGAGGCATACAAAAGGAAGTTCCATGTTTATCAAAGGAGAGATTGCTGATCTGAAGGATGAATTAAACAGAATTTAAGTGGAAGAGAAGTTTTCTGGAGATGATGAGGTTTCTCCAAATCTCCTGTTTGGGAATGGTATCTTCTTGGTGACAGTAATCCTCAGGACTTTGTGAGGCCTCCTCAGCAAGATAGATATTCACTCAAAAGCAGTCAAAACATCCAGGAAAAGAAAAAGATAAATGGATAAAAAAGTATATTTCCCAGATCATGAAATGAAATTAAGTATATTAAGTGTATCAGGGTCTCCTTTGTTGTGATGAAAATAGCAATAATCGGGAGAGGTAAAAAGACCATGGACAATGGTGGTGATTGTGTGAATAGAGAAATGACTAAAAATCTATGGACTGTATACTTATTGTGTATCTAAGTTATATTTTAATATATTTAACATCTACTGGTCATCCTGCCATTTAGGGGAGGGGGTGGGGGGGTAAGAGGTGAAAAATTGGAACAAGAGGTTTGGCAATTGTTAATGCTGTAAAGTTACCCATGTATATATCCTGTAAATAAAAGGCTATTAAATAAAAAATTAAAAAAAAATCTATGGACAAGGTGAAATTGACAAGATGATGACAAGTCTATCTTGTCTTATTTTCTTTTGTATTATGTGAACACTTTGCTTTAAGAAGAATCAAAATTGTGGGCAACACAAAGGGCCATGGAAAGTCATGTAGTAGGTACAAATAAGTTACAGAATGTTGCCAGCAGCAATGTGTATACCAGAAGTAGCATAAAAGGATGAATGAATGAATGAATGAATGAAAACAAGTTTATTTTTTATCATGTGATAACTACAAAAACAAAGATAGTCCTTGACCTCAAGGAGACTTCGGGGGCAACACACCAGAGGAATGGTGTATTTTGTTTTGAAAAGTTAATGGGATGATGAGCAGAGTCAAATAGAAGATATTTTCAAGGACCTCGATGACCAGAATATTAGGTGAACTAGTCATATAAAATGATCAAGAGATAATGGATGGATATCTCAAATTTTAAAGTATCCACAAAAAATAAAAGATGAAAAAGAAAACCCTTAGCATTCTGGATAAGTTCCATACAGACATTTTAGGCAAGCATACGCATCTGTCACTAGTAAGGTCTTATAATTTCACAATCCTTTCCATGCTTGTATAATTTTCCCCTCGTGATGATATCTTGAAAACTGAAACTTGTATGACTTTTCTTGAATGAGATTTCATACATATATATGTATAATCTTAAAATAAATATTTGCATGTAGTTTATTAAATGAGAATTATATACATGTGTGTATATATATATAAAAGTTTACAAATCTTAAACTGCTACCTATTATTAACTATTAGAATGTTTTATATATTATATTATATATAATATATATTATATATTAAATATATATTAATTATATATAATATATATATTATATATATAAATATATAATATCTATTAATATATATTATATATATTTATATATTATTTTATATCTTGCTTCCTACAGTAGAGATTTTATCTGTATGTATTGTGAGATCAAACTCTTTTTTCCAAACTTCATGTTAAATATCATTTCCACTTCCTCATGTAGCAGGTGCTCCTTTCCCTGTTGTGTCCTAATAGATACAAGAATACAATTGGGGATGAAGGTGCTATTAATTCCAGGTTCTCCTCACATTGGCTTGTTTGCCCTCATCTCATCAGAAAATTCTCCATTTCTTCTTAGATCTTACATATTATTCAAAATTCAAGGCTCAAGTGGATAATTAGTAAATACATGGTCAAATAAAGAGATTATGCTAGCAATAAGCCAACATCCATGTCCTACAGAAGGCATTTCATGGTCTCCCAACTTTTCAGGATAGAAATTTGTGTGTCCAATTTTTCCTTACTTCCTGGGCCAATTACATACCATGAGAAGTCGATGTGAAGGAAAACCTTCTTTTATTCATTCATCCATTTATTCTTTCATTTACAGCAATTAATTTGCTAGGGAATGGCAATTGTTCAGGGAATCATGAATCTCTCCAACAGTAGGTAAGAAGGGGCTGGGCACTGTGCTTCTGCACCATTATGGACACTAGTTCGCTATATGAGGGTAACTCTGATTGCTCTATCAAATAGATTGAGACCTATCAATCACCCAGCTGCTTTTGCATTAGAGGATACTACCTACCAGTCCTGAGACTTTGATGTGACCATGCTAGTTCCTTCATCCTATTATCTCCATATCTGTTTTTCCTTTTTCCTTTTAGAACTCCTTGAGTCTTGGGTCATATCAGGTCATCCAAGCTGAGTTCTCATCTCCCAGGAGCTAAGCATCTCAGAAGAAAAGAACAAATGAAGCTATACAGAAATATTAAAGATTCTAGGAGTATTGAAATGCCCTCTCCACTAGGATTGTAGGTTGTTACTGAGGTGATAGATTCCAATGGCAATTACTCTTACAAATAGATCTCCATAGAAATTGTGGCAGATGTTTTCTATTTTGTTTCTCTTTGTTGACCTCCTACCAGTTTTAATAGTGTTCTTGGGGTGATCTGGTTGATATGGGATGATCTGGCTTATACTGAGCTTTTGGTAAGCTTGTTTTACCCTCCACTGTTTTTCGTCACTTCATGAAGCAATACTTTTCATAATCTTCCATCATCTTTCCAAGTATGTTTTGAAAATTAGCTTATTCTCTAAGCCAGTGTTGCCCTTGGCTGCCTTGTCTCTCTGTTTGACAAGGAGATCCAGTGTTTGCTGGCTGAGGTGAATTCTGGGTGCTTTTTTTTTTTTAACCTCCTTGCCCTTGGTGACTATTTTGCATTGGTTCAATTGTGTTAAGAAATGGTGACAGAGATTGGGTTGTTTAAACAGGCTGGTTTGGAGCTGGTGTAATTGTACACAATATCTTCTTCTTATCTTTCTCCTTTCTTCTGATTTATAATGATTTTGACCTTTACTACAAGCAGTGGCTAATCTGACTATACATAGATTGTGAAATGCCTGTCTTGTCAGCATCCAGTCATTTCCTATCTATTAAGATAAAGTCTATTTCACTTTTGTGTGATGTTGTTCAGTGCTTGCCATGACCAAGGTCTCTGATTCTTTACAAAAGTACTACTCTGATACCTCATTATGCTACAGATCTGATGATGGGTTTGTTTTTTAAAGTGTCTTTTGTTTTTACATCTTAATCATTTCTGTATATACCCTCCCCTCCCATCCTATCCCACTACCACCATAAAAATCCCACCTTTGAAACAAAGAAAAACAGTTTAAAAAAATAGCTAGCATAATGACTATATCTAACTGGTTATGTGATATTCCAGACCAATATTTCCCCATCTTTCCAATATTTCCTCCAAGGAAGGAAATACTTCCTTATCTCTTCTCCAGAAACAAGATTGGTGATTAAAATTGTTCATTTATTGTTCTCCTGGTTCTACTTTTTCATACCACATCAATTTTCTCACCTTGCCCTCATACCCTTACGGCCTTTCCTAATTGTACAACAATATTTCATTATGTTCATATACCACAGTTTGTTTAGACTTTCAATGAGGGCCTATTTTATTTGATTTGTTGCTATCACTATGTAAAGATGATGCTATAAATATTTTAGTATCTATGGAACCTTTCTGTTTTTGACCTCTTTAAGAATCTATACCCATCATTGACATCTCTGGATCAAAGGGCATAAATAATTTAGTGATTTATCATGTGATTCAAAATTGTTTCCCAGAATGGTTGAATATTAGTTGCCTGATATTTCAAAACCCATCCTGTATTATTTTTGTCTTTTGTCATCTTGGCTATTTTTTGTGGGTATGAAGTAAAATCTCAAAATGAAAATGAAAACAATTTTTATTAGTGATTTGGAGCAATCTTTCATGTGATTGTTGATGATTTGCACTTTTGAGAAGCATTTGTTCATACCCTTTCACTACTTATATTTTGGAACATGGCTTTTAGCCTTACATATTTGAGCTTATTTCCTCTCCATCTTGGGGATGTCTTTTATCAGAGAGAATTAATGAAAATATTTTCCCTAATTAAGATTCTCCTTTTATCCTAATTTTCATTATGCAAAAGTTTTTAAGATTTTTTTATTATAATAACTTTTTATTGACAGAACCCATGCCAGGGTAATTTTTTACAACATTATCCCTTGCACTCACTTCTGTTCCGATTTTTCCCTCTCTCCCTCTACCCCTCCCTAGATGGCAACGTCCTATATTTGAATTTGATGCAGTATATCAGATACAATATATGTTTCAGAACCAAACAGTTCTCTTGTTGCACGGAGGTGGATTCAGAAGGTAAAAATAACCGGGAAGAAAAACAAAAAATCCAAAAGTTTTTCATTTTGTTTTTCTTTGGGTGTGCCTTCTTCCTTCATTGATCAATTGAAACTGAGTTAGATCTTCTCTTTGTCAAAGAAATCCCTTTCAGAATACATCTTCATATAGTATGTTGTTAAATTATAAGATCTCCTGGTTCTGCTCATTTTCACTTAGCATCAGTTCATGTAAGTTTCTCCAAACCTCTCTGTATTTATTCTGCTGGTCATTTCTTACAGAACAATAATATTCCATAACATTCATATACCACAACTTATTCAGCCATTCTCCAATTGTGGGCATCCATTCATTTTCCAGTTTCTAGCCACTACAAAGGGGCTACAAACATTTGGCACATACAGGCCCTTTCCTTCTTTTAAATCTCCGGGGTATAAGCCCAGTAGTAGCCTGCTGGGTCAAAAGGTATACGTTTGAAACTTTTGGGGCATAATTCCATACTGCTCTCAGAATGGTTGGATTGTTCCCTCCACCAACAATGCATCAGTTCCCGTTTTCCCAATCCCCCAACATTCATCATTATTTTTCCTGTCATCTAGAATCTGACCGGTGTAGTGGTAGCTCAGAGTTGTCTTTTTGCATTTCTCTGATTAATAGTGATTTGGAACACTCTTTCATATGAGTGGTAATAGTTTCAATTTCTTCATCTGAAAATTGTCTGTTCATATCCTTTGACCATTTATCAATTGGAGAATGGCTTGGTTTCTTATAAATTAGAGTCAATTCTCTATATATTTTGGAAATGAGACCTTTATCAGAACCTTTAAAAAGTTTTTAAGTTTTAAAAATCATCCAGTCAATAGCCAAAAATCACTTAACACCTAAGATGTGCTGATCCCTGTGCAAAATGCTGGGGATACCAAAAACATAAAGGATGATCCCTGCTCTCAATCAACTTATCCTTTCTTTTAAGTATCCTTACTCCATACCTATCAAATTGAATAATATGACAGAAAAGGAAATGATAAATGTTAGAGTAGAAACTGAGACACTAATGCACTATTGGCAAAGTGGTATAGTGATCCAACAACCCTTCAGAGAAATTTGGAACTAAGCTCAAAGGGCAATAAAATCATGCTTTACCCCTCAACTAAGCAATACTATTACTAGATCAGTACTTCAAAAAGAATTTTCAAAAGAAGAAAAAAAAACCTTATAAGTACAAAAATATTTATAGCAACTCTGTTAATGATGGCAAAGAATTGGAAATTGAGGGGAATGTCCATCAGTTAGGGAATGGCTGAACATATTGTATATGATTTTGATAGAATACTATTATGTTAGAAGAAATGACAAGCAGATTGCTTTCAGAAACACCTGAAAAGATTTATGTGAACTGATGCAAAGTGAAATGACCAGAATCAAGAGAACATTGTACATAGTAAAAGTTTATGTTATTTATCAAACAATGAATAAAGTAATTTTAACCAGCACCAAATAATGTTGATGATTACTACTTTAAAATATAGTTTGGGATCTGACATGACCATATCTTTTCATTTCTATTTTCTTGTCATTATTTCCTTTGAGAGACTATAGTTTCATTTTTCAGAACTCATCAGCAAAGTCCTTGACACTATCAAATAGTTCAATATGAAAAACTACTGTGATTTTATCAATAGCCTCCCTCATTAGAATGTAAGTTTCTTGAAAGCAGAAACTACCAAACTTTTCTATTTGCATCCTCAGCACTTAATGTAGTGCTTTGCATATAGTAGGCACTTAATAAATGCTTTATCACTCAGTTCATTCAAAATTTGTCTACCCATTGCTCTTTAGCTCTGCTCTCTAGAGATAAGAAAAACTAGTTTGACTCCTCTTCCACAGGAAGATATCAATCATCTGCTTCTCTCACCCCTGTACCTCACCCTTCTTTTCCCTAACCCTTCCCCTCCCTGCCACATACACACAAATACTTTTTCTCTGAATTAAATATCTCCAGTTTCTGCAGTCCATTTTTATAATGGCATGGATTATGGACCCCTCACCATTTCAGTCACCCAGTCCTAGACACTTTTCCAGTTTGTCAATATTCTTCCTAAAATGTGATCTCTAAAACTGGACAGAACATTCCAGATGTGATCTGATCAATTAATTCTAGGGCTCTCAGATCCTGTGTTCTGAATGTAATGACTCTATTAGAATTTCTGCTTAAGGTCCTCTTTGATTTTTAAAAAATGTTCTTGTCACACTGTTGACTCACATCCAGAACTTTTTCCTATGAATTACATGAACTGTGTAGTCTAGCTATGACTCTCCCATCCTCTTTTTCCATCTCTATAACAGCAAATAATTTTTTAAAACCCAAGTGTAGCGCTTCACATTATTCATATTAATCATATTACATATTAATCATCATACATGATTAATATTACATAATACATGGTTAATATTACATTAATCATATTAAATTTGGTTTTCTAAAAAAATCATGCAGCACAGAGCTTATAATGTCCCTAAACTTAGGTAGAAATCATGACCACCTCCCAAAGCCGAGTTATTCACATTCGACAACAAAAATTTAGAAATCTTATCAGAGGTTACTGTTTACCTAATACTCATAAAGAGTCCAACTTGGTGCTCAAAACAGTCTTCCCCAATGCAAAGGCAATTAAAAAAGGAAAAGGAAAAAACATCAAGCTTCTTATGTCAGAAAGAAAATTGGATTCTTATAGAGTTCCTTCAACAGAGATTAAAGATCTGGGAATAACTAAAAGTTCACTCAAGTGAAATCAATTTGGTTTGTATTTCAGTGAAGAGAGAGTCAGCCTCGAAGCCAGGGAGAGCTGGATTCAGGTCCTGCTTCTCAACATAGCAGCTGTGTGATTCTAGGCAAGTCTCCTTACCTCTTAGTACCCTGGGTAGCTCTTTGAGAGAAAATGCCAAATGCATTGGTAGTAGTTCCTTTACTGGGAAGTTCCCTTGTGAAATCACTTAGATTTGTCCCTAGATTTTGTACATCAATCTAACTAATCAAAATCTTTTAGGATTCCTGATTCTATCATTCCATGTGTTTGTTACACTGATAAGCTTTGTAAATCTGTAAATGTGATAAGGATGCCTTTTTTTCCTTCATTGAAACCATTGATAAAAACCCTGAACAGCAAGCACAAGGTCAGGGGCAGATCTTTCGAACAATCTACTAGAAACCTTCTTCTTAGTTAGGCTGCAAGATTAAGAAATTGAAGGTCCTAAAATCAGGAAGAACTGAAATTGAATCTTATCTCAGACGCTAGCTGTATGATCCTGAGTAAGTTGCTTAATTTACTTCAGTTTTCTCATCTGTAAAATGGGTATAATCATAGCACCTACTTCCTAGGATTGTTGTGAAGATCAAATGAGACAATATAAGACACTTTGTATAGCACCTAACACATAATATGTTTACTAAATGCTTTTTCTTTTCCCCTTCCTTCCCCCCCACAAAAAATTTAACATTAATCCAATGACTAAGATTTGGTTGTAGACATTATAAAATGAGGATAATTATAGCATAGGCAATTAGGTAATATAGTACATAGAATGCCTGAAGTCAGCAAGACTTGGCTTCCCAAGTTCATATCTGGCCTTAGACACTTAGTAGCTGTATGACTCTGAGCAAGTCATTTAACCCTATTTGCCCTAATTTCTTCATCTGTAAAATGAGCTGGAGAAGGAAACAACAAACTATTTCAGTATTTTTTCCAAGAAAATACAAATGAGATCATGAAGAGTTAGACATGAGTGAAATGGTTCCAACAACAACAAAAACAATCATGGCACCCACCTCTCAGGTCTGTTGTAAGGATCAAATAAGATAATACTTGTCAAGCACATTGAACATAATAGGTGCCTAATAAATGCTTGCTCCCTTCTCCTTTGCTCCACTGACTAATATTTGGTTTTCATTGCTCAATCAATTCAGAATCTCCCCAAATGCACTATTCTCTAGTTCAAATCTCTTCATCCTGACCATACAGATAATATCAAGTCTTTGAAAAAAATGATGCATTACAATTTAAAGATATGATTCCCATGACATCTTTCTGATTGATCTACAAGTTTTGTGACCATGCCAAAAAAAGAAATAAGG
Organism: Sarcophilus harrisii; assembly: GCF_902635505.1. Lineage (NCBI taxonomy): Eukaryota > Metazoa > Chordata > Mammalia > Dasyuromorphia > Dasyuridae > Sarcophilus > Sarcophilus harrisii. The sequence goes on along the minus strand of NC_045429.1, from coordinate 268,640,588 downwards.
TTTATCTAGCATGACCTATGCTTTATGAGTTCATATGGCTTCTTTGTTGTCACTGCTTCCTTTTCTTGATGTTCACTAACAAATACTCTCTGTCATAATACATTCTGGAATTTTGCCAGTGTTGAAGTCAAATTCACCAATCTTTAAGTTTAAAGAATTTACCGTCTTTCCTGAATTGAAAATGGAGACACTGGGCTGTGATCAGTCCTAGAGGAACTTTCCAGTCCACTATGATTTTTTTAAAGGCTTAATAAAAGATATGGTGGTCTCAGCAATAGGTTTGCCTTAGAGGGATTTACCTAAAAAACAAAACATAAAAGAAAAGAATATTATTAATTTTTAAAAAAATCTATCAATAATCATTTGTTAAGGGTCTCTCCATGATAGACACTGTGCTAGCTCAACACAATGCAAAGACAAATTTAAACAGTCTCTGTTCTCAAAGAACTTACTGTCCATCAGGGTAGACAACTGAGATACCTATAAATGTAGCTTCTTATTAGCAAAAGAGTTAATGGGAAGCATAGCTATTCCCAACTTAAAGAAAGAATTGAAGGATCATAGGAGGTAGAAGCCTTGAGAAACATTGAAAGTTAAGGAATTTTTGTTTTCAGGAAGAGAAGAGAGGATAAAAAATCATGAGGGTTAACAGATTACAAGGGAAGAGCTCTGCTACCAAGAATCAAACATACTCATGAGCAATCAGAGCCTTGTCTGGCTGACTGACCTTCTTAAAGAGTGATCTGCCTGAAAAGAATTATCTATTTTCTGAATGGACAAGTTTGCCACTCCATAGGACATGATGGAGTTGGCCCCTCTCCATTCTCTCTCCTTTGCTTTATTGCTGCTTGGCTAACTGGTATTACTGTCCTCTAGAGTTTCCTATTCTATTTAAACCTCTTTCTTTGCTGTCTGCACTTTTATAAAGTGCTTTGTCTCTAGGTAAAGATAAGCTGATTTCCGTTGCAAGTGTTTGTTATAAAGGTGTGGACCACATAAGAGAGGAAAGCTTAAAGGGGAACTTGAGATCAATTTTGATAAACTTAATTGTAAATCTGTATTGAACTCCCTAACAGGTTGTACAAAGGAGGGATTCATGGCTAACCACAAAACAGATACCAGGTAACCTTGGGGAGGACGGTACTAGCTCTTATGGGTATCAGAAAAAGCTTCATGCAGAAAGTGAAACAATCTCGGATAAACTATTCTTTGGGATTATCCCACCTCAGGAGTTTCAACAATATTCCATTCCAAGAGGGCAATGAACAATCTGGGAAATTTGCCGAGAAAGGTATATTCAGTGATCTGAGTCCCTAGATAGCCTGTATGATAACAATAGACATTATTTTACTGGACCCCTATAAACAACCCTTTAGTATCTCCTTCATAGGATTGTTGTAAGGGTCTAAAGAGTAATGTTTGCAAAATGTGTTGAAAATAAGTTGAAAATAGTCAGAATTTCAATTCAGTTCTTCCTGACTATATTCTAAGCCAGGGTTCAAATCCTGCCCTAGAGTCTTAGAACCTTGGACAAGCCACTAAATCTTAATTTACTCATCTATGAGATGATTGTTGGATGAGATGTTGTTGGATCGAATGATCCCTTAGATTACTTCCAGCTCTTAATTTTTGACAAAGAAAATGCCATAGTGCCTCAGGACCCCAATTCCTCAACTAGTCTCAGTTAAAAGTTAAAATTACCTGTAGGAATCCAGAAGAGGAAAAGGGCCAGAGAGGAAGAACTGAGGTTTACATCTCTGTGGTCTATAATTATGCACAATGAATGCATTAAGAGAAAGAGGTGTTCCAAAGAAAGTGCTAAAGAAACCACCATCCCAGCTTCTGTTGCTGTCATTTAGTCTTTCACTGAGAAAAAAAAGTCATTGTTTGATGACAGGTTTTATTTTCTCAATCATTTGCTATAAACGGAAGTTGGGATTAGAGTGAGCATAAATCAGTGCAATCTATTCTCACTAAAACAGTCAGAGATCATGACCTATTAATGGGAGCTGGGTAGCAAGAGTATCATAGAATGCACAGCTGAGAGGGACTATGATTAAAGTAGGTAGAATGCTGGACTAGGAATCAGAAGACCTGAGTTCCAGTCTTGACCAAGATACTTACTAGTTGTATGACTCTATTTAACGTCTGTATTTCTCAGTTCTCTCAATTGTAAAAATGAAGAAAAGATCATATGTTTACTGGTTTTTTTGAGAATCAAGTGAAATAGCATGTAAACCTATTTGCAACTCTTATAGTGCTATCCACAGAAATGTTTGTTAATCTTTCTCATTTAAAGCAAGATACTCCAGTTGAAACCACACTTTTAATGTGGCCACTTTGAAAAATCATTTATTTGGTTCATGATGCAAGCCACTACGCAAAGAGAACTTTTTCTGTCTTGTAAAAGAACACAAAAGTCAAAGATTCAATAGCAGTAATATTTAATTAAATCATGAAATAATAAAAACCATTAAAGAAGGAAATAAGCAATGGGTCAAAATATTCTCTATCTCCAAAGGAATTATTTCTTTAATTCCATTGATTCCCCAGCATAGTGAAAGATAGGGAAATGACTTGTCTAAAGTCACAGAGGTGTTGTTTGTCCTTTCTTCTCAAAGAAGACTATGATATCAGGGAGCTGATGCCATGACATGTAAGTGAATTGGATTTAAGTGAGGGAGGGCTGTGCAAGGTTACCTGCCTCACTTTCACCTCTGGAGCCATCTGGGTTCAATGGCCAGATAGAGATCAAAAGGATTGGGGATGGTCTTGGATGTATTGGGAGACCATGGTTTTTTTTAAGCTAAAGTCTTCAACAGGTCTCAGTTTGAGTGAGGCTGAACACATCCAGTGATTGAGGCCAAGTAGGAATTGAGGCAAAAATCTCCTCTTTAGCTTGTCCAAAAAAACCTTAATTAATTAATTAATCTGGGAGGAGAAGACCCTCAGGATTTCTAGCCAAAGCAGAAATGGCTGACATTTACATTTAATCTGAGTCAGTAAGGACCCAAACAATGACCAAATGGGACTGGGTTTAGGGCCTATTGGTAGCCAATAAGAATCAGAGTGATCTTGGTTTAAGGCCTTTCCTTGAAAAAAGAAATATAACCAGTAAACCCTAAGATATCTTGGGAAGGTTCAGAAGTGCAAAAGACAAAAAGAAATGCTTTTAGATAATACCCTATTGTGGACAGAGGGAAGGCAAGGAAGGAAAGAAGGAAGGAAGGAAGGAAGGAAGGAAGGAAGGAAGGAAGGAAGGAAGGAAGGAAAGAAGGAAGGAAGGGGAAGGAAGGAAGGAAGGAAGGAAGGAAAGAAGGAAAGAAGGAAGGAAGGAAGGAAAGAAGGAAGGAAGGAAGGAAGGAAGGAAGGAAGAAAAGAAGAAAAGAAGGAAGGAAGAAAGAAAGAAAGGAAGAAAGAAAGAAAGGGGAAGGAAGGAAGAAAGGAAGGAAGGAAGGAAGGAAAGAAAGAAAGAAAGAAAGAAGAAAGAAAGGAAGGAAGGAAGGAAGGAGAAAGGAAGGAAGGAAGGAGGAAGGAAGGAGAAAGGAGGAAGGAAGGAAGGAAGAAAGGAGGAAGGAAGGAGAAAGGAAGGAGAAAGGAAGGAAGGAAAGGAAGGAAGGAAGGAAAGGAAGGAAGGGAGAGAGGAAGGGAGGGAGAGAGGAAGGGAAGGAGAGAGGGAGGAAGGGAGGAAGGAAAGGGTGAGGGAAGGAGGAAAGGAGAGAGGGAGGAAGAGAAGAAGGAAAGAAAAAGGGAGGAAGGAGGGAGGGAAGGAAAGAAGGAGAGAAGAAGGGAAGGAAAGAAGGAGGAAAGAAACAAGGAGAGAGGGAAGAAAAGAGGGAAGGAGGAAGGGAAAAAAAGAAGGAAGGAAGGAGGGAGAGAAGGAAGGAAGGAGTCTTCCAACTGACCAATTTTCAGTTCTATTTAGGCATGGCCATGGCATCAATGCTCTCCAGTTCCAGTTGTGGGAGAAAGATCTTAGTCTCCAATGTCTATGTCAGCATTGAGCCCAACATAGGAGTATTTCCTGAGGCCAGCAGCAGTGGGAAAGGATTGCAAACAGAGCCTGCAATAGCTAGAGATATGCTAGAGGTCTGTGAAAAGAGGAAGAACTCAGGCTGAGGCCACCCCTGGCATAGTCCCACAATCTGAAGTCTCTTAAAGCAAGGATCTAGTCTGACCTACTATATTCAGTAGAAGAAAGAACCTGCCCACAATATTCACTTGAGTCAATTAAAATTTAATTGAAATAATTAGTAACCAGAAAAGTTGCTAGAAGAAAAATCCAAATAAATTATTAACATTCACCAAGAAGAGCTAAAAAGAAATTCCATCCAAAATAATTACAGTAGCTAAAAAATATTTGGGAGTATCAACAAAGATTGATGAAGGACTATGTGACTTTCTTTGCAAAAATATAGATCTGAATAATTAAATAAACATTAATTCTCCAAGAGTTGGTGGAGCCATCATGATTTTTTAAAAATCACTACCTAAATTTCAGTGCTGCACCAATCAGTTTCCCAAAAGACTAGTTTATAGATCTGGAGGAAAAAAATCACATGGAAGAATCTCAAAGGTAATAATGAAAGAATGGGAAGAAAATAGATCTCTCAGTAATAGATCTCAATCTGTACTACAAAGAAGTAACATTTAAAATGATTTAATACTTGTCAAAAAAAAGATGCCAATAGACACATGGCAAACAGAAGCAAATAAACACAGTGGCATACTATTTGATAAACCCAAAGACTCCATTTATTGAGGGATTTCATTATTTGGCAAAAATTCTAGATTTTTCCAGTTTAGACAGCAGTCTGGAATAAATTAAGTTCAGAATTATACTTCAACATAGTCCAAGATAGACTCCAAAGGGATGCATCATTTAAATATAAAAGGTCACATAATAAACAAATTAAAGAAACTAAAAGGATAGGGAAAGGAAAGGAAATAATCTTTATTAAGTGCCTTTATTAATGTGCCAGACATTGGGCTAAGTGCTTTATAAATATTATCTCATTTGATCTTCACAAAGGGCATATGAGGTAGGTACTATTAACTATAGCTATCAACTAGCTAATAAGTATCTAAGGCCAGATTTGAACTTAGACATTCCTGATTCCAGGCTCAGAACTTTATTCATTTCACCATTTAACTGCCTTGAGGAAGAAATTAATTTTTAGATCTATTGGACTAGGGATCTCATGACTAAACAAGTGATAAAACGATAAAATAGACAATTTTGGTCATATGACCAAATTTAAAACAGTGAAAATTAGAAGTAAAAGAGAAAACTGGGATGAAAATATAAAGTTTTTTTCTGATAAAGGTCACATATCTTTGCAAAACTTAAGAATCATTATACAATAAACAAATAAATGATCAAAGAATGTAGATAGGCAATATCTAAAGGAAGAAATCCAAGCTCTCAAGAATATAAGAAGAAATACTCTAAATCACTAAAAGTCAGAGAAATGGAAATTAAAACAATTTAAGGTTCCACCTTACACTTATCACACTGGCAAAAATGACAGAGGAAAATGATAGATGTTGGAGGGACTGTGTGAAAACAGGTATATAGAGTTAGTGGAGCTGTGAATTGATTCAGCTATTCTAGAAAGCAATTTAGAACAATAACGATAGAAGTTACCAAACTGCATATTCTCTGATAGCTATCTCAATACTAGTCCTATACACCAAAGAAATCAAAGAAAAAGGAAAAGAATCTATATGTACAAAAATATGAATATAGAAGTTCTTTTCCTGGTAAAGGCTATTTTATTGGGGAAATGACTAAACAAATTGTATATAATAGAATGTTATTGGGCCATATGAAATAATATGATGGATTTTTTTTTTTTTGGAAACTGAGAAGAATTCTGTGAACTGATAGAGATAGAAATAAACAAAAGTACGATAATAACTTATACAATGATCACATTATAAAGAAAAACAGCTTTGAAAGACTTTAGAACTCTGATCAACACAATGATAAACCATGAGTTTGAAAGAATGAAGATGAAACATACCATTCATCTCCTAACAGAGAAATGATGAACTTAAAAGCAGAGACAGGCATACATTTTCAAACATGATTGATATGGCAATTTGTTTTATTGGACAAAATAACTATATATTGAGGTCTTTATTCCTCATTATTTCCTTATTTCCTCATTATGAGACTGTTTTGGAAAATACAGATTAATAAAAATGACTTTTAATTGAAAAAAATAATAAGTAATAATTATCAAGGCACTGATGCAATAGGAGACACAAAGTTTAGATGAAACAATATCTATGACTTCTTGGAATTTACATAATCGGTAGATCAACAAACATTTATTAAGCCCATTCTCTGTGTCAGGCACTGTGCTGAGCACAAAAGAAAGGCAAAAATAGTTCTTGTCTCCAAGCAGCAGACATTCCCCATGGGGAAGAGTTTATTGAAAAGCACATTTATCCTGGAGTGAAAGGATCTGGATTCCAATCTTCTTGTGGGCCTCCATTTCCCAATTTATAAAATGAGGTTGGACCAGATGGCCCATGAGGTTCCTTCCAGCTCACTGTGACTCAAAAACATAGCTATACTACCTAAGGTCATTACAGACAAGGGATCTCAGAAGGATTTGTGAAAGTAGCAGGACTGTCTGTAGTGAGTTCAAATAACTGATTTATAATCAAGATTGCAGAAAACAACTACTTGCTTATTAATGAGAAGGAATTTTTTTAACCTTTGAAAAGAGGTCATATTCTAAAAAGATTGCTTATAGCAAAATTATCTTCTGGAACATCTTTTCTACTTGAGGGAAAGAAAGAAAGATAGAAAAAGGAAGGAAAGAAGGAAGGAAGGAAGGAAGGTAGGAAAGAAGGAAGGAAAGTAAGAAAGAAGGAAATATAGAGGGGAGAAATAAAAAGAGGATAAAAGAGAGATATAGGAAAAGAAAGAACAAGAAGAAGGAAAAGAAGAAAATGAAGATATTATACCCAGCCAGCAATTCTGAATGCAAAGAATGCTTTCTTAAAGGGCAAGAAATTTTAAAGCTTCCATTTATATTACTCAAGTAATTACAAGTAGCCATCATGGTTAGAAAGTCCTACTTTGTTCAAACTGAAATTAGAAGCTAGTTTCTTTCCTTTGCAAGTCAACAAATATTAATAAAGAAGCTACTATGTACAAGGCACTATATTACAAATTGACATTGTAAATGTAATTTTATACTTGAGCTCAAAAATCAACTTCACAAGGACAAGATGCAGGAAACAAGGCTAGATACTGTTTTTCTGGAAAAGAAATGGAAGTTTTTAATGGTTATTGTTCAGTTGTGTCTGGCTTTTCATGTCTCTGTGGATCATACTGCCTCTGAGCTTTTTTTGGCAAAGACACTGGAATGGTTTTTAACAGAGGTTAGATTACTTGTCTCAGGTAACACAGCTACTAACCATTTGAGACTAGATTTGAATTCAGATCTTCCAGACTCCATATCCAGTTAGTTTTCTATCTACTGAGCCTATTAGATGCCCCTATGTTCCAGTGGACAACAAGCTCAATATGAATCAACAATGTGATATACACTGCCTCAGTTTCCTCATCTGTAAAATGAGCTAGAGAAATAAATGGCAAAACATTCAAGTATCTCCACCAAGAAAACCCCCAATTTGAGGCACTACTGAAGAACTTCCTAACTCCAGACCCTGTCAGGACTCTATCCATTGAGCAAGCAGAAATTAAATTATTTACCCAAAATCAGACAACTAATAAGTTTCTGAGGCTGAATTCAAACTCAGGTTTTTCTTACTCCAGATCTAATGCTCTGTCCTCAGAGCCATCTTACTGCCTCTACACTTTAGGGGATCACAAGCTCAATATGAGTCAACAGTGCTATATGCAATCCCTCCCCCCTCCCCCCAAAAAATAACCAAACACAGTACAATTTGAGAGCTATAGCATACAGAATGTGGAATCTGACCTTGACTAGTAAGTCAAGGTAATCAGGAGAGTGAAGAACCTCAATACTGGCTGAACAAAACAGAAATGTTTAGTCTGGAGAAGAAAAGAATTAGAGAGAGATAGGTCAAGAGAATAGATTTAAGACTGGAAGGGATCTTTGAGAGTCATCACTCATTTGATAGATGAGAATATAGACCCAATGAGCTTAAGAATATAGACCTAGTGAGCCAAGTCAAATGACTTGGCCAGAGTCATTTGATAAAAGTGGGATTTGAACTTAGGACGTTGGACTCAAAATCAAGGACTCTTTATATAATAGCTCAGGCATTTTAAAGGCTGTCATACTGGAAAGGAATTAAATGTGATTTGGCCCTAATGATAGAGTTAGAAACATCAAGTGGAAGTTATCAAGAAGTAGAATTAGATTTAACCAAAAAAAGAAAACAAACTTTAACATTTTGAACATTTCAGAAATAGAATAGGTTTTATATTCTTAAAATAATTTTCCTTTTTTCAATAATCAAATACATTTTAGTTTTCTATCTATCCTATCCCTCTCTCAATGAAAATGAAAAAAAAAAAAGAAACACAAAAACTCATAAAATGTAATCAAGCAAAACAAATTCTCACATTGATCACTAGTCCAAAACATAGGTCTTATTCTACACATTAATCTATAACCTTTGTCATGAGTAGACAGTGCTCTTTTTTACTATTCTTCTGGAATCACAGTTGATGATTACATTGATGAGACTTCTTAAGTTTTTTGAAATTGTTTGTTTTTGTAATATTGACATAAAATAAATTGTTCACTTTGCTCTGCATCAGTTCATATTACTCTTTTTAAGTTTCTTGAAACTGTCTTTTTTCTTCATTTATTACCTCAAAATAGTATTTTATTTCACCCATATAACCAAATTTTGGATTTGTTTATCTTAAGAGCTAATAGTTTCTTTCCTGAAAGAATACTTTCTTTGAGCAAAGGCAGGATAAACATATGTCAGGGAATTTATAAAGGAATTTTCAGACAGAGATTGGACTAGGGAGAGTCCCTAAGGTCTCTTTCATCTCAGAAATTCTATGATTCTGCAATTTTGCAGTAAAAAAAGATATTTCTTAACCTCAAGGAGTTTGAACATTTCTTGGTTTAGGAGAACTCCATGTCCTACCTTTCTCAACCCTCAGACAAGCTATCTGTCAGCATTATGGTCCTTAAGTAAATAGAATCCTTTTTGACTAGAAGCCAAGATTTAGGCCAAAACAGCTGTCTAAGAGGCTGTACCCACAACTTAAATTGGTCCCTACACAGATATTTCTCTCCACTAATATCTCAATAATTCAAATTGCTATCTTCTTGTTCCTGTTTTAAGGAAACAAAAATTCACCTTTTTCAGATCAAATTAAATATTTGCATTTCATTTCATTCATTCATTCATTCATTCACAAATACAAAATATTTGTAAAGCACTTAGCACAGTGCCTTGCATGTGGTAGGTTCTTAATAAGTGCATTTTCCCTTCCTCCATCTTTTCTAATAAGTTTTTGTGTACTTTTCACTTCACACCAGTACAACCCATGTATATGATTGATGAGTCTCCTTCACATGTAATGAAGAGGCTCTACCCCCACTTCAGAGTACATTCAGTTATCCTCTGCCTATTTTCTATCATCTTAACACATGATACAAAAAGTCTTTTTCATTCCAACTGAGCTGGAACCAAGTGTGTATATAAAAATACTGCCTTTCTTTTCCCTAGTGTTGAGTGGAGCAAAAACTGCTGTAGATGTTTGGGGCTCCTTTCCCATCTAGTTGCCACATGTTATGAATGGATGGCACTTGATTTCTTTTGCCTCTGTTTTGTTTATTCTTTGCTGATCTATTAGGCGAGTGAATTTTGGTGATAGAATGAATGCAATAGACTTCATATTAATTGATTAATTGATACTGATGAGTTGTTAACTGGCTAATTTATATTGGGAAAACCCATTGGTTGGAGGCTTAAGAGGAATAGTATTAGTATTAGCAATAGAACTAGTATTAATATCTAATACCCCCTCAATGACTCAAGGTAATCGCTAAGCCTGAGAGGAGATGTAACCAACCTTGCTTGAGAAACCAGTTTATTAATCTGAGTACAGTTAAAAGAATAAAAGAATACGGTTAAAAGACTCTAGTCTGCACTACACTTATATAAAATAACTTACAATAGCAAAAAATGGGCTAGATGTGATTAACACAACAGAAGAGGTTGGGGGGGAGTCATTCAAGTCACCAGTGACCTCACACCCATAATCTAGACATCAGGAGGCAAAAATCTGTTTCACTACAATGCCTGCAATTATTTACAAGGATAAATTACAAGTTCAGAGCTCTTAGAATGGTACTCCATGGCTCTCCATCTTCTTGCTGTGCATTATCCTGACTCTTTTCAGACTTTGTTACTGCCTTCCAGATTCATCTCTACAAGAAACTGTTCCCTATCCCTCTCTCTCTCTATTTAAACTACCTTACATTTCTCATGTGTATATTCTGTATGTTTTGTCTTTCCCAATGAATATGAAATCAGATATTATTTGTTTGCTTGTTTCTTTCCTTTTTTTTTTTTTAAAGTATCCTTGGCCCTATAATGGTGCCCAGAACATAATAGGCACTTTATCAATGCTTGCTGATTGATTGATTATTACAGGGTTCAATCTGACCTCACTTACATAATTCTCTAGTTCTTAGAGGTATACTTTGTTCCAGATTCTCTACATCCAATCTCATCTTTCCTTCTACCCCTCCCACCTGATTGCAAATCAATCTTGCCTCCAGTCTGGTCACTGTGGAAGCAATGTTCCTTCAGGCATAACGCCCAAGTGCATTCTTCTTCACATAGCTTACCAAAGACTTAAAAAAAAACTATTATCTTGATCTGATGTCCCACAAAATATAATAGGGTCACAGTATTTGATAACAGATCAGGGAGAACAGTGAATAAGTAGGGCTAAGTTATAATTAATCAACAAGCATGTTTCCTACCACGAAATAGACTAAGCATTAGTACAAGGTACAAGAACAAAACAATCCTTACTCTCAGGGAGCACACACTCTAATAGAGGAGACAAGTCTATAAGAACAGACAAAATAAATAAAAAGAATAAATTCAAAGTAGTTTAATATAAGGTAGTTTGGGAGTCCCAGGAAAAGTTTCTTGTAGAAGGTGGTACTTAAGCTGAACTGAAGAAAATAAGAAAGTTTATGAGACTTATGAAAGGTGAGGACAAATATATCCCATCAACGGGAGACAACCACCATAAAATCATAGAGATAGAAAAGGAAGTAGCTTGTGTTTGACTGGATTGCAAAGTATGAAAGGAGGTGTAATATACAATGAGGCTGGAAAAATAGATGGGGCTAGATTATGAAAGACTACAAATTAAACTGAAGAGTTACCATGTTATCCTAGAGAAAAATAGAGAGTTACTGAAGTTTATTGAGTAAGGATATGACATGGTCATAATTGCACTTTAATGGAAACCACTTTGGCAGCTTTGTGAAGAATGAACTGGACTAAGGAGAGACTTGAGGTGGGGAAACTAGGGGTCAGTTAAATGAGTAAAGAAGGGGTCAGATGTGAGAGATCTTATGAAGGTAGAAATAGCAAGGTTTGGCAACTCATTAGGATATATGAGGGGAGATTAAGTAAGGAGTTGAGAAAAAGTTGAGATGATGAACCTGGGAGACTTGAAAAACATTGGTGCCTTTGACAGAAATAAAGAAGCATTATCATACAGATAATGAGTTCTGTTTTGAATACATTGAGTTTGAGATATTCTCAGGTCATCCAATCTGAATGTCCAATAGATTGCTGGTGACATAGGACTGATGTTCAGGGGAAAGACTGACACCTAACATATCATCTGCATATAGATGAAATTAAACCCTTGGGAACTGATGAAGTTACCAAGTGTAAGAAGAAAAGCTCAAGATAGAGCTTTGAAAGAATATTCCCAATTATGGACTATATTATGGATGATGATCTGACAAAGGTAGGAAGACAGTTGGGAGATAGCAGCTTCACAGAAACCCAGAGAGGGTGATCAACAGAATTACGGGCACCCCCTTCTCTTCTCTGACACTACTGCCACTTTGACAAGTCCCTATCATCTCATATCTGGACTATTGCAATAGCCTGATGGTCCATCCCCACCTCAGGTACCTCCCCTGCTCCAATCCATCCTTTACAAAGCTATCAAACTGATTTTAAAGAACAACTTTGAGGAGGCTATTCTCCTACTCAAAAAACTACAGTAGCTCCCTATTACCTTTAGTACCAAATATAAAATTCTCTGCCATTCAAAGCCCTTCACAACCTAGCAGCATCCTACCCTTCCAGTCTTCTTATATACTCTCCGTCCAAACCTCAGCCACATACACACACATACTTTGTGATCCAATAGCATTGACCTCCTTGCTTTTTCTTGAACAAGATACTCCATCCTCAAACTCCAGACATTTTCACTTGCTTTTAGTCCATGCCTGTAATATTCTTCCTTCCTTCCTTCACCTTTAAGTTTTAGTTTCCCTGACTTTCTTCAAGTCCTAACTAAAATCCCATGTCTTTTTTTTATAATAGCTTTTTATTTACAAGTTATATGCATGGGTAATTTTTCAGTATTGACAATTGCAAAAGCTTTTGTTTCAATTTTTTCTTCCTTCCCCCCACTCCCTCCCCCAGATGACAGGTTGACCAATACATGTTAAATATGTTGAAGTATAAGTTAAATACAATATATGTATACATGTCCATACAGTTATTTTGCTGCACAAGAAGAATCAGACTTTGAAATAGTGTACAATTAACCTGTGAAGAAAATAAAAAGTGCAGACGGACAAAAATAGAGGATTGGGAATTCTATGTAGTGGTTCACACTCATAAAATCTCATGTCTTAAGAGAAGCCTTTCCTGATCCTCCTTAATACCAGTACCTTCCCTCTGTTGATTATCCCCAATTTATTTTGTCTGTATCTAGTTACTGTTTTCAAGTTGTCTCTCCCATTAGATTGTAAACGTCTTGAGAGTAGGAATCATCCTTTGCCTTTCTTTGTATCCCTACAACTTAGCACAGTGTCTGGGACTTAGCAGGCACTTGAGAAATATTTATTGACTGACTGACTCCCCATCTTCCCACAATCAAAAACTCCCTTCTAAGCTGTAATTGTGGGCAAATCACTTTTCCCCTCTGGATATCACTTTCTCTATCACTTACACGGAAGAGCTAGAAAAGACAATCTATTCCAAGTTCCTTATTTTACAGATGGGAGACTAAAGTCCAAATCACTGGGCCAAGGTCATACCAATTAGTGCAGAGTGTAAATCCCAAGCCTCCACTACGGGGGGCAGAATGGCCAAGAGAGCAGAGGAATGGGATCAGGCAAGTGTATCAATGATGACCTTGGGCTGGAGTGTGGACTGAGGACAACTTGGAATGTTTCCTTCTCCATACCCAAGGAGAGAGCATGGCATTTAAAGCTGAAAGAGATCACTTGACAGATGAGGAAACTGAGCCTAGAGAGCAGAAATAATGTGCCTAAGTCATTACAAGTATTAGGTATTAGAGCTGGCACCCAAATCCAGGTCCTCCAACTCCATTCCAGGGTTTTTCCACTCTACTATGATATTTTTCAGCCTCCCTCAGGGTGTATTTATCCTGCCCAAAGGTAGAGTGTTGGACATGATGATCTATCACATTCCTCTCTCCCATTCCCTTGGCCCCATGCCATTGCTAACTTCACTGCTGCTCCAACTGATATTGGTCTGGATTAGATACCAGGATTCTCTCTGGAGGAGGCCCAGAGACCTATGTTTGTTTTTAATATCAGCATTTCCAAAAGGGTCAGAGGACCCCAGAGGAGGATCCCAGAGGAAACTGTCCCTGAGGTTAGGGTCCCCAGAGAGGGAAGGAAGGTGGTAAGTGTTCACTAGAAACCACCAGACATGACTGAACTGCTTTCCAATAAATGTAGTGTCAACTGCATCTTCTGTTTGCCAACATCTCTCCTCTCCATTAACATAACTGAGATCCCTATAAAAATGGTCCCTTAATCTGGCCAAGAGACAAGGATTCAAAATGGAAAGAATGTCTACTTTACCAACTCTGCCCAGAGATGACAAATAATACCACAAGATCATTTGCCAGGGGAATAATGGGGAAAAGAACTGGATTTGGCAGCAGAAAATCTAGGTCTGGGTTCTTAACCTAGAGCTAATCAGTGGTCCAAAGGGTCTGTGAATATAGGGAATATTACCTCTTTACTTCAATAAAAACTTTTGTCGTTCAGACACGTTCAACTTTTTGTGGATTTTCTTGGCAAAAATACTGTAGTGGTTGGCTATTTCCTTCTCCAGCTCATTTTACAGTTGAGGACATTGAAGCAAACAGGGTTAAATGACCTGCACAGGGTCACACAGCTAGTAAATATATAAGGCTGGATTTGAACTCAGGTTTTCCTGACTTCATGACCAGCACTTTATCCACTGGGCTACTTCACTACCCTCTATAAAAATTCATTTCCTCTGTAATTCTTTTGTATTTATTCTATGCATTTAAAAACACTATTCTGAGTCTGGGGGTCTGTGTTCTTCACTGGATGGACAAAGGGGTCCATGACACACAAAAAAGCTAAAAATCCCCAACCTAGGTTCAAATTCTAGGTGAGCTACTTACTGTTGCAGTGACCTTGGGGAAGGTTTTCCCTCTGGACCTCAGTTCTCTCATCTTTAATATAAGGGGGTGGGGGAGGATAGAAATTGAGTAACCTCTGCCATGAGCTGAAGAACGTCCAGAGTGGGGTTAACCAAAATCAAAACCAAGAAAACAAAGCAAAACAAAAACCAGCCTTACTATGACACATCAATCAAAGCAGCCCTGCATCCTCCCTGGAATGCCACCACCCCCTCACCACCACCAATTCCTATCCACTTCAGCACATTGTTTAAATGATGGCCTGACCCAAATACTACTCCATCTCAGTCTCATCGCCCATGCTCCCAAGCTTCTAACTTCAGTGTCAGAATATTCGTGGGCTGATAGCCCCAATCTGAAGGCATCTCTTTCTCCCACCCAGCCCCAGGAAGAAGGCAAACAGGGCAAGGATGGGTCCTATCCAGTTTACCTCTGCCCCTTGGGAAAACTGTAAGCCTTCTGGCCAAGCCAGTTGCTGCTGGCATTATGGGTGTGATTCCTGCAGCCTGGGGAGATGGTTTGTCTCAGTTCTTCTGTATCCTGCCATGCCTTCACCACAACCTGGCAATAGAGAGGAGCCCATCACTCCTCACCCCACTCTCTGATTTTCCCCTGGGCAATGGCTGGCAGTCCTCAGGAGTTGTCATGGAGGCTGCTGCAATCTCTGGGAGGCATTTGGAACAGGACGTTTTGCCAACATCCTCTCAAGCCAGCACTGCCCCAGCAGGGTGGGCAGCACAAAGAGAACCAGGCAAGAGAGTGCTTCCAGAAACTGATGCCTGACTCTTCCCCTCCTCCATAATCCAACCCACCGTCAGCTCTCCTTGCTCCCTTGTAGCCTCAGACGTCTCAGGACTACTTGAGCCACCTCATTGTCTGAGAAGGAGCTTTTTCTAAGTCTCATGCTGGGGCTATTACCTGGGGAATCAGGCTAGATATGGAGAAAGTCTGGCCACTGCTAGGGAGACTGAAGGAAAATATGACTGGAATTCTGTAGATATCTTTTAAAAAGAGGGCTATTCTCATCTCCAGGAGAGAAAGAAGACCCATGCCTTCTTGAGGAGAGGAATGAAATGACCAGCTTCACATCTTTGTCGGCTCCCAAAGCCTGTTGTGCCTTCCTGCATTGGATGAGAGACCAGTTACGGCATACTTGGTGATTTTTACATTCCTTCTCAGTTCAAGGATCTTCCATGGCTCCCCATTGCCCATGGCAACAAATCTAAATTCCTAGCATTCAGGCCCCTCAATCAACTGCATCCCTCCTCCCTACAATTATTATCATCTTCTGGCATATCCTCTATGTCCTAAACAAGCGGCTCCAAAATCCTGCCTTACACACACACACATACAAATGTACACATATACATATACCCAAATATACACACAGGAACATACAAAAATATGCACACTTACATGTACATGCTTATACACATAGCTATATATATATATATATATATATGCAAAAGTATTTACATACAACTATATGTACATAAATATACAACACAGACATCCAACATTTGCAACTTTGCAGAATACATTTCCCACCTATTTTTCTCCAATACATGATTTTACCCTGCTCTAAAACTTTCCTCTGTTGCAGGAAATCTCTCTTAATTAGTTCCATGGACCTATTTTACTCTGTGTACTCTCAGTACTTACTTATGACTAACAGCTTAGCAGGAAGGATCTGTGATTTCCTGCCAGTATCTGAAACTCTTCAAAGTACTATTCCCTTAATAAATAAGTCCTAGGGAACTGCCTGAGGTGTAGACCAAGATAAATGACTTACCCAAGGCCCTATGTCCAGTATAGAAAAGGCAAGACTTCAATCTGACTATGTATTAAGGTAACAGATATTTATCAAACATCTGCTATGTGCCAGGTATTGTACTAACCACTAGAGCTACAAATGTAAACATACACACACACAAAAATAGACAGGGCAAGTAGTTTTCTAAAAGATTCTAAAGATGGAAGATAATATATAAACACACACACAAGAAATGAAAGAAGAGTTTGAGATGATGATGATGATGATGATAATGATGATGATGATGATGTTATAATAGTAAAATCTGGAAAAATCAAAAAGAAAGTCAAGACATAAATCAAGGTTGGCCAGTTTGGGTTCCTCCCCAAAATGGAGGTTTCAAGAACTCCCTACTGAATCTTCTTATATGTTTACTTATTGAGTAAATTTGTAACCTGTCGATTGCCCTTTCTCAGAAATTGTGTCTAGCCCCATCAGACTCGCCATGTACACAAAGATTACGCCTCCCTTGACAAGGTCTCCCAGTGCATCCAGGGCCATCTCCAGTTATCTTGATCTATTTCTATATCTTTGCTACTGGATCCAGGTGGCTCTGGAGGGGAGAGTAAGACAGGTGACTTTGCACAACCTCCCTCACTTAAACCCAATTCACTTGCATGCCATGGCATCATCTCCCTAATGTCATGGTCCTCCTTGAGGATGAAGGACAAACAACTTCAACAACAACCACAATAGCTCATTCAATTGTAGTTATTATTTGGTCCAAGTAATGACTTCAGCTACTTCTCACTGGTTCTCAGGTCTTTTCCCAAGATTCAGTTCAATCTAACACCCATTTAGTAAACCTGTGTACAAGAGGAAAACCTTCCTGGAGCAGTAGATAGAGAGGTGGCTTTGGAATCAGGAAAACCAGGAAGTTCTGACACAAACTGTGGTCTTGGATAAGTCTAACTACTCAACCAAGCAAAACTTCATAGATTGAAGAAGAGTTACTGATCTCTATCAGTTAGAGGGAGTTTCTTCATTGAGAGTTCCCTATACCAAAGAAATCACAAATCTAGAGCCAAAGGCAAATGCACTAAACCCTAGGAGAAAAACATTAGGTGTGTAAAAAGAGCAATGAATTTGGAATCAGAAGTTCCAGTCCCGACCTTGTCACCTACTACTGTTAGGACTTTGGTTGAAGTCCTATCTGGGCTTGATATTTTCCATCCATAAAATGAGGATGTTTCATATATAACTTATATGAAATTGCTTGCCATTTTAGAAGGAAAGGAGAAAAATTTGGAACTCCAAATCTTGTAAAAATGAATGCTATATATAATTGGGGAAAAATAATTTTTAAAAATAAAATGAGCATCTTTGACTAGATAACTTCTAAGGTCCCTTCAAATTCCAGATCTGTGATCCTATATTACTCTCATTCTATGACTATTGTAGACCTCCCCCATAATTCACAGCTTTCTCCATCTACATTATAGAGAGAAAAAGTAAAGAGGAAAGTGGAGGGAGGGAAGAAGGAAGGAAGAGACAGAGATAAAGAGAGAAGGAGGGAAGGAGGGAAATTAGGAAGGGAAGGGAAGGAGGGATAAATAAAGAGAGACAAAGAAACAGACAAACAGACAGATATAGAGTGAAGGAAGAAAAGAGAAAGGGAGGGAAGGAGGAAGGGAAAAAGGCAGGCAGGAAGGGAATGAGGGAGAAACACACACAGAGACAGAGAGACAAAGACAGAGACAAGAGATAGAGATGGAGACTCACTTGAACTCCTGCTTGTAGAAGTTAAGGGGATAAGAAGAGCAGAGAGAGTAAATTAGAACACAGTGGTTTTTAGGATTGGGAGAGGTGATTGCCTTCATCACCCACCCCAGCACCGCCTAACCCTCTTCCTTATCCAAACAGCTATTCTCCCTCTCCTCTTTCATCAGCTGTGCCCATAAGATGCATGGAAAAAGTCACTTTCCAGGGTAATTTCATAATTTTCTGTTTGGAAAAGATTGCATTTTCCCACCAACTCCTCCCTCCATCCCTGCCTCCAAAACTGAATCCCACAGGCAGAGAGTTTTTATTCATATGCATACATATATAGAAATCCAGAAATCCCTGGCTATATATAAATACATGTGCTTTCACATACACATATATGTGCTTTTAACATCCATATTCTATATAGATATACATTTGTATATTTTCCCAAGATTCAGTTCAATCTAACATCCATTTAGTAAACCGGTGTACAAGAGGAAAAGCTTCCTGGAGCAGTGGAATATGTATAGTCACAGGAGATGGATTCAAACCCTGTCTTGATTTTACATGTATCATCTTAGATAAATCATTTAATTTCCATGACCTCAGTTTCCTCATCTGTGTAATGAGAAATTTTATTAGATATCTCTCAGAATCTTTCAGCTTTAGATCTGTGAGTCTATAATCTAGTCCAGAGAGGAAACTGAATTCTAAAGACATTAAATCAAGATTATACAGAAAATAATTAACCAATCCAAGATCCAAATATAGGTCCTTTAACTCTGGATCCAATAATCCTATCAGATCTAGAGATGGAAGGGAATTTAGCAGCCATCCTTTCCAATCTTCTCATTGCAGTGATGATGAAAACAAGACCAGAAGTATTGTGACTTACTTATTACACCACTTGAGGAAGGGAGAACTGTGCAAGGAACAAACAAGGTTCTGTATAGCAACAAGCTTCTATGTTCTATATTTCCCCACTCTAGAATGCAAGATTCAATCAACAAATCAATAAACATTTTTAAGTATCTTCTACATGCCAGACATTGTGCTAAATTTAGTTCCCCTAAATATATATATATATATGATATATATATACATATATATATATCTTATATATAAGAAAAAAGGCAAAGGGCAGTGTTCACCCTCCCTCTGGACTCCCATTCATCCATTTATGTTAGGGTTCTACTTACATCAGTGAAGTAATGGGATTCTACCATTGATTAGTTAGGGGGATGTCTACTCTAAGCATGTGAAGACTTTCCCCAGCAGAATGGGAAGATGTGAACCTTAATGTAGCTTGATTGTAGAGTGGAATGGAGAATGGAAATTGGTGTAGCTTGATTAGGCCATCCTGGAATAGTGTCTTCCAATGGCTGTAGAGGTGGCTAAGGCAGGGACGGTGGAGCACTTAGAGTCTGATCAGACATTAAAGATACCAAGGACATCCATTGCATCCCCGGCTATTGCCAGTCATCCTGACTTTTGTCTTGCACTAGATTTCCCGACTTTGGAAGGGAGAATGAGGCTGACACTTTATACAACTCTGCCTCACTTAAATCCAATTCATGATTAGTTAAGACATCACCCATTTGTGATGTCAGTAGTTCTTTTTTGAAAAAGGACAAACGACAGTACCAGAATTCTAAGGAGTCCTTCCCAATCCTGCCTACAATTGTCTGAAGGAGGTGGGAAGAGGTAGGGAATGACAGTAATAACAGTAACACCTCTCAATTACCCCTCCTGAGTATGTAAAATAATGGTAAAATAACGAATTAATCAGAAACCAATGAGGGAAGGCTTTGGAGATGTCTCTCCTTAATTTGACAAACATTCAACACCTATTATGTGTGAGGCACTGTGCTGAGTTCATGAAGACAAAAAAGGAAAGATCCCTTGTCTTTAAGGAGTTTACTTTCTACTGAGGGATGCAGATAAATAGGTAAAGAAAGTGAATCCAAAGAATTCTTTGTTCATAGTGGGAGTTTTCCTAATCATCTGTTAATATGAGAGTGAGGTTCATCATTAGGTACTGATCTAATTGGAGAAGTCCCTCAAAATCTGATGGGATTGTAGGAAATTGACTATTTAATGAAAGCAAATGATGACTCCCAGGGAACTACCGGTGTGATTGGCTGAGAAGATTAGCCATGACTTTTATGGTCTAGTTAAGAAGCAAACTGACTCTACACTAAAAATCCAGAATACACAGTCAACTCTTAGAAATTGACTGTGGATAAAAGACTAAACTCTTGAGTAAATTCAAGGGTCATGAGGACTCATTCTTACAGATTGAAACAAGATGGTGATGGGGGAGGTGGAATTCTCTCTCTTTCTTTCTTCCTCTATAGCAGAAACACATGCTTACACACTGCCTTGAGGACGTTGCTTCCTGAACCCCATTTTTCTCGCTCAAAAAGAAAAAGAACATGAAGCTGAGATATGCCACAAAAAGGCAGAAGAAGTGAGAGTGAGAGCTTCAAGGGAGCAGATCTGGAGGAGCTTTTCACTGGTCCTAGGCTAAGGAGTTCTGATTTATTTTTCTTAAAAAAAAAAAAAAAAAAGCCTGGCAATTGTGCTAGCCAAATATTTCAGTTTATTTAGAAATTGAAGATAGCAGAGACTGTTATTTGGAAGGGCAATGTACTCAGGAGAGATCAAGTCAAATATGATCCCCAAAAAATCTGTTGATTGTCTGGTGAGGATCATCAAGGGAGCTAGTATGAGAGGATATCAGGGACCTTGCAGAGTCACAAGTATAAATTACCTGTCTTTATATGTTCCATACATGTGAGATCTTCATCTGTGATCTCTGTACTAACACACTTCCCATTAATCATGTACATATTTGCAGAAGAGTATAATTTAAATTTGTGAGGATAAATGTTTTGTTTTAAATTATTTTACTATGCTATTCTAGGAAACAACTTTGACTTCAGATAATTGTATTCCATAGCTGATTTCTGAAATAAAAACATATTGGAGCTTCTAAGCTATCATTTTAGGATTGTGAACTCACAGAAACTTTGGACCTAGAAAATACACTTAACCCTAAGGAATCATGCTGTAAGTTGTGTGGTAGAGATAGTTGATGTTTTATAATGGTTTTCACTGCTCTTGGCTGGGTGTGTTGCTTTGTTTGCTAGGCTCATTTGATTTGATCTCCCTTAATTAAACCCATTGCTCTCCCAGTTACAGTCTCTGCTATCTTCATCTTCTGTGCCAGGATTTGCTCTGTTCCATCTTTCCCCTGCCTTTCCTGGAGTCTCTTACCTCCCTACCAAATCAGGTTTTTCTTTCTTATCTTCCATTTCATTGATAGCTTATATGTCACATACTACCACCCCCCATCCTATGCAACAAATGATTCCGTAATAACAAAGAATTTTTTAAAAGAAAAAAAAGTTACTGTTAGAAACAATCAACATTATCAACCAAGTCTGATAGTGTATGCAATATTTCTCACCCATTTCACACCTCCAGGGCCAAACTTCTTGTTCATTATTTTTAACACAGTGCTCATTTTCTTTCTTTCCTTTCTTTTTTCTTTCTTTTTTAACTTTACATTTACATTGCTATAGTTATTATATATTTTATTTATCTGCTCCTGCTTACTTTCCTCCTGAAAAATTCCTGTCTCCTTATACTTTTGTGAATTCTTTATATTCATTATATTATTAGGTATTTAGTCTCCTTAGTCTATCCCATTGCCTTTCCAGACCCACTTCAAGATTCCTAGGCCTTCAAATTCTCTTATATTAACCTCAATCCGCCTAGATCCTTTGAGACCAAACAGCCTTTCAACATTACTGTTTTCCTATTCAACTTTCCCATAAGTCCCTGATTTGCTTTTTTTACTAGAACTATGATTTTCCAGTAAGGAAACTTCTACCAATGCACCCACCTTACAACTAAGTATCTTAGAGCATTGTCTGGGGGCATTGAGAAGTTAAGGGCAGGATCCCACAAACAGTATGTGTCAGAGAAAAAACTTCAATCTGAGTCTTTAAAGAAAACAATTTAAGGAGGAACCAGGCTTGAACAGCTAGTGTGTGAGTCTGAGGCTAGATTTGAATTGAGGTCCTCCTGATTCTAGGATCAGTGTTCTATTCACTGCACCATCTACCTGCCCTGAACCTGGAGCTTTTCTGATTTACATTACCAACTGTTTATCCATTCCCTACTCTGTGCAAAATGTCTTATTTAATCATACATAGGATTTAGAATTAGAAAAGAACTTAGAAATTGATCTGCCATATCTTGCTCAACTGATACAGTCCATTCATGTGAAAAAGCTAAGGAGCTTGTTACCAAGAAAATTGTTGTTCATCCTTCATTCTTGAAGAGGATCAATGACATCGTGTGGATGATGTCTAGACTTGAAAGTGGATTTAAATAAGTCAGAGCTACGCAGATGCATCAGCCTTCCAATTTCCCCTGCAATTATTCAAGTCCAGATGACATAGAAGGGAAATGCTTTGGAGAAATGGTGAAACAGAACGTAGACATCTTATAACTGGTTTGCATCAGCTAATCATGTGGTGGGGAGAGGGCGTTTTAACTGGCTGCAGAGGCTTTTAAAAAGCTCAGTTACCTGCAGGCTCTTTTTCTTTTTCTACATATGTTCTTTTCCATTCCAGGTAAAGGTAATAGAGTCTCTAACCTATTTTGAAACTTGTTTTGAAAGGTTGAAAGTGTGAGTCTCAGGAATACAGGAGATAGAGTCCAAGACAGGTTTTACAGTCAGAATAGCACTGATTCCTTGAGGAATATGGATCAAACTTTGGGGATACTCTAGGATATCAGCCCAGGGACAAGGACGCCTCTGGCAGAGATGCTACATTTGGATGGGACCAATGAATAGTATGTAGGAACTAAGCATAGTTATGAGCCTCATTCCCCTACTACTCGTACAACCACTATTACAGAAACCAAGTTGGTGTGGGTGAGAGTATGCCCCAAGGTGTTGAGGCAAATGTTAGTACTTTGTTCTTGCTATATATTTGAAATAAATTATCTATTTGTAAAAGTTATTTAATAGGTGCTTAAATTGTACTAAGTCACTAGTCATACCCCTAAACATGAAGGAATTTGTCACTTCTTTCTCCAGTCCATTTAACAGATGAGGAAACTGAGGCAAATAAGGTTAAGTGATTTGTCCAGGATCACACAGCTAGTAGGTGTCTGAGATTAGATTTGCAGTCACAAAAATGACTCTTCCTGACTCTAGGATTGGCATTCTATTCACTGCACTACTAGTTTGGCCTGTGTAATGCTGAGGAGGAGAGAAGGAGAAAGGGAGAGAGACACAGAGACAGAGACACAAAAGAAAGAAAGAAAGAAAGAAAGAAAAAAAGAAAGAAAGAAGAGAGAGAAAGAGAGAGAGGAGGGAGAGAAGTAGGGTAGGAGGAAGGAAGGAAGGAAGGAAGGAAGGAAGGAAGGAAGGAAGGAAGGAAGGAAGGAAGGAAGGAAGGAAGGAAAAGGAGGAAGAGAGGGAGGGAGCAAGAAAATGGTTGCGACAGAGAAAGACAGAGACAGACAAATCATAGAGAAAGGAGGGAGGGAGAGACAAGGGGAAAGAAAGAGGGACAGAGAGACAGAGAAAGAAAAAGAGTGAAGAAAAAAGGAGGGAAGGAGGGAGGGGAGGGAGAATGAAAGGAGGATGGTAGGGGTGGGAGGGAGAAAGAAAAAAGTAGACTGGCTCTGGGAGAGCAAATGAGCGTTCATATACTATGTAGTCCAACCTCTTCATTTTATAGGTAAGAAACTGAGACCCAGAAATGTCAAGTCACTGTAACATTGTTACAGAGTTAGTAAATAATAGCGTTGTGTGAATATTAAAGAAAAAGCGTTTTGTCTTTTGACTCTTAACTAAGCACTCTCTTCATCACTTGTGTAGGATTTGTCAGATTAACTATATTATAAATTTCTTAAGGACAGAGACATCTATTTCTCTAGCATATTCTATGCAATCTTACATAGTGCTGGTCAAGTAATAAGTAACGCTATAATAACAGTAACACATTAATGCAGGACTTTACAAAAGCTCTTTATATAACATTGTCTCTCTTGATACTCAAGAGTTATATTATCCCCATTTTGTGGCTAAGGAAACTAGGGCTAAAATGTTAAGAGACTTTCTTGTGTTTCCTGAGGTATCTTGGAACAAAATCCAAGCATCCTATTTATTATATCATATTGTAGTGTAAGGGCAAGTGTTGCCCCTTCTCTCCCAAGGGTAATAGAGGTTGAGAATGTCATTGGTGGAATCCTAGTGACATGGAAAAGTATATTGGGTATCTCCTGTATACACACACACACACACACACACACACACACACACACACACACACCCTTCCAGAGTGTGGGACAGATTCATCTATTTTTCCAGTCCCACTACTCTTGTTTACTGGAAATGGGAAAAAGCAAAAGATCTGTCTTTGCACGATTCTTTGGTTTGGGCTCTTGCCCAAACCCCCAACCCCATGAACAGACTTACTGGGGTTTTAGGCAAAACCCAAAGGATGCCACTGACTCCTTTTAGGCCTGCCCTTTCCTATTCCCATTCCCTACCTTCTTGCGCAATGTTAGGGCTAGAGTTTCCTCTTTTCCTTTCCTGCTATTCCTTCATGTCTCCACCTCTTCCCCAAATATCTGGAGGGAATTTCCCCCAAATGTCCCATGACTTGGGCTTTTAAGAGCTAAGCCCCATACTCCCTCTGCTGGCCAGCTCATCTGCAGTAAAATCTATATATCCTATAGATCCTACACAAACATGGTCAGATGGATGGACCCTGATTGATGAGATCTGTACAGAGAAGCAGAAGGGAACTTTAGGTTTATAGGATTTTTAGAGCTGGGATCTTTGAGATCCTCTAGTCCAAGCCTCTCCTTTTACAAATGGAGAAACTGAGGCCAAGGAAGAAGTGACCCATCTAAGACCCTACGGGTAGAAAGATCAATGCTGATGGACCACAGAGGGGATCTCTTAAAGGAAATGACATCTTGTCTAAGCACAACTAGATGTGAAATATTTTCATACTGCTATAGTTGCAGCCCCACAGAAATCCTGTCTCTGACATTTAAAACTCACAATCCCAAAGGAATTAAGGAATTTTTTTTAAGCTTTTTATTTTCAAAACACATGCATAGATAGTTTTCAACATTCACCCTTGCAAAACCTTGTGTTCCAAATTTTGTTTTCCCTCCCTTCTTCCCACCTACTCTCTGGATGGCAAGTAATCCAATATATGTTAAACATGTACAATTCTTCTATACATATTAAGGAATTCTTTTTAAAAAAAAACCATTTTGTTCTGTATTTGAAAGCTCTTGTTTTGAGATTAGAGAGAAGGGAATGTATGTGAATTTATATATTACCTACAATGCGCCAAACACTGTGCTAAGTGTTTTACAAATTGATTGGCCATTTCCTTTGTTCTTGAAGAAGTCCAACTGACATTACTATATTAGAGTCAAGTTAGTATATATATATACAAACTGTGACTGATCAGATCAATATGAGCTCAAAATGCTCTGCCACTGGTGGGGCACAAATAGTTCCTATGAACATTTGGGGTGAATTCTGTAGCTTTGTGCATTAACATTTCTTCTGAGCTAATTCAATTCTGCTTTACTCATAGAGTGCTGTACCTTCTCTGATGAAGGCAGGCTATGCTTGGCAATCCTGGCCAGTGTCTCCAATGTCATACAATCAGTTCCAAAGTTTTTAAGAGAATTTCTTTTTCTGACCACATTGTGAGCATTTGCCCTGGGTGAGCTTTCCATAAAATAGTCTTCTTGGCAAGCATACATTTGACATTTGAACCGTGTGGCCAGCCTGGCAAAGTTGTGTTCTCTGCAGTAGAGTTGGAATACTTGGCAACTTAATTCGAGAAAAGATCACAGTGTCTGGTATCTTATCCTGCCGGATGATCTTCAGAATCTTCCTAGGACAATTCAAATAGAAATGATTCAATTTCCTGACATGGCATTGATATACTATACAGCCTATGAAAACCTGATTTTTACAAATATTGTCTTATTAAATCCTCACAACAATCCTGAGAATTAGTTGCTATTATTATCCCCAACTGAGATAAACAGAGGTTAAATGACTTATTCATTTAGTAAGTGTCTGAGGCTAGATTTGAAGTCAGCTTTTCCTTAGGTCCAGCCCTCTATCCAGTGGGCCACCAGTTTCCTGATTTAATACCTACATTGGTGATCTTGGTATTAAATAAAGCCCTAAGTTTCAGTCTAATTCCTAGTGTGGGTTATTAGATCTTTGCCCATTTCCTTTTGCCTCCTTCCAGTGAAACCAATCAGCTATCTTACATCTATGTCTTTTTTTTTGAGGGGAGTTTTATTTTATTTTATTATTTTTATTATAATTATAACTTTTTATTGACAGAACATGTGCCTGGGTAATTTTTTACATTATCTCTTTTTAAATTTTTTTTTAATTTTGAAAAAAATTTCTTTACATTATCCCTTGCATTCACTTCTGTTCTGACTTTACCCCTCCCTTCCTCTACCCCCTCCCCCAGATGGCAAGCAGTCCTATACATGTTAAATATGTCACAGTATATCCTAGATACAATATATTACATCTATGTCTTACTGAATATGAAGGGTAGAAGACATGAGAGTATAAAATATTAGATGAGTATCATCCCCACACCTCGAAACATAATTAAAAATCCATGCCCTACGAAGAGTTCCTAGCTCTTTAACCCTGTCCCATTATCTGAATCTTCCTTTCATTTTCTTCTTCTATGTCTATGACTTTGAGAGGCCTAGAAATGGAGTCTAATTATTCCCTGATGGTCTAAATTGGACTACACATTTCCCTACTAACTTGCCCCAAAGGTAGCACTGAAAGAAATAATCAAATTCCTTTCTAAATTTTCTAAATTTCTAAATTAAAATCTTTCCCAAGTCTCAGTTTGTTTGAGACAATGCCTATTCAATATCTAAGGGCTAGGTAAGAATTGGAACAAAAGAAAGCCACAATATCAATCTCAGCAGGGAAAGACCCTCAAAGTCTTCCTCAATTCCAATTGCAATTAGACATGACACAATGCCCAAATCCCTGAGTTTAGAATGAGCAGACTTGGATTAGACTATTGGCTCTTTGGGCAAAGCCACTGTCCTCAGTTTCCTTATCTGTCAAACGGGAATCAAAATTTTTATGCTAACCAGTTGCTATGACAAAAGGTTTTAGAAACTTAAGTACAATATGATTTTAAATAATTATTTTTGTTTTTTTTTAATGTTTTCAAACTGTTATCATTTCCTAATATGCTCCTATAGCATCTTCCTCCCTTGTCAACAAAAGAAAAAAATTAAGAAAAACAAGCCATCCCAGCAACTGAATTTGATATGTTGCACATGTCCACATTCAGCATTCAATATCTAAAGTCCACCAGTTCTCACCTGAGGAAAAAGTATTTCATTAGCCTTGAACTTCATATACATTCTAATATTTTTCAGTATCATTTTCATTTTCATTATTGCAGTCATTGTGTATCTTTTTTTGATCCAGTTTCCTATTAATAATAACAATATCTAGTATTTATATATCATCTTATAGATTGCAAAGCATTTTACATAACAGCTTTAGGAGGTAAAAGATATTGTTGTCTTCAGTCTATTCAATTGCATTTAACTCTTTGCAACTCCCATGGATCTTTCTGTCCTTGAGGTTTTCTTGGCAAAGAAATAGTGGTTTGCCACTCCAAGACTGGTTTGTCATTTCCTTCTCCAGTGAATTAAGACAACCAGAGATTTTCATTATATTTGGTTTCCCTATAATAATCACTCTCCACTGGGACTCCAAACATGCACCCTCCCATTGTTCTTATCCCAGGACCACAGTTCTGGATTTGGAGCCTGGAGATCTAGCTAATTCAAGATTACTGTCTGTATGGCCTTAGCCAAATCACGTACTATTTCTAGACTTCAATTTCCTCTTTTGTTCTGGACTAGAATTCAGATGATTCTGTCATCTTCCAATTCCAAATCTAGATCCCAATAATAAGAGCAGGGTTGGATCCAATTTCTAGAAGGTGAATGAGGGATGAAGATTAATGTGGAGCTGAAAGGTAATACAGACATGAAGGGAAACTCTGAGGTTAATGAAGTAAATTTCCAGAGTAACTTCTGACCAGGAATGACTCCTGTCCTTTGCTAACCACAGAGAAGATAGTATGAATGATAGGAATCTTTGGAGGTTGACATCACTAAGCCCTAAGATGAGGGAGGGGAAGGACAGGACCAGAAGAGAGAAGAGGAAAGAGGATCATGACCAACAGGTTTTCACTTGATTTTTCTTTCATTAACTGATCTCTCTAGAGGAGAATATGGATGAGTCCATTTGTAGTCAGAAAACCTAGCTCTGTGACATTGGGCTGATCACTTTTCTTGGGACCTCAGTTTCCTTAACCATTTAATGACTAATGAACCCCAAGGTCCCTTCCAGTACTAACATCCTGAGGTGATTCTGTAATTCTAACTTTATTAGAAGAGGGAAGGGGAAAGGCAAGAGAGGGGAAGAAAAGGAGAGGAGAGGACAAAGGGTAAAATCTTACTATCAAAAATAGGGCAGGAAGGATGGGTCATCCCTTCATCCAAGATGGATGGACATATGCCTCCAGTAGGCCTGTGACAAATTCTCTAGGAGTTCCATCATCCCCATCATGCTTTCATCTCCCCAGATCCCAAACTCAGAAAAGATGGGAGGGAAAAGAGCCTTAGAGCATGAGTGTGTTGTGCTGAAGGAATTCTGGTTCCTGAAAGCCACTTAGGAGGAATTCCACTGCTACACTGGAGAATAGAGAAAGTAGAGAGAGAAAGAAGCAGAATCTGAGGAGGATAGTAAGAGAAAGAAAACATAAAGTAAATTATTTAAAATAATAGATAATCTGTAATCATTTCTGCTTGACTAGAAGACAGTAAGGCACATTTGGGGACTGGATTTTTTTTTTAAAGGTTGATTTCCCTCTCTGATTCCATCTGGATAAGACTAGTGTTAGAATGAAAACACGGCATCTGAGCAATGAGACAAGATAGAAACATTTGAGGGAAAGGAAGGAAGACATATCAGCAAAAAAGCCTTGTCCTAGGTTGTCTGCCAAGCAAATAGCCAGGATAGTAGAGAATTCACAGGGTGGATGATCCACAAATGGAGTAACCTCCAACCAAAGATTGAATATTTTACAAACTATTGCAAAATTGTGGAATTGGGGCAGCTAGGTGGCACAGTGGATAGCACACCAGCCCTGAAGTCAGGAGGACCTGAGTTCAAATCTTTTCTCAGAGACTTAGCACTTCCTAGCTGTGTGACACCCTGGGTAAGTCACTTAACCCAAATTGCCTCAGCAACAACAACAATAACAACAACAACAACAAAAGAATATGGTGTCTGATATGCAAAACTTATATCAAATTGCTTACCATCTGAGGGAAGGGGGAGGGAAGGGAGAGAGAGAATTTGGAACTCAAAATTTTTTAAAAGTTTAAAAATGTTTTTCCTTGTAATTAGGAAAAATAAAAGAAAAAGGAAGAGGAGGAAGGAGAGGAGGAGGAGGGGAAGAGGAAAGAGAAAGGAAAGAGGAATGGGAAGGGAAAATCTAGGTCATTTAAAACCAAAATATATCAATAAAAATATTTTTTTTAAAAATAACCTTGTCACACTAGACAAATATCATTTCCTTTTTTGATAATGTTACTAAATTGGTAGATCAGGGAATGTTTTAGAAATAGTTTACCAAGATTTGAGAAGGCATTTAAGAAAGTCATTCATGCAATTCTTGTAGATAAGATGAAAAGACATGAGCTGCACAATAGTAGAATTAGGTGGATTTGGAACTGGTTGAATGGCAAAACCCCAAGAGTAATCATTAATGAATGATACAATGGCAGCTTAGAAGGAGGTCTCTATCAAAGTGTTCCAGAGACCTGTTCTTGGCTATGCACTGGTTAGCCTTTTTATCATTTAGCTAGATGAAAGCATAGGTGATATTTCTCAAATGCGCACATTTTATACATTGCATGATTGAGTCAGGATCCAAAAAGATCTTAAAAGACTAAAATATTGACTTGAACCAGAAACAAAATGTGATAGAAACAAATGTAAATCTTTATACTTGGTTAAAAAATAATAAACTTCACAAACATAAGAAAGGGGAGGTGTGAGCAAATTGTAGTTTATCTGAAAAAGACCAGAAGGTTTAATGGACTTCAAGCTCCATATAAATCAATAATGTGATATGACAGTCAAAAAAGAATCAAAGGAATCTCAGGCAACATCTAGACGCAGAATGCCTAGAACACAGGAGATGATAGTCCCTGTTTAGACTGTGCCTAGAATGAGATCAGTTCTAAGGAAGAAAGAAAGAAGAAAACAAAGGGAGGGGAGGAGAGGGATCATCTAGGTAACAAGTGCTTTCTAATTTCAGTCAGTGTTCTTTCTACTGTTCCATGTTGTGTCAATAAATCACCAATGAGCATATTCTAGAGCCAGTGAGGAGACTGCCCTAACTGAAGTTATGATTATATTTTAAGAAGTAGTGGGAAGATAAGAGCTCTTCACAATCTGCCTCCAGTTTATCTTTCTAAGCCGATTTCATATTACTTCCCCTCAGGAGATTTAACTTCCATCTCAAACTACCCTATTTGTGGTTTTCATACCTGGCACTCTCCCACCTTTACACATATCTTTACACAGACTATTCCCCCAATCTGGAATGCGGTTTCTCCTCATCTCAATCTATTGGAAGCCCTACCTCAAGTGTCACCTCTAAACTCTTTACAATTACACCATTTGGGGTTTTTTAGAATTACTTATTTAATAGTATTTTATTTTTTCAATTACATGTAAAGACAATTTTCAACTTCAGTTTTTGATATTTTGAGTTTCAATTTTTCTCAAAGATGGTGAACTATCTGATATAAGCTATACAAGTGCAATCATGTTAAGCATATTTCCACATTACTTATGTTGTGAAAGAACAAATGGAACAAAAGAAAACCATCGCCTCCCTCAAAAAATAAATCCCAACAAAATCAAAGTGAAAATAGCATGCTTGGATTTGCATTCAAACTCCAGCAGTTCTTTCTCTGGATTTGAATAACATTTTCCATCTCAAGTCTTTTGGAATTGTCTCGGATCACTGTATTGCTAAGAAGAGCTAAGTTTCAAAGTTGATCATTGTACAATATTGCTGTTACTGTGTACAATGTTCTCCTGGTTCTGCTCAATTTATTCAGCTTCAGTTTATATAAGGCTTCCAGGTTTTTCTGAAATCGGCTTATCATTTCTTATAGCACAATAACATTCTATTACATATACCCATTCATATACCCCAAATTTTTTTATTTACTTTGTATAGCTCATGTATTTATGCATATCTGTAGTTGAACATAAACTCTTTTTTTGGAAAGAATTTTTATATGGAAATATATTTACACATATTGGATTTAACATATATTTTAACATGTATAACACATATTGGATTGCTTGCCATCTAAGGGAGAGGGTGGGAAGAAGGAGGGGAAAATCTGAAATACAAGGCTACATAAAGGTCAAGGTTGGCAAATTATCCGTTCATATGTTTTAAAAATTAAAAGCTTTAAAATTTGTTTAAAAAATTAATTTTTATATGGATTCCAGTCCCCAGAATCTACCACAGTGTCTAGCACGTAGTAGAGGCTTAATAAAGGCTTACTGAGTAACAAATTAAATGGTAATCTGGAAGGGATGGGACTAGGTTATAAAAAGTTGGGCAAGTCAGAAGTTTGTATGTTGATGGGATAGGAAGTAAGAAGCCATTGGGAGTACTTGAGCAGAGGAGAGATATAATAAATGTTTTAGGAAGTTGCAAGAGATCAAAGTAAAAGTTAAAAATTTTTAGCTTACAAAAAATAATAGTGAGGGGGAGGCAAATCAGAATAGAATAAATTGATAGGACCTGGGAGCTACAATGAGATTAAAATATGAGGAAGAGCTTGGACCATGAACCAAAGAATCCAATGTGAAGTAGAAACAGATTTTGTTTGTTTTTTATTTGTTTGTTTTAAAATCTTACCTTCAATGGGAATCAGGGGAATGGATGAAATGACCGATTAAGGTCTTTTTGCCTGCTCTTGAATATTAGGTATTCTTGACTGGGCCTCAGGAAATCTCCATAGATTATTTACCTGGACACTCAATCACGCCATTGGGCTCAATCCAACCTGAACTGAATCAATGACAATGCTCCCCTCACTTTCTAGCCAGGAAGACCTTTGGAGATCCACTCCAGACTGTTTTACTATCTTGCAGACCTAGGTGGGAAGAACCACTCTGGGTGAAGAGTAAACCCCTCACTCATTACACTGGTATGTTTTACTCCGACCAAACTGAAGGTGAGGAGATGACCAAAGTGTTCCACAGCAATATCAAGGAAAGCTGGTGCATCCAGGCTGCCCTGGACATTGGCTGAGACTGATCTTTGGAGAGGGAAACTAGTGGCTCTGAGTAGGAAAAGGGTGGACTATGGCATACAGTATGATATACTGCAAAGTATGTTAAATTTAGGTTCTGCTACTTACTACCTGTACAACTTTGGGCAAGACACTTTATCTGTCTAGACCTTAGTATTCTCATCTATAAAATGGGATAGGGATGTAGCAGACAACCTATAAGGTCCCTTCCAAAATAAAATAGCTTATAATCCTATGATCCCACAAAGGAGAGATTTTCCCCATTGGCTGTCTAATCTTCTTTCTACAGGGAAGTGCTCCTCTCCCTGCCCCATTCCCTTCCACCTCTCCAAACTGCCTCTCTACCTCAAGATAACAGGACTTAATGTGTACTCTGCTCATTATAGAATCTGTTTCTAAGTAGTTTTAGATATAGATACTTAATGTGTGTCTGAAGCCAAGAAGACTCATCTTCCTGAGTTCAAATCCAATCTTAGATATTAGATATGTGACCCTAAGCAAATCACTTCACTCTGTTTGCATCAGTTTTCTCACCTATAAAATGAGCTGGAAAAGGAAATGGCCAAATAGCCCAGTATCTTTGCCAAGAAAACCACAAATGGGGCCACAAAGAGTTAGCTATGTCAGAAATGACTGACCAACAATAAATAAGGTGTTTTTGTGTCTCTGTGTATATATCTATGTGTCTATATTTTATGTCCCTTAATCCTTCACCAAACCAGGAATTCTCCAAAGGCAAATGTCTCTCAGAATTCCCTTGAAGGAAG
The DNA here is from genome assembly GCF_902635505.1 of Sarcophilus harrisii. Classification (NCBI taxonomy): domain Eukaryota; kingdom Metazoa; phylum Chordata; class Mammalia; order Dasyuromorphia; family Dasyuridae; genus Sarcophilus; species Sarcophilus harrisii. The sequence continues at coordinate 268,607,134 of NC_045429.1, read as the reverse complement.
GGACTGTGTATATCCCATCAGACTGGGAGTTTTCTGAGGACAGGTACTAAATTTCCTTCTAAACTTTCCTATAAAACCTAACACTAGATTTTAATACACTGTCCACTAGTATTTTTGAGAAATTTGAGTAGAATCCAAGGATTTCCAGATGAACCTGAATAAAAAGGTAGAAAAGGGAGATATATCCCTGAAAGGAGAGGAACAAGAGTGAAAAGTGATGCTTTGGGTTTGCAGCAAGTAGAATATGATTAAGAGAAGGCTGGAGTTACAGGAAGAGCAATACAGATATAATACCAAGGGTGCATCTAGGCTCCTTCCTGCTTTAAATCTATCATCTTATTCTTTCTAGTTTAAACCACAAAAAGGGATTTTTTTGAGGACTTGCTATGTGAATGGCACTATGCTAGGATTGTGAAGGGTGTGAAATAGTCTACTGTGTTGTGTAGTACAATTCTTGATCTCATGAGAGGTTAGATGTACACATGAAAAGATGACTAATGGTACCAGGTAGATTATATATGCTCAGTGCCCAAGCAATGGTCAAGGAAGCTAGGTAGATAAGAGTGCCAGGTCCAGAATCAGGAAGACTCATCTTCCTGAGTTAAAATCTGACCTCAGATACTTACTTACTATATGACCCTGGATAAGTCATTTAACCCTGTTTACCTCAATTTCCTTATCTGTGAAGTAGTATGGAGAAGGAAATGGCAAATCACTCTAGTATCTGTGCCCAAAAAAATCCTAAATGGGGTCATAAAGAGACAGACATAACTGAAATGAAAAGAGGCAGACAGCAACAATAATGACCAAACAATGTTGTGCAGTAGACAATGAGTTCTATTAAGAGATTCCTCAGAAGTAGAAAACATTGGTTCTAGTTTTCCTTTAGAGAAGGCTTCTCAGAGATAGAACTTAAATGAAACCTTAATGGATGGATGGAATTTGTCCAAGATGAATGGATAAGGCAAAGACTGTTTCTCTCATAAGGTTTGAAAGATCTGTCCATCCACTAGAAAAACTGTGGTATTTATTGTATAAATTCTGGTCTGTGGTAAATACAAAGACAAAAAAAAACCCACATAGCTCTTTTAGAATTAAAACTCTAGTAGAGTAAAGTAAGGAGTTGGGGGAGAGAAGAGCAGAAACAGTAAATACACAGATAAGTAAATACAAAATATACAAAATAATTTTAGATGAGGGGAAAGGGGCGGGAAAAGAATCCTAGCCACTGTGGGAATCAGAAAAGACATCCTATAGGAAATGGCAGGACCTAAAATTTAAAGGGAACAAGATTTCAAGTGAGAAAAGGGAAAGATGAGAAGGGGAATGGGTTACACAAAGGAAGAAAGCAGAGATGCCTGTTATTTACAGGAAACAGAAAGTAGCCCAGTCTGGCTAGAATTATGTACAAAGGAATAATATAAAATCCATATACAACAAGGGTTCTTAACCTGGGGTCCAAGAACTTGGTTTATTTAAAAAAGAACATTTTGATAACTGTATTTCAATATCCCCCTCATTGGTTTCTTATATAATTCTATGTAATTCATGTTATACATTTCAAAACATTTTGAGAAGGGGTTCATGGGCTTCACCACACTGCCAGTGAGATCCATGACACAAAAAAGATTTCTGACTGACAAGCCATTCTCCAATTGATAAATGGTCAAAGAATATAAACAGACAATTCTCAGATGAAGAAATTGAAACTATTTCTAGCCATATGAAAAGATGCTCCAAGTCATTATTAATCAGAGAAATGCAAATTAAGACAACTCTGAGATACCACTACACACCTGTCAGACTGGCTAGAATGACAGGGAAAGATAATGCAGAATGTTGGAAAGGATGTGGGAAAACAGGGACACTAATACATTGTTGGTGGAATTGTGAATACATCCAACCATTGTGGAGAGCAATTTGGAACTATGCTCAAAAAGGTATCAAATTGTGCATACCCTCTGATCCAGCAGTGTTACTACTGGGCTTATACCCCAAAGAGATCATAAAGAAGGGAAAGGGATCTGTATGTGCACAAATGTTTGCAGCAGCTCTGTTTGTAATGGCCAGAAATTGGAAACTGAGTGGATGCCCATCAACTGGAGAATGGCTGAATAAATTGTGGTATATGAATGTTATGGAATATTATTGTTCGATAAGAAATGACCAACAGGATGATTTCAGAAAGGCCTGGAGAGACTTACACGAACTGATGCTGAGTGAAACGAGCAGGGCCAGGAAATCATTATATACTTCAACAACAATACTATATGATGACCAGTTCTGATGGACCTGGCCATCCTCAGCAATGAGATGAACCAAATAAGTTCCAATAGAGCAGTAATGAACTGAACCAGCTATGCCCAGCAAAAGAATGCTGGGAGATGACTAAGAACCATTACATTGAATTCCCAATTCTTATATTTTTGCCCACCTGCATTTTTGATTTCCTTCACAGGCTAATTGTACAATATTTCCGAGTCCGATTCTTTTTGTACAGCAAAATAACGGTTTGGTCATGTATACTTATTGTGTATCTAATTTATATTTTAATATATTTAACATCTACTAGTCATCCTGCCATCTGGGGAGGGGATGGAGGGAGGGAGGGGAAAAATTGGAACAAGAGGTTTGGCAATTGTCAATTCTGTAAAGTTACCCATACATATAACCTGTAAATAAAAGGCTATTAAAAATTTTTTTAAAAAGTTTCTGATTGAGACAGATAGGCTGAAGCTGAATTGTTAAAGTTCAATTCAATTCAATGCAACTCAATTTATTGCAAGACAATGTAAAAAAGTTCCTCTAAATTTGGGAGCTGCTAATCAATACCTGAAAAGGCCAAGTATATATTTAGGCTTGTAGAAGAAACAATGACCTTGCCATCTGGGCCCTATTCACTAATCTCGATAGGAAAATGGAAGAGATTTTATATTTGAAAACTCAATCCACATATGGTAGTTATTAGGCAAATAAGCATGAGATAGTTTATAGTCTGCCCTTCAAAGACTGAGAACTGGGAGGAATATGAAATTATTACTCTAAGTTAGAGTGAGGTCTACAACTGAGAAACCCAAGCCCTGAAGAAAAGATGAAGTTAAAAAAAAAAAGGAAACAAGCATTTATATAGCACCTACTATGTGCCAGGCAATCTGGTAGCCACTTTTTTCAATATCATAGCCCCTCACCCACAACAACCTATTACCCTTAAGGAGACCTAATATTTGAGGTAGATAGAAATTAAAGTGAGGTACCCTGGGTCATACAGCCAGTTAAATGTCCAAGACTGAATTTGAACTCAGGTCTTCCCCATTCCAGCTCCCTATCCATTGGCATAAGGGCAATAGGGAGCAAGGGAGATGCTATTCTTTAGCTTCACATCTAAGGTTGAGGCTCTTCTCCCAGATGTTGCTCTTTGCCCTTCATTTTGCAAGTGGATTGATGACATCACAAGGTGAAGTCTTGACTTTCTTGTGAATTGGATTTAAATGAGGCAGAATTAGTTACTTTTAAAGTCATTAGCTTGATCCTCTCTTCCAAAGTTATCAAAATCTTGTGACTACACAAAAGTCAGGGCAATGGTCCAGGACTGGCATCTTCAATGTCTGATTAAGCTCTGAGTACTCCACAACTCCTGCTTCTGACACCTTTGTAGATATTGAAACAAATTCTTCTCCTGTGCTCATTCCATAGGAGGAAGTCTTCACATACTTGGGATATACAGCTAGGATGATAAGCTATCTCAGTAAGCAAAATTCTGAGAGATTAAACTGGAAAGATTTTTATCTGTTTGTTTTACCTATTTTTGCTAGTCCTAGAATAAAAGTTTTCTGCCTTTGCTAAAGAGTTAAGGAAAAGGAGAGGGGCCACCTATAGACATTAAGCAAAAGCATCATGGCAGCACCTGCTCTTCTCAGAGGATGAAATAGCCCAGATTTGGGCTGAGTCAAAAGCTGAAGGTTATGTAGTCTACAATCCCACAACTCCCAAAGACCATAGCACAGGAGCACTGAGAGGAGACAGTAAGTCTGGCTGAGCAGTGCCCAGAGTAAGTTGGAAGAACAGCAGCATGACATCATTAGAAGAAATCAGCAGCCCTTCCCTACTTACATCTCAGTCACATATGTAGATTGTAGACATAGATATAGATATAGATATATAGACATGTCTACTCCTGGTACTGGGTGGATTGGTGAAATAATATTCCTGTGTTGATAACGGAAATATTTTGTTGCTTTTTTTCTTACTCTACCATTTAATGACATACATTTCCTTTGAATTAATTAGATCCTCTGACACCTATTACATGCTAGGCACTAGATTAAGCCCTTCACAATATTATCTCATTTGATACCTCATTGATACAACAACCTGGAACCACAGGAAGTAAGTTTTCCAGTTGAGGAAACTGAGGAAGACATTAAGCCATTTATCCAAGCACATAGCCAGTTAAAGTATCTGAGGCTGAATTAGGTCTTTCCAGTTCTCTCTCCATTTTACCACCTAGCTCTATGTCAATGGTAAATCCATTGATGGAAGCCTATGAAATATAATTTTAGGGGATGTGGGAAAATGCCTTGAATCTAAAGTTCGCCTCAGGGAACATCAGCATAATACATTATTAAGCATTTAGTGGATATTTACTGTGTTTGGTGCATTGTGCTAAGCTTAGGTTAGGGGAGGGAGGTGCTATTAAGCTTAAATAAGACCCAGTCCTTCTCTCATAGAACCTGCAATCTCCAGGGGTGTTCTTGGAAAGAGCACTTGTAGATATTTGCTGGGGAATAGACCAAACAAATTTTTGGCAATCCAGATCCTGAAAAGACAGAGATCCCTTCCACCCAACCAAGTCTGGCTTATCAGAATAGCCCTGGGATATATTTACCAAGTCCTGGATACTATTTCTTCCCTGTTCATGCATGTCATGGCATCACTTCCCTGATGTCAGGGTTCTCTTTGAGAACGAAGGACAAACAACAACAATGTAGCAGTGATGTCATTTTGGTCTACTTTGGTCAACCAACCAACCAACATGTGTATGCATATATAATGAATATTTGGTTGAATATATGTGAATATATATACAGCCAGTAGAGATTCTTGAACTGACCAGACCTATGCTCTAGGAATATATATATATATATATATATATATATATATATATATATATATATATTTTTTAACAAAAGGAAGATGAATTGGAGAGGGAATAGAATTGAGGCAGAGACACACACAGACAGACCCACATATTGTTTGTGTGATATAGATATATGATAAATTGAGTACTGGAACTGGAATCAGGAAGGCTTGAATTCATAATCTAGCCTCAGATACTTACTACTTGTATGACCCTGGACTTGTCACTTTACTTTTGTTAGCCTCATTTTCCTCATTAATAAAATGGGCATAATAACAGTCTCTACCTCCTTGGGTTGTGAAGTTAATGTGAAATAATATTCGTTTTTTTTTTCTTTGAGGCAATTGGGGTTAAGTGACTTGCCCAGGGTTATACAGCTAGGAAGTGTTAAGTGTCTGAGGCCAGATTTGAACCCAGGCCCTCCTGATTTCAGGGCTGGTGTGCTATCTACTGCACCATCTAACTGCCTCTGTGAAATAATATTCTTAAGACTTAAAGTGGTGTATAAATACTAGCTCTCTATCATAACATTTCTTCTCCTGTCTAACTCATCTTCAAATCTTAGTTCAAATAATACCTCCTACAAGAGGCCTTTCGAGATCATCCCAGCTCTTAGTATCTCCAGCCCCCACAACTTGGTATTTACTTTGGGGAGGTTGGGATCACATTTGCCATTCTGTTGGGATAGGGCACTTACCCTAGGCAATTTATACCTTTAAAGAGTTGTGTGGGGTATTGGAGGGGTTAAAATGACTTGTCCAGGGTCACATAGCCAGTATGTACCAGAAGCAAGACTTGAACTCATCTCCTCACTCTAAGGGTAGCTCTCTAAGCTTACTTTATATTCACTTTCTTTACTCATATTGTTTTCTCCATAGAAAACAAACTTTTTGAAGGTCAGAGCTTTTGTGTTTTCCTCTATACCTCCAGAACCTGGCACATAGGGGCTTAATAATGCTTATTAATTGATCGGTTCAATTCTGTGGAGAGAATTTCAAAGAACTACTAAGTCAAGATTCAGGTGTTTTAAGGGAAGAGCTTTGCATTTGAAGCTGAGAGGTGGGCAGAAGTCCCAACCAGAAAAATTGCTTTACTGTGTTCTAGCTCTGAGCAAGAATGAGTTCTTTCTTGATCTAGGAGAGTGAAAGAAGCAAGATAGCACAAAATTCAAAGCTCAGAGTGGGGCCTGTAGATTGAAAGGGGAGTGTCTGAAAGAGATTATTTAAAGTTCTACACCTGTGACAAGCTAATGGAAAAAATAAGGCTATGTACTTGTCACCTGCCCAATGTGGGTCACGTTCAGATATCAAGATTTCCTTGGCCTTTACGAGAAGAGGCTGCTGACTCTGGAGTTAGAGAACCTGACTTTGATGCTTATGAACTATGTGTGACCTCCCTGGTCCTCAGTTTTTACCTCTGTAAAATGAGGGAATTGGATGAGGTGGCCTCTGAAGTACCTCCACACTCTTGATTAGGTGATCGTGGGAACCAGAGAGTTGCTGGCTCTTGGTGTTCATTCTGTGTTTGGGGAGTGGTGTCCCCTATAAGGGGAGAGAGGAGAAGCTTAGAATACTGAGAGCCCAGATCTATGGAGGGAGAAACCTTCCCTTCTCAAAGCCCTTCCACACCCTCCACAGGTAGTAACAGAGAAAAAAAATCTCCTAGGAAGAACAATAATGGGAGCCTAGCCAGCCAAAAAGCCTTCTGTTCGGGGCCTGGGTTTCATCACAACAGGGCTGGGTTATGTAGGGAGAATGTGGGCTGGGTAATCCTAATAACTGCTGACATTTATACAGCTTTTTACAAAGTACCTCTATATCCCCCACCTCATTTGATCTTCTCAGAAAATGGCAGGCAGGGATTATTATGTCCATTTTATAAGTGAGGAAAATGAACCTCAGAGAGGTTAAATGACTTGCCCAACTACACAGCTAAAAACAAACTTGACTCAAGGTCATAATATCAAGAGATAGAAAGAATTTCAGACCAACTCTCTCATTTAATGGATAAAGAGATACTTTACAAGATAAGGAGTGGGGAATTGATTTGCCTGAGTTCATTGTAAGAAGGGATACATATTCCTGGGCTTGGATAGTCAATCATTTCACAATAATCTAGCTAGATCTCCTGCACTAGAGAAAGACACCTCTCTACTGGGTGTCTTCCTTAAAATTGCAAAGGAAATTGAATCTCTGGGCATCTAGGTGGCACAGTAGGTACAATATCAGACATGGAATCAGGAAAACTTATCTTCCTGAGTTCAAATCCACCCTCAGACACTTATTATCAGGATGACTCTGGGCAAATCATTTAACCCTATTTGCCTCAGTTCCCTTACCTATAAAATGAACTAGAGAAGAAAATGGCAAACCATTCCAATATCTTTGCCAAGAAAATCTTAAATGGAGTTACAAAGAGTTGGACACAACTAAAACAATTGAATAACAATAACAAACTGATGGGACCAGAAAAGATATAACCACATATAAGGTTTCCTTACTTCAGGCCCAGAGCTCTAACCACTGAGCAACCTAGGTGTGTCTGAGGCAAACAGGTTAAGTGATGGGTTAAATGTTCTGAATCTGTATTTGAACTAAGGTCCAGAACTTTATCCACTGTGCAATGTAGCTGCCACATAAATTTTGAGAGGGGAAAGAATAAGGGCTCAGAATATGAAGCATGTTCAGGACTGTACCTCTATACTACTCATTGAGTCTTGAAACAGAGGTCTCAAATCCCACCTATGACAATCCTAATTCTTCCAACAAACTCAATAAACATTTATTAAGCATCTATTATGTTCTAAACACTATGCTATGCTCTGGGGGTATAAAAAAACCAACCAAAATGGATTATTGGTATGTGAAGAAGAGTTGTACATGTTGCATATGTTGGATTACTTGCCACCTCTGGGGGGAAGAGGGGAAAGGGAGGGTAAAAAATTTTGGAATACAAGGTTTTGCGAGGGTGAATGTTTAAAATTATGTATGCATATGTTTTGAAAATAAAAAGCTTTTAGAGCACCATCCCTGAAGTCAGGAGGACCTGAGTTCAAATTTGACCTCAGATACTTAACACTTCCTATCTGTGTGACTCTGGGCAAGTCACTTAACTTTAATTGCCTCGGGGAAAAAAAGTTTTAATAAAGAAAAATATTTATAGCAAAATGTGTTACTGTATAGTTACCTGTGTGCAAATGTATATGCATAATACAATATGTATTTCGGGTTTTGTCTCCTATATACAACTGCCAGAATTGTTGGCTCTCAGCATAGGTATATATATATATATATATGCTTTTGTCTTTGCATTTGAGTTTGTCCATGCAGCACCTATATTTCTGCTCCTAAGCCCACAGAGTGGGTCAGCACCAAGACCTCCTAGCAATGCTGAACACTGTGGAGATGTATAACAAAAGTTCTTGGAACATCAGCTGGACAAAAGCCCAGTGTCCATAGGAGGAAGCCCAACACTTTCCCTGGGAAATAGTCACCATTATCACTAACAACAACCCCTGCAACAAACATACTAGCATTTCCCTCTAGTGCCCTCCGGGAAAGGCCCTGAGGTCACTTTTCAGGAATCCAGGTCTCCTTATCATGTTGGCACATATCCCACTTCTACCTCTGGGCCCCCAGGGGTGGGAGCTCTCTGAGTTAGCCCAAGCTTCCAGAAATCTGTGTTTGCTTTTCTCTGGATAGGCTCTCTTGCTCTCTTAGCATTCCGGGTATATTTTTTCCTAGTTAGATCATTCTAGGGATTGATTGGGGCTAAGGCCAGGGGTGGAGATAGGGTGGAGAAGATAGAAACTGGATGAACTGATCTTGGTCTGTTGAGCCATCATTCATAGATTGGGGGGTGGTCATAAAGAGGTTACTTCTGGGCTTCTCCCTCCCTTTCTTCAATCAGCTTCAGTCATCTTAGAAAGTCATTAACCCATTCATTCTATGAATGTGTGCCAAAAGCCTACTATGGGCAAGATACTTTGCCAGGCACTTTGAGGTTGAGGATACGATGTATTTTAAGGGGGTCCTGGGCAATCTGGGAAAAGATAAGAGACCAAAGGGAAAGAAGATTCCCATGGAGACAATGAAATGTGTGCCCTGTTCTGAGAGTCTGGCAGAAATCTTGCCAGTCTGCTCTTTCAGGGGAGTGTCTTCAAGAATCTCAACAACATCCTGCTAAAATTAAAAATAAATAATACTACCCACTTTACAAGGTAATTATGATGACCAAAAGAAGTCATATGTGTAAAGTGATCTGTAAACCTTAAACATACATAAATATTATTATTATATATTGTTATAATAGGAAGCAGCTCAGCAGATTGGGTCTCGAGTTAGTAACACGAGTTCAAATATGACTTCAGATACCTATTAACTGTTGTGTACAATGTTTTCCTAGTTCTACTTGTTGCACTCAGCATCAGTGTTGTTGCTTTCTCATATGTAGGGCCAAGGGGGATTGAAACTCCTTTCTCACAGTTGATAGGCAGTCTCTATTACCCTTGCCCATGAGACAAAATGTTGAGATTCTTAGTCATTCCCTTGAATGAGGGAGATGGAAGGGGAAAAGAAATGGCTCAGACAGCATGAGACTTCCACTCTTCTCTCAGCTCTCAACCCTCATGGAGTCCTACATATCCAGCCCTCGCAGGAACCTATTCATCTCAAAAGGAAATGATGATTTCTCATCCTCCAGACAGCTTCCTAATAATGCTACTATCTCCCCAGGCTACTCAATTTCTCCTCCTGCCAGGCCACTCTAGAAATGCCTGCAAGGATCTTAAAGCACTCGTCCCTCTCAGGCTCCAATGACCTTCCTGTCTGAATGCTTCCCTTGGAGCCAGGGAGATCATCTGAGAATTAGAACGAAGAGATGAGGGAGAAAATACAGAATAGACTCCTGAGTTACCGGCTTCCTACTGCCAATCAAGTGTAATGGCAAGATTTGGAGTCCATGGGTCCAAATTCAAATCATACCTTTGTTATTTACTACCTATATGATCTTGAGCAAAGTCACATCTCTGTGCTTTGATTTCCCCATCTCCAAATGTTGGTCCCGTCTGGCTCTAAATGGTTGTTTTCCTTCATTCTCAAAGACCAAAATGCCATCACTATACTGGAGTCAAGATACAGTGAGTCCAACTGGGGCTGCAGACCAATATAGGCTCCAGAGGTTCTTGAGGAACCATATGAACATTTGCAATGGAGAGTCTCCAAGTCTGTACATCTACATTTTTTTGAGTTACTACAATGCTTTGCTCATAGAGTACCATGCCTTCTTTGATACAACAATCTTATTATCAATGTGTACACCCTAGAAAGGATATTGCCAAGTGATATTATCTGCTGCTTTCAAAATTCCTCCACTTGCTGTAATGGATGGTTCTACATAGGATAGTATGGTGTTGGCTCATAAAGCCATTTCTTATCTGTTTCTTATCAGGCCAAAATTGGCACTAGCAGCAGAGATATGATAAAATAAGATCCAAGAAAGAGAGGGGAATCATCTTAGAAGCCCTGCTCCAAACACACCTGAGGTATTGCTATTTTATTTTAATTTCTGGCTCACTCTACCTTTATTGCATGGGAGTGAGAAGCAGTTGGAATGGTGACCCATTTTTTTGTCCCTCTTCGAAGCAGGCCTTATTTGGCCTACAGGTCTATTGAACCACTATCTTTCCCTGACCATCACCCTTCCTCTTTTCCCTTAGCACACCTGGAGATCAAAATCAAGTATCTCTTCACGTATCCAAAGTTTTTTTTACTAGAATTCATGTACCATAGAGTCATGTGAAGTACTATTTAGGTCAGTTCAATAAATATTTATTAAGTGCTCACTCTGTGCAAGGCACAGAACTAGGCAATAAAAATACAAAGGCAAAGTGAAAACCTTACTAGTCCTCAAGGTATTACATTCTAATGGGGGGACACAACACAAACTGACTCAATATTTATAAAAAGCATGAAAAATAAAGATAAGATGACCTAGAGTGGAAAGGACACTAGTGCCTGATAGAGAAGGGAAAAGGAGTATCAGGAAAGGCCCATGAAGAAAATGGTACATCAGTCAAGTCCAAGAGGGATAAGGCAGCTAATTGGAATGATAGAAAGTTGGACCTAGTTCAACTCAGAGAAAGATTTGAATTCAAATCCTTCTTCAGATACTTACTAGCCATGTTGACTGTGGACAAGTCAACCTCACTTACCTTATCTGTAAAACGCAAACAATAATAGCTCTTGGCCCTTAGTATTTGTTGCCTATCTTACAGGGTTGCTGTGAGGACCAAATAAGATAATACATATAAAGCACTTCATAATCTGGACCTCAAACTCATTTGCATACATTTTCTTCTTTGGTGGAGATTGATTATTCAATGTTCCAAGTCTACTTGAAGGATAGAGTTGATGAGAATTTGACAGAGGAGAAATACTACCTCTGGGCTTCCAGATAAGAGTAGACTCATAGTTCTAGGTTCCTTCAGGGAGATGTCCCCAGAGGGAAAGAAAGTCATGGGGAAGAAGCCATCATGTGGAGAAGACAGCACTTATATCATCTCCCTATCCCCAATTTATTACACTAAAGATCTTGGGGCATTTCCTTTGGGTAAGATCTCTCTGTCTCTATCTCTCTGTGCCTATCTGTCTGTCTGTCTCTGAAATATCTTGCTCCCTGCAGTAGAGCTCATTCATTCTGGGCATTGTCTGATATATTGTGCTTTGTGTAACTTCTGATTTCTATTGGTTATTGGCTTGGATAAATGGATTTGTTTGCTATTTACAAAGTTACTGGAATTTGGAAAGAAGGGAGTCAAACTTTTCGATATATAGCTTGGGACACTCTTACATTAAGGGATAATGATCATAAGAATGGCTTGAACTTAAAAATTATTTCCCCTCAGTTAACAATATTTAGAAGATGGATAGAGATAATTCTAGCCTGATACTACCTCTCTCAGAAAAGCAGAGTGGCCACCTCTTGGATCCAATCTCTTATTCCTCTTCTTGCAGAAATCAATGTGGAGATAAATATTTTTATCTATATAAAAGTAATACATATATCTCACATTTAAATTTTTCTTCTTTCTTCCTTCTTTTTCTTTTCTTCCTTCTTCCTCTTTTTTCCTTCTTCTTCCTCTTCTTCTTCCTCTCCTTCCTTCTCCTTCCTCTTCTTCCTTCTTCCTTTTCTTCATTCTTCCTCTTCTTTTCTTCATTCTTCTCCCTCTTCTTCTTATTCTTTTCTTCCTTCTTCCTCCTCCTCCCCTTCCTCCTTTTTTTTTTTTTTTTTTTGTTGTTGTTGTTGTTGTTGTTGTTGAGGCAATTGGGGTTAAGTGACTTGCTTGCCCCAGGGTCACACAATTAAGTGTCTGAGACCAGATTTGAATCAGGTCCTCCCGACTTCAGGGCTGGTGCTCTATCCACTGTTCCACCTAGCTGCCCTTTTCTTCTTCTTTCTTCCTTTTTCTTTTTCTTCTTCCCTTTCTTCCTCCTCCTCTTCTTCCATCTTCTTTTTCTTCTTATTATTATTACTATTATTATGTTTATTGCCTTATAACCTTCTCTTTGGCCTTATAAAAACCCAACTTTGGCTTCAAAGTGGACCACCCTTCCCACCAACTTCCAAGACCAGAAATTTCAAATATCAACAGTCCTCCTTTTTAACAAGACCTAATTCATTTGAATGAATCCTTTCCCAGTTTTTTCCCCTCCAATTCTATAAAACATACTATATAAGCTATTATAGTTGTTCAGTCATTCTCAGTCATGTCCATGTTTTGGTGACCCGATTTCTTGGCAAAAATACTGGAGTGGTTTGCCATTTCCCTTACCAACTCATTTTAGAGATGAGGAAACTGAGGCAAGCAGCGGTAAGTGACTTGCCCAGGGTCATACAGCTAGTTAGCATAACCAGATTTGAACTTAGAAAGATGAATCTTCCTGATTCCAGGCCTAGCGCTCAGTGCACTATGGCATCACCTAGCTGCCCATATAAGCTTCTAAGGGATTATAGCTACAGAACTGAGAGGAATCTCAGAGGATGTTTAATTCAGCTCCCTTATTTTCCAGATAGAATTGAGGCACAGGGAGTATTAGTTATTTGCACAAGTGATTCTGCACTCAGAATCAAGGTAATAAACATTAGAGGCAGGACTCTAGCCCAGCTCTTCCAGAAACTCTTTTCAGCTGTGTAATTCTGGGCAAGTCAAGTCACTTAACTCTGCCTTAGTTGCCTCATCTATAACATGGAAATAATAGTGACTATCTCTCATTGAGTTGTGAGAATCAAATGAAATAACATATTTAAACAATTTGCAAACTGTTTAATTACTACATAAATGTTAACAATTATTATTATTATTAATGTAGTATGCTGACTATATACCCCAGCTAGATGGAACAGCTGAGAGAAGAATTAAGTCTTCAGCTGTGAAACACAAGGGGTTTGAAATAGGTCCTTTTCAGCTCTGAAATTCCATGCTCTATATTCTGACAGGCACAGAGGCTCATGACATTAGAAATCAAAGGGACTTTAAGGGTCAACAAGCCCAATCCTTCATTTTACAGACAAGGAAACTGAGACCCAGAGGCTAAGTGACAAGGTGACACAGGCAGTAAGTTGCAGAGTTGATATTTGAACCTAGGCTCCTTTCATTGTGTCACCTTGATGATGCCCCCTTACCTTCAATAAAATGTTAGCTTTCCTTGGACAGAGATTGTTAAACTTTCATCTTTGTATCCCTCAGAGCCTACTTAATACATAGTACTTAATACATAGTAGTTTCTTAATGTAAATATATTAATTGATCAGTTCTGCCACTCTATATCCAAACTTACGTTCCAATCCCAACATTCTAGGTCCTATTATCCCTAGAACTTGAGATAGAAAATAGGAAGACGCAGGGGAAGATCAGCAATGAAGGGTAATTTCCATCCCTGTGCCCAGCCTCCTCTCCTCAAAATAGAATACTGCTTTTAATTAAAGCAGATCACCTATATTGATTAGTCATTTTTTCAATCAAGTCTGACCCTTCATGACTCTTTTGGGGGTTTTCTTGGCAAAGATACTACAGTGATTTTCCATTTCCTTCTCCACCTCACTTTATAGATGAGGAAACTGAGGTATACAGGGTTAAGTGACTTGATTAGGGTTACACAGCTCATTGAATGAGCCTTTCTAATTCCAGGTATGGCACTCTATCCACTACACTACCTAGCAGATCTCCCATATGTTATCTAAAGATGTATCCCATCTAAAGATCTAAGGTAGCCTCCAACCCACCTTTTCCAAAGGCTAAGAATAAGCAGTAAATCTGTCCTCTGCTTTATCCATACCCCAAAGTGAACAGAACAGCCAGGGTATGGTGAGTTCAAGAATTTTTTTTTTTATCTTGGATGGCCTAAGATGAAAGGTGTTATCTAGGAAGGGAGGAAGAGGAAAGAGGATGATGTGAAACAAACAAACAAAAAAAAAACTTACAATTTGGCTGAGGAGCTATTCCAACAACTTCTATAACCCCTACTCCTGCCATAGCATTCAGCCCATCCCCAGCTCACCTCTGTACTCTTCCACCCTATTCCCTGGCTCTGGGTGACATGTGAAACCTCAGCCCAGCAAGCATGTGGCTGGCGGGCCCTTCAGATGCTTCCTAGGCCATGGAGCATAAAGTTCCAACAAATGAGAGATCCAACAAATGAGAGAGATCTGGTTTCTGATAAACCAAGGACTTCCTGACACAGGAAGGGAGGGAGTTAGGAAGATAGAAAAGGTCTTTCTTGGAGGCTTCATTCAGAGAACTCACTCAATTTCCAGCTCCTCTTCTCTTCATTCAAACAATGAACCCAAGTATCTAGGAATTCATATCAGAATTATATCCCCTGACCTCCTCCCATTAAAAGAGGCAAACAGGAAAGGCATCCATCACCACCACTTCCCATCACCACCTTTCACCATCATCCACTGGGGAAATTTGTTATGTTTGCCTTCTTTTTTATCCCCTAGGTTTGTATGGTAACGAATGCAAAAATAAATAACTGTGGACTGATTGATCCTAAATCTTGACTGCTGGCCTAAATACTGCTGCTTTGGGGCTCAGTCTTAAGTTCTAAAAGAACTATTTGAGAGCTAATTAAATAGGAGATTTGGTGTTCGCTTCAGGTAATCTCACCTGTGGTCAGTGTCAGTCCCTAGTCTAGAGAAATTATTACCTTATTGTATGAAACAGTCTCTATCTCTACATAGCTCCCTATGAAATAGGGGAGACACAGCACCTGCCCTCAGAGAACCTTTGGGACACATTTAAGAAATAATAAATAGACATAAACACAATAAGAAATGGAAGGGAATTTATGGAAAGGGAAAGGAAAGAGTTGGGGAAAGAAAAAGAAGAGGAGAATAGAGGAAAACATAACATGATGTTGGGCCACTTAGTATCTCAGAAAATGAAGAAAAGAAAGGGGAGCAAGGAAAGAGAAGGAAAGGAAAGAAGAAAAAAAGAAAGAATGTTGGACCAAACATTATACATAAGGGTTAATGATGGAGCTAATACATAAGGATTATATATAAGGAAGATGACTTCAGCTAGATGGAGTCACTCTGGGAAGACTTCCTGAAAGAGGCAATATGGAAGTTACTTTGGGAAGGCACCCTCCCAGGGGCATTGTGTTCCAGGAAGGGAGAACTGCCCATGTTAAGCCTTAGAGGGAAGAAAATCAATGGCCCTGGACTGTCCATATTAGGTAGCATGCCCCATCTCTCCTCCTGTCCCTCACCCCACTAGCTGTTGCCAGCTCCTGGGCTGCTGCTCTGCCTGGGCCATGCAGGATGAAAAAGGCCGCATGATGATTATTCAGGGAGGGAAGCAAAGCATGTCTGAAGAATGACACCCAGGTCAGGGTTATTTTAATCCGGGAATCTGCCAACTCCTCCTGCGCTGGACTGGCTGGGGTTCCTTTCTCAAAATAGCCCAGGCTCACCAGGAGACCCACAACAGGGCAAACTTGATGTCATTATAGACATGTATGGGGGAGGGGAGGGCAGGGCAACTGATTAATGACCCATACCCCTTGTTCCAGATTTCTCTGTGCTTACTGGTTCCTGCATATCCCATCAGACAAGGAGCATTTTGTGACCAAGAATTGTGCCTTCTCAATCAAACTTGGGAGTCCATTAGGTCAGGGACTATTTTGGATTGTGTGTTTATTTATTTTTTTTTTTTGGTACAACCCCATCCCAGTCCTGAACCCCAGCCTAACACAATACCTGATCTTTTTTCTTTTTTTCTTTCTTTTGTCAGACCTATGATTTCAATAGTATATGAAATTCCTGGTAAGGAAACTCCTTCTACCAACCCTCCTCAGTCTTCAACAGTTGCCTAAAGCACTGAGATGTTAAGTGACCCAGGCTCATGCAATGTGTCTTTATTTTGGGGAGGGACTCAGAAATGCCCCTTCATTTCTCTCTGACTCTGCTTCTGGCTCTCAAGAATTTACCACATGCCCCAGTAAGGCACTTTTTCCCCTAGTCCTTTTTCAGCTCTTTTTGATAGGTTGTCACCTCTCATTAGAACTGAAGCTCCTTGAAGGCAGGGACTGTACTAGTCTTTGCTTTGTAGCAAGTACCTGGCATAGAAGAAGAGCCTGACTGCTTATATGATGAGCCAACAGTGAGAAATACTTGATCATGCTTGAGGTGAAATTTGGAAATATGGAATAATCTTGGCAGCTGGGACCACTAGTCTTCAAATGACAAAAGGGTAACAGTGTTGGGAGAGTTTGCAATTTTCACAGCTGGAAGAGAATTTGCAGATCCATTTATCCAAGTGTCTTACTTTTACTGATGGGGAAACCAAGAGAAGTTTCTTATTGTAAGGATCAAATCAGGAAGTGTTTGTAAAGAGGTGTTGCACAATATTTGGCATATCACAGGTAATTAATAGATGCTTACTCCCTTATGTCACCAAACCTGTCAGTCATCATACCTAAATATTCTGACTCTTAATTCACTTTCTTTCTAATGTACCATAATGCTTATCTAAGTTTTCTCACAAGGCAAAAAAGAGAACCACAAATCAGGAGAGGGTCAGGTGCTGACTAAGATAGAACTACAGGCTATTTTAGCTCAGAAGCCTTTCTTATCCACTGGTTCCCAGATATGGGATGTTTCAAGATCAGAGAACTCAATTGTACAATTTGGAATACATTCTTCACTGGGCTTAGCTGTTTACAAAATTCAGTATGGACTCCATTTCCTGGATTTTTTAAGGTCTCACAAGCTCTATATTAGAGGAAAGAAGACATAAATAGGAAGCAGTCCCATCCCAGCCCTCCTAAGCCCCTAAAATCATCCTTTCACCTAGTCAACTGCAAAAATGAAAAGAGAATTATTTTCCCTGTTTTTGTTTTTGTCTGCACTCATGGTTTCAGCTCAGCAACCAACCAAAAAACCTTTTCTTCACCAGGTAGTAAGCAGAAAGAAAAGGCCAGAGAATGCCTGAAGTTCTTTGAAGCAGAGAGCCAGATCCCTCCATTCCACATCATCACAAATTTCATTGGTCAGTCTCGCTTATTGAATTCACATTTGTTATTTCTTGTAGGTCTTGTTATTTAAAAAACAAACAACTTAGGTCTAGTAGTCTAGTTTTGGTTCTTGACCTTCATTCTTGAAGAGGAACAAAATGACATCATGTTGTAGAGTCAAGTTACAGTCTGACTGTGGTTGATCAGACCAATAAGAGCTTGGAAGGCTCTATCACACACAGGTCAGGCACAAATAGTCCATATTAACATTTAGAGTGGAGATGATTCTAAATTTGTACATCTCACATTTCCTTTGAGGTACTGCAATTCTGCTTTGCTCATGCATAGAGCACAGCTCCTTCTTTGATGAGGGCATGCCATGCTGAGTGTTCCTTTGCCTACATCTCTCATGTCATGCAATCAACTCAAAGTTCTTCAAAGAGACCTTAAGAGTATCCTTGATGCTTCTTCTGACCACTACATGAGTGTCTTCTATGCATGAGTTCTCCATAAAATAGTCTTTTAGGCAAGTGTATATGTGGCTTCATGACCAGGTCATTGGGTTGTACTCTCTGCAGGGGAGTTTGAATACTTGATAATTCCATTCAAGAAAGGACCTCCATGTCCAGCACCTGCCAGGTGATCTACAAAATCTTCCTTAGACAATTCAAATGGAAGTGATTAATTTTCCTGCCATGAATCTGGTATATTGTTCCAGGTTTCACAGGCAAACAACAATGGAATCAGCACACTGGTTCTGTGGAACTTCAATTTGGCAGTTTAATATCTTCTCTTCCACACTTTCCTCCAGAGCTTCCCAAACACTAAGCTAGCTCTGGCAATGCATGCATCAACTTCATCAACTATGTGGACATCCCTAGAAAGTATACTGCCAAAGAAGTGAACTTATCCATAGCATTCAAATCTTTCCATTTGCAGTAGCTGATGATGTGGTACTTACTGGTGGGAAACCTGTAAAGAACTTGTAAAGAAAGAAGGAATCTAGCCTGGGAGAGGCAAGACAAAGTCTAATATCAGAAGAGGGAGATATACATAGATTTTTAGTGCCAGAAATAGGTTTCAAACCCAAATTATTTCCAAATCCATCACTCTTTTAACTATGTCTCAATGTTTCTTTCTCAAGGTCAATGAGTATTTATTAAACTTCTACTTTGTTCTAGGTACCAAAAGTATAAAAACAAAAATGAAATAATCCCAAATTCTTCTTCCATCTGATGTTTATTTAGTTTCCTTAAAGGTCCTTGTCACTGATAGCTCTTTTGTAAAAATCCGAAAGTAAGAGAAAGGAAGATGATCCTGAAGAAGTCTCTCTCTTAAAGAAAATCTATTGGGAATTTCATAGGATTTCAAGCTGCAAGGGATCATAAAAATCATTTCATTCAACTCTTTTATTTTACAGAGTTTCAAATTGAGGCTCAGAGCCTTTGCTCAAAGCCTCAGCTTTGTTGGGGCATTGGGAACTGGCTTCATGTGGCCAGTCCCTTCAGATTCTGGAGTTGTGTGACTACTATTGCCAGAATGAAAAAACCCACAGAAAGGTCCCCATCGGGTTAGACAAGGACACTCTCTATGTACTCACTTCTTAAAAACTGGAAACAATTCTACTTTTCTATTAAATTATTCATTTTCTACTATTTGCCCTGTTGACTTCCATTCCTTCTTACTCTATTTTTCTCCCTTTCCTTGCCCACCATTAATTTTAGAAACCCATTTCCTCAGAGGATACAAACTTCTTGATAGGGGCAGCTAGGTGGCACAGTGGATAGAGCACCAGCCCTGAAGTCAGGAGGATTTGAGTTCAAATCCTACCTCAGACACTTAATACTCCCTAACTATGTGACCCTGGGCAAGTCAGTTAACTCCATTTACCTCAGGGGAAAAAAAATAACTTCTTGATGGCATAACAGAAGCCCACAATTATAGCCCTTTTTCCTACCCTTCTGATGTTCCTAACACCTTTCCTTGACCCCTACTTGTCTATAAATGTCCAATGGTTCCTCCCACCTCCTTTGTAGCCCATCTCCCACACTATGTTTGGAAAAGCCAATTGGTATGTATGCATGTGTGTTTTATATTTGATATTTTGTAACCCCCATTCCAGCTGGGGGTTGGGAAAGAAGAGAAGGTCCCAGTATCCAAGCCAATATAAATATATCATCATAGTTTATGCTGTGGGGTCCAGGGAGTATACACAGGTCAGTCTGCTACCCCCTTGTTTATTCTTTGTGGTTTCATATCCATGAATATCCTCCTCCTTTCTTCCCCCAGACTCTGAAGCTCAGTCTGCTGGGAGAACTGGAAGAAGTCTAGGATTGAGGGCTATAGAAAATAGAGTTCCAATTAGTATTGAATTGAAGTTCAGTATTTGGAAAGACTGTCCACAGATTTCCCTTCTCTGATGACAAAGATTCTACCAGAACCTTTGATCCCAAGAGGAATGCATTATTCCATAAATACAGAAAGAATTGCACGTGTCATGTAATGTGTCAATCCCTATTCAAATCGACAAGAGACCTTCGTGATCTTCTTTGTGGTTTTCAGTCACCTGCCAGCCACATCATACTTGGCTCATCTGTCCTTGCACTTGAAATAGAGCAAAGACGTCATTGGGTATTCCTGGGTGGAGTTAGGAGCTGAAATTTGCTCAAAGCAATCATCATTAATACCAATTCCTGGCACCAGAATGATATTTTCCCATGTTCCCAAGTACTTGTTTGCTTCCTCTCTTTGCATTCTCCCAATGTATCCCAGGAGGCAGGCAGGGCAGGTATTATTTCCACTATTCCCAATATGTGGAAAAGAGGAGGAAAAGGGGCTTGTCCTAAGGTATGATCACTCTTCTGTGGGATTAAAGGAATGAAATTAAAGGTGAAACACACCTTCCCATTCTCTGACCACATGTCAGTACCTGGAGCAAAGCCTAGAATAAAAAACCTCTGTTTTGACTCTTATTAAGAAGGCATGTAAGATTCCTTCTTCATATACTAACTGAACAAGAAGATCTAGTAGAATGGAAAGAATATTAGGTTTTGGACCCAAATTTCCTGGATTTGAATTTTAACTCTAACTGTGTCTGGGCTCTGATTGGTCACCTTTTGCCTTATCTTATCTATTCAGGCTTCCATATTACTTCTTTTCCAATTTTACCATATGCTACTAATCAGATCCTCCCACTTTACCTCCATTCTCTTTCAAAATCCCCTTTTTATACTATCCTGCCTCGATAGAATATAAGCTCTTTGAGGACAGAAACTATGTTGCAGCTTGCTTATAATTATATCCCCAAAATTTGGCATAGTGCCTGATACATAGTAAACAATCCATGCATGCTTTACCTATCTGCCTTCCTGTATGACCTTGAGCAAGTGTAACAATTTCACTTGTCTCCTAAAATGAGGGGAGAAATGACTCTAAAGTTTCCTTCCAGTTCTAAATCTATGATCATCCTATGATTTTTTGATTCTTTGATTCTATGACTTACCTCAATATATATACTGAGTTGGGGGAGAGTGAGAATTAAAATCTGTGTTTCTTGGCTCTCAATCTAAGCTTCTTTCAATCGGAAACTGTCATTGAAATAAGGCAAGAGAATGAGGATCACTATTAATCTGATCTCTGTGCATTCAGAGTTTCCAACAAAAATAGGTTCCAAGCACTAATGTCTCTTCCTTCCCTTCCCTCACCTTCACTCTAGTGCTGGACAACTAGAGCTTCAATTAGCAGAGGCCATAGGAAAAAGTGTCTAGGAATTATGATTTGATGAAATGACTATCAGACAAGAAAAAGGAATCATTTCTCAAAAGTCCAGATCAGCTTGGGCTTTTCTGCTTTCTTTCTTTCCCTTTTTTTTTTTCCTGCACTCCAGGAACATTAGTGTTACTGGCTGGTATCCTCGAGGTGCTTTTTATGCATCTCTCTCCACCAAAGACAACAACATTGGTTTAGT
The DNA here is from genome assembly GCF_902635505.1 of Sarcophilus harrisii. Classification (NCBI taxonomy): domain Eukaryota; kingdom Metazoa; phylum Chordata; class Mammalia; order Dasyuromorphia; family Dasyuridae; genus Sarcophilus; species Sarcophilus harrisii. The sequence continues at coordinate 268,585,512 of NC_045429.1, read as the reverse complement.
CTTAGTACATATGGACTTTATTATTTGCTTAGTGCACCTTAGACAAATGGAGAAAGAAGTTTTCAAAAGAACTTGATTGATACTTAAGCATAGGAGACCAACAAAGATGGCAAAATAGCAAAAAGCAATAATAGCTCAGCTCTCTCCCACAACTATTTCAGCAAAGATGAAGGTAGAGCACCAAAGCAAGTAGTGATTAGGAAATACCAAAAGGCATTAGACTTGGAACCAGAAATAATAGATTGAATTATTCAGTCATTTACTAGCTGTGTGATTTCTGAGAAAATCTCATTGTGAGCTCATCCATTAAATGGTCACAGAGATACTTGTACTATTTATCTCAGAATGAGATTATGAAGAAAATACTTTATAAACTGAGTGACTTTATAGAACTGTGGGCTATTTTTATCCTGAGCTATTATTAAGAGGAGACAGAAATGAAACAGATTCATTAGAGAATTGGTCAGGAAAGAAAACCTAAAAGAGATCTTTTCCAAGGGAGAAGGAATAAGAGGAGAAGAAGAAGAAAGAGAAAGAGAGGAAGAGGATAAGGAGGGAGAGAAGGAAGAAGGAGAGTAGGAGGATAAGGAGGAAGAAAAAGAAGGAGAGTAGAAAGAGGAGAATAAAAAGGAGGAGAAAGAGGAGAAGCAAAAGCAGCAGTAGAAGCAGCAGGAGCAACAACAGAAGCAGCAGCGGCAGCAAAAGAAGAAGAAGAGGAGGAGGAGGAGGAAGAAGAGGAAGAAGAAGGAAGAAGAAGAAAGGAGGAGGAAAAAGAAGAAAGGAGGAGGAGGAAGAAAGAAAGAAAGAAAGAAAGAAAGAAAGAAAGAAAGAAAGAAAGAAAGAAAGAAAGAAAGAAAGAAAGAAAAAGCAGTAGCAGCAGCAGCAGAAAAAGAAGAAGCACAAGCAGCAGCAAAAGCACAAGTAGCAGCAAAAAAAGAAAAACAAGCAGCAGCAGAAAAAGAAGCACAAGCAGCAGCAGCAGCAGCAGCAGCAGCAGCAGCAGCAGAAGAAGAAGAAGAAGAAGAAGAAGAAGAAGAAGAAGAAGAAGAAGAAAGAAGCAGTAGGAGCAGAAGAAGAAGCACAAGCACAAGCAGCAGCAGCAGCAAAAGCACAAGCAGCAGCAGCATCAAAAGCACAAGCAGCAGCAAAAAAGAAAAAAGAAAAACAAGCAGCAACAGAAAAAGAAGCACAAGCAGCAGCAGAAGAAGCAGCACAACACAGCAGAAAAAGAAGCACAAGCAGCAGTAGAAGCAGTAGCACCAGCAGCAGCAGCAGCAGCAGCAGAAGAAGAAGAAGAAGAAGAAGAAGAAGAAGAAGAAGCACAAGCAGCAACAGCAGCAAACGCACAAGCAGCAGCAAAAAAAGAAAAACAACTAGCACAAGCAGCAGCAGGAGGAGGAGGAGAAGAAGAAGAAGAAGAAGAAGAAGAAGAAGAAGAAGAAGAAGAAGAAGAAGAAGAAGAAGAAGAAGAAGAAGAAGAAGAAGGAAGCAGTAGCAGCAGCAACAGCAGCAAAAGCACAAGCAGCAGCAAAGAAAGAAAGAAAGAAAGAAAAACAAGCAGCAGAAGAAAAAGAAGCACAAGCAGCAGCAGAAGAAGCACAAGCAGCACAACAGCAGAAAAAGAAGCACAAGCAGCAGTAGAAGCAGTAGCAGCAGCAGAAGAAGAAGAAAAAAAGAAGCACAAGTAGCAGCAGCAGCAGCAAAAGCATAAGCAGCAGCAAAAAAAGAAAAACAAACAGCAGCAGAAAAAGAAGCACAAGCAGCAGCAGAAGCAGAAGCAGCAGCAGCAAAAGCACAAGCAGCAGCAGAAGAAGCAGTAGCAGCAGCAGAAGAAGAAGAAAAAGAAGAAGCGCAGGCAGCAGCTGCAGCACAAGAAGCAGTAGCAGCAGCAGCAGCAGCAAAAGCAGAAGCAGAAGCAGAAGCAGCTGCAGCAGCAGCAGAAGAAGAAGAAAAAGAAGAAGAAGAAGCACAAGCAGTAGCAGCAGCAGCAGCAGCAAAAGCACAAGCAGAAGCACAAGCAGTAGCAGCAGCAGAAGAAGAAGAAAAAGAAGCACAAAAAGAAGAAGAAGCACAAGCAGCAGCAGCAGCAGCAGCAGCAGCAGCAGCAGCAGCAGAAGAAGAAGAAGAAGAAGAAGAAGAAGAAGAAGAAGAAGAAGAAGAAGAAGAAGAAAAGAATTTATATAGTGCTTGATTTGTGCCAGAGACACTGTGCTAAGTGCCAGTTATCTCATTTGTGCCTCACATTGATCTTTCAAATTAAGTGCTATTATTTTTCCTATTTTACACAAGAGACAACCAAGGGAAACAGGTTAAGTTACCCCAAGGTCACACAGCTAGAAAGTATCTAAGGCTAGATATGAACTTGGATCTTCTTGACTCTAGATCCAATGCTCCATATGCTAGACCACCTACCTACCTTTACTTTGAAGTGAGGTACATTCTAGTGTGGTAGAAAGGGCATTGGATTTGGAATAAGAAATTATGGTTTTACATCCTATTTCCAACTTTTACTGGCTATGTGACCTTAGTTAAATCATTTCATGAAGATTTTGACAAGTTATTAATTGAAGATAATAAAGCACAAGTCACATGATCATCAATTTATCATTAGAAGGGACCCCAGGGATCATCTAGCCTAACCTCATTTTACAGATGAGAAAACAGAGGCCTAGGGAAGGGGAAGTGACTTGCTTAAGATAATGCAACAAATAAATCTCAGAAATGGGATCTGAACCCAAGCCCCCTGACTTCAGAACATTTTCATTAGACCATCTTGTCATCCTATTTTGCAAACAATTCAGGTAAATGTATGGATCCCTGCTTCCAGACATGAAGAATGCCTGCCCCACCCTTGAATTTTAAGGCCAACAAAAGGGAATTATTCTGGGAAATAGTATGACAGGTGGAGAAGTGAGGCCTGAGAGTTCTAATCTCAGCTCTCCCCCTGACATGCTGTGTGACCTTTGTAAATGGCTTAACCTCTCTGGGCAAGAGCCAAGCTCCACATGCCAGGTGATGGTGATCCCACCCAGCCAAGTCTGCTGAGCCAAGCACTGCTGGGAGCCATAGACACCAAGAGGATGAAGTCAGGGAAAAGAAATAATCTGGGAGTCAAGGGTAGGAACTATTTTTTGGTAGCATTCCTGGAAAGTTACATTCTGATTGGCCATGGGGTTGGACTTCTTTCCAGCCTTTGCCAGTCAGGAACAAATCTATTAATAAAACTCTGCTTCTCTCTCTTATTTCCCCTCCCTCCCTCCTTCTTTCCTTCTCTCCCTTCCTTTCCCCATGAGAATGGGCAGGGCTGCCCTAGGAGGCTGGCCCATCCCTAGCTAGTGTGAGCCAGTGATAGAAAAAGCTGTAAAGTCTGTCCTAAGAAAAGTCCTGAAAATCAGGACAAGAAGGCAGAAGTTGGGAGGTACTTGTCCTACCCTCTTACCTAATATCCTCCTTCTCCCATCTCCCAACCTGAAGCTTTGATTTTCACTCATGCTAGCTACTTTTCTTTTCCAATAGGTAGGTTCTTTGATAAGTTGCATAGTTATATAGCCCCCCCCCCACCCAGCCCCAAATATTTAAGTGTTCCTTGTGTGCATTATCTCTAATTTATCCTGTCTATAGCATATTTGTACATGGTTGCTTTGCATATTTTTATCCCCTCCTAGATTATGAACTCCTTCGGGGCAGAAATTGTTTTTTGCCTTTCTTTGCATCCCCAAGGCTTAGCACAGTGCCTGGAAAATAGTAAATGTTAACTTCCATAAACATAAATGGCTATGCATGTGTCCATTCATTCATTCAACAAATATTTGTTGAATGCCTACTTTGAACAAGATGTGTGTGTGTGTGTGTGTGTGTGTGTGTGTGTGTGTATGTTTGTTTAAAATCAGGAAAAGTATATTATAGAAGAATATTTCTGTACCCATATCATCAAAGCTCACATTTCTTCTCTAAGGTTAAATAATCACAATAATTTGCATTCGTATATCACTTTAAAATTTATAAATTTACAAATATTACTTCATTTTATCCTCTCAACCATTCTGAGTGGTAGGAGATGCCCCAATTTTCCAAATAAGGAAATTATGGTAGGCAGAGATTAAATGAACTTGTTCAGGATCACACTGCAGTAAGTCTCTGAGGGTGAATTTGAACTCAGGTCTTCCTGCATCCAGGTCCAGTATGCTTTCTGCTGTCCCACTTAACTGCCTATGTTTACAAAGAACCCTTCTGAGAAAGCTCCCTGACATTGGTAAATATTAATGTTATTGTCCTCATTTTATAGATGAGTAGAGTGACACTCAGAAGAGTTGACATGATTTGTCCATGGTCTCACAGGTAGTAAATGTCAGGCAAGAATCTAAACCTGAGTCTCTCAGCACCGAGCCCAGTGTTGTTTCCACAAGACCATGATTCCTTTGGTCAAGAAGAAGGTAAAGGACAGTAATGGGAAACTCATCAGTGGAGCAGAGAAAAGTGAGTTGAGAGGCTGGGTGGTTCAGTGGAAAGAACACTAGATGTGGAGACAGAGGACCTGGGTTCAAATCCTGATTTTGATGTTTCCTATCTGTGGGACAAGTCCCTGTCATCAGTTTCCTTATCTACAAAGTAAAGGGGGAGAGGGAAACTGGGAAATAGAACAGTGCCCAATTTTTATAATGACCATTTCTAAGGTCATCTAAGATAACTTCAAAGATCCCTTCCAACTCTCAAACTATGATCCTACCTGTATGACTTTGGGCAAGTCCTATAATCTCAGTTTCCCCCCTCAAAATGATGGGGTTGGACTAGTTGGCCCCTTTAGGTAACTGCTTTCTCCTAAACTATGATTTTGTGTGGTATAACAAGGTGAAATGTCTAATCTGTCCCATTGCAGAACCAAGCATGGAGAAGCTGACCCAGCAGGCTCAGGAATCATCAATGCTATGCCAGAGGGAGAAGAAGAATAACAAGCCTGACTTAGCTAAGGAGAGGGTGATTGTGCCTGGAAATGTCAAACCTTCTCCAAGACAAAATAGAAGATAAAGGCTCCTTCAGGAGCATGTTAGGACACAGCCAATATACACACTGAGAAAGAGAGAGAGAGAGAGAGAGAGAGAGAGAGAGAGAGAGAGATTCAAATGAATAGATGTGCATAAATATATGTATACATGAATAAATGAATAAAAAAAGCCTTTACAGAATGCTGTGTGCAAAGTATTATGCCAAGCTCTAGGAATACATGTGGAAAAGCCAATCCCTGCCACCAAAGTTCACACAATCTAATAATAATAATAACATAAATGCAGTGCTTTAAGACTCATAAAGTGCTTTACATATATTATAATAGAGGGAAACAACATATATAGGAAGTTCCAGCTGCAAGATTCTATGGTCCTTAAAGTATAATGGCAAAACATAGTAATTAATGTATTTCTTTAAATATCATCTTCACCTACAAAATCTTTCTGAAGTTGATCCATTTGACAGTGTCAAGGAGTTTGGTAGTGACAACATTCTTTTCTGGGTCTTCAGGAAAGTGAGGGAGAGTATCCATGGTTGATAATAAGAATGGTCTATCTATTCTCCACAAGGGCTGTTGCCAAGATGGTTGCAGGAGCCAGGCTGGAAACATAACAAATGAGGAAATTGGAAGGGGTGTAAGAAGGAAGGGAGGCATTGTTATTCCTGGGGCTCTTGGGCTCAGAAACTTGGACCATTTCTATATGGGTTTGAGGAGAAGTTGTGGTCCAGGGAGTGGTGATAGTCTAACTCACCTGGTACATGCTACCTCCAGTCTCTACCTCAGGGGTCCTTGCTGCTTCAGCTAGGTGGCAAATGGGTTGAATACCATGAATATAACCACATCTCTAAATACATGTATATAAGATATATACATGGATCTAGATATGTCTATAGAGGCACACATATATATCAATACATGAATATGTATGGATATATATATATGTATTTTATATCTCTATGTATATGCATATATGCATCCCTCTATATAGAAACATGTATAAAGGGATTTAAGATTTTTCTGTTTCCTTTTTCCTAGAAAGACTAAGGATACTTGATATCTTCCCAGAGGGATGCAGACTGAAGCCTAGGATTGATAATCAATAAAAATTGGAAAGACAAAGACAATTTAAAAAATAGAATCTAGGGTGGAGTGAAGGTGGAGACAGCATTAGAGAGTGGAACTGAAGGTATGGCTAGTTTTTGCCAAAGGAGATGGCATAAAAGAATAAGAAAATTCTAGAGATCCCATTTTGCTTGAGAAACAAGTAGGTGAGGTTAACTATATAGTACAGAGAGGTGATGAACAACAGGAAGATGGGCAGCCTCATAGACCCAACCACTTAGTATGAGTATTCCTAAGGCACTGTATCTGGGAGTAGGCTCTGGAGCAACACTTTTTACCACAGAGTATAAAAGGGCTTGGGAAAGGGTCTTCACTAGAGACATCCCATATCTGAAACTAAGTGACCAGGGATTTACAAAGATCCTTAAGACTAGAGCAGTTCCATTCCAGGATCTTTGGGAATATTTTTCCCCTTCTTTCAGTATAACTTTATCCAAGAATATCAAGGGAAGTAATAAAAAATGTCAAGCATATAAAATGCCAAAAGTAGCTGATACTGGCTAAGAAATAGAGTGCTGAATTAGTGGAATGGATAAGGCATACAAGTGACAATGGTCAATGAGTATAGTAATCTGCTGTATGATAAACTCAAAGACTTTAGCTTCTGGGATAACAACTCATTATTTGACCAAAGCAGCTGGGAAAACTGGAAAATAATAGGGCAAAAACTAGGTGTTGACCAATATCTCATACCATATACTAGATAAATTCAAAATACATACGTAATCTAAATATAAAGTGTGATAACCATAAGCAAATTAGGAGAGCAAGGAATAGTTTACCTGTCAGATCTATGGAGAAGGGAAGAATTTATGATCAAAAAGGAGATAAAGAACATTATAAAATGCAAAATGGATAATTTTCTCACATTAAAAAGGTTTTGTACAAAACCAATGCCTCCAAGATTAGAAGAGAAGTAGAAAGCTGAGAAACAATTTTTATAAACAGTATTTCTGATAAAGACTTCACTTTTAAAATACACAATAAACTGAGTCAAATTTATAAGAATACAAGAAAAAATGATTGATAAATGGTCGAAGGATATAAACAGGCAGTTTTCAGATGAAAAAATTAAAGCTATCTATCTATAGTCTAATCATTATTGATTAGACAAATCAAACAAACAACTCTGAAGTACCACTATCAGATTGGCTATGAGAAAAAAAGGAAAATGATAAATGTTGGAGAGGATGTGAGAAAATTGGAACACTAATGCATTGTTGACAAAGTTGCAAATAGATCTAGTCATTCTAGAGAGCAGTTTAGAACTATGCTCAAAGGACTATAAAACTGTGCATACACTTTGATCCAGCAATACCATTATAGGTCTGTATCCCAAAGAGAACATAAAAAGGGGGGAAAGAATTCACATATGCAAAAATTCTTATGGCAGTTTTCTTTATTGTGATAAAGAACTGGAAATCATGGGTGCCCATCAATTAGGGAATGGCTTTATTGTGGTATATGAATGTAATGGAATACAAAATGTTCTATAAGAGATGATGAGCAGGCAGGGTTCAGAAAAACCTGGAAAGACTTACATAAATGATGCTGAGTCAAGTGAGCAGGACCAGGAGGACGCTGTACATAGTAATAGATCATTATGCAGATGATCAACTTTGATAGATATAGCTCTGATATGATATGCAATGCAATGCAATGCAATAATAAAAGACACTTCCAAGAGACTGATGATGGAAAATGCTATCCAAAGAAAGAACTAAGGAGTTTGAATGCAAGTTGAAGCAGATTATTTTCACTTTTTGTTGCTGTTTTTTCTTTCTCATGGTTTTGCCCTTTTGTTCTGATTTTTCTTTCACAACATGACTAACGTGGAAATATGTTTAAGATGATTGTACATGTATGTCAGAGAGGAAGGAGTTAGGAAAAAAGGAAAACAATCTTATAAAAGTAAATGTTGAAAACTATATATGTAATTAAAAAAATAAAATAGTATTAAGTGAAAAAATAATATGACTTTCTCTTGCAATAATGTGAACTTGATGATGAGTGGAGAGTAACCTTCAAATGGGCACTATGCATATGTTTTTTCTAGGACTGTGGCGAGGAGGGTTGTAGTGATCAATCAAGAGAATAAAAAGATCCTCTCATTTTTTCATGTCTCAGCACAGCCAAAAATGGTATTAAAGAAGGAAACAAACTACTTTTTCTTGTTCGTTTTTGGCTTTAATCTCAAGATTCTAAATAAATATCTGACCAGCAGCAAATTTGGAGGCTCCTCTGACATTGAATAGTAGTGTTTTGCTAGTGCTTCCTCTGGTCATGGTGTCGTGAGGCACAATTCTTGGTAATTCTGTCTCCCCATCTTTCTCATGGCTCTATAGTATAGTCAATCATTATGTTGTTCAGTCATTTCAGTCATGTCCGACTCTTCATGATCCTATTGGAGGTTTTCTTGGCAAGATACTAGAGTGGATTGCTATTTTCTTCCACAGCTCCTTTTCAGATGAGGAACTGAGGCAAACGGGATTAGATGACTTGCCCAAGGTCACCCAGCTTGTAAGTATCTGAGGCTGGATTTGAACTCATGAAGAGCTTACTGCAAAGCCACCTAGCTGGCTTATAGTATGGTCATCTCAACAACTAATTTCTCAAGCAAACTAAAGATGAAGTTCCAGAGCAGGGGTGTCAAACACTGGTCTTCTGTCCACATGGTAGTCCACAACACTCCCAAGTGCCATTAAACCAGATTAAAATGTATTTGGGAGAGACCTAATTCAGTTTCAATTGATCAAAGATGGACAGAAACAGCTACACCCAAAGAAAAAAACACTGGGAAATGAATGTAAACTGTTTGCATTTTTGTTTTTCTTCCCAGGTTATTTTTATCTTCTGAATCCAATTCTCCCTGTGCAACAAGAGAACTGTTTGGTTCTGCACACATACATTGTATCTAGGATATACTGAGACATATTCAACATATATAGGACTGCTTGCCATCTAGGGGAGGGGGCGGAGGGTGGGAGGAAAAAATCGGAACAGAAGTGAGTGCAAGGAATAATGTAAAAAAAATTACTCTGGCATGGGTTCTGTCAATAAAAAGTTATTATAATAATAAATAAATAAATAAATAAATGAAATTTATTTGGGAAATATTCAACAAAACAAAAATATAGTAGAACACAGATAAAGTTAATATGTAGTAGAAGAGCTGCAGGGAAGCTTATGGACAATTTAGAGGCCCCATTTCTATTTGAGTTTGACACCACCAACTTAGAACTATCACTCTCCATCACAAGACTTATCAGCAATCAATCAATTAGAAAGTATAGCAGAATCCCAATTAGTACAAATCATGAATTGTCAAAGTGGTAAAATTACTCTAATTCACACTGCATATTTTCATTGGGCTAGAATTAATTGACGTATTTTACATAATTAAGACTTTAAATAGTGGGAGTTCAAATACATTATTTCTTAAGATCTGCTCACATTAAGTAGGACCTGGCTGAATTTAAGTATCTATTAAGTGTGTGAGACACTGTGTTAAATGCTTCGGTACAAATACAAAGAAAGACCTACATCTATGTGTATTTGTATTTGCATGTATTCCTTGTTTATATGCATATGTAATGCATTTTATTATATATATGCATGCATTTATATGTGTGTATATATGTACACAGAGATATTAGGAAGCTTGCATTGACTCCTACGGCCTTTTTCCTATTTTATTTCACCTCTTGGGTGCTTTAGCACCTGCTGCCTAAATTTATAGCTTGCAAATTGGCCCCACTACCCCCTGCTTCCCTTGCTGAGCTCTGCCCTCATTTGGGCTATTCCCCATCCCCTCCCTCCCAGGAGGCTGCTATGTGGGGGCGGCAGTGCTCAGGAATTTGCAAATGTCTCTCAGACACCCTTGGGTCGCCCCTCCCTCCAAGGGCAGGGTTTTGTGTATATGTGTTTCTGTGACTGTCTCTATGCCTTTCTGTGAGTGTCTGAGGGAAGGGGCCAAAATCACACAAGGTTGGGGAGCAGGGAGCAGGGAGTGAAGAGGCCAGGTAATAAAATTAGAATAGTCCCTAAGAAGTTTGGCCTTCTCCTATTACCTCTCCCTATTCCTCCTCCTTCCCTTTTTGCCATTAGCCCTCGCCCTCCCCTCCTTCCCCATCATATGACCCAGTGCCCATAGCCTGCTGGGAAGTCCTGTTTCTTGTCACCCCAGGCCCACCCCAGGAGGGATGGAAACCTGCTCTTCCCTCTCTGACCATCTATCTATCCCCACAGACCTTGGCTGCCAAGGCTTGATGTTCCAAGGGCACTATGGGAGACGCAGGGCAGACTCTAGAGTTAGATAGAATTGAAAGGTTATGCAGACATAAATTATCACTGTCCTCCTTCTCCCCTACTGGAACACGGGTAAATTTTCAGTTCCCGAGGTTGTCAAGTGTCAGGGTCACTCCTTGTAGGAGCTGATCCCCGTGGGAATGAGCAGGGCCCAGATCAGTTCCCTGGCTAAGTTTAGCCTGATTATACTGTACTGACCCCTAGGGAGGGGCTGGGGGACAGTCTATGTCTTGAAGGAAGCAGCTGGTCACTCTAAATTAGTTCCCTCTAACTTTCTTACTCCTTTAATTTGAAGAGTGAGACTGATGTGAAATGACAAAGCCCAAAGTTGCTCCTAGTGTGATAGGGGAGGCAGTCCCTGCCCTCAGAGAACTTAGAGTATAATGAGAGATTTAGACAGACCTTGGTCTAGTAGGGAAGATGTAGCCCCTGACTTCAGGGAATCCTATTAATGAGTACCAGAAAAGCATGAGACACACATACACCCCCACCCCACCTTGATTCCTAAGACCATTTTCCTCAATGTGTCTGTCAAGGATATCATTTTCCTAAGGTGCCCTGCCAGATGACCAGGTTTACACAGCATGCAATATCCCATAAACTCAGCAGTCCATATTGATTTAGCATCTTATGCCACAAGCTAGCCCAGTCACTTAGGAGTAGTTTGAGGCAAGTCAGACCAGGGATACCTAGTATTCTTACATACTGCCCTGGACCATCCCTTGCTATCAACATGGGCCTCTGGGGTGGAGACAAAGAAGGAGAATTTGCAGAGGAATTAAGGACCTGCTCAATTATACTGGCCTCCTTATTGGTCCACAAATGAGACATCCTCCAGATTCTGGGCATTTTTTCTCACTGTCGCCTACTCCTGGATTGCTCTCCCTCTTTATTCCTGTCTCCTGGCTTTCCCACCTTCCTTGAAATTCCAGAAAAATTCTTCCTTCTGCAGGAAGCCTTCCATAATCCTTCTTAATTCTAATGCCTTTCTTCAGTTAGTTATTTCCTATGTATTTTGCATGCAGCTTATTTGTACATAGTCCTCCCAGGACTTTAATCTCACAATCAAGGTGGGTCATATGGTGGAGAGGAAGTGGAGGGCAAGGGCTAATAGTAAAAAGGTAAGGAGAAGGAATAGGGAGAGGTAATAAAAGAAGACCAATTTTCTCTCATCACCCATATTCAAGCTGTTGCCAAAAGCTGCCAATTTCACCTTTGCAACATCTCTTCAATACTTTGTCTACTTCTCTCCTCTGACCCTGCCATCATCATGGTACAAGTCCTAATCACTTCACACAAAAATGGCTCAGAGTGAGTGTAAACAGCCATTATTTCTGTTCTGGTCAAAAACTCTGAGGGTCTTTACCTTCCAAATTGATCCCATATTAATTTATCCTTTTTTATTGTTATAGCTTTTTATTTACAAAACATATGCATGGGTAATTTTTCAACATTGACGCTTGCAAAACCTGTTCCAAATTTTCCCCTCCTTCCCTCCACCCCCCCCCCCCAGATATGTTAAATCCAATATATGGTATACATATCCATAATTATCTTGCTGCACAAGAAAAATCAGATCTAGGGAAAAAAAAAAAAAAAAACCCTGAGAAGGAAAACAAAAATGCAAGCAAACAACATCAGGAAGAGTAAAAATTCTATGTTGTGGTCCAGACTCAGTTCCCACAGTCCTTTCCCTGGGTGTAGATGACTCTCTTCATTACTAAACAGTTGAAACTGGTCTGAATCAATTCATTGTTGAAGTGAGTCACGTCCATCAGAATTGATCATCGCATTTACCAATGTACAGCAATCTCCTGGTTCTGCTCATTTCACTTAGCATCAGTTCATGTAAGTCTCTTCAGATCTCCCTGAAATAATCCTGTTGGTCATTTCTTACAGAACAATAATATTCCATAGCATTCATATACCATAATTTATTCAACCATTCTGAACGATGGGCATCCATTCAGTTTCCAGGTTCTTGCAACTATAAAAAGGGCTGCCACAAACATTTTTGCATATATGGGTCCCTTTCCCTCCTTTAAGATCACTTTGGGATATAAGCCTAGTACATACTAAGTTATTTTTTGCCTCAATTCTTACCTAGCCTTTAATGACTGACTGGGTATTGCCTCACACTAAGTCTTGGGAAAGACCTGAACTTAAAAAGTACAAGGTCTTCCACTATATCCGGGGCCACCAGCAGTCATCATGACTTATGTTTTGCTACTGGACTCCAGTGATTTTTCATGGTTCGGACTCACTTAAATCCAAGTTACTTGAAAATCAAGATATCACCCTCCTGAGGTAATATCACCCTATTCTACCCCTCAGGGATAGGGAACTCTAAAACGTTAGACTTCCCTTTGGGTCAGCTTTAGTTTAACCACTAAAATCCTCAGATCTTTTTTCAGATAAACTTCTGTTTAACCTTATCTTGTACTTGTGAAGACACTGTTTAATCCAACTCTAACACTTCACATTTATCCCATTTGCTTATTTATTTATTAAATTTAATGAGCTGATCTTGAAAAGTAACATGGCCTGGTGGATAAAGAGCTGACCTCAAAGCCAGGAAAGCTTCGATTTAATCCCATTTCTGATATTTAGTGGCTGTGTAACTTTGGTCTTATCCCTCAGTTATCTAGGGCAGAAGTGTCAAATACCAGCCCTTGGACCTCCCAGGGGTTGTCAGAACCAGATTAAAATGTAATTGGGAAATATTTTTTAAAAAACAAATTTTAAAAATGGGACAGTTTGGTCATGCAGTGGGTAGAGCACTGGTCCTGGAGTCAGAAGAAGATGTGTTTAAATTTAGCTCCAATACTTAGCAGTTGTTTGATCTTGAGTAAGTCACTTAACACTAATTGCCTCAAAAAAAAAAAAAAGAAAAGTGCAAAAGATAATGTTAGCATATGGTTTCTAAGTCAATATACTCAAACAGGGACTTTTGTGGAAGTTAAATGCTCTAGTTTCTATTTGCATTTGAGCCCCAGCTCAAGGTAATTCTCCAAGGTGCTGACATGAGTTGGAAGAAAGGATATCCTTATCCAGGGAGACTCTCTGGACCACAGATTCAGTCCTATATCTATTCTTAAATTTCATCTCTTTATATTTACTCTATAAAGTGCATTAGCTATCCTTTCTGGTTTTGTTTCAGTGTCAAATTTGATGTGCATACTAAAACACACCTTTATCAAAATCATTAGATATAGAATGGCTCAGTGGACAGAGCACTGGGTATGGAATCAAGAAGAACTGAGTTCAAATCCAGTTAAGTGATCCTAGGCAAGTCACTTAACCTTAATCCATTTAACATTTGCCTTAACCCCTTGGAGAAGGAAATGACAAAACACTCTAATTTTTTTTTTATTATAGCTTTTTATTTGCAAGATATATGCATAGGTAATTTTTCAGCATTGACCCTTGCAAAACTTTCTATTCCAACTTTTCCCCTCCCCAGACAAAAACAGAGGGATTGGAAATGCTATGTTGTGGTTCACACTCATTTCCCAGAGTTCTTTCGCTGGGTGTAGCTGGTTCTCTGCATTATTGAACAAATGGAACTGATTCTGTTCATCTTATCGTTGAAGAGAGCCATGTCCATCAGAACTGATCATCATATAGTATTGTTGTTGAAGTATATAATGATCTCCTGGTCCTGCTCATTTCACTCAGCATCAGTTCATGTAAGTCTCTCTAGCACTCTAATATTTTTTGCCAAGAAAATGTCACAGGCAGTATTAGCTTGCTATTGTCTGAAGGGTCATGAAGATTTGAACATGACTTGACAATTGACCAACAAATTCATTAGTAAAAATGTAAAATAATAAAAAAAATCACTGTACTGGAGACTTTCTTCCAAATTAACTCAAACCATTAATGACTACTTCTTGAATTCTCCCCACTCATCCATGAGAAACATCAGCAAACATTTTACTCAAATGTAGAAAAACTCTATATTGACTACTCCCCAGATGTATTGGAGAAGGTAGGTGACTCATTATCCCCAAGTTCGAATTTGACCTTAAACACTTACTAGCTTTGTGATCCTGAACAAATCACTTAACACTATAAAAACCTCAGTTTCCTCATCTGTAAAGTGAGTTGGAAAAGGAAATAGCAAACAGTATCTTTGCTAATAAAACCTTAAATGGGCTCATGAAGAGTCAGATAGGATTGAAATGATTGAATAGCAGTAACAAACTCCATCCAAAAAAGAAATGCAATTCGTATTAACTGATCTGTTCTTGCTAAAGATTTTAGCAAATTACCCCCAATCATTTCCTTTCTAAGTGTTCACCAATCATCCATGGAATAATCTATTCTAAAATTTTGCCAAGAATGGAGACTCATTTGTAGATTCTATCCTTATTTCCTTTTTCTGAAAATTATGAGAATAGCTTTCTACCTCCAGGCCTGCTATTCATCTCCTGTTCTCCATGATCTTTCAGATATTCTTGATGGTAGCAATAAATCATATCCACTTAGTTGTCTTCATACCTAAGGATCCAGTTGCCTGGGGGCAGGTGACTTAAAACTCACCAAGGGAAGCTGGATGCTCTCTTACCATCTTCTCATTTATTTTGGGTCTCCATTCCTACTAGTCATTTTGTTTTTGTTTTTTTCCTTATTCAAAGAAAATTAAGCAGTTTAGCATTCTCCTTCCACTATGTTATAATTGTTCTATCCTGCCCTAGGCATTCTCATTCCTTCTTGATCCTTCTCTTTTCCTCAGTTTAGAAATGAGGGCTGAACCTGTGATTTCATTGATCTAGGAAACTCCCAAGTAAGGAAACTAATGCAGGTCCACACCTGCTCTGCCATTTATAGCCTTAGAGAGTTGCTTGAAGAATTGAAAGGTTATGTGATTCACCTGAGGCCGTGAAATGTATCAGAGGCAAGACTTGAAGATCGAGCTCCTCCTCACTCTTAAGCCAGTTCTCTATCCACTACCAAGGGTCCTCAAACTACAGCCCTCGGGCCAGATGCAGCAGCTGAGGACGGTTATCCCCTTCACCCAGGGCTATGAAGTTTCTTTATTTAAAGGCCCACAAAACAAAGTTTTTGTTTTTACTATAGTCTGGCCCTCCAACAGTGTGAGGGACAGTGAACTGGCCCCCTATTTAAAAAGACCCCTGCAGCTACACCATGCTGTTTCCATTTCCTCAATATATTTTTTTAAAAAATTCTTTTTATATTCCTTATTTTTCCCAGCCTGTCTCAATTCATTCTGAGCCTTAGCTTCCTTGACAGTATTCTTCAAAGCTCTTCTATCTTTAAAATCTATCACCTACCCTTGCTCTTGTTTTCTATAAATTTCTTTAGAAAATCCAATTTGATTGATGAGTTCCTTGTGCGGCCACAGACAAGTAGAGTGCTTCTTTTTGATCAGAATTGTTTCTCTTTGGGTCTTCAGAATTGTATTCTGGAATGTTGCTTAACCCTCCTGGATTATCTTTTCCTGTAAAATGTTATTGCATGGGTCTTCTCCTTGAAATCTTCTCCAGGTTAAACACCCCTTATGTTTTCAATTGATTCTGTGAGATGATTTTGGGCCTTATCACCATTATCATCTCACTGAGACTTTGAGTAAGTACATCCTATAGTCTGACACAATGAGAAAGGTCCCTGCCACACTTAGTTTGTGGTAAAAATGAGGAAGAATACCTTTACCTTAGACCAAAGTATTCTTGTGATAGAATTTATAAATTAAAAAAAAAAGTGATACATGACTTATATAGAAATATGTTTAATATTATTGTACATGTATAACCTATATCAAATTGATTGCCACCTTGGGGAGAGGGGGAGAAAAGGAGGGAGAAGGAAAGAGACAAAAGGAGAGAGAAAAGTTGAAATCAAAATATTATAAAAGTAAATATTGAAAATTAATAGATAAAATTTAAAAAATAGTGTGATACCCAGAGAAAGGACTGTGAGAACTAAGGGTGGATCACAACATAACATTTTCACTCTTTTTGTTGTTGTTCACTTGCACTTTGTTTTCTTTCTCATTTTTTTTTCCTTTTTGATCTGATTTTTTTTTTGTACAGCAAGATAATTGTATAAATATGTTTACATATATTGGATTTAACATATGTTTTAACCTGTATAACATACATTGGATTACTTGCCATCTAAAAGAGGAAATGGGGGGAGGGAAGGGAAAATTTGAAGCACAAGGATTTGCAAGAGTCAATGTTGAAAAATTATCCATGCATTTTGTTTTTTTTCCCAGGTTATTTTTACCTTCTGAATCCAATTCTCCCTGTGCAACAAGAGAACTGTTCGGTTCTACATACATATATTGTATCTAGGATATACTATAACATAGTTAACATGTATTAGACTGTTTGCCATCTAGGGGAGGGGGTGGAGGTAGAGAAGGGAAAAGTTGGAACAAAAGTGAGTATAAAGGATAATGTAAAAATTACCCAGGCATATGTTCTATCAATAAAAAGTTATAATAAAAAAAGAAAAATTATCCATGCATATGTTTTGAAAATGAAAAGTTTTAATAAAAAATAATGCAATAACTATTTCAATAACTTTCCTTAGTAACTCCTATATATTTTATCTTATATATTTTTTAAAACTAGTTATCCCTTCCACATCATGACTTTCCCCGTTGCAGTTTTGATATGTTGGCATAAGCAATTAAATGGGAATTTGGGAGGGAGTTCTGTGAAAGTTGCACATGACACAGAAAAAGTTTAGAAACTCAAAAATACATAAAACACATGTATAATATTATATAATACAAAACATTTTATCTTTTGATACTCTATACCTCATATAAGAAAAAGAAAAAAAATTCAGATTTACTCTCTGGTACAAAGGAAGAGCCAAAACATTTTCTGCAGATTTTCCAGAATATAGGAGCACTGCACCCCAACCCCTATGATGTGGAAGGGA
This sequence comes from Sarcophilus harrisii, assembly GCF_902635505.1. NCBI lineage: Eukaryota > Metazoa > Chordata > Mammalia > Dasyuromorphia > Dasyuridae > Sarcophilus > Sarcophilus harrisii. The sequence goes on along the minus strand of NC_045429.1, from coordinate 268,568,159 downwards.
TAACTGTATTTTGAAAAGGATTTCAAAGGCATCACTGGACTGCTAATAGGGTACATGAGCTCCTCAAAATTTAGAACCTCCAGGCTGGATGAAGTCTAAATACTGAGTAAAAGGAAAATCAGTCAAACTTGTTATTCAGCATCAAGGAGAGAAAAGAGCCAGTTGGATTAACTTTTCCCTTGCTTGCTTTAGCTTTAAAGAGAAAGAGATCCAGAAACAGACAGGACACAACAGAGCAAAATAGTTTCACGTGTGTGAGAGAGATTAGGAGTGTCAGAGAGCATTGTTCAATGAACCCCAGTGGGTGGAACAGAAAAGAGGCAAGCATGAACTGAGGTAACCTGGAATGAAGCCTGTCTCTGACACAGGCTAATTTATGGGCATCTCCTAGTACTTCCCCTTCTTCAACTATCATCCTTGTAAAATGGGGATAATCATACTCATACTTGTGGTGATAAAATTGCTTTATAAATGTTAAAGCCTTATATAAATGTGAGTTCTTAGTATTTTTATGAATATGACTATCTCTGTGTATTTGTGTATGTGCCTGTGTACACATACATGCAAAAGCTGGAATCATCTTCAGAGAGAAGGTATGTGATTTCTAGGACAGATTCCTTTCCTTCCTTAAATCTTTCCCACCTGCCACCCCATTACAAACATAAAAAAGCACCCCTTCCATCTGATCTAAAATTGCTTCAATAAAGGTCAAGTCTTTTGTTTCTCTAAAGGTGAAATGAGCTACCTTGGGAGGTGGTAAGTACTCTCTCCTCTAAGAAGATTTTGGATGAGCACTTGTCAGATATGTTATAGAAGAAATTCCTTTCAGGTATGGGCTGAGGTACCTTCCAACTTGAAAATTCTGGAAGTCCCTGAAAAAACCCATATGATAGCTGAGATTCACACTAAAATGTAAATTACTGATATGAGACTTTTTTTCATTTTCTACAGAGAATGTATTCTTTGAGAAAAACAGAAGGGAATATGAGAATACTAGACATTTAAAAAGTAGAAAAGGAATAAAATGCAGTGCTGGGAGCATTCTCCTGATTAGAAGGACATAAAATTAGAGTGAGCAGCAATCTCTCTTTTTTTAAAAATTTTAATAGCGTTTTATTTACAAATTATATGTATAGGTAACTTTACAGCATTGACAATTGCCAAACCTCTTGTTCCAATTTTTCCCCTCCTTCCCAGATGACCAGTAGATGTTAAATATATTAAAGTATAAATTAGATGCACAATAAATATACATACCCAAACAGTTTGCTGTACAAAAAGAATCAGACTCTGAAATATTGTACAATTAGCCTGTGAAGGAAATCAAAAATGCAGGTGGGCATAAATATAGGGATTGGGAGTTCTTTCGCTGGGCATAGCTGGTTCAGTTCATTACTGCTCCATTGGAACTGATTTGGTTCATCTCATTGCTGAGGATGGCCAGGTCCATCAGAATCGGTCATCATATAGTATTGTTGTTGAAGTATATAATGATCTCCTGGCCCTGGGGAGCAGCAATCTCAAAACCATCTAGCCAATTACATTATTTTACAGTTGAAAAATTAAAAACACAGAGGAGAAGTAACTTGCACAAAATTACGGAAATATAGAATCTCAGTTGGAAGGAATCTTAGAAGTCATTTCATCGAATCCATACCTAAACAGGAATCCCCTTTGTAACTTCTCCCACAAGGGATCATCAAGTCTATCCTTGAAAATTTCATCAGTGCACAAAATAGAAAATTTCGACTATACCAAACTGAAAAGTTTTTGTACAAACAAAACTAATGCAGACAAGATTAGAAGGGAAGCAATAAACTGGGAAAATATTTTTACAGTCAAAGGTTCTGATAAAGGCCTCATTTCCAAAATATATAGAGAATTAACTCTATAAAAAATCAAGCCATTCTCCAATTGAAAAATGGTCAAAGGATATGAACAGACAATTCTCAGATGAATTGAAACTATTTCTAGTCATATGAAAAGATGCTCCAAGTCATTATTAATCAGAGAAATGCAAATTAAGACAACTCTAAGATACCACTACACACCTGTCATATTGGCTAAGATGACAGGAAAAAATAAGGATGATTGTTGGAGGGGATACGGGAAAACTGGGACATTGATGCATTGTTGGTGGAGTTGTGAACGAATCCAACCATTCTGGAGAGCAGTTTGGAACTATGCTCAAAAAGTTATCAAACTGTGCATACCCTTTGATCCAGTAGTGTTACTACTGGGCTTATATCCCAAAGAGATCATAAAGAAGGGAAAGGGACCTGTATGTGCACGAATGTTTGTGGCAGCCCTCTTTGTAGTGGCTAGAAACTGGAAACTGAGTGGATGTCCATCAGTTGGAGAATGGCTGAATAAATTGTGGTTTATGAATATTATGGAATATTATTGTTCTGTAAGAAATGCCCAACAGGATGATTTCAGAAAGGCCTGGAGAGACTTATACGAACTGATGCTGAGTGAAACGAGCAGGACCAGGAGATCATTATATACTTCAACAACAATACTAGATGACCAGTTCTGATGGACCTGGCCATCCTCAGCAATGAGATCAACCAAATCATTTCCAATGAAGCAGTAATGAACTGAACCAGCTACGCCCAGAGAAAGAACTCTGGGAGATGACTAAAAACCATTACATTGACTTCCCAATCCCTATATTTATGCCCACCTGCATTTTTGATTTCCTTCACAAGCTAATTGTACAATATTTCAGAGTCTGATTCTTTTTGTACAGCAAAATAACAGTTTGGTCATGTATACTTATTGTGTATCTAATTTATATTTTAATATATTTAACATCTACTGGTTATCCTGCCATCTGGGGGAGGGGGGAACGGGTAAGAGGTGAAAAATTGGAACAAGAGGTTTGACAATTGTTAATGCTGTAAAGTTACCCATACATATAACCTGTAAATAAAAGGCTATTAAATAAAAAAAAATTAAATTAAAAAAAAAAAGAAAGAAAATTTCATCAGTGGATCAACAGCAAAATTGGAATTTGAACCCAGTTCCTCATATAACAATGTTCTCTCTAATAAGTTCCAATGCCTTTCCAAAAGGTTACAATATTTTAAAAAGGGAATCGGGTCATCTTGGAAAGAGAACTGCCTATTTCTCCAATTTTGCCTAATGCTAGCTCAAGGGGAAGGGGAGAATGCTACCCAATGAAGATGAAGAGGGTGAGAAAGATGGCTAAACAGAAGAAATGGTCAATGTGATATTTGTCACAAATCTGCAGCAAAGGAACTAGAATCATCACCAGCATCATTTTATCTTTCTTTTCAAATTTTGATAAGGTTCAGATTAAAATGGTTGTGGGAAAAACTACTACCTTATTAGTATTCTTTTAGGTTTGATGTTCTGTGAACTCTTGCCCAGATAGATATTATACCTCATTTTTGCAATTGAGTGAAAGTATTGGGATACAAAATTATCCTCCCAAGGTTCACTGAAAGCCTTCATGGTACTATTCCTGTTGTTGTTGTTGCTTGTCTTTTGTTTTCAGAGAATCAATGACATCACAAATAGGTGATGTTTTGACTTGCAAGTGGATAGGATTTAAGTGAGGCGGAGTTGCACAAAGTATCATCTGGAAGTCCAGTGACTAGATAAAGGTCAAGATGACTAGTGTTGCCCCTCAGACTGACTAAGATGGCAGAAAAAGATAATGATGAATTTTGGAGGGGGTATGGGAAAACTGGAACACTAGCACATTGTTGGTGGAGTTGATCCAATCTGATCAAACCATTCTGGAGAGAAATTAGGAACTATTTCCAAAGGGCTATCAAACTGTGCATATCCTTTGATCCAGCAGTGTTTCCACTGGGCTTATATCCCAAAGAGATCATAAAGAAGGAAAAGGGACCCACATGTATAAAAATGCTTGTGGCAGCCCTCTTTGTAGTGGCAAGAAACTGGGAACTGGGTGGATGCCCAAAAGTTGGAGAATGGCTGAATAAGTTATGGTATATGAATGTTATGGAATATTATTATTCTATGAAAAATGATCAGCAGATGATTTCAGAAAGACCTGGAGAGACTTACATGACTGAGGCTGAATGAAGTGAATAGAGCCAAGAGAACAACGCAACAAAATTATGTGATGATCAATTCTGATGAGGTGATTCAGGTCAAGTCCTATAGACATGTGAAGGAGAGAGCCATTTGCATCCAAAAAGAGGGTTATAGGGACTGAATGTTGACCACAACATAGTATTTTCACTTTTTTGTTGTTATTTGCTTGCTTTTTGTTTTCTTTCTCATTTTTTTCCTTTTTGATCTGATTTTTCTTGTGCAGCATGATAAATGCAGAAATATGTATAGAAGAATTGCACATATTTAACATATATTGGATTGTTTGCTTCTAGGGGAGGAAGTGGGGAAAGGGAGGGAGAAACAAGACCAAAAAAATGAAAAAAAAATAGAAAAAAAAGATGTAAAATATCTAATTTGGAAAACAACCAACCTGGAAAATAGATCTAGGAGAGATAATCTAAGGATTATTGGATTCCCTGAAATACATAATGAAAAAAAGAGCTTGGACACTATCTTTCAGGAAATCATCAAAGAGAACTACCTGGATATCATAGAAATAGAAGGTAAAATGACTATTGAAAGAATTCACTGAACACCTCCTGAAAGAAACCCCAAAATTAAAACCCCAAGGAATAGTGTGGCTAAATATGGGAATTATCAGACAAAGGAAAAAATAGTATAAGCAGCCAGAAAGAAACAATTCAAATACTGAGGAGCCACAATAAGGATTACTCAGGACCTAGCAACTTCCACTTTAAAGGATCTAAGGGACTGAAATCTGATATTCTGAAAGGCAAAGGAACTTGGAATGCAGCCAAGAATAAATTACCCTGCTAAACTGAGCATTTTCTTTCAGGGAAGAAGAAGGACATTCAATGAAACTGATGAATTCCATTTATTTTTGATGAAAAGACCAGAGCTAAACAAAAAATTTGACCTCCAAATATAGAACTCAAGAGAAGCATAAAAAGGTAAAAAGAAAAAAAAAAACTCTTGAGAATTGTATTTCTGTTATGTGTATACACTGAAAGTACATATATAATCTGATTTTACTGTTATGATATAAAAAAGAAACTAGAGATGTTGGAATCTTTACAAACTGTTAAAGCCATTGGAGTTGATTTGATCTTAGAAAGAGATATTTTGGGCCAGAACTTGAAACAAGGTACTAAGTGGAACTGATAGAAAACAATGGCTAAATCTAGTTTAGCATTGATTTAATCCTACAACAAATAATGGTTTCCCAGTGATATAATGATGGGTGTGTACTCAGGGCACAGCATATAAGCAAGAAGCTCTCAGGGCCAGAGGAGACTCTGGAAGAAAGCCCTATCTTCGAAGAAAGAGGGATTCATCGTATCTTCTACCTTGGTGCTGGCTGGAGGCTGAAGAAAGCAGAGGCAGAAGCCAAGGACAAAGCTGCAAGAGCTCAAACAGAGAGATAGGCATCAACTAACCGGGCTAATTTGTAAGGATTCCAACATAGAGATGTAACAGGAAAAAAAGGGGAAAGTAGAAGTAAAATGAGGGAAATTAAATCTCAGGAAGAGTAAAAGAAAACATATTATAACTGAGGGAAAGAAGGGAGGGTGATGAATATTGTATGAATCTTACTCTCATCAAATTTGGCCCAAAGAAAGAATATTAGATATATTTGATTTCACTGAGAAACATCTTTCATCTTATAGAAAAGTAGGAGGGGAAAGGGGGAAAGGGGGAGAGGTGGGGTAAATAGAAGGGAAAAGAGAAATAGTAGGGGAAAGGCATAAGAAAGGGGGAGGTTCTCTAAAGGGGAAGGACTGCTTGAGGCAAGTAGTGCTCATAAGTAAAATACTGGGGATGAGAGAAAGGGGAAAAGGAAAGAGAAAAGGATAAGATGGCAGGAAATACAGAATTAGTAATTTTAACTATAAATGTGAATGGGGTGAACTCTTCCATAAAACATAAGCAGATAGCAGACTGGATTAAAAGTCAGAATCCTACAATATGTTGTTTACAAGAAACACATTTAAAACAGAGTGATACATGCAGAATAAAGTAAACTTTGGAGCCAAATCTATTATGCTTCAGGTGAAATAAAAAAAAAAAGGCAGGGGTAGCCATCCTGATTTCAGATCAAGCAAAAGCAAAAATTAATCTAATATCTAATTAAAAGACATAAGGAAGGAAACTATATCTTGCTAAAGAGTAGCATAGACAATGAAGCAATATCAATACTAAACATATATGCATCAAGTGGTGTAGCATCTACATTCCTAAAGGAGAAGTTGAGAGTTGCAAGAAGAAATAGACAGCAAAACTGTAATAGTGGGAGATCTCAACCTTGCTCTCTTAGAACTAGATCAATCAAACCACAAAATAAACAAGAAAGAAGTTAAAGAGGTAAATAAAATATTAGAAAAACTAGATAGGATAGATCTTTGGAGAAAACTGAATGAATACAGAAAAGAGTACACTTTCTTCTCAGCAGTTCATGGAACCTATACAAAAACTGACCATATATTAGAACACAAAGACCTCAAAATCAAATGCAGAAAGGCAGAAATAGTAAATGCATTTTTCTCAGATCATGATGCAATAAAAATTGCATTCAATAAAGGGCAAGGGGAAAATAGACCAAAAAGAAATTGGAAACTACATAATCTCATCCTAAAGAATGATTGGGTGAAACAGCAAATCATAGACATAATCAATAATTTCATCCAAGAGAATGACAATAATGAGACAACACACCAAAATTTGTGGGATGCAGCCAAAGTGATAATAAGGGAAAATTTTATATCTCTAGATACTTACTTGCATAAAATAGAGAAAGAGAAGATCAATAAATTGGGCTTTCAACTAAAAAAGCAGGAAAAAGAACAAATTAAAAACCCCCAATCAAATACCAAACTTGAAATTCTAAAAATAAAAGGAGAGATCAATAAAATTGAAACAAAAAAAAAACTATTGAATTAATAAATAAAATTAAGATTTGGTTTTATGAAAAAAAAAAAACAGATAAACCTTTAGTAAATTTGATTAGAAAAAGGAAAGAGGAAAATCAAATTGTTAGTCTCAAAAATGAAAAGGGAGAACTATCCACCAATAAAGAGGAAACTAGAGCAATTATCAAGAGTTACTTTGCCCAATTTTATGCCAATAAATTTGACAACCAAAGTGAAATGGAGAAATACCTACAAAAATATAGATTGTGCAGATTAACAGAAGAGGAAATAAATTACTTAAATAGTCCCATTTTAGAAAAAGAAATAAAACAAGCTATTAATCAACTCCCTAAGAAAAAATCTCCAGGACCAGATGGATTTACATGTGAATTCTACCAAACATTTAAAAACAATTAAGTCCAATACTATGTAAGCTATTTGAAAAAATAGGGAATGAAGGACTCCTATCAAATTCCTTTTATTACACAGACATCGTACTGATATCTAAACCAGGTAGGACTAAAACAGAAAGAAAAGTATAGACCAATCACCCTAATTAATATTGATGCAAAAATCTTAAATAAAATATTGGCAAAGAGATTACAGATAATCATCCCTAGGATAATAAACCATGACCCAATAGGATTTATACCAGAAATTCAGGGCTGGTTCAATATTAGAAAAACTATTAACATAATTCACTGTATCAATAATCAAATTAACAAAAATCATATGATTATCTCAATAGATACAGAAAAAGCATTTGATAAGATCCAACACCCATTCCTATTAAAAACACTAGAGAGTATAAGAATAAAAGGACTTTTCCTTAAAATAGTCAGGAGCATCTATTTAAAACCATCAGCAAGCATCATATGTAATGGGGACAAACTAAAACTATTCCCATTAAGATCAGGAATGAAACAAGACTATCACTATCACCATTACCATATTGTATTAGAAATGTTAGCTTTGGCAATAAGAGAAGAAAAAGAAATTAAAGGAATTAGAGTAGGTAATGAGGAAATCAAATTATCACTCTTTGCAGATGACATGATGGTATACTTAGAGAACCCCAGTGAATCAACTAAAAAGCTATTAGAAATAATCCACAACTTTAGCAAAGTTGCAGGATACAAAATAAATGCACATAAATCATCAGCATTCTTATACATCACTAACAAAATCCAACAGCAAGAGATATAAAGAGAAATTCCATTTAAAGTAACTATTGATAATATAAAATATTTGGGAATTTATTTGCCAAGGAAAAGTCAGGAACTTTATAAGCAAAACTACAAAACCCTTTTCACATAAATAAAGTCAGATCTAAGCAATTGGAAAAATATCAAATGCTTGTGAATAGGTAGAACAAATATAATAAAAGATGACAAAATTCCCTAAACCAGTCTATTTATTTAGTGCTATACCAATCAAACTCCCAAAAAACTATTTTACTGAACTAGAAAAAATAACAACAAAATTCATCTAGAAGAATGAAAGGTCAAGAATTTCAAAGGAATTAATGAAAAGAAAAACAAATGAAGGTAGCCTAGCTATACCAGATCTAAAACTATATTATAAAGCAGCAGTCATCAAAACTATTTGGTACTGGATAAGAAATAGAGAAGTTAATCTGTGGAATAGGCTAGATTCACAGAACAAAATAGCCAATAACTATACCAATCTAGTATTTGGCAAACCCAAAGGCCCCACCTTTTGGCATAAGAATTCACTATTCAAACAAAAGTTGCTGGGAAAATTAGAAACTAGTATGGCAGATAGTAGGCATATACCCACACCTAACACTGTATACCAAGATAAGGTCGAAATGGATTCATGATCCAGACATAAAGAATACTATTATAAACAAATCAGAAGAATATAGGATAGTTTACCTCTCAGATTTGTGGAGGAAGAAATTTGTGACCAAAGAAGAACTAGAGATCATTATTGATCATAAAATAGATAATTTTGATTATATTAAGTTAAAAAGTTTTCGTACAAACAAAACTAATGCAGACAAGATTAGAAAGGAAGCAATAAACTGGGAAAACATTTTTACATTCAAAGATTCTGATAAAGGCTACATTTCTAAATTATATAGAGAATTGACTCAAAATTATAATAGTTCAAGCCATTCACCAATTGATAAATGGTCAAAGGATATGAACAGACAATTTTCAGATGTAGAAATTGAAACTATTTGTAACCACATGAAAAAATGCTCCAAATCACTATTGATCAGAGAAATGCAAATCAAGACAACTCTGAGATACCACTACAAACCTGTCAGATTGGCTAAGATGACAGGAAACTATAATGACCAATGTTGGAGAGGATGTGGGAAAACTGGGACATTGATTCTAGTCACTAAAATGTGGTCCCTACATGTGCAAGAATGTTTGTGGCAGCCCCTTTTGTAGTGACTAGAAACTGGAAACTGAATGGATGTCCATCAAATGGAGAATGGCTCAATAAATTGTGGCATATGAATGTTATGGAATATTATTATTCTATGAGAAACAACCAGCAAGATGATTTCAGAGAGGTTTGGAGAGACCTACATGAACTGATATTAAGTGAAATGAGCAGAACCAGGAGATCATTATACATGGCAACAGCAAGACTATACAATGATCACTTCTGATGGAAGTGGCTCTCTCTTTAACATTGAGATGATTCAAACCAGTTCCATTTGTGCAGTCATGAAGACTACATCTACATCTAGAGAGAGAACCATGGGAACAGAGTGTGGAACACAACATAGCATTCTCACCTTCTCTGTTGCCTTATGTTTTCTTTCTCAGTTTTTCTTTTTCTTCCTTCTTGATCTGACTTTTCTTGTGCAACAAGATAATTGTGTGAATTTGTATACATATATTGAATCTAACATGTATTTCAATATATTTTACATGTATTGGACTAACTGCCAGCTAGAGGAGGGGATTGGGGGAAGGAGGGGAAAATTTGCAACAAAAGGTTATGCAAGGGTCAATGTTGGAAAAATTACCCATGCATAAGCTTTGTAAATAAAAAGTTTCAATAATAATAATAATAATAAAATTAAAAAGACCCCCCAAAAAATCTAAAAACAAAGAAATTGAATGAAGAAATAGGAACAAAGAGGAAATAAATCATTTTTATAGATTTAAAAAGGATTTACAATTATGAAATTTTTTTTAATTCAAAATTTTTTTTCAATTGCATGTAAAAACAATTTAACATTCACTTTGAAAAATTTTGAATCCGAAATTTTGTCCATCCCCCTCTGAAAATACAGGCAATTTGAAATAAGTTAAACATATGCAATCATGCAAGACATCTTTTATTAGCCATATTATTAAAAAAAAAAACTACCAAAAAAAAAAAACCTCAAGAAAAATAAAGTTTTATAAATTATGCTTCAAACTGCATTCAGACGTCAGTTCTTTCTCTGGAGGTGGATAGCATTTTTCATTGTAAGTCCTTCAGAACTGTCTTCAATCATTGTGTTCCTGAGAATAGTTGTGACATTCACGGTTGATCATCATATAATATTGCTGTTACTGTTTACAGTGTTTTCCTGGTTTTGCCTGCATCACTTTGAATGAGATCATATAACTTAGTCTAGATTTTTCTGAAAGCATCCTGCTCATCATTTCTTATAGCACAATAGTATTTCTATCACAATCACACCACATCTTATTCAGTCATTGTCTAATTGATAGGCATCTCTTCATTTAATCAGCTCAAGACAGGCCTCAAATTGAAGATAGTGGAAAAAAACAAAACAAAACATTAAGTTTGGAATTAGAGGGCCTGTGTTCAAAACCTCCCTTTGCTTCTTTCTACCTAGATGTCCTTGACTCAATTCCTTAACTTCATCTGCAAGAGAGAGAGCAAGATTAAATGACCTTTAAAATCTAAGTTTATTTTTCTTTGATCTTGTAACCCAAGTCAGAAGTCCCTCTTCCAGGAATTGTTCCTAGAAATCTACTCCAAGGAGGACGTCCTTTTGCCCTAGTACTGGGGCAGGGGTGGGAAGTGTGGGACTGACTCATCACCACCTTCGCCCCAGGCTAGGAGCAGTCACTCACCTTTGGAAAGTCTTCTTTCACTTAGAGGCAAGGTGTGGCCGTAAGGGAGCACAATAGGGGTCAATGACATGAAGACATCTGGCCCCGGCATTGTGCCCGTCCTAGATCAAAACTAGCCATGCCCCTTACCCTGTCCAGGCACCCACCTGCAGATAATCCCAGTTTGGGGTGAGAATAAGGAAGGCAGAAATTTTATTCCACCTCTTCTCCAAATCCCTCTAGCAACAATCCTTTGAAAACAATCCACTCAAAGGCAGTGGACTGCCTTCAGACTCATCTTATTTGGAACAGGATAGTGTGACACAATGGAAAGAGGAACTGAATTCCAAATCTTGCTACATTACATAGGTTGATACTACCAAACCATGTGACCTTGGATAAGTAATTTCTAACTTTACACTTTCTCCAAGCCTGGTTCCTCAAAAAAAAAATGATATCTCAATGATAGTATTGAGAGGATGAAATAATATTGTAAAATGTTTAGCCCTAGCACACAGTAGACATTTAATGAATAAGTGTTTCATTTTTAGTTAGCTATATGGGACAGTGGATAGGAAACTGCATCTGGAGTCAGGCAAATCTGAGTTCAAATCCAGCCTCAGACATTTACTAGCTGTGTGATTTTTGGGTAAGTTATTAAATCTTTCTTTGACTCAGTTTTCTATTCTATAAAGTGAAGATAATAATAGTATATATTTTCCAAGCTCATTATGAGAACTACATTGATGGGGTGCAGGGGTTGAAACCCACACACACACATACATTGGAATTTAGGGCTGGTGTCACAAAGTGTCTCAAAAGAATTTGTTGACTTAGACGATCCCCAAATCATGAAATAAAGATTTTATTATGTTGTTGGCAGTCAACTAACTTCCAAAAGGGAGTTTAGTGATTAACCAGGGAAAATCTCTGGCTATGTTCCCTAGCAGAACCCACAATTAAGGGGGGAAGACGCCATTATAAGGAGGAAAATGCCATAAAGCAGGGCAAAGCTCCTAAAGAACTCACAGTGCCATAAAGTGGATTAAGTTCCTAAAGAACTAGTAATTGTGACATTTAGTAAGCAGGCTGAGTTCTCTTTCTCTCTCTTTTTTAAAATATAAATCTTTTCATTTTCAAAACATGCACAGATAATTTGACAACACTGACCCTTGCATAGCCTAGTGTTTCAGATTTTCTCCTTCCCCCCACTCCCTCCCCTATATGGCAAGCCATTCAATATATGTTAAACATGTTAAAATTTATGTTAAAATTCAATATGTATAAACATTTATACAATTCTTTGCTGCACAAGAAAAATCAGCTTTTAAAAAGAAAGTAAATGAGTAAGAAAACAAAATGCAAGCAAACAATAACGAAAAGAGCAAGAATGTTATGTTGTGATGTACATTCAGTTCCCACAGTCCTCTCTCTTAGTGTAGATGTATCTCTTCATCACAAAATCACTGGAACTGGCATTGGATGTTGGAAATGTTGGAAAGAGCCACGTCCATCGGAATTGATCATCACACAATTTTGCTATTACCATGTACAATGATCTCCTGGTTCGGCTCATTTCACTTAGCATCACTTCATGTAAAGCCTTTTCAGGTCTCTCTAAAATCATCATCCTGATTATTTCTTATAGAACAATAATATTCCATAGCATTCATATTCCGTAACTTATTCACAGGTTAAGTTCTCTAAGTAACAAAAAAAAAAAAAAAAAAAAAAAAAAAAAAAAAGCCACCATAAGGCATGTAAAATTCCTAGAGATTTTGCTGCTGTAAGATGGATAGTTCCTGATGAATCTGCTATTTGTGATGCTTAGCAAGCCAGCTAAAGTCCTAATGAACTAGCCCTTGTGACACTTAGGAAGCAAGGCTAAGTTCCTAAAAGGAGTTAACCTCATCATGGGCTAAGTTCCTTATAGAACTCACAATTAACAAGGGAGAAGACATAACGCTGAGCAAAGTCCTAAAGAACTGGCCCATCAGCAAGGGGAAAGGGAGTAATGACCAGATACCATAAGGTGGGCAAGTACCAATGAATTAGCCATAACAAGAAGAAAGATATCTAGGCAGGCAAAGCACAGAATTTGCTGTCATCATTGACAGGGTCAATATATGGTAAAAGAATAACCTCAGGACTTGACATCAATATCTTGGCTCTCAATTGTTTACAGTAACAATGGGATCAAAATAATGTTATCAATACAAGGAATTCAATTAGAGCCCACTGTATCAAAGGCCCACTTACATTCCACAAAAGCCCTCTCCAGTCAATGCCCCTCCTGCCTACAAAAGTCCTGGGGTCTTATTTACCTCCATCAAAATGAGATACTCTTGTTACTGTGTCCTGTGTACAATGTTCTCCTGGTTCTGTTCACTTCACTTTGCCTTACTTCATGTACATGAAGGGGTACAATTCTAGGGGAGACATAACAGTGATGAGGTCCCCTAACCTTAGAATGCTTTTGTTCTAACAATCTGTCAATGATTCTAAAGTCTTCCTGCCTTAGGATAGTGCAACAAATATTGCTCACTGTCAGATAGATAATCTACTAGTCAGTGATAACCAAATTCCTGAGACAACAGTGAATAGACCATTCCTCAGTTTTACCTCTGGGCCATTTTAGTGACATGAAAAACTGGATCTCTCTGTCTTTTCCTATAAATTTGTCTTCTTGCTCCTGGTTCTTTACTGAATTCTTTTGGAACTTAGCCCGCTTCAACTGGTATTACAATCATAATAAACTTTGCTCCTTGACTTGGAGATGGAGTCAAGCCTGCAAATTCTTTTGAGACACCTCTGCAACCCCAACCTTTTGAGTTCTCCTTCTAAATCTCAACAAGTCTTTCCAAGTTTTTCTCAAATCATCCTACTAATCAGTTCTTATAGTGAAGTAATATTACTTTACAATCTTATACCACTTGTTCAGCCATTCCTCAATTGATGGACATCTCAATTTCCAATTCTTTGACACCACAAAGAATTGTTATAAATATTGTTGTACATATAAGTCCTTTTCTTTTATGAGAGATCTTGTAAAGTACAGTACCTGGCACATAATAGACAATTATGTTTATCTGTAAAATGTTAAAAAAAAAAGTGAAATATTGTTGTAATTTGTAAATATAATTAGAAGTTGGAGGAAATGACTGAATAACGTCTCAGAGTTTGATATCTAGGGAAGGACAACACAGACTTAAACTCCTCCCTCCTAAATCATAAAGACTGGGAGCAAATGTAAACCACTTCCTAGATATTAGAGGTCCTCTCTCCCACCCTTACCTCCACCCAAGGACATGTTGGTAAATTCTAACAAAAGGCTTTCTGAAAAAAAAATTTAATAAAGAGTGGACACACTTTTAAATTTAATCTACATTATTAATATTTTCTGCATCATGTTCTTAGGTGAAGGCAATCCACAGAACAATAAATCAAGTCCTAATTTGTAGGATTTACACATTTCCAAGATGTATTTAACTTTGAATATTTAACCACCGCCTTTATGAATTATATCTCATTCTACCCCACCTTGCCATGTGAGTAAGTATGGACTTGTCTTGTGTGAATGCTACAATCACTAGAAAGAACCAGAAATGGACTCTGAAAATCCCTTCGAACTTGTCATAGTATCCATCTCTCAATTCCTGTAATTTGGTTCTAGGAGGAGGAGGAAGAGAGAAGGAATAAAAATTGATAGGAAGTCAGATGACCTTGGTTTAAATTATGGCTCTGATATTCACCATCTTATGACTTGGGGATATTAATCAAACCCTCTGTGCCTCAGTTTTCTCCTCTGTAAAATGAGAGGCTTTGCACCAGGTTTATTTCAGAGAATCTGGGACTTCAGTTCAAAATTCTATCCCCGGGAAAGAGTGAACTGGGTCTGGTCTCTCTTCCTTTTCAAAAAAGCTAACTTTCTAGGAAATCCCCACCATCCCTGGGCTTGTTTCCCTCTATACTACCTATTTCCTTTTGGGGGGTGGAGTGGGGGAGTCCCTTTATGCACGTGTTATCACCGCTGACTTAACTGTACGCAAAGGTGAGTGTGTGTAAAAATGTGCGTGTGTGTGGAGATAACCTCCGGTATATTTCAGATGATTTCCTCCCCTAACCACAGGGGCGTGGAGCTTGGCGCAGAGAAAGTGTGGGCCTGGGAGTCCTTATCCCATCTCATCCCTAACTCTGTGTGACAAACCAACGCCCCTCTCCGGGCTTCATCTGTCCCTATCCGCGATCCAAGAATTACTCCCACTGTGTGTGTGTGTGTGTGTGTGTGTGTGTGTGTGTGTGTATTGGGGGGACTGCGGTGGGAAAGTGGGGGAAGGGGATAAAGGAGAGGAGGGGGGCAAGAGAAGGGATGGAGAACAAGAAGAGAGCACATCGGTGGAGACTCTCAGGAGGGAAGGTACTCAAGTCCCCACTTTCCACTCCCAACAGGTGCATCTGAACCAATTCTGATTATAAACTCCAATTCATTAAACTTAATCCAGGCGGTCGAGTGCCAGTATATCCATCCGCCCAGGGTGGGAAGGAGGGAATGAGTCCCCATACTTGGCTCTGACTACAAAGGGTGTCTCTTTGGGGGGGAGGGCACCCCTGAACTGTTCTAACGCCCGAAGCGCCGCCAGGGAGGGAAGAGAGGGGAGGGGCCATGACGTCGAGGTGGCCTCATGCAAACGAGGAGGAAGCAGCTAATTGCCGACCTGATGACTGGGCAGCCTGATGAGTGGGGTGATGAGGCCACTGGTGCAGTCAGGGCTAGGGGAGGGCGGCAGCAGGGAGAAGAGATGGCCTGGGACCTTGCCAAGAATGGGACTGGTAGAGTCTTATAGGCAGAGGCTAAGAGGAGACCGAAGGGAAGGGGGAAGGGAGGTTGCTCATGGTATCGGTTGGGATGGGGAGGAGGGTGGTGAGGAGTTGACTGTGGGAAAGGATTTCTCCCGAGCTCTCTAAGGCTCCCATAGAAAGGAGTTGTGATGTCTCCAGGGGTGAGGTGGGAGGGAGCAGGACCTAAATTCTGGGAATGAGAAGGGCTAGTAAGTGCCAGAGGTGGGATTTAAGGGCTAGAGATAGAGACTAATAGTCACAGATGTCAAGGGACCTTAATGATCACCCAACTCCATCTTTTTACAGATGAAGAAACTGAGGTTAAGTTATTCGCTCGGGACCCCTCAAAGACAAAGGAAAAATTTGAACTTGACCTCCTACTCAAAGCAAGTGCTGTTTCCCCTGGCAAGTAGCTGCAAGGTTAAGTGCTTTTTATGTAGAACTCCAGGACCCTCCTTCAAACCACAAATCCCAGTTTTTCTCAGCTGCCTCCTTTCTCCTCAGGTCCCTCTAGCCCCCGTATTTGGACCGATGGAAGTCTTCAAGGGGAGGATAAAGGAGTGGCATCCCAATCTGGGATCGAATGTACTAGAAGGGACCTTAGAGAATCTCTAAGGCATGGGTTCTTTACTTTTTTGTGTACAACATGGACTCTTTGAGCAATAGAGTGAAGCTGGGGACCCCTACTCAAAATCATGTTTTTAAATGCAGAAAATAATACATATAAGATTACAAAGGACATCAATTCAATTGAAATTGAACACATATATGTACACACATACATACACAACACATATATATGTATTTAGACATATACATAAATATATATATGCAGGTATTCATATATATACATAAATATATATATATATACACACACATACACACACATCCATATTTTACCAAAGTTACAGGCCCCAAGTTAAGAATCCCTTATCTACAATTATATGGATTTGGCTCTTCAACAAAGCAGTGATTCAAGACAATTATAATAAACTTGGGGTGGAAAATGTCAGCTTCATTGAGAAAGAGAACTATGGAGACTAAATGTGGATTGAAGCATAATATTTTCATTTTTCTGGAGGGTTTTTGTTTGTTTCTTTCTCATGATTTTTTCCCTTTTGGTCTCATTTTTCTTATACAACATGACATATGGAAATATGTTTAAAAGAACTGCACATATTTAAACTATATCAGATTACTTGCTATCTTGGGGAGGGAAGAGGGAAGAGAAAGAGAGAAATTTGGAATCTAAAAGTCATACAAAAATGAATGTTGAACGTTATCTTTGTATGTATTTGGAAAATGAAAATTATTGAAAATTATTTTTAAAAGAATTAAAATAAAATGGAATAAAGTTAATTTGGCATATAAAAGAATCCCTGATCTAGTCTAACACATCTCTAAGGCCTAAATCAGATGAAATGGATTATCTCCACCCCAATAGTACACAGCTAAGGGTCTTCGTGCTGTAGGGTCCATAAGTTAACAAAGAGGCAGATATGACTGAATCACAATAGCGTAGCACAATAGAAAGACTGCCTGACTTGGAGTCAGGAAGAACTTAGTTCAAATGCTGTCTCAAACTTCTTAGCTGTGTGATCTTGGGCAGGTCACATTATGGCTATGTATTTCTGCTTTCTCATCTGTAAAATGGGGATAATAATAATATCTATTTCCCAGGATTGCCATGAGAACCCAGTGAGATAATATGTTAAGTACTTTACAATCCTTAAAATGATATATAAATGCTAGTTATTATTATTATTACACAACAGTCTTAAATTCTGAACCCAGGCCATCCACTTCTGGACTCAATGATGTTAGTATCCTATCATTTGGCCAGGGGAGAATCTGTGCAAAGATTAGTCTATGAACTCTCGAGAAATACTGAGTTCTTCCTCATTCTGCCTTTAAACAAAGGTTCAAAGTAAAGACAATAATAAATAATAGTAAAGACTCAAGTATAGATTTAATAAGAAGATCTAACATTTACATAACTTTTAAATAAAGTCTTCCAAACATTTTATATATTTCATTTGATCTTTCTGTGCTACTTGTTGGGTATGATGTACAAGGAAACTTAGTTTGAATTCAGGTTAGATTCAATAACCTTTGAGAATCCTTTTGGATTTCTGCTTTTGCACCATCTGTGTGCCTGGCACTGTGCTAAATACTAAGAAGGGAGGGACAGGCAAAAATTAGTCCCTTTTTTTTGCAAGGAGCTCACTGTGTAATCCGGGAGACAACTGTGTTTAAGCAAGATATATACTAGATAAAGTGCAGATAACTTCAGAGGGAAGGCAGGACTGGGGAAGACTTCCCATGGAAGGCTGTATTTTAGCTGAGACTTGAAAGAAGCCAGAGAAAGTGAAAGACAGAGATGAGGAGGGAGAACATTCCAGATAGGGCCAGCCATCAAAAATATTCCAAGTAATTTGGAACTGTGCTCAAAAGGCAACCCAAATTGTATATAACTTTTGATCCAGAAATGCTAATAGGACTACATCACAAAGAAATCACAAAAAGAGAAAAAGCAACAACTTTTGTACATTAAAAATATTGTACATTAAAACATAATGCACAACTAACATTAAAAAAAAAAACAGCAGTGGGGTGATCAACTATGAATAACTTAACTCTTCTCAGCAAAATAATAATCCAAGATGTTATAGAGGACTTGTGATGAAAAATGCTATCCACATCTAGATAAAGAACTGATGGACTCTTAGTGCAGATCAAAGTACACTTTTTTTTTAGTGTATTTTTTCATGTTTTTTTTTTCTTTTTGATCCATTTCTTCTTTCATAATTGATTAATATGGAAATATATTTTACATGATTGTACATATATAATCCACAAAAGAGGAAGGAAGGAAAGAAGGAAGAAAGAAAGGAAAAGAGGGAGGAAGGAAAGAAAAAAGGAAAGGAAGGAAGGAAAGAAAAGAAAGGAGGGAGGAAGGAAGGAAGGAAGAAGAAAATGTTCTTATTTGAGCAAAAAGCAGGCTACTTGATTAGATGGTGTAAGAAGACTAGAAAAGAAGAAAGGGGCCTGGTTATGAAGGGTTTTGAAATCCAAACAGGATTTTAAATTTAATCTTGAAAGTGACAGGAAGACAGGGGAGTTTACTGACTAAGGGGAGGGAGTGACATGGTCAGATCTGAGCTTTAGGAAAATCATTTTGGTTGCCAAGCTGAGTGAGGAAAGATTTGAGGTAGAGAAGTCAACTAGTGGGTATTTGCCATTAGTCCAAGTTTAAGGTGATGAGGGCCTGCACTAGGATGGTGGCAGTGTCAGTATTAGCTCTGTGCAAAGGTCTGGAAGGACCAGGCACTAGATGGAACAAAGAAAGGGAAAATCCAGGAAATCCCTAACACTAGGCCTTCCCATAATCATTCTCTTTCACTCTTCCCCAACAACCAGGAGATTATGGCCTAGTTAGTCAGACAAATGAAGAACACGACTGAAAAATAACTACTTCTTAACACTAAAGCTGATTTTCTTTGCATTATATCTCTCATGATTCAAAGTATTCTTCCCAGGTGCCTATGATTCTATGGGACAGCTTGAAGTCAGGAATTCATTTTCCTGAGTTCAAATTTGGTCTCAGACAGTAGCTGGGTGAGCAGGGCTTCCCCTTATGTGCCTCAGTTTCCTCATCAGTAAAAGAAGCAGTAGAAGAAAATGTCAACTCACTCCAGTATCGAGCCAAGAAAATTCCGAATGGGGTCACAAAGAATAGGGAGGCAAAGTTTAAACACAGGAAATAAGGAAATAGTGGGTGGAATCAGGGAGTTAGGCAGAGATGAGTTGGAAAAAGAAGTTGGAATCTGAGAAGCTTTAAGCAAGGATAACGCTAAAAGCCCTAGCTGTATATTTTACAGTTTGCAGATTTTCTCAAGAAAATACAACTGGTACAAGGGCTTTTGTCCTTGTGTGATGGATGAGGAATTTAAGACTCTGAGAGTTTAAGCACTTAGCCACAATCACGGAGATTACTCTCCATCTGGTACCTGAGTCAAAGGCTTCAAACTCCAAACTCCCCTACTCTAAGTTTCCTCTGTGGAAAGGTAGGATCTGAGTCAGTGGAGGGGAGAGGAGGGAGCAGCCCTTTCTGGGAAGGGCTGGTAAAGGCACTTGGAGACACATGCAAGGACCACTAAATAACACCTGCCCGGAGGGTTTGGGGATTGTTGTTTTTTCTGTCAGAGAAATGAGGTCAGACAGTTGTTTCCCATCCCTACTACCAACCATGGGCGTCACATCCTGGCCAACCGCTGCCCCATCCTTTCAGAAAAACCACAGTTTGGCAGCCCAGAGGCTTCTCACACTCATCCCCCGTTCATCCATCCTCGGCCTTCAGAGACTGGTTTTGTGGTTTCCGGATGGAGTGGAGGGAACAAGGTCAGGCACAGTGAAAAAGTAGAAATGCCCAGGTGGGCATGTGGCATGATCTGGGGGAAAGGGGCTTCCTTTCCCAGCTCAGAACATGGGCTCTGTTGGGACAGGTGGGGGAGAGGTGCCACACTGATCTCCACACTTGTCCACTCCACCCTGGAAAGCTATGGCTCAGGCCAGGTGAGCGGTACCCGATCTCAAGATCATAAGCATCTCTGCCCTCAGTCCATCTCTACACGCACTCGGTTGAAAGAGCTTCTTTGAGCAGAAACTTATCTTAGGTAACATGGACTGTTCCATTCAAGTCACCAGGCATTTATTAAGCACCTACTGTGTACCAAATACTGTGCTGGGCATCGAGGGTATAAAGACAAAAAGCAGAAAATCTTTCCCCCAAAGGGCTCACATTCTGCAGACCACAATCCCCACAGAGTTCAGTGAGTCCCAATCTCTTGTAGAGCAGACCAAGTTCCTGACATGGGGAATTCTTGCTCAAAAATAGTATCTAGACTGATGCAAGGCGAGAAAGCATGCCAGTCCAGACAGAAAGGATATTAAACAATTCCTGCCCAACTCAGAAATGCACAAAAGTGCTGCAGTGGCGGGTTAGAGGGGCGGGAGGGATGTCCCAGGCAGTCCTGTTCACAGCAGTTTAAAATTCCTTCTGGGACCTGGTCTTTAATCCTCTAATACACAATCACCTCCCCCTTTTCTCCCCTTCCCCCAACCCCAAGCCTGGGCTGTACCCAACCCCTTCGCTGGGCTGGCCCGTGGCAGTGCCACAGTCGGACTCCCTAAGCCCCTTTGAAGCTGCCAGAGTCCCCAGCTCAGCAGGAGGGCCTGAAACTATGCCAGCAATGCCAGCTATGTCCCTGAGGCCCCCAGCCCCAGCCGGCCACCACCGCTCCCAATTAATGCTTCTTAATCTGGCTAATAAATAAACTCCCAGCCTGCCCTTCCCTCCCACTCCCTGCCACCTGGGGGGAAGGGAGGATAGGCAAGCGGGCTGCAGAGGAATGAGAAGGGAAGCAGGTTCTCTTAGTCCCACCCTCACTCAGTGTTAAACTCCCAGAGATGCCCACAGACTCTTAAGGAAGCAGAGAGGAAGTTTATCCCTACTTCCAGCTCTGTAGTTCTTCATCTTTCTGTCTCTGCTTCTCAGTTCTCAATTCCTCCAGTGTTCAAAAGAACGGTAGACATGATTAACAATCGGAGGGACTTGATTTCAGTTCTGACTCTGCTATGTGTATGATGCTGGACATATTTCCTAAACCGCCCCTACCTCATTCTTCATCTGCAAAATGAGGCTGGTTAGATGTAATGGACTCTAAATTCCCTTCCAAATCTAGCTATCTAATCCAGTGACCTCATTATACTACAACAACTCAATTAATGTGCCTGACACATAGTAGGAACTTAATAAAGGTTTATTAAGTGAATCATTAAGCACTGTTGTTGTTTAGTCATTCAGACTTGTCCTGACTCTTCATGATCTAATATGGAGTTTCCTTGGCAAAGACACTAGAATAGTTTCCCATTTTCTTCTCCAGTGGATTAAGGCAAACGGAGATTAAGTAACTTTCCCGGGTTCCAGTAAATGTCTGAGGCTGCACTTGAATTCAGGTCTTCCTGACTCTAGGTTCAGACTTCTATCCATTTCACCACCTAGCTGACCAAATGGTCCAGGGAAGAAGACAGGATGAGATGGGGTGCACTTAGCAGTCCACTTCAGCAGGAATACCTAGTATGGGAAATGAAGTGTGAAGCAAAATGAAGGGCTGATGGTAGATTATGGAAAACTCAAATTCCCAAACCAAGAAGTTTATATTTTATCCTATAAACAATAGGGATTCACTGAAGATTTTCAAGCAGAGGAGTGGATATTCTGCTTGTTTTTGACCCATGCCTCCTTTATTTTTTGCTTCTCGATCTTTTTTTCTTACGTCACTTTTTATCACTGGAATAGATTTAATGTCAGCTGACCAAAAAGCAAAGGAATTGACCTTGGAAGTAACCAAAGACCTTAGATTCCCCCCATATACCCTAGGGGATGGGAAGCCTTAATTTCCCCATTTGTAAAATGGATGATCTCTGAGGTCCCTTTATCTTTAAATCTTTGATCCAAATGAGATATGAAGACAGAATCAGCAACTCAAACACCTGATCAAGGTCTGCCAAGTCTCCTGGGGAATGAAGGGGAAAAAGCTTTGTGCAGGTCCCAGGGGAACTATGTTGTGCTTCTCCGGAAAGGTCACTGCCCCCACTTCCCATCCTCTGTCCAGAGATCACAGGATGTGGGAAGAATCCACAAAGATCAACCCCGCAAAGTCCCTTGATTCCTGGAAGAATATTTCCACAACTGAATGTCATTATGTCCTTATCCAAAGTGTCATAGCCTTCCCGCATCTCTGGAGAAAGTTGAAAGTCCCAGAGGGGAGGAAGAGGGACTCTCTACAGCAATGAAGCACTTTCCAGCCTTATCACACCCCAAGCCCCACTCTGGGTTGCTTAGGGGGTGGGGCGGGGGTCCACAGTCTGCCGGCTGGCTGGGGTGGTACAGCCTGAAATGAAAACTGCCACTGAATTGCAGGACTGAAAGAGCACTCAAATGCGGCCTAATTACACCAAGGCTTTGCAAACTTTCCCTAATTAGGGCTCCCCCTTCCCCTCCCCACCTCTAGTCCCGCCCCCGCCAGCTGGAGAAAGATTAGTTTCACCAAGTTCAGCCACGTTCCTTCCTATGCTCCTTCACAGCCTCGCTGGGGGAGACTCATTCAAGACTCACAGGCCTCAGGGCAGAGGCAGACTATTCTCTGGAGATATCTCGGCTTCTCTTCTGTGTCAAAATTACGCTCCCTTGGGTTGGAGGTGCTAAGCTCAGAAGTGGAAAAGGAAAAGGAAGTAAGGAAGGGAGGGAGGGAATAAGGGAAGGAAGGAAGGAAGGAGGGAGGGAGAAGTGGAAAAGGAAAAGGAAATAAGGAAGGGAGGGAGGAAGGAAGGGAAGGGAGGGAAGAAGGCAGGAAGGAAGGAAGGAAGAAAGGAGGAAGGGAAGAAGGAAGGAAGGAGGAAAGAAGGAGGGAGGAAGGAAGGTAGAAGAGAGGGAGGGAGGAAAGTAGGGATGAAGGAAGGAGTTATTAAGTGCTTACATGCAATATACTGTCCTAAGATCAGGGATTTCAAATAGAAAAGTGAAATAGTTTCTGCTCTCAAGGAGCTCACATTTTAATGGAATATTATATATGGGAGGCTGCTGCAAATCAGATGAAAAAATCCCATGATCCTTAGGGTACAGGTGCAAAGCAGATAGTAATGCCTCTTCTTTAATGTCATTTTTACTAATGAAATCAGAATAATTCCACATTACCAGAAACTTTGGTGACAAAAGCTTTCTTTTCTGGGTCTCTGAGTTTTCCAGGAAGCATCTATCTCCCTATAGCTTTCCTTCCCTAAATGATGACTGAGGTGCACTGGGCTGGAAGCATTGTTATTCCAAAGCCTCTTGAGTTTAGAGTCCTGGGCTACTTCCATCATGAGCTAAGGTTAATTGTGGTGGTGAATTGCCTGGCAGGTTCTAGCTCTAGTCTTTCCTTCAGGGTACCTTGCTGCTTCAACTACCCTATGGGAGGCGGTTGATTGGCCATTAGTATGGATAGCTGCCTCCTCCTTAGTAGTTTCCCAGCTGATGACTTTTAGCATTAAACTGCAAATTGCACCGGTGAGCTCCCATTTTATTTGCTTATGGGTGGCAACTGGTCAGTAAGTTGCTGCTAAGGATAAGTACAGTGAGCTCCTTTTCCACAGTAATTTTCCCCTCAATGATAATTAGATGGGGGTGAGAAGGGGGTTAGAAACAGGTCTAGTGGTTTGAGGAGTCCCAGTCTATCTTCATTAGGGTCTGAGTGGAGATCATGTTTAAAGTAGTGATGCTGGTTTGATTTGCCTATCACCTACTGCCTTCTGTCTCTCCTGTAGCATACCTTGCTGCTTCAGCTAGGGAATATGCCCCCTCTATCCTGCAAAATAACCATTGTCTTCAGAAGCCCATTCCCTGGCTCCTCCAACTTCTGTCTTTCACTATCAGGTTTAGGACCCCCATATCCAGCAACTTACATTCTACTACATACATTCTTCCCAATTTCAAAGCATGTGACTTTGGAAGGAAGGATGAAATGGAGGGAGAAAGGAAGAAAAGAAAGAAAAAAAGAGGAGGGTTAGAAGGAAGAAAAGAACAAAGAAGAGAAGGAAGGAAAACTTTACATTAACCCTGCTGTCCAAGACATGGGGGAAGGAATCATCATAGGATCATAGTTCTAGAGAAAGAAAGGACCTATGAATTCATCTTGTTTTAACAAGTCTGAAACCTGGAGCCCCAGAATGGTTAAGTAGTTTAGCCCAGGTCACACGCATGCTAAGTGGCAGGAGGGATTCTAACACAGTCTCTAGTTCCAGATTAAGTATTCTTTCCACTGCAAGGGAACAGGGTTCATAAATTCTGTTCAGTTCCAAGAATTTATGATTTCCTTCTCACACACACCCCTTTCTCCTTTCTTTCTCTCCCTCTCTCCTCTTCCTCCCTTCCTCCTCTTCCTCTTCCCCTTCCCTTTCCCTTTCCCCTTCCCCTTCTTCCCCTCTCTCTCATTTTTTCCTCAATTATTTGTAAAAAGAATTTTAACATTCATTTTAAAAAACATTCCTCCTTAAGAAAGCAAGCAATTTGATATAGATTATATATGTGTAATCATGAAAACGATATTTCCATATTAGCCATTTTGTAAAAATAAACAAAAAAATACAATTAAATAAACAAGAAAAATAAAGTTTAAAAAAGAAGCATACTTTGATCTGCATTCAGACTCATCAGTTCTTTCTCTAGATGGCTTTTTTTTTTAATCAAAAGTTCTTTGGAATTGTCTTGGCTTGTTTAGAAGAGCTATGTCATTCACAATTGATCATCATTACAACATTAAGGTTCCTGTGTACAATGTTGTCCTGGTCCTGCTCACTTTGTGTTGCAACAGTTAATATGTCTTCCTAGGTTTTCTAAAAGCATCTGCTTATTTCTTATAATAAAATAGTATTCATCACAATTATATCAGCCAGATGCTGAGTGAAACAAGCAAAACCAGGAAAACATTACACACGCAACAGTAAGTTTGTATGATGATCAACTATGATAGACTTGATTCTTCTCAGCAGTTCAGTGATCCAAGGCAATTCCAATAAATTTTTGATGGAAAATGCTAGATACAGAGAGAGAACTAAGGAGACAATGTAAATCAGTACATGATAGAGTCACTTAGTTTTTCTTCTTGCTTTTTTCTCTCTCTCATAATTTTTCTTCTTTGTTCTAATTTTCCCAACATGATTCATAAAGAAATATGTAATAAATGAATATAAATGTATAACCAATAAAATGATGTTTTTACATGTAACTGGAAAAATAAAAATAAAAAAATTATATCAACCATCCTCCAGTTGATAGGCGTATGATCAATTTCTAATTTTTTGCCATCTTTTATCTTTTTGGGATATGGAACTAACAATGGTTCTCTAGAACTATTGAATCCGTTCACAATTCCATCAACAATGTATTAGTGTCTCATTTTTTTCATATCCCCACCAACCTTTGCTATTTTCTTTTTTGTTATGCTAGTCAGTCTGAGAGCTGTGAGGTAGTTACCTCAAAGTTGTTTTAATTTGCATTTCAATAATCAATAATGGTTTGGAACATTATTTTATATGACTATAAATAGTCATTTGATTTCTTCTTCTAAACAAAACTTGAATTCTTCTTCTAAAAACTACCTGTTCCTATCCTTTGACCATTTATCAATTGGGGAATGACTTATATTCTTATAAATTTGATTCACTTTTCTATTTATTTGAGAAATAAGGCCTTTGTCAAAGAAACTTCACATAAATTTTTTCCCCCAATTTCCTGTTTTCCTTCTAATCTTGGCAGCATTGCTTTTATTTATGCAAAACCTTTTAAGCTTAATGTAATTAAAGTTATCCTATAATGCTCTCTCTTGTTTGCTCATAAATTCTTCCCTTCTTCCTATTTCCCTTAACCAAATTTTCCTTGCTCCTCTAATTTGCTTATGATATCACTCTTTATGTCTCAATCACGTATCCATTTTAGCCTTACCTTATTGTATGGTGTGAGATGTTGGTCTATTTAGTTTCTGCCCACTGCTTTCCAATTTTCCCTGGAACTTTTGTTAAATAGCAAGTTCTTGTCCCAAAAATTTAGATCTTTGGTTTTATCAAACACTAGATTATTATAATCATACTATTGTGTATTATATACTTCATCTATTCCACTGATCCACCATTCTATTTCTTAGCCAGTACCAACTAGTTTTAATGATTAACATTTTGTAACACATATTAAGATCTGGTACTGTTAAGCCACCTTTCTCCACATTTTTCCCAATTGATTCCCCTAATATTCTTGATCCTTTCTTCTTCCATATGAATGTTATTATTTTCTTCTACTTCTACAAACAATTTCTGAGTGCTTCATTGGTATGGCACTGAATGAGTAAATTATGATATCTTTTTTTAATTATTTTTTTTATTTTTAAAGCTTTTTATTTTCAAAACATATGCATAGATAATTTTCAATATTGACCTTTGCATAGCTTTTGTTTCAGATTTTCCCCTCCTCTCCCTCCCCCTCCCCTAGATGGCAAGCAATCCAATATATGTTATACATGTTAAAATATATGTTAAATCCAATATATGTAAACATATTTATACAACATATTATTCTCTCACTGCACAAGAAAAATCAGATCAAAAAGGGAAGTAAATGGGTAAGAAAACAAAATGCAAGTGAACAACAATAAAAAGAGTGAGAATGTTATATTGTGATCCACATTCAGTTCCCACTCCCTGGTGGGTCCTCTCTCTGGGTATAGATGGCTCTCTTTATCGTAAGATCATTGGAACTGGCATCAATCATCTCATTGATGGAAAGAGTCACATTATGATATCTTTTTAATGAAAAAGGAAGGGAGGGAAGGAGGAAGGAAGGAAGGAAGAGAGGAAGAATGGAAGGAAAAAAGAAGGAACCAAAAAAGGAAGAAAGAGAGGAAGGGTAGAAAGAAGGAAAGAAGGAAGAAAGATGGAAGGAAGGACAGAAGGAAGAAAAAGAAGAAGGATGGAAGGAAGGAAAGAAACAAGAAAATGAGGAAGGATAGAAGAAAGAAAAAAAGAAGGAAGGAAGGATGAAATGGAGGGAGAAAGGAAGAAAAGAAAGAAAAAGAGAGGAGGGATAGGAAGAAAAGAACAAAGGAGAGAAGGAAGGAACAAAGAGAGGAAGAAGGAAGGAAGAGATAAAGGAAAGGAGAAAGGAAGAGAGAAAAGAAAGGAAGGAAGGAAGAGAGAAAAAATGAAGGAAAGAAGAAAAAGAAAGAAAAAAATTAAAGGAAGGGAAAAAAAGAAAAGGAAGGAAGGAATAAAGAAAGAAAGAAAGTAAGAGAGAGAGAAAGAAAGAAAAAGAAAAGTCCCAAGTGTAACACATACTGGCCATGTGTCACTGGGCAAGTCATTTAATCTCTTATTGCCTCCTGGCAACTCTCTTAGATGCTTCAGTCACAAAACAGGTGCTGCCATGCATAGGAAAAGGGAGTTTTCTCATGAGAAGTTCTATATATGAGTAAAATTACAGATCTGGGAGGAGGAGTGAGAAAAAAGAAATTGCAAATTCTATAACAGGTGAGATCAGGCCATGTGCTTTAAAGTCAAATGCTCATGACAGAGAATTCTCAGCAGCAGAAAGTATAATCCTTATCTGAACAAGAATTATATATCCATAGCAAGAAATGCTAGGGACTCAATACCTACTTAAATGCTCTAAATTTAAGAAGCATTTCATAATTTGAAAACCTTTTTCTTCTCATTACCCTCATGTCCAGTGAATGAAAACCATCATAAAACAGAGAACATCAGAACTAGATGGGACATTTATCTGAAGAAGTAATTTAATGAAAAGAATTCTAGATTTGGAGTCAAAGATCTTGGGTTCAAAACTTGTCTTTTTTATTTACTGCCAATGTCACCATGGGCAAGTAAGTCACTAAATGCTTCAGTTTTCTCATTTGTAAAAAGGGGGGGAAGGTCTGAGGTCCCTTCCCAATCTATATTTTGTGATCTGAAGAAAGACTGCCCCAAATGATGCGAATCTAATTCAATTTTCTTATTTCATAACTGAGAAAACTGAGGGCCATGAAGGGTCATGTGACTTCCTCAATGTCACATTGAGGAATAAACTGTCATATAGAGAATTAACTGCTGAATTGGCAGGTAGTGTATTCTATTATTAACATTTTCATTTTACAAACAAGAACACTGAGATACAAATAGGTTATATAATTCTCCCAAGGTCACACAGTTTGGGCATTTGGGACTCAGACCATGGCTGGTTTGCCTCTAGTTGGGCAGTGGCCAGAACAAGGAGGTAAGATTCATAGGTTCTCTCCTCATCCAAGACAATGACACACATAGAAAGAGAAAAAAGAGGGAGGGAGGATTTTTCCTTTATTCTCTGTCACATATCCAACATGTGGATTGATCATAAGAACAACTGGGTGAAAATGTAGATAGTTCAATGCTGGCTATCCCTGCTGGTGGACAACTAGATGGCACAGTGGATAGGGTGTCAGGTCTGGCATCAGGAAGACTCATCTTCCTGAGTTCAAATTTGGCCTCAGACACTTCCTAGCTGTGTGACCCTGGACAAGTCACTTAACCCTGGTTGCTTCAGTTTCCTCGTTTGTAAAAATGAGCTGGAGAAGGAAATGGCAAATCACTCCAGTATCTCTGCCAAGAAAATCCCAAATAGAGTCACAAAGAGTCAAACAGGACTAAACAACAATGAAAATCCTTATTAAAAGAGAAACAGTTCAAAGAATATTACCTAAAGTTGGATGGGGAAAGAAGGGATATTATCTTTAGACATAAAGGCAATAGTATTTGAAGATTAAAACTGGTTTAGGAAGTTAGTTCCTTGGCATCCAGGTTTAGGGAAGAAACATGAAGTTATTTACTCTCTTCGGCCCCCACTTGACATCTTTGGCTATAACTCAACCCTTCCATATAAACCTGGCTCAGATCTTTCCTCTTCCAAGAAGCCTTCCTTGATTCAAACCACATCACTCTGATTGCTTCTCTGTCTACTTCTTAGCATTTGCAGGTGCAGTCTGCAGCCTCTGTCCATTTGCATATCCATGTATGGCTTGGTAAATGTGTCTCTGTTCTCTCCCACCCATCAGTGGGAACTGAGAACTCTCTGAGGACAGAGACTGGGATCCTTCATCTAGATTCTCCCACCCTCACCCTGTACTTAGACCTGAAAATTCTTTGCAGGCATGATTTAGAAATGTTTTATTATTACTGTTATTTTTGCTAAGGCAATTGGGGTTAAGTGACTTGCCAGGGTCACACAGCTAGGAAGTGTTAAGAGGAGCTTATGACCTTAACCTACTTCTTTACAAAATCCCTCATTCCCCCCCTCACCCCACTTCTGCTCCAACTCTGAATCTCCTTCTATTCCAAACCTCTGATTTTATTTTGTTTTATTATTATTATTGTTGTTGTTGTTGTTGTTATTATTATTACTATTATTATTATTGCTGAGGCAATTGGGGTTAAGTGACTTGCCCAGGATCACACACCTGGAA
The DNA here is from genome assembly GCF_902635505.1 of Sarcophilus harrisii. Lineage (NCBI taxonomy): Eukaryota > Metazoa > Chordata > Mammalia > Dasyuromorphia > Dasyuridae > Sarcophilus > Sarcophilus harrisii. The sequence continues at coordinate 268,538,201 of NC_045429.1, read as the reverse complement.
AGTGTTAAGTATCTGAAACCATATTTGAACTCAGGTCCTCCTGACTTCAGGGCTGGTGCTCTCTCCACTGCACCACCTAGCTGCCCCCCGAAACCTTTAATTTTAGAGGTAGAAAAATAAAATTTAGAAATTGTGACTGAGCAAGTGGCATAAGTAATATGTAGGAGAACTGGGATTCAAACCCAGGTTACCAAATTCCAGATCCATGCCCTTGCCATCATATCATAATGCACTAAGAATAGCTAACAATGTGCTTTCAAAATCCTTCCAATGAGGGAGAAAGGCAGGGAGGTGGAAGAAGGTGCCAGAGACCAGATTACCTGAGAAGGGCTCTGGGAACACTGATAAATTTCCTACTTCCATCTATGAGGCTAGAGGAGATTGACTGATTTGGGGGGGTACAGAGAAAGGGGGAGAAAGGACAACCTGCCAGACCCAGCTGAACACACATGGGGAAAATATCAAGGCACTCCTCAGCCCCATGGCTCCAGTCTCCAGTTGCATAGTAACCTCTAAGCCATGTGGGCCCCCACCTCTTTACACAGAGATCCCCCTCCTAATCCTCCCTCCTCCCATCCCAGACACCTGCTTTCCTATGCCTCACCCCAGGAAGGCTGTGATGTCAGGATGCATGAGGGAGATGCCAGGACTTCTTGGCAGGCCACAGCTGACCTGACATCTCCAAAGTAGCAGTCAGGAGGGGAATGGGACGGCCAGATAGAAATTTTGCTAGCCTCCTCCTTCCCCTAACCAAGGGACAATGTTAGCTTTCCAGAATCAACTTTTACAAAGCCCTTACAAACCTGAGTGACTCTGGTGGGAGTAGCACTTGGGTGTTATAAATTGGAAGGTTGGGTGTGTGTGGGAAATGAGGAGTGGGGGAAGGAGTTCTAATGACCTAGAAGCAGGGACCAAGTAGCCTTCATTCCCTCAGCCCAGTCTCTCTCACTTTCCTCATCTATTCCTCATACTAACCCCTTCCCTGTCCACGCTGAAGTCTTATGCCTCCAAGTTAAGAATAGTGTGACCTTTCCCCAAGCAAATATATTCTCCCTGGGGCTCCCAGAGTGGGCACTGCTGGTGGTCAGGGGAATGTAGAAGGGAGAGGAGCTGATGACCTTAACCTACTTCTTTACAAAATCCCTCATTCCCCTCCCCTCACCCCACTTCTGATCCAACTCTGAGGAGGGAAGCATTCCAGACTTTTTCTGAGGCTCTGCTCACAGTGTAGAGCACAGCTAAAAGAACTCTGGACTCTGGGTCCAAAGATTTGGGTTCTAGTCCCATCTCTGTCACTCAACTTGTTTTATGAACTTGGATGGGTGACTTCCCTCCTTTAGATCAGTTTGTTGTTATTGTCGCTCAGTCATTTCTGACACTTTGTTACTCCATTCAGAGTTTTCTGGAGGAGTTTGCTGACTCCTGGGCCAGCACTCCATCCAGCTGCACCACCCAGCTTCCCCATGACAGTTAATCAGTCAATAAACATTTATTAAGCACTCAGCTAGGCAATGAAGAAAAAAAGAAAGGCACAAGATAGTATCTGATCTTAAGGATCCCACTGTCCAATGAAAAAAATAACAAGTAAACAATTACATACAAATAAGCTATAGATGGATAAAGTCTTTCAATAAAAGGAAGGCACTAGAATTAAGGAGGATTGGGAAAGGCTACCTGTGGAACATAAGATTTTAGCTGAGAGGTGAAGGAAGCAGGAAAGTTCCAGACAGAGAAAAGAGAGCCTGCCCTACATGGGGTGGTGGGGCAGCCAGAGCTCAGTCAGGTGATAGAATATCTAGTTTGAAGAATAGCAAGGAAGTCAGTGTCATTGGATCAATGAGTACGTGCTGAAGTGAGGAAAGGGGAAGGTGAGAGATAAATTAAAAAAACTGGGAAGAGGTGGGGGCAGATTATGAAGGGCTTTAAACACCCAGCAGGATTTTATATTTGATCCTGGAGATGATAGGGAACCACTGGAATTTATTGAGAGGGGATAGCAGGGATGATATGGTCAGACCTGTACTTTACAAAAGTCACTTGGACAGCTGAATGGGGTGGTGAGAGACTTGTGATCCCAGAGCAATCAGAAGCCTACTGCAGTAATCCAGGAGTGAGGTGATGAAAGCCTGCACCAGGGTTGCGGCAGTATCAGAAAAGACAAGAGGATATATTTGAGAGATGTTATGAAGTCAAAATTGGCAGGCTCTCACAACAGATTGGATGTTGTTGTTCAGTTGTTTCAGTCATGCCCTACTCTTGTGACCCCATTTGGGATTTTCTTGGCAAAGACTCTAAAGTGGTTTGCCACTTCCTTCTCCAGTTCATTTATAGATGAAAAAATCGAGGCACACAAGATTAAGTGACTTGTCTAGGGTCACACAGTTATTAAATTGTATTAAATGCTTGAGACTGGATTTGAACTCAGGTGTTCCTGACTCCAGGTCTGGCCCATTGTCCACTGTGCCATTTAGTCATCCAACAAATTGGATAAGGGAAAAGGAGTCAAGGATGATCCCCTAGTTTGTCACCCAGGAGAGCTGGGAAGATAGTGGTACCCTCAACGGTAATAGGGAAGTTTGAAAGGGGGAAAGAAGATGAATTTTATTTTGGACATTCTATAAGAACACCCAGTTCCAGAATCCGGTGGAAATGTCAGACAGGAAGTTAACAGGAAGGTTAGTGCTGGATAAATAAAATTATCAGCACAGAGATCATTGGATACATGGGAGCTGATTACCCAATGGAATGGTATAGAGAGAAGAGAGAGGAGGACCCAGAACACAGCCCTGAAGAATACCCACCATTAGTGGGCATTAGATTAAGATCTAATAAAGGAAACTAAGAAGAATCAGAACCAAGATAGAGAAATCGCATGTAAAACTAGAGAGAAATGTATTACCAAGGAGAAGGTGATCTAGGTCTCAACAAAAAGATTGGTGGGAGGGATGGGTGAATTGAATAGTCTGTGAAATCCCTTCCAACTCTAACTTCTATGATTTTGTGGCTCTAAAGGGTCATCAGGAACTGAAGACAACATTTTGAGACATTTTGTAGGCTAGGTCTAAGGCATCTGTTCAGTCCTAGCAGGACTTATAATGTGGTCCATGAAGATGTCAATGTGTCAACTGATTCTTTCAATTTCTATGTATGTCTATATATCTAGGATTGGGTCTGAGTGTATGTACAGAGAAGTTCATGGGATATGAGATGTTGGACTATTGAAGTTTGTCGAGATCCTGGTTTAAAAAAAAAGTGGGATGAAGGGGAGGGGAAAGGGGGAAAGCTATCTCTTTGTAAAACCTGGTGGAAGTATAACCTCTCCTTAAGACAAGTGGATAGACCTTGTGCTCTCTGTAGCAGTATTTGGGTTCAAAGCTACCATCACACACATGCATCCCCTTCCCTCAACCTGCAAATAAATTTAGCTCTAAATTATCTGACCTTAAACCTTTCTGGCCCAAATGCCTCTTGAGCTCATAGGACAGCTGGGGGGCCGTATAAGGCAGGCAAAAGGCTTAGGTATTTTCTCTTGGATTATATCTCAGGGGGAAAAGATCGGGAGTCAAGAGTTGAGTTGACAGATTCAAGGCACAGGGAACAGGTGTCTGGATCCTCAAGAGGGACAAGAACGTGGAGGAAGATAGGCTAAATTTGGGTGGAAAACCTCCTGCAAGAGAAGGGAAAAGAGAGAAAGCAAGAATGGGTCTATTTCCCCTTCAAAACCAGCCAATAAAGCACAGCTCCCTTTTATGTAGAAATGATAGATAAGATGATGAGAATTAGAACTGAATGGGACCTTAAGAATTCAACTAGTCCAATCCCCCCAGATTACAAATAAGGAAAGTAAGACTCCAAAAGAGAACGTGATTTAGCCCTTGAGCCAGTAAGTAACAAAGAAAATTGAATTCTAGTTCTCTGACTCCAAACCAATATCTTTCCTATTACATTATGCTTGGATCAAGCTTTGCATCTAACACTCTGATCCTTAGATGAAGAAGGGTATAGAGCAAGGTTTGTCTATCCTCTGCAGGGAGAGTAGAGGTCTTTGCCATGCCCAAATGGAGGCGAGGGCACCATGAAGTTGCCATGGAGGAGATGAGCAAGAAGGCAGCCTGAAGTCAGGTCTGGCCTTAGTCTGGATCATCTTTTGCTAAGTACTAGTCAACTTTTTCAGTCTGGTGAAGCCTGGGGATCCTTTCTCAGAATGTTTCGTTGTCCACATTCATAATTGAAGGAAATGCTAGATTTGGGTCAGAGCAAGGATTCTGAACCTGAAATTCACAGAATTCCTAAGGGATCCTAGAATGGTTTTTTAAGGAGTCTAGGAAATTGGACAAAGGGGAAGGGAATCTATGTCTTTAGTTCAATATATTTGGTTTCCTTTGTAATTCTATGTATTTTATTTTCTTTATTAAAAAAAACTATGATTCTAAGGAGTCCATAAGTTAGCAAACTAACAAAAGGGTTCAAAAAAGGTGATGTTAGAAGTTAATAAAAATCAAGATGCAATTTGTTTTCCTATATGAGCTCTTAAGCCCCACCCCCACCCCCACCCCCATTTTCATCCACAGAACCCCTGACTTAGGTGATAACAGGATCACTTCTAGTTTTAAGAATTGTTCTGTGTACCCAGCAAGATGAAACCAGCTCCCCTCCACCTAGGCCACTCTGCCTCTCCTACCCCAATAGCCCTGCCCTAGGATATATGAAGATTAGACTAGCCATCCTAAACTAGGTCAGGGTGTCTTGACAAGAGTCTCTTCCAGAAACTAACTGGGTTTCCCACAGAGCAACATACACTGACATCTGCCCTGTCTTAGTTTCTCTTTGCCGAAGATACCATGAGTATTAGAACTGGAACTAGACCTGAATTTAGATCTCAACTCTACTATTGTGCTCCTGGGTGACTTTGGACAGATCATCCCAACTTTCTAAGCCTCGGTTTGCTTACCCATCAAATAAGAAGACTGAATTAAATGATCTCTAAGATCCCTTCCAAGGTTTACTCTAAGGTTCTCTGACTCTTACTTTTCCTGCATCCTTCCTAAGTTTTCCCCTGGAGAACTCTACCTGGATCTCCTTTTCCCAGCCATAGTATGATTTATATCACCCACATCCGCTCCCCATTTGATCTATGCCCCCCCTTACCTCTGATAGATTTCTTTTTTCCCTTTGTTGCTCCGATCCAGACCCCCAGGCAGTTTCATCTTTGATTAAATGCACATTCCCTCCCCAGCCTTTTCAGCACTCTTTTATGGCTGGCCTTTCTGCACCGGGTTTGGAAAACGCTTGATGGCAGGGACTGTTTTGCTGCTCATATTTGTAATCCCAGCACTTAACACGATCTCCATGTTGCAAGCCCTAATAAACGCTTTAGTTAGCTGACATGGACAACTTTATCCTCCCCCTTTTGAACAGTGTCTGCGATGCTAAGATCTTTTCCATCTACATATCCACAGACCTCAGTATAGTGCCTGACACTAAAGTAGGTACTTAATAAGTAGGTGCTTGTTGACTTTAATCAAGTCATCTCCTTCTCTGTGCCGAGGATAGGGCTCTCTGTAGCAGTGGGGTGGCTCTGAAAGGTGCCCGAGAATCAAGGTGAGAAGGTATGTGTGGTGAAAGGGGGCGGGTAATGAAAAGGGAGGTGAGAAAAAGGAGAGCCCTATGAGACTTTGCAAAGAATAATTACACGCCGAAGCGGAGAGAGATGAGGCAGCAAATTGGATAACCTCACAGCCACCACTAAATTTGGAAGTGATGAGAATGATATGAACCTAAGAAAAGTCGCTATGCAAATGGATCGGGCAATCAGGATCTCTGGGAAGCGAAAAGGACCGATGATTCAACAGGGAGAAGGAGAGAAAGAAATCCGCTAAGATCCACGGTGACCCAGAAATTCCCAAGAGGGAAGAGCAGCAGAAGGGAAGACAGTTTGGAAGGGCGGAGTATTGAACATCCTCGTCATCCATAAGTAGCAGCAAATCCTGGCTGGCACCCCTACCTAGCTAGAACTTGCTCCACCCTACTACGCATTTCTTAACCCCTCCCTTTTATTGGCTGGACAGTTACTCAGAGAACCACCTGGTGAGATGGAGAACTGGACTTCAGCTGCTCGGACTAAAAAAAGATCTGAGATTCATGCACTTCGAATCAACCTGCAATAATTCCCCTCCCTTCCCTTCTCTCCTGTCTGCACTTCCCCCACACTCCACTCTCTCCCTTTCCGTCTCCCGGCACCGACCTAATGTCACTGACACCGAGGTAAAAGAGCTGTCCTCTTAGGCAGCATGTTGCTCAATCTGTGAAATCCTTCGCCCTTTAGAAATACCGTTATCGTTCATTTCACCTTGACTTTCACCCCTATAAAAAGTGCCATTAGGAGGGAAGGGGAAGGAAATAGACATCATTGGTACCTACTATGTGCCTAGCATTGTGCTAAGTACTTTACAGATAATAGTACTTACTTGATCCTCACAACAATCCCGTGAAGTAAATGCAATAGAACCCAATTTTGCAGATGAGAAAACTAAGGCTGACTGAGATTAAGTGATTTGCCCCTGTTACCCAACTAGCAAGTGTATGAGGCTGAATTTGAATTTGGGTCTTCCCTATTCCAACTCCAGCGCTCTATAAAATCAACTAAGGAGGAAAGGAACCCAGAACCCAGCACCCCTTAGGGATAAAGTTGCTAAATAGCGCTTCATCTCCAGCTCCAGAAGTTATTCCAACTATTATCTCTCTCATCAAATTCTAACCTCTGAGGAAACTCCCAAGGTGTTAGGGGGGACATAGTCCCTGCCTTTAAGCAGCTCACAATCTAAGGGGAGGCATCAGTATTGGGCTAACACCAAAAGCCCAAAAGCAGGGGAGGGAGGGAAAATGTCAGGTAAAACTGTATAGGAAGTAAATGGAATAAAGGAATTATACAGTCAGTGTGGGGTTAATCAGGGAAGGCTTCTTGGAGGAAGTGCATCCTGAGCCAGGTTTTTTGAAAGAAAAGGAAGACAAGGCTTGGCGGAGAGTTTGCTTATCCAGGCAGCCTGGATCTGGGAACACAGAATGAGGGCACCAAACTTGGCTTTGGATTAGGCAAAGGAAGGAGGATTTCCCCTGACCATTGGTTCCCTATGCTTTGGTTGGTCACCAAACCCCACCCCATCAAGGCATTAATGAGATTCCCCTCCAGGACCAGTTCTTTCTCCTATCACAATCTATCAAGCATCAGACTTCATTTGTATGTCTAATTAAATCAACAATAGCTCACATTTCTATAGAGACATCTGCAAAGCATTTTACATACATGACTTCATGTGTGCCTCAGTCTATGAACTAGATTGTCATTATAAATCTTTTTTTTTAAGTTATAGCTAATATCTGATATGAGAGTCACTCCTCTACTCAATAAATTCCAGTGGTTCCCTATTTCCTCCAGGATCAAATTTTTAAAGTCCTTTATAACCTGGTCCTTCCTTACTTTTCTGGTCTGGTACAAACTCTACACATACTCTACAATCCAGTAATACAGTTAACATCCTTGTTATTTCTCAAACAAGACACTCCAACTCCTAATTCCAGGCATTTTCACTGGCGGTCTCCATATCTAGAATTCCTTTTTCCTAGTTATTTCTTGGCTTGTCTGGATGCCTTCAAGTCCCAAATAAAATCTCACCTTCTGCAAGAAACCTTTCCTGATTCCCTTTAATGCTAGTTCCTTTCCTCTGTGATTAGCACCAATTTATCCTGTGTATCTTATTAGTATGTAATTGTTTACATGTTATCTCCTCCATTAAAGTAGGAGCTCCTTGAGGGCAGGGCTTAGCCAAAGTCTGGAACACAGTGGACACTTAATAAATGCTTGTTGACAACTTCTTCACCCTCCCCGACTTCCCACCCTCACCCCCCAGTCCAACTCTCTATCCATTCTATCATAATACCTCTTATTGGAAAAAACCCTCAGCTAGGACCATTTCTGACATTTCCTGGCCATTACTTCCCCTCCCTCGTTCAGCTTCATTTTATTTAACTATAATATGAAGGTTGGACAAGAGACCTCTAAAGCACCTTCCAGCTCTCACGTACTTTATTTCAGGTGACATCTGAGAGCAAAGGAACAGGTAACTCTACATTGTACTCAACAATATGACTCCAGATACTTAGAAGAAGAGGAAACATTTGGAGTCCACAGTTCTGCCTGAAAATGTCCATCTACCTACTGGACTTAGAATCAGGAAGACTTGAATTCAAATATGCCTAAGATACTGTGTGATCCTGAACAGGCCACTTAATCTCTGTCTACCTCAGTTTCCTCATTTGTAAAATTGGGATAATAAAGAGGGTAAAATGAGATATCTTGACTCCTAGGCACACTCTTTTCCTGGCATTCAAGGAAGTACAGAGAGTACTGAACTTGGAGTCAGGAACTTGTGAGTTTGATTTCTATGCTGAATATATCCCAGGTGAGTCGTGAATTTCCTGAACTTCTGTTACTTCATCTGTAAAATGGGGAGAATGATAATGCTTATATCCCAGGCTTATTCAGTGGCTCAGATGACAAACTCAAATGAATTCAAGAGAGGTTTGACATCTGGGAAGGTAATGGGGGCTGTCAAGTCTGGGCCGATGAGTTGAAGATAGAGGAGGAATGATGATGGAGGAATATGGTAACCATGTGTAGTTCCAGTCAATTTTCTCTGCCTATGGTTTATCCCCTTCCTGCACTATGGGTGGCAAAGAGTATTTAATCACTTCCACTGCCACCCAACCGAAGCATGGCTTAGAAAAAGACATAGTCCCCTCACACAAGAAAGAGAAGAAGCTATTCTCTTTTCTCTAAAATCTTAAAGTTTACAAAGTGTTTCAGTCAAAGTCTCCCTGGAAAATGGTCAGTGCCAAGTAAAAAAAAAATCCCATTTTAAAGATAAAATAACTGATGTTCAGCAAAGTCAAAATGATTTGCCTGGGACTAATGCCAAATAGAGAATCCCTAAGCCAAACCCAAAGAACTTTTGTATTATTTTGTTGGTTTCAATCATCCTTGCTGAGTTCTTTTTCTTATCAGGGAAGGGCTACCTCAGGGGACAATGGGATTTAATGGATTGGCAGGGAACGAGGTGGGCCCAACCCTTTTACACATGCCCTTTTCTGGAAATGGAGAGCAGAGAAAGCAGTGACCTGAGCACATAGACATTTTTCCCAGTGGCCCAGTCTTTTATTGGGGGGATGTGGTGCAATGATCTGAGCCCAGAGTATTATAGAATATGGCCTTCCCAGGGACTCTGTCCAAAGCCCCATGCCACCTTGGGGCAAGGGCAGTCTTGGGGACACAGGCCCTCTCCTTCTTCCTGCATACAGATGAGGAAGCAGATCAGATATCCTTCTCCAGCCACCATCCTGGTATGCACTGAAATGCTATCCTGTCTTTCCAGTGGGCCATGCAGGGACATCTGCAGAGGCTTTGTCTGATTCCACAGGCTTGCAGTAAAGGGAATTGTGGATGCAGAGGAAAGCAGGTGCCAAGTGCCTGCAGAGCCTGGCCCCACCTCTCAGATCATTGTCTGACTGCCCCAGCTCTCTGCCAGCTGGACCACAGACAGATACTCCATCCCCAGGGTCATGGCCATCAGAAGGCAGAACCAGGGAATCTGAGATCAGAGGAGAGATCAACAACTCAGGCAGGAGGAAGAGAAAGGTTACTGAAGAAAAGACCTGACAATCAGTGGCTACCATGTATGTGACTAACATCCTCCGTGTTTCTTTTGCTCCCTGATTCTCAGTTACTCCACAGAACTCCACAATCACTTGTCAAATCTTGCTATTTCTACCATCCCAACATCTCTTTTATAGGTCCTCTTCTCTTTGGCCACATAAGTACCTCTCTAATTCAGGTCCTCATTCCTTTTCTCCAGGAATGTTAATACTTTCTCATGATTCTTCCTGACTCTAGTCTCTCTCCACCCTTACTCATCATCTATATAACTGACATTAATTTCTCTAAAGCATAAGTCTACTCATGTCATCCCTCCACTGGACTCACAGTCAGGGAGACTTGAAGTCAAATCTGGTCTTAGACACTGTGTGACCCCTGGATAGGTCTGCTTGCCTTGGTTTCCTTAGTTGTAAAATAAAAATAATAAATAAAACAACATAATATTTGTTTTTTGTTTTTTATTTACAGAACATATGCATGGGTAATTTTTCCAACACTGACCTTTGCAAAACCTGTTCCAAATTTTCCTCTCCTTCCCCCCACCCCTCCCTTATCTGGCAGGTAAAACAATACATGTTAAATATGTTAAAATATATGTATACATGTTTATACAGTTATCTTGGTGCACAAGAAAAATCCGATCAAGAAGGAAGAAAAAGAAAAACTGAGAAAGAAAAGACAATGTAAGCAAATAACAACAGAGAGAGTGAGAATGCTATGTTGTGTTCCACACTCTGTTCCCATGTTCTCTCTCTAGGTGTAAATGGCTCTCTTCATCATTGAACAATTGGAATTGGTTTGAACTATCTCATTGTTGAAGAGGGCCACATCCATCAGAATTGATTGTCATATAGTCTTGTTGCTCTGTAGAGTGATCTCTTCGTTCTGCTCATTTCACTTAGCATCAGTTCATGTAGTTCTCTCCAAGCCTCTCTGAAATCATCCCGCTGCTAACAGCATAATATTTGTAAAGAATTTTGCAAATCTTTATTGTTGCTCAATCACTTTTTAGTCATATCTGACTCTTTGTGACCCATTTGGGGTTTTCTTGGCAAAGATACTAGAGTGATTTGCCATTTCCTTCTTCAGTTCATTTGATAAATTTGAAAACTGAGGCAAGCAGAATTATATGACTTGCTCAGTTAATAAGTGTCTGTGGTCAAATTTGAACTCAGGAAGATAAGTCTTCCTGACTTCAAGTCTGGCATTCTATCCAACTGTATCACCCAGCCAATCCATTGCAAAACTTAAATCACTATAAAAGTTGTTGTTGTTGCTCAATAAATTCCAATAGCTCTTTATTTCCTCCAAGATCCATTTTTTTCCCTACATTCTAGTCTTCTTATACTTTACTCCCCTTTCCCAACTCTATGACCAAGTCATGATGGCCACACTCCACACTCCCATCTCCCATTGCATTGGTTCCCCCACCATAAGCCTGTTGGTCTGTCTGCCTATCTCTCTCTGTCTCTGTTTCTGTCTCTCTTTGTCTCTCTGTCTCTGTCTCTCTGTCTCTGTCTGTCTCTGTCTCTCTGTGTGTCTCTGTCTCTTTCTCTGTCTCTGGATCTCTCTCGGTCTCTCGCTCTCTCTGTCTCTCTCTCTCCCCTCCCCCCATGTGTGTGTCTGTCTGTCTCTGTCTCTCTGTCTCTCTGTCTCTCTGGGTGTCTCTGTTTCTCTGTCTCTCTGTCTCTGTCTCTCTGTCTCTTTCTCTGTCTCTCTGTCTCTCTCTCTCTTTTTCTCTCTCTCTCTCCTCCCCCTGGTTGTCTCTCTGTCTCTGTCTCTGCCTGTCTCCATCTGTCTCTTTATCTGTTTCTCTGTGTCTCCCCCTGTCTCTCTTTATCTCTATCTCTCTCTGCCTCTCTGTCTGTCTTTCTCTGACTGTCGTCTCTGTCTCTCTATGTCTCTGTTTCTGTTTCTCTGTGTCTGTGTCTCTGTCTCTCTCACTCTCTCTCTTCCCCCTTTCACATCTTGGAATCTCTGGCTTCCTCCAAAACTCAGCTCAAATGTCACCTTCTTCAGGAGGCTTTTCCCAGCCCTGCCAGCTGCTAGAGACTTCTCCTCCAAGGTTACCTTCTAACTAGTCTGTATTATGTACATTATGTACATTGTTCACATGTTGTCTCCTTCTTTAGAATGTAAACTCTTGAGGGCAGGGACTGTCTTTTGGGTTGTTTTTGTTTTTGTTGTTGTTGTTGTTTACCTTGCTTAACCTTTCCTTATAAAACTAAAACAAAATAACTTTTTTCTTTAACTATTCACAGAGTAAGACTTATACCACATCTGGCAGATAGTAAATGCTTAATAGTTACTTGTTTATAGATTAACTCTCCAGACAAAAACTCAAGTCCCTGGCCTCCACTGTCCTATATGTGTTATTCCTCCCTAAAAAATATAAGTTACCTGAGAATAGGGATTTTAATTTTTGCCTCCATATCCCAAACACCTAGCACAGTAGATGGCACATAGTAGGTATTTAATAAATATAAGTATTTATATAATAAGCATGCATTTAATAATTTTTTTTCATCACGCCATCATAATAGGTCAAGCAATGTAGGCACTCTCCCAGGATATAACATATAGGGGAAATACAGGAGACTAGACCTAAATTTTCATTAGTTTGGGGAATTCCTAGATGAGGAAACTATATCTATCAATATAGCTCAGCACTTTTCCAGCAAGTTTGTAGTCTTTAAAAATTGTCTAGAGCACTGAGTGCTTGCCCAGAGTCATATGTCAGAGAGGTAAACTTGAATTCAGGTTATTTTGACCCCAAAGCAAGCTCTCTTATACTGTGCCATACTGCCTTTCTGTATTTTTCCCTGTTTCTTATTTGGACAGAGCATGATTTCAACATCATGAATTGTGATTTGCATTTCAGGATGCATATTGAATGCTTCCACCTCATCTCATCCTGAATAATTCTCGTCCATGCTCTCCCCCAAATTCTCCATAGAGTATCCGATGTTTTGGAAACTATCCTCAGGTTTTCTTGGTACTTCAAGGTTACCACTGTATCCATATGACTGATCAACAGTTTGACGTGCCTACTTACCTTCTTTCCAAGTTTATATATCTCCAATAACATCCTTTATGCTATTTCAAATCATCCACAAATCTTGGTGATGTTTTCAATCCCTGGAAACCCACCAGGCATCATTCCAGTCCCTTCAAATTTTTGTAATTTATATTCTTCTAAGATCTATAATAGCCTCCTAATTTCTCCCTACTTCCAGTGTCTCCCCTTTCTAATCTATCATCCACATAAATACCAAATTGATATTCTCAAAACACAGGACTGACTGAGTCATTCCTCTCTCTTGCTCAAAAAATCTTCAATGGCTCCTAGAATAAAATATGAACTTAGTTATTTGGCATTTAAAACCTTTCACAATCTAGCTCCATTCTATATTTGCAGACATTTCACATTGCTCTTCCTTATACACTCTGTATTCTCTTCAAACTGGATTTCTTATAGTTTTCTGTATATAACATTCTATCTCCTCACATTCTGCCTTTGCACAAGCTGTTTGTGCCCGGAATGTTTCCCTGCTTCTTGGAATCTCTAATGCTATTCAAGGCTCAGCTCAAATGCCTCCTACATGAGATCTCTTCTGATTCTCTCAGCTGCTAATGATTCCCTTCCCTCACCAGTCCAAAATAACTTTATGTTTATTTTGTCTAAATTTTGTATTGACATGAATATGCATGATGTTTTTTCCCCATTGAATGTAAGCTCTTGAGGGCAGGGATTATTCTTTGTCTTTTCATCTTTAGCATCTACTATGTTAGCAAATAGTAGCCACTAACAAATACTTATTGAATGGACTGATTTTTGTTATTCCATGGTTTGTGATCATGTAGGAGCAGTGGAAATCCCTAATATCAGTGTGAAAGAGATGGGACTAGCAGAACCAGGAGAATTACGCACACATACACACAATAATATAAAGACAAGTAGCTTTGAATGACATTAGAATTCTGAACAATGTAAAGGACAATGGAGACTTCAGAGGATTTGGCAGTGAAATATCTGACCTTCCCCTCAGCACAGGTAGTGAGTGGCCTACAGGTATGGAAAAAGGCATTTGACCTCAGGCATGGCCAATGTACTGATTGATTTTGTTTGATTGTATTTATTTATTATGAAGGAAGGTCCTCAGAAATGGAGAGGAAGGAGTCATTAGAATGTGATAATGATGTAAAAAAAAAGAATATCCATCATTCTTTTTAAAAATATTTTAAATGTAAGAACGAGATTTTGTGATAAGAACTATCTTAGAAACACTGAAAACACTGGACAGTATCTCAAATGTGAGTCAGACCAGCTGCAAAAATCCCTGCTGCAAAAATCTAGATCCAAATTTATTTTCCAACTGCACTGTCCATCCAAGTGGCAGATAAAGGTTGAAGCCCTGCCTTAACTGTTACAAGTTTGGACAATTCATTTGTGTTCCCCATGCCTCAATCACTTTACCTCATCTATAAAATAAGCAAGTTGATCTCAAGCTCTGAGATTCCTCCTAGGTATAAAACTATAATTGTGCAAATGGACCAGCTCAATCTTTTCAATCATGTCACAGTTTAAGCAAATGTTTTGTCTTCCCCTGTGACTGGGAATAGATAATCTTCCATCACAGCAGAGTATTTTTAACCTGAGCCAAATGCTTTATGTAGCATTCTCTTAGGGTTAATCCCCCAATTTACATTCAAAATAGAGGGTTAGGTCCCCAGACATCAGCTGTTACTTCATAATTCTTAAAAGTTATGCTCCTAACCCCACCATTTACACTATTTCCCATGAATAGAAGTAGATATAATTAGCTCTTAGCAAATTAAGAAAAGTAACTATAAACTATTACCTAACATTCAAACTCACAGCATCCAGAGGAAGAGTGGAATCAAACTTAAGGCTGTAATGGTAGTGAGGCATGTGTATAGGATTTACATTTGGCAAATGTAACTTACAGTTCTGAGTAGCACAGTTGTCTAAAGGTCCTTTCTGTCTTTGGAGCAGTCTTACATGACTCCCCTTGAGTACAAGCTCTCTGTTGAACAAGATATTCAGCTAGTTCCCAAAATCTGTTCAACTCCATAACAGCCTAGGTTCTCTGCTATCATGGGTCCTGTTCCTTAAAACTGGTTCCTCCCTTAAGTGACTGCCTCTTTCTATCTAGATCTGTCTGGAGTATGTTAAATTTGCTCCTTGATAGATGTGATGTTTCCTATTGCTCAAAGAGTTACACTTCAAAGGGATGTGGCCTGGGGGTGACAAAGATGAGGAGGAAGGGATGAAAGAATCTTTCATTCTTAAAATCAATTCCCTCATAGGGGACTGATTCATTTCTGACTCATGGTTTAGAATTCCCTCAAAACTTCCAAGGGTTTGGTTATTTAAAGCATCCAAAGAGGTAGTTAATTGATTCACTCTGAAAAAGGTGTTCTTACTTCATAGAGGGATCATGGCTTTAGACATATCTTTATGATTAGCTTAATATCTTGTCAACACTTTATAATTATATTCTGTATTTTCTGGGTTAGGAAGTTGATTAAAAATCCCTATACTTAGTTTCTCATTCAGGAAATCCTCCAAGCCTAGGGATAACTACTCAATATGATTTAGATTAGTCACCCCTAAATCAACTGGGGAACCCAGGTGAGAGTTAAGTCCATTCTCTACAAGTCACAATACAGTTCAATGGTTTGTTCCTACATTTTAGCCCAAGCAAACCTTCACTTACCCTCCCTGGTCTAGAGAGGGGTAAGACCCAAACTGAATAGAAGATGCAAGAAGTAGAAGTGAAAGACCTTGGAAATATGCATCTACTCCTCTTAGGCTTCCTGTTAGGGATATTCCCCAGGAGTTAGTTAAACTTTCTATCCTCCCTTGTCTACCAAGAGCCTACTGGGCAATTACAACATGAAGCTAGTCAATGGGAAGCTAGCCTCAGGGATTCAGGCCACTAGTGCCTCATCTTTGTTAGGAAAAGGAAAAGGTACTTACTACATTGTAAATACCATTAATGTTGTCAAGAAGCCCATTCATCAATGGGTTCTTTAATCCCCCTACATTCTCTAGCCTGAAAAACAACTTAGATAGCTGCCAAAGACTAAAATAAGTGATAAAGTTGGTCAGATAAGTTTATAGATTCTATGTTACTGCAACATACTATGTATAAATGTAGATATATATGTGTGTATATGTGCATGTATACATATATAGATATAGATATATTCTTTCTATACCTCTATTCAGTGTTCCATGTATTTGAGAAAGGTGAACATCCAGATTATGCTAGAACACTTTTAAAGCAACAAGAAAATTACCATACCTTACTACCATTATAGAAAGCTCCTCCTTTCTACATAATTTGAAATTTGCTTTTCTACAAATGCCATTTCTTAATCTCTCTTATGTTCGCCATAGTCATACAGAACAAACTGGTTTATTATATTTATTGATAATTTTTGTTTTTATATTATATTTATATGATGTAAATATATCTTTTCCTCCCTTCCCCTCTCCAGTAAGCCATCACTTATTTTTTTAAAAAGAAGAAAAAAAGAAAGATGAATAAAACCATTCAACAAAACTAACACTTAAATATGCCTGATTATATATCTCTAGTCCCCCACCTCTGCAAAGAATGGAGATAACATTTTCTCACCTCTTCTCTGCAGCCAAGCTTGGCCATTATAATGAAGGTCATCTCCAATCAATCGTCCTAATCTATATTTTGCCACTGGACCCAGATAGTTTCAGAGGAGAGAATGAAGCCAGTGACTTTGTACAGCCCTCTGTCACTGAAATCCAATTCATGTGTAAGTCATGGCATCACGTTCCTGATGTCATGGTCTTCCTCAAGAATGAAGGACAAACAATGATCTCTGAGTAGTAGCAACCACTCCATTAGGAATCCAACTGGTCATTTCCAGTTGGGCAATACAGTCCTCCTTCCTTCCTTCCTTCCTTCCTTCCTTCCTTCCTTCCTTCCTTCCTTCCTTCCTTCCTTCCTTCCTTCTTTCCTTTCTTTATTCTTTCCTTCCTTCCTTCCTTCTTTCCTTTCTTCCTTTCTTCTTTCCTTCTTTCCTCCTTCTTTTTCTCCACTCTCTCTAGTAACATAGGGGATCACACCTATGAGTGCTCCTGGCCAAAGATTATAAATTTTGATCATCTAAGACTCTCAAGATATCTTGGGGTTTATGTACAAGATTTCTTTTAAGGACCATTCCTCAATCCCAGTTCACTCTGGCTTTCATTGATTGGCCAACAATCCCCGCTCAAGCCTTACTTGGTCATTATTTGGGCTCTGATTGCACAGAGTGAATTTAATAGGAATTGTTTCTGTTTTGGCAAGAAACCCTGAGGTTCTTACACACACACACACACACACACACACACACACACACATATTTATGTCTGTGTCTATATGTATATATACACATATATGTATTGTATATATGTATGTGTAATCACTGAATGAGCATTGCCTCAGTCAAACTAAGACTTATTAAATCTCTTAGTTTAAAAAGACTGAGGTCTCCCACTGTATCTGGGGTCATCTCCAGTCATCCTGATCTAGATTTTGCCATTGGCTCTGGAGAAGAAAGTGCTAGTGCCTTTGCATAGCTCTCCCTCACTTAAATCTGGTTTACTTGCATTTCATGGCATCACCTTCTTGATGTCATGGTCCTCCTTGAGAATGAAGAACAAAAAAAAAAAAAAAAAAAAAGAGAGAGAGAGAATGAAGAACAAAGAACAGTCACTATAATAAGAAAACATTCAGTTTCTTTGTGGTTTTTCTTTGAGTTTACATCCTAGTACTCATGTCTATTGTTTTCTTAATTCTGTTTACTCCTCAATTCCTGAAATTATTTGCAGTCTCCTCTGAATTCATCATTTTTACAGCAGTTACTGCTGTTCAGTCATTTTCAGTTGTGTCCAACTCTTTGTGACCCCATTTGGAATTTTCTTGGCAAAGATACTAGAATAGTTTTTCATTTCTTCTCCAGTTCATTTTACAGATAAGGAAACTAAGGCAAATGAGATTAATTGACTTGCCCAAATTTGAACTCTGATCCTTTCTGACTTCAGACCTCTAGATCAACTAGCTGATGTAATATGCCTCAATTTGTTCAATCATTCCCCTCCAATCAGTGAGCATCTATTTTGTTTCAATTCTTTGATACTGTTAAAAGTACTACTATGATATGTTGGTATATGTGGGACCTTTACTTTATATGAAATACATTTAATTTTTCTCCCACAGGCATTCAAATAGTTGTTGACATTGATCATCCTTTCCAATGAGTCTCCTCAATACTCAGAGACCCTTCAATTGATTTTTATCAGGCATGATTTCAAGTCCCTCCGTCCTCTTAGTTGCCTTATTCTGGACATGCTCCCACTAGTCAACATCCTTTCTAAAATATGGTGCCCAGAATGGAACCTGATACTTCAGCTCTGGTCTAAGTAGGACAAAGGGCAGCTAGACTTTCATTTCCCTCACTTTGGACTCTGCTTCTCCTAAAGCCTAAGACTGCATCAATTCTTTTAGCTGCTAAATAACTGCATAGTGAACTTGTAATATACTAAGACTTCCTAGGTCTTTTTCAGTGAAACTGCTATCAAATCTACTTTTTTCCATTCTGTATTTTATATCTTCCTATTCTTCCAGCCTACTGTTATCTTTTTGGAACCTGTCTTTCCTCTCCTTGGAGTATATAAAGATCAAAGCCAGGAAAAAGGGTCCTATTCATAAATAGGACCATGGGCTCCAAAATCTAGAACTGGAAGAAACATCAGAGACCAGCTAGTATAACCCCCTCAATTTACAGATGAGGAAACTGAGATCCAGAAAGATTCAGTGACTTGCCCAAGACATACTTTTCTAAGAGCAAAGAAGTGGAGAAAAAGTACATGCCCATTAGTTAGGATGCACAAAATCAGTTCCCATTCCGAGAGAAATGCACAGACACAGACTTAAAATAAGAACATAGACAGAAGAATACTTCTTCTGAATTGAACATTCACAAATATTCATTGTGACTTCATTGTTTCATTGAACATTCACAGATATAGATAACAAAAGAATATCATTGACCTCCATGATCAGAAGTGGGAGCAAAAATCACATTGGGGGAGGAAAGTACAGAGATGTACTTTTGAGCTGTTTTCCTGAGGAGGGGACATTGGGGGAACTGGATCTTTCCGAATGCACAGGGTCCCTACCTGTCCTTTCCCAAGCTAAGCCCCACGTTGGCTCAGACCCCTGAGTTTATTATCCCCTTTGCCCATCCCTACCTCACCTCAAATTTTCTATTTATTGTCTCTGAGATGGAAAAACTAAACAGGTTTTTCAATGGAAAATCCTTAGGGAAGGGAGTATGCAAGGAAGGATTAGGCACTAAGGCGCCTGAATTCTAGTTTCAGGATGTGTTCCTGACGTTCTGTGGGATCTTGCATGTTCCCCAGAGCCAATATTGTGCCATTAATATACACTTACCACTCACTTTCCTCCACCCTAAGATCCTAGGTTCATAGGATTTTAAGCTGGAAGAGACCTTAAAAATTATTTAGTTCAAATTCATTTTACTGAGGAAACCCAGAGACCCTGTAGAAATAAAGTGAGAGATCAGCAATATGGTGCAGAAGATAAAGCACTGGACTTAAAGTCAAGAAGACCTGAGTTTAAATTTTGATTTAGACACTTCCCAATTGTGTGACCTTGGGCAAGTCATGACAAGATAAAGTTAGGGAGTTGGGTTTGATGACTTTCTAATTCTAAGTCCAAGATACTAAGGTTGCAGAGTTCAGTTTATAATTGGTAGAGCCAATATTTAAACCCAGTCATTGGAATACTTGATTTTCAGTGCTCTTTCTACTATACTATTTTATATCATGAGCGAAAACTACTGGGAAGGTAGACACAATGTCTTAGCCATGGAAATGATCACCAACACCAATTCTTGAACTCTAGTGAATGATGAGATTAGATACAGGTGGGTTTTGCCCTTGTCTCCCATTCTCATTGGGACCCTTAATCAGACCCTGTTCTCCCAATGGGAAGGGGAGCTGTTAAGGTTGAAGTCAGGGGAAGGAAATAATTACTAAGAAATCCCCAGCTGAGAAGTACTTTCTAAACTCTGCTTCCTCTGCCATGGTCTTCTCCTTGAGGATTTTCTTTCTCTTGTTCTCTCATCTGACTCTTTATGACTCCATTTGGGGTTTTCTTGACAAAGATACTGGAGTAATCTGCCATTTCCTTCTCCAGTTCATTTTACAGATGAGAAAACTAGACAAATAGAGTTAAGTGGCTTGCCCAGGGTCACACAACTTGTAAGTCTCTAAGGACAGATTTGAACTTGGAATTTGTAACTTTATGACTTCAGATGTGATAGTCCATTCACTGCACCACTTAGCTGCCCCTTTAGAGGATTAGGATAAGCAAAATTGCCTGAGAATTTAGCTCATCCAGCAATTGCTCCTACTGCACATCTAGAAGTGATAGTAAGAAGATGGTGGTAGATAAAACCATTCCAGAGAGATTCCAGCCTACTGAATAATGGGTATGGAGCTGAAAGTGATGCTGAAAACCATTTGTTCTACTATCTCACTCATTTTACAGATGGGTAAATTGAGGCTAAAATTAACTTTTCCTGGTCCTTCAAATGAGTAAGTGTCAAAGGCAGAATTTGAATCCAGGTCTTCCTTATTTTAGCTCTAGTGTTGCATCCACCATACCACACTATTATCCTTCTAGTTTCTCTGCCTACAGGTCTCCCTACTCCTTTTAGTCAGTCATCTTCCACCCTTCCATAACTTCTATACTTTGAGGATATGTCATTCCTAGAGTGTGAGCTCTCTCAACAGATCACAGCTCTTTAGTAAATCTTTTGAGGTAGCTAAGGCTCTCTTCCTATAGCCAGTCTGGTGGTGAATGCCTCAGAATTGAACCAAGTTATCAGCCTTTTCAACTTAGTAAGCAATGTGAGGTGGTTAAGTGGCCACTTGGCCTGGAATCAAGACCTGGGTTCATATTTGACCTCAGACACTTATTTACTCTGTGACTCTGAGCAAGTCACTTAACCTGTCTTCCTTTGTTTTTCTCATCTGTAAAATAGGCATAATAATAAAACCTCACCAAACATGATTGTGAAGATAAAATGAGATCATATCTGTAAAGTGCTTTGTAAACCTTAAAGCACTATATATGGAATTCCTAATACCTAGCAAATTGCCTTACCAAGAGGGAATGGAGGTGAAGTGAACTTATTCATTGAAAAATAAATGTATTAAAGATTGTGGACATAATAAAAAATAAAACATTTCTTGCCCATAAGGAACTTAAATTCTAATAGGTAGAAATATGGCATATACATAAATAAGTATAATTCTAGGTAGAATTTGATAGGTGCAAAAGGAGAAACCCAGAAAAATTTGATGGAGAAAAATTGTAGGAAGAAGATTGGAGAGAAGATATCTAGAAAGGCTTCCTGAAGAATCATGGGATCATGTAATTTCTCAAGAGTGAGAGAAGTTATTATACGATTATATAACTATTAATTTGGGATGCAGGCTTTTCTCCTTCAAGTTAAAGGAGCAGCTCTTGTTAAAGTCAGTCTCTGAAGGACATGACTTCTAGTCCTCGAGGAAAATACTCATCAATCTTGGACTAGACCCTATGCAATTAGGAGACAATTTCTGTTTAGTATATAAACAGAATCCACTCTGAGAGACTCCTTACCTTGGGGAAAGCAGCCCCTTTCTTAGTTGTCCTTCATTAAAGTTTAGGGTGACCCAGCTCATGAAAACCAACCAGAGGGGTCTGGATGGAGATGGATTCCCCTGTCCAGATTGCAAGAGGCTACTGAGTCTCATGATCAAGCCAGTTCTCAGCAGGAGATGGGCTTCTAGCCCACCTCCTCATTAAATATCCACCAATCATGCTTGATTTTCACTTGTCAGGAGCATTTCCTTTTAGAAAGGTTAAGGCTCTCAGGAGTTTTCATTGGGGTACCAAGAGAAGCCACTAACCATTGCCAGTATGCTTAATTAATAAACTGATTATTAATTAGCCTAAACTCTCTCTTTTAGGGTTTTTACTTCTCTTCTTCAAGAGAAAAATTCCAAGAGGTAAAGCTTTGGAGGGAATATATTCCAGATAAGAAAGACAACCTGCAAAATATAAACTAGGTACATGATGAGAAAACTGGTCTGGACAAGGACTAAAGACAAATAACATCCCACAATCCCTTTTGCCTACCATCTTTTTTTCTGTCTATATCAGCCCTAATCCTTTTCAAATACCAAATCTATTCCTCTGTTTTCCTGTTCTAGAAGGTATAACTGTTTTCTGTTGTCTATCATATAAAAGCCAGACTCCTCTACTAGACATCCAAGCCCCTTCTAACCATCTTTTCACTGCCTCAGTAGCTTCATCTCCTAATCTACATTCTCTAATTGACTTCCTACTTTTGAGGCTTTACACTGACCATCTTTTTCCTCTCCCCCCACATGGGAATCGGGGTAGACATGGATATGACAGAAAGGACAAATTCTCTTCCCCTTCCTTAGAACCAGATCTCTATCCTTATATTCCTTTGCAGTTCCGTTCATCTCCTCTGGACAGCCAGCCCTGAAGGATCCCACCCAACTTGGCTACCTAGTCATCCTTTACTCCCTCAGCACTTACAAAGTCCTCTCAGTAACAATCGCTCTCAACATTCTGAGCTGACTTCTGTTTCTTTTAGAGACAGGAAAGAAAAGGAACAGAGAAAATGGCTTTTGACTAACCACTAAGAGAGGCTGGGGTTGAACCCAGGGAAGAAGCAGTGAGCACAAGCTTGGGGTATAGAGAAAACTGGAGAGAAGCAGGGAGTCTTCTGGGTCACTGCTAGTCATCTATCTTGACTTATAATTTGTCCCTGGACTCTGATGACTCAGTAGGAGAGACTAAAGCTGATGATTGTGCACAATTTTGCTCAGATTTCAAGTAAAGGAATTGACTAATGGCATCAGCCCAAAACACAGGAGGTCTCAGTATCCATTGGCTTCCTAGATCCTCAGTACTCAGAATAAAGATCCTGAAGCAACGTTACAATGTTAATGTTAATTAAGTTATAATGTTAATAAGACTGAAAATGAGTATGTGTGAAGATACATTGGCGTTCCTGGCCATGATTACAACAGGTACTTATTTCTGCACCTGATATAGACTACTAAATGAAAGATATCCCTACAAAGTCTTTCAACAAGATATTTAACAACAAGCCAAATGCCATTCTAAAGGCAACTAGGTGACACAATGGAAAGAACTCCTTTCCTGGAGCCTGGAATGTTTGTCTTTATGAATTCAAATCTGGCCTCAAATGCATATTAGTGACCCTGGGGAATTCACTTAACCCTATTTGAAAAGGCAAACCAATCCAGTATCTTTGCAAGAAACCCCCAATGAGATCACGAAGTTGGACACAACTGAAAAATGATTCAACAATAACAAAAGCCAAGTCCCTAAGATGTCTGTGTTTGACAGTTGTAGCTACACAGTTTGCTAGAATATCTGAGACTATTCTTTGAATTGTTGGTTATAAGTTTACCGGTGGAATTATCTACTTTTAGAACTTATCACAGAAATCAGGTAGTCTTTCTTTTAATAGCCATAGAATGGCAAGAAAATTAGAATTAGAATCAGAATATCTGATTTTTTTTCTCTGCTTCTCACTAATCTGTACTACCTTAAGCAAACTGTTGTCTTGAAAGCTCCTTTTCTTCATATATGAAATGAGAATGTCTAGCTAAATGATCACTTAAAGTTCTTTACAATACAAAAATCTAATGATTCTCACAGCAATCACATTTACCTTTCTACAACCTAGTAGTGGCCTAAATAATTGCTCAGCTTTTGACTGAAATGGAACAGTAAGAATTCTAACAATAGGGATAGTTATAAAACCTGGGTTCTAGTTCAATACTTTTATTTAAGTCAATTTTCTGAGTATATATATATTTTTTTTTCCTGCCTTACTCTAGCAGAGTACCATCAATACCAACAATAAAAACAAAAATAATTACTATTATTATTGCCATTCTTTTTATAAACATAGTATAGTGGCTAGAGCACTAAAACTGGCATAGAAAAGATCTGAGAATAAATCCCTCTTTAGACACTTCTTGGCAATGTGATTTTGGTTGACCTTTTTTAGTTTTTCCCCCTAAAGAATAGGGGTTTAGAGTCAGTTGCCTCTAAGGTCTCATAATTTCCATTCTATGATCCCAAGATTTTAAATACTGTACTTTAAAGGTCTGAAAACTTCTTACATACCATTTGATCCTACAACAACTCTATCAAACAGATGCCATTATTATTGTTGTTGTTTAGTTGTTTCAGGTCACAGTTCTTTGTGATCCCATTTGTCATTTTCATCTTCAGTTCATTTTACAGATGAGAAAACTGAGGCAATAGTTTGTCCCATAACCCAGAATCACATAATTGGTAAGTTTTTGAGACTGGATTTCAACTCAGGTATTGTTGACTCAGTTTGACCCAACTTTCTATCCACCCAGCCACCTAGTTGCCCTATTTTACCAAGGAGCAAGTTAAAAGAGGACTTACCCAGGATCATACAGTGAGTGTCTCAGGCAAGGTTCTACCTCTCTCTAGCTGCCATATCACCTCTTCCCCTCCAGAAGGACCAGGTACCCTTCTAGGACCTGTCTCCCAAAATAGTACTATATATGCATAGTAGCTAGGTGGCACAGTGGATAGAACACTAGGCCTGGAGTCAGACTCATCTTCCTGAATTCAAAACTGGCCTCAGACACTTACTAGCTGTGAGATCTTGGGCAAGTCACTTTACCCTGTCTGCCTCAATTTCCTCATCTATAAAATGAACTAAAGAAGGAAATGGCAAAACACTCCAGTATCTCTACCAAGAAAACCCCAAATCATATCATAAAGAGTCAGACACAACTGTAACAATTGAACAACAAATAATTATTTCTACCTGATCATCTTGTGATCAAGTATGTCTCCTAGAGGACTCTGCCATTTCTACCCCATAGTTGACCCCTTAACCTGCTCCCCTGCACCCTCTTCTTTCCTTCTCCCTCTATTTGTGTTCTCTGTACCAACAGATTTCTACACCTAGTCCAGACCCATCCATCTCCAACCTCCTGCGGGAACAGAAAGTCACAAACAAACTGAATATCAAGTCGGAGCCCAGCAAGGGGCTATCAATAAAGATTGGGTAACCCAGTTACTGAACGGATTGGATTTGGGGAGGAAATGGGGTAATCAAATCTCCCCTCTGGGCTTCCCATCTGTCTCTATTTCCTCCTGCTTCTTCTATCCCTGGCTGCCTTCAGCCTCAGGCACTTGGGCACGACCCAATCCAATTAGGCTCTGGTCCTGTCTCAATCACCATCCATCCCCAGCCCACAGGGAGGTTGATAATATAGTTACCAAATCATTTTATTAAAAGTTGGAAGGGGAGTTAAAACATCAGAGTTCAGGGCATTTGGGGATGAGTCAAGGGAGCCCATAAGGAAAGAGAAACAAATGTTGTCTGGGGTCCTTGGTACAGTAGAAAGAACCACAGAGTCATAGAATGTCCAAGTTATAAGAGACCTTAGAACACAAGGTTTTCCAACATGTGTCAGGACTAGAAGGGAACTTAAGACATAGATAGGAAGTCAGAGCTAAAAAGTTCTTTAGAAAACAAAACACAGAAGGTCAGTATCATAAGGGACTTTAGGACATAGACTATTAAAATAAAGATATAGGAGCCCAAGTAACCCAGGGAGTAGTGAAGTCAAGGAGACTTTGAGTGGGAAAGGCAGCAAAGTCTTTGACTTTTCTTACATTGGATTCAACCAGGCACTCACTCTCACTTGTGGCAACCACAACCTGTCTCCCTTTAGTTTAAACCTGTTCCCCACTAATATTTCCTCATGATTCCTATTTAATGTAAAGGTCAAAACAAACACCAAAGGGAATAAATGCTGAAGATGAGAAAGTACTTTTTGTAATTACAATAGTTTCATACCACTGGTGCCATGTATTCTATGTCACCATGGGAAATGAATAAAAGCAAAAACAGTGACTGACAATCATTATTTCTTAAAGTATTTTACAGCCATTAAAGTAGATCACTAAAAGAAGGCCAAAACTGTTGTAAAACAGTCATTAAAAGAAGATGCCTTGGCCATGAAATATTTGAGCTTCTTAGCAAGCAGAAGGAGAGACTTAAAAGCCAAGAACAACACTATATAAGAGTTAAAATTTATAGGATCACAGATTTTATTTGTAGTTAGAGAACTAGAATTTATTACTATTGCTAATAATTTCACAGAGGAAAGATCCTAAGATCAAGAAGGACTAGCAAAGATTTCTTGTAGAAGGTGAAACTTTACTGAGACTTGAAGGAGGTTGGGAGGTGGAACCAAGGAGGGAGAGCAATCCAGGAATGGAAGACAGCCATTGAAAATGCCAGGAGCACAGAAATAATCTGTCAAATTCAAAGAATATCAAGGAACCCAGTGTCACTAGATTGCTTAGTTTGTGGAGGGCTATAAAGATATGAAAAGATTAGGTAGAAAGGACCTAGGTTATGATTGACTTTGAAAGCCAGGGGATTTTATATCAGATCCTGAAGGTAGTAGGAATCAATGGGATTTATTGAATAGAGAGTGATATAGTCAGATCTTAGTTTTGGGTAAATCAATTTGATAGCTGAGTGAAAGATAGATTAGAGTGGGGAGATATTTGAGGCAAGAAGATCAATCATCAGGCAATTGCCTGAACAATGAGGAGGTAAAAATTTGCACCAGGATGGTTGTAGTGTCAGAGGAAAAAAGTGGGAATATATACAACATGTCCCTGAGGTAGAAAGGACAAAACTTAACAATAATTGAATTTAACTGGAGTGGGAGTGTGAAAAAGAGAGCTAGGAGTCAAGGATGACTCCCAGATTTCAAATTTGAGTGTCCAGGGAGATGGTGGTACCTTAACAGTAGTGTAGATTATTTACATAGGGGAAATTTGGAAAGTTACATATAGTTTCAATTTGGTAGCCACAAGAAAATTGGAGTGGAGAAAGAAGAGGCTGGAAGCAGGGAAAATATTAGAAAGCTGTTGCAATAGTCTAAACAAGAGGTGATAAGAGCCTGTTTTAAGATAGTGGCTATATGAGAGGAGAGAAGGAGATATTTTCAGAGAGCTTCTTAGAAAGTAGAAGGAGGAACTTAAAAGCCAAGAACAACAGTATACAACAGTTAAAAGTTTATAAGATCACAGATTTTATTTGTCGTTAGAGAACTAGAATTTATTACCATGTGCTAGTCACAGAGGAAAGATCTGGAGTCAGATCTTGGTATGGAGTCAGAAATGACAAGATTTGATGACAAATTGGATGTGGGGGGTGGGAGTAAGAAAAGAGTTAAGGTTAACACCACCGTTCCAAACCTGGGTGATCGGAAAGAGTGGTGTTGCATATGACAGGGATGGGGAGCTTGGAGAAGGGATAGGTTTGGGAAAAGTATAATGAGTTAAATTTTAGACATGTCGAGTTTGAGTTGCTAGTAAAACATCCATATGGAGATATCCAGCAGGCAGCTGATGATCCTTGACGAGCACAGAAGACTAATTCAGGCTGGATTTATGGATCTGCATAGAGATGATCACTGAACCCACAGAAATTGATGAGATAACCACTGACAAGTGAGGATATAGAGAAAGAAAGAAAGAGGATCCAAGACAGAGCCTTGGGAGCCCAAACAAAATAGCCTGGAGCAGAATGGTAACACAGCAAAGTAGACTGAGAAAAAAACAATTAAAAAAAAAGGTAGGAAGAGAATCAGTAGAAGAAAATTTCATGGAAACTAAAGGAGAGAAGATTACAAAGAAAAGGGGCCATGTCAAAAACTATCCAGAGATCAAGTAGAATGAGATGAAGAAAAGACCATTGCTTTTAACAATCAAGAGATCATCAATAATCCAGAGCTAAAAGCACTCTTAGAAGTTATCTAGTTCAAAGTCTTCCTTTTACTAACAAGGAAATTGAAGCCTTAAGAGATCACATAGCTATCCAGTGTCAGAATTGGATTTTGAACCCAGATCCCTTCTCACTAAATGTGGTATGCTTTCAACCATACTAAAAAGAACAGTGACTAGGCAGAATTGAAAGAGAAGGATTTTAAACATCTTGAGTTTGAGTTGCTAGTGTGACATCCACATGGAGATAGCCAGCAGGTGGCTGATGATCCTTGACCAGTTCAAGAGAAGTAATCCAGGCTGAATATATAGAGGTGTGACACTAGTTGTATGACTTTGGGCAAATTACTTCACTCTATTTGCCTCAGTTTCCTCATTTGTAAAATGATCTGGAAGGAAATGGCAAATCAGTATATTTGTCAATGTCACTCCAGTATCTTTGCCAACAAACTTCCAAATGGGGTCAAAAAGAGTCAGACACAATTGAAATGCCTGAATAACAATAATTTAAATATCATTACCCCTATTTTACAGATGGGGAAACTAAGAAGTGAACTTGTTCAAAGTCACAAAACACTATGCTATTTATTGCCTCATGTAACACCAAGAGTACTTGGGGATCCCAGAAGGATTACCCCAAACTTGTTTTTATGAGTCATCCAGAGTACACAATTAATTCAAAGCAAAAAGAATTTAATGAGATAGCATTGTAAGAAAAGTAGAAACAAAATATATTTCCAATATATCCTGTATATTGCTTGCTGGTACATGATTGTTTGCATTTTCACCAACAAATTTAAATATATTCCTTCTCTTCTTCCCTTCCCAGAGGGTTACATCTTATAACAAAGAATTTTTTAAAGATTTAAGAACTCTAATCAACATAAGGTCCAATTATGATTCCAGAAGTCTCATGATGAAACATGCTCCACCCCACCTGACAGGGAGTAGACTCAGGGTATAGATTAAGACATACATTTTTTTTTTAACATGGCCAATCCAGGTATTTGCTTTATTTGCCTATGCAGACTTGTTACAGAGATTGTTTTGTCTTTCTTTTTTCACTGGAAATGGAAAATTGGAGGTAGAGAAGGTAGATTTTTATTAACTGAAAAAAAATAATTTTAAAAAATAAAAATTAAAGAGAGAAAACAAAGCAATTCAGCAAAACTAATCAACATTAGTCTGGCAGTATATTCAATGTTCTATACTTGTAGTCCCTTGCCTTTGCAAAGAAGGGAGGGAGGTTTATCTTTTATTCTTCCTATACACTTTTCACATATGCATATACACACTTACATGCAACCAAGACCTGTTGTCACTGATAAAATACTATCATCCACAATTGCTGGGGAGCTCCTTCTTCAGAGTTTGACAAATGAGGATAAAAAGTTGGGAAGAGATAGGGGAGGTCTTTCCACCCTCTCATACTGGAATGAGCAAAATGTGGTCCCAACAGCGGCAGTTAGATGGATCATGGACTAGGAATAGCAGCAATGGAAGTATGAGCCAATAAGACATAGTGGGGTGGTGAGCATGGAGCGGTGATTGTGGGTAGTGTGGTTGTCAGAAATAGCCAGTGTGGTTTCTAGGAATCCAGTGGTCTTTGGCCACAGCTGACTCCCTGTAGTACTTTCGCGCTTGGTTGAACTATTCAAAGGGGCCCTTGTTGTTCACTAAGTCTTCAGAATAGACTTTGAGTCACTTCCTGTTCACCAGGTGGGTCTTTGGCTTGCTCACTTCTTATCCTCAGGTGGGAAGGGGTAGGGAGGGGGAGAAGGGGGCTGTCAAACTAGGCAATAGACAATTGAAGGAGAAAGCTGAACGCCAGGAGGCAAGAGGGGTACTTCTGCTAGCCTTCCTTGTACTTTAGTCTGCTCGTTTGTGAAATGGAATCAGTTCTAGATGTCCTAATCTGAGCTTTCCAGGAGAAACAAGGAGAGGATCCAGGAATCCCAGGAATATCCATCCAAAGGTCATTTCCAGTCCCCGGACAATGACTGCCACTAACATAGCCGGAAGAGTGCCTTCCTTATTCTTTTATTTTAAATTTTATTATTTATTTTTATAATTTATTATTATTATTTTATTTATTTATTCATTTATTAATATACATTATTTTATGAATCATGTTGGGAGAGAAAAATCAGAACAAGAGAAAAAAAACTGTGGGAGAGAAAAAAACCAGAAAAAATAAGTGAGCATAGCATTCAATCTCCATAGTTCTTTTTCTGGATGCAGATGGCTTTTTCTATCCAAAGTTTACTGGGATTGCCTTGGAAATTTATTGGGATTCCCTCATTCTTATATGTCTTCAGGGTAAAGGAAAGAAATTGCACAATCAGCCTTTTGTCTCTGAATCTAGTAAAATAATTCTCCACCCGAGTCTTCCATCCCTATGGACTTATCCTTCTCATAGCTCTTTATGTTTCTCCTTACTTCTTTCCAACTCTACCCCCATAATATAATTTCTCTTTTGAAGATCTCTTTGATCTTCTCCTGCTTTCACAAAATGTTAGGGCTGGAAGGTGCCTTATAGTCATCTAATTCAACAGAACTCATTTATTATGAAAACAATGAGGCTAATAGGGAAAAAGTATCTTGGGTCAGGTCACATAGCAAGTAACTAATAGAGCTTGTGGGGCAGCTAGTTGGTACACTTGTAATCAGGGAGATCTAAATTCAAATCCAGCCTCAGAAACTTCCTAGCTATGTGATTTTGAATAAATCACTTAATCTCAGTTAGCCACTGGAGAAGAAAATGGCAAAGCACCATGGTACTTTTGCCAAGAAAATCCCATGGATACAGGGTCAGAAAGAGTCAGATATGACTGACAACAAAAATAAAGCTAAAACGTGACATTCCCACACCATCAGCAGATAAGGAAGGAAACAGAAAGTAGAAGAAAGAAGCTTAGAGAATTAGATATATAGAAATAGAGAAATAGGTATATAAAATAGGTATACCAATCAAACATTTACTGATAATAAATCATAAAGAAACTTATTTTAAAACAATTCTTTGGTATATATATATATATATATATATATATATAACCATTTATTAAAGATGAAAGTAAATTTGTATACTAATGAGATGGATGTGTTCCTTTATTTTTACATAAAGAATTAAATCTTGTTAAAATATTTGATGCCTTTTATTGTTGCCAAATTTTTGTGACCCTCCTACATTCAGTTACACAAACCCTTATAGTGTCTCAACCCACAGTTTAAGAAGCTTTGGGATAGAACACTGACCCTGGAGTCAGAATGAACTAAGCTCAACTGAGCTCAATGTCCAGTTGCAAACACTTACTAATTGTTATGTTCAAAGTCACATAGCTATCCCAAGGCAATAAATTCCAATAAATAAATTCCAAATCCAATAAGCTTTGGATAGAAAACACAATTTGCATCCAGAAAAAGAACTATGGAGATTGAATGTAAATCAATGCTATGTTCATTTCTTTTTTCTGTTTTTTTTTCCCTCTCTTGCAGTTTTTCCCTTTTGTTCTGATTTTTCTGTCCCAACATGATTCATAAAGAAATGTGTATTTTAAAAAATAAATAAATAAAATAAAACACAAAATCACATGGCTAAGAAGTTTCTGAAGTTGGATTTGAATTTAAGTCTGTCTTCCTGACTGTGTGATACTTAACCCCAACTGCTCCCCCCTCAAAAAAAAAAAAAGTGTCTATGAAGAAGCTTCACCAGAAAGGACCTTTAGAAGATTTCTCGTCCAAAGTCTCGTCCTCATTGCTAAATGTACCAAAGACATGCATGGTTGGGAAAGAATGTCTAGTTGCTCACGTATGAAGGGCAAAGGAAAACAAGTAGGAAGCCTAAGTATTGCACTGGCGTCCAGAGAAACATTTAAAAACCCAGAAGATGGAAGGCCTCCAATACGTTGGTCAGGTCCTCTTTAGAGCATTTACAGAGAAGCAGAGGAACTAAGAGGCAAGGTTGAGCTGTGGTCCCTATCTATGCAAGGATCATAGAGCTGAAGCTGGAAGGAGCCTCAGAGGTTACCTAATCTAACACCCCATTTCACATTTATATTATTTATATTTGCAGTGATGAAGAATCTGCCTGAGGGGAGGTAAGTGACTTTCCTAAGATTATACTGGGAGTTATTTTCAGAGAAAAAAATTTGAATTCAGGCCTTCTGTGACCTCATAGTTGCTCTGATGGATGTTCTTTCTGCTGT
The DNA here is from genome assembly GCF_902635505.1 of Sarcophilus harrisii. NCBI lineage: Eukaryota > Metazoa > Chordata > Mammalia > Dasyuromorphia > Dasyuridae > Sarcophilus > Sarcophilus harrisii. The sequence goes on along the minus strand of NC_045429.1, from coordinate 268,506,291 downwards.
ATCATGCTGCCTCTTAACACTGAGGAAATCATGGATCAATCAACAAATATTTAATAAATGCCACTTATGTGCCAAGCATTGTGCTAATGGAGATGAATCAGAGTAAAAGTAATAAACTTTAGAATCTCAAGGGAAATGCTGAAAATAAAAAAGGAGGAATGAGGGATAAACAACACTCTCAGATTTGAAATTATACTATAAATCAGCAACCACAAAAACTCTTTGGTATTGACTTTTAAAACAGAAAAGGATACCAGTGAAACAAATTAGAAAAGGAAGAATTAGAAATAGCCAAACTGAATAAGCCAGTACTTACAAACATAATCTACTTAATAATAATAATAATTATTATTATTATAGCTAACATTTATGTGCTAGGATAACTAGGTTGTCAGTGGATAGAACTCTGGGTCTGGAATCGGGAAGACCTGAATTCAAATCCATCCTCAGTCTCTCCTAGTTGTGCAATACTGGGTAAGTCACTTCATTCTATTTGCATTAGTTTCCTCATCTGTTAAAATAAGCTGCAGAAGGAAATGACAAATCATTCCAATATCTTTGCCAAGAAAACCCCAAATGGGGTTTCTCATAGAGTCAGACTTGATTGACTAAATAATAAAAAATAATATGTGCCAGGCAATTTATAATTACTATCTCATTTGATCCTCACAACGATCCTGGGAAATAGGTATTATTACTATGCCCATTTTTTAGATGAAGAAACTGAGGCAAGTGCTTACCCAAGATCACAGAGCTAGTCCTGGGAACTCAAGACCTGAGATCTTCTCCTAATAACTATTTTCCAAGAACTACAGAAAAAACTGGAAAGCAGTTTAGCAGAAATTAGGTTTAGCCTTACATGATTCACCAAACTCTACAATAAACAGAAAGTGAATATTTGGCATAAAAAAAAAACCAGATCCAGTAACTTTCATATCTATAACTCATAAGGAGAGTGTTTACCCAAGCAAAGGATGGAAATGATTATCAAAGATATAACATATTGTTTCAATGAATGAAATTTCAAAGCTTTTGTACTGATATAAGCAATACAAACAGAATAAGGAGAGAATTTGTTGATTGGGAGGGGAATTTTCATATCAACTATCTTTTATAAGCAACTAATATCTAAGAGATATTAGGAACTAACACATATGAGTCCAAGAACCTTTTTCCAGTGGAAAAGTTGGCAAAGAATAGGAATAAATTGAACTTTTCCTAAAAGAAAATAATATGAAAAGTTCTCAAAAGAATTATAAATTATTAACAATTATATTAAAAAGTGATTCAGATAAAAAATAATTGTTCAATTATTTCAGTCATTTCCAACTCATTATGATCCCATTTGGAATTTTCTTGGCAAAGATACTAGAGGAGTTTGCCATTTTCTCTCCAGCTCATTATAACAGATGAGGAAACTGAGGATAACAGTGACATGATTTACCTGGATCACAACAGCTGGATTTAAATCTCAGGTCTTCTTAATTCCAGGCCCAGCACTCTATCCACTATGCCACCTAGTTGTCTACAAATAATAGAGAAATGCAAATCAAAACAATTCTGAGATTTTATCTCAAACACAGCAAATTGACAGATGACAAAAGATGGAAATGTACAATGTTGGAGAGATTGTAGAAATCACAATACATTCTTAGGATTTTTTAATTGATCCGGCCATTGCAGAAAGTAATTTGGAATTATCCTAGAAAAGTTTGGCCCAAAGATCCCACTGAGAGGCATATGCGCTAAGGAGACCAAAAATAGGAGAAAAATAAAAAGGTCTCATATATCCCAAACTATTCACAACACCACTTTTTAAAATCACAAAGAATTGGAAAAAATGTAGTTGCCCATCAAATTGATGACAGCTAAACAAATCATGTATAAAATATCATCAAGTTACAAGAAATAATAAATATGAAGAATTTGGAGATATCCAGGAAGACTTAAAAGAACTGATGCAGAATAAGGTAAGCAGAACAAGGAAAGTCATATATAAAATGACGACAACAGTGTAAAAAGGCCAAAAAAAGAAACTGAATACTGTATAATAATTATGACTTTGTCCACAAACAAGAAATAAACTTCACCTTCCTTCCATCTTTGAAGAGTTAAGGGACTATGATTGATAATACTGAATTATACTCCATCAAGAATAGAAAAATGGTCAGGTATGGAAAGTAGAGATAGCAGGTCTGCCTAGAAACAAGAGATTGCCAGTCCCTCCAGATTATTAAAGTCAATAATGTTAGTTTTGTTTCCTTTATAACAAAGGGTTCATTTAATCTACATGTGAATATGTAATCCTTTTGGGTGAAAGTTGGGAGAGGTGGAAATCCTGTGGGAATGGAGACACTAGACCAGCTAGTTATGAATTAGGATATGATTAAATCATACCTTTAGATTAAAAACGAGACAGAAACCCAGCAAAAGCAAACATAGGGATGGGGAGGGGGAAGCTGTAGTCTGATGTTGCTCAATTGGTAAAGTAAATTACTCAAAAGTGAAATATAGGAGCTGTTCAAACATGCCCAGTAGAAATTGGCTAAAGCTCCACCTGGTGATTTGTGCCATATTATCCTCTAGGGAGCTATTCCTGCTAGGTCCCCTAGAAGGTAGGTAAAGCACAAGTCTTACCTAGACCAAAAGGAAGCACAGTAGTTCAATTATAATAAAAATACCACCTTAAATATACATAATCCTTTACAATTTACTCAACAGTTTCATATGCATTATCTCATAGTCTTTATAACCACTTTTCAAGGGAGTCAGTGTTATCATTTCCATTTTGCAGATGGAGAAACTGAGTCCCTAAGGATTCAAGTGACTTTTCCACAACTAAGCAATGATGATGCGAGGCCTTGAATCCAGGTAGCCTGGCAACAAACCCAGTTCCAGGCTAGTATGGAAGGATGAAGATAGACCCTAAAAAGAATGAAATACTCTAAGATAAAAAGAGTTATTGGGGTACTGTATTTGAGGGGTAAATGGCACACCTGCAGCCCCTTTTCTTGTCTTCCTGAGTCGGGTATAGACAAAAGAGAGAAAGACATGGGGACTGGATAGAATCTGGGACAGAACTGGTTCAAGCATAAGATAGAAAGAGATCTTAACAGGACCAGGAGATCATTATATACTTCAACAACAATACTATATGATGATCAATTCTGACGGAAGTGGCTCTCTTCAGCAATGAGATGAACTAAATCAGCTCCAATAGAGCAGTAATGAACTGAACCAGCTACACCCAGGGAAAGAACTCTGGGAGATGACTATGAACCATTACATAGAATTCCCAATCCCTCTATTTTTGTCCACCTGCACTTTTGATTTCCTTCACAGGCTAATTGTACAATATTTCAAAGTCCGACTCTTTTTATACAGCAAAATAACTGTATGGACGTGTATACATATATTGTATTTAATTTGTACTTTAACATATTTAACATGTATTGGTCAACCTGCCATCTGGGGGAGGGGGTGAGGGGAAGGAGAGGAAAAGTTGGAACAAAAGGTTTTGCAATTGTCAATGCTAAAAAATTACCCATGCATATATCTTGAAAATAAAAAGCTATAATAAAAAAAGAAAGAAAGAAATCTCAAGGGAAATGAAAAGTGGAATCTTCTGTTTGGGGTGTGCTGGCATTAAGTTGCTCCTTTTGCTAACTTCCTGGGTGACTTGCTAGAATGTGTGTCTATGGCAAGGAAGGGAATAGCTGGACTAGAGTTCCCAAAAAATAACTTCACTCAAAACTATGGTTATCATCTCTAAACTGAGGGGATTGGCTAGATGACATTCCTAACTGGTCTTCTGGCCTCAAGTCTCTACCCCTTTCAATCCATCTTCCACATAGTTAACTAACTAATTGTTTGTTATTAAATTATTGTTATTCTCAAGCAGATCTGATCATGTAATTCCTCTCCTCAATAAACTTCTGTGGCTTCCTATTACCTCTAGGATCAACTATAAACACTTCTATTTGACATAGCCCCATGTTCATGATCTGGCTTCATTCTCTCTTTCCAGTTTATGTATATATTACTCTCTTCCATGTATGTCCTCTATTGGAAATAGCCAAACAGCTGACTTGCAGTACTTACAAATAACACTACATCACCAATCTCCACATCTTTTTGTTAGCTGCTCTACACCCCCCTTTTGAAGTTTCTCCTGGTTCTCTCAAGCTATATGGTACCCCCCCCACTTCCAAAATATGTCTTCCGTGTGTAAATATTTGTGCACTGTTTTCTTTGTCATTAAGATATAAACTCTTTGAGGGCAGTGACAATTTTACTGTAGTCTTTGCATCTCTAGAAAGCCTGGTACACAGTGGTGACTGACCCTGGTAGTTAATAAATTTTTGCTTGCTTGATAAATCCATGATCCTACCACACACATATAGCAGGAATTATACTGGAATAGACGGTGCAAAGAATGTGTACCAAGCAGCTCTGGCTGCTTTCAATTGGTCATATATGTTCCTGCTATAGTACTTTCTTCCCTACTTGACAGCTAAGTGGTACAATGGATAGATTTCTGAAGCAGGAATCAGGAAGACTTAAATTCAGATCATACATCAGACACTTATTAGTTGTGTATCCTTGTGCAAGTCATTTAATTCCTGCCTCAGTTTCCCCAACTATAAAATTAATATGATGATAACATCTCCCCACAGGATTGATGTGAGAGGCAGATGAAATTGATATTTATAAAGCCTTTTGTAAACTGTAAAGCACAATATAGGTTCTAGTCCTTCTAGTTATTATTATTATTCTACTACAACTCAAGCTGTTAGGATATAAAACTTGGTTTCCCCACCACACTACACACAGATATATATATATATATATATATATATACTTTCCCAGATATATAATTCTGTTCTTTCTCCATTCCATACAATGTCATTTTTGCCTCCCCCATAAAACCCCATCCTTCACACACACACACAACTGCACCTTTAATCCCAATCTAGAATCCCACTCTTGTGATGATTCACACACACACACACACACACACACACACATCATTGAGTTCCTGCATGCAAACATACAGTCATGCTTCAGAGGAAAAGACTGAACACCCACTGTCTGTGGGATAAGGTATTTGTGAAGTCATCCTGAGGCCCAGTAAGATCAAAGACTCAGATTTCCGGAAAAAGTGAGATAGGGAGAGAAAAGACATAGTGGAAAAATAGAGTAATAAAGAGACAGAGTGAAACAACAAGACACATAGAAACAGAGACATATCAGAGAAGGATATAAGAAGTAGCACTCAGACCAAGATATCCCAACAGAGTCCTATCAATAAATCAATTAGTCAATCAACAAGCATTTATTGTGCGTCAAACACTATACATTAGGGATACAAAGAAAAAGCAAAAATGATTCCTGTCCTCAAGAACCTTACATTCCTTTTTTGTCTTCAAGGTAATTGGGGTTAAGTGGCTTGTCCAGGATCACACAGCTAGGAAGTGTTAAGTGTCTGAGATCACATTTGAACTCAGATTCTCCTGACTCCAGGGCTGGTGCTCTATCCACTATACCATCTAGCTGACCCCTGGAAGCTTATATTCTATTGGGAGAAACAACACATATACACACACATACATCTGTATCTACATACAGATCTAGAGAGATATAATATACTCAATAACATACATATAATAACATGTACATATATATACAATAATAAGATATACATAAATACACAAAATAAATAAAAAGTAGTTATGATATATAAGGTACAACAGCTGGGAATAATAAGGAAAGGTTCCACATAGAAGGTATAACTTGAACAGTCTTTTTTTTCATTTAATAGTATTTTATTTTTTCAATTACATGTAAAGATACTTTTCAGCATTCATTTTTGTAAGATTTTGAGTTCTAAATTTTTTCTCCCTTTCTCCTTTACCTCCCCAAGACAGCAAATAATCTGATATAGATACAATGCACAATCATTTTTAAACACATTTCCATATTAGTCATGTTGTGCAAGAAAATTCAGAACAAAAGGGAAAAACACAAGAAAGAAGAAGTGAACCAAAAAAAAAAAAAAAGGTAAAAATAGTATGTTTTGATCCACATTCACTCTCTATAGTTCTCTCTCTGGATGCAGATGACATTTTCCATTCCAAATCTATTGGAATTATTTTGGATCACTGTGTTGCTGATAAGAGCTAACTCTATTAAAGTTGATCAGACAATATCTGCTGTTTTGGGTCCACTCACTTTACTCAGCATCAGTTCATGCCAGTCTTTCCAGGCTTTTCTGAAATCAGCCTGTTCATCATTTGTTATCGAACAATAATATTCCATTACATTCATATACCATAACTTAGTCATTCTCCAGTTTAATGGGCACCCACTCAATTTCCAATACTTATCATCACAAAAAGAGCTACTACAAACATTTTTGCATATGTAGATCCTTTCTCCTCTTTTATGATCTCTTTGGGATACAGACCCAGTAGTGACACTGCTGCATCAAAGGGTATACATAGTTTGATAAGCTTTGGGACATAGTTCCAAATTGTTAAGCTGAGTTTTGAAAGATTTCAAAGGAGTTTCAAAAGATGGAAGTAAGAAGGAGACACATTCCAAGCATGGGGGTAGCCAAAGAGACAGAGAGAGGAAAGTCAAGTGTTGTAGGTGCTAAACTGAGAGTTTGAGGAGTAAGATATAAAAAGACCAAAAAGTAGGTAGGAGTCAGGTCATAAAGGTCCTTAAATGTCCAACAGAGAAGCATATTTTTGAATTCTCAAGACAACAGGGACTCACTGGAATTTACTGAGCAAAGGGGGAACATAATCAGACTCTGCACCTCATTAGGTATATGTGGTGAGTGAAAAGTGAGAAGTCAAAGATGACACGAAAGTTTTGAACATGTTTAACCTGAAAAGATAGTGGTACGCTAGACAGTAGTAGAAAAAATTCAGATAAATGTTTTTGTTGTTCAATCATTTTAGTTATGACCATCCCTCCATGACCCCATTTGGCAAAGATTGGCTTGTTATGTCATTTCCAGCTCATTTTACAACTGAAACAAATAGGCTTAAGTGACTTGTCCAGGGATACACAGCTAGTAAATGTGTGAAGCCACATTTGAATTGAGGTCTTCCTGACTCCAGCACTCTATCATACTTCATCACCTCACTGCCCAAAGAGGAATGGTTTCAGGGTTAATACTGATCCCTAGATTATGATATGTGGTTCATTCTAATTATCCCTGTTGCTAGTGAACTCTTCTTATTTACTTGGTATTTATTTTTCTGAGTATATGTCATTTCTTCCCCATAGAATACAGTTTCTTGAAGACAAGGACTTTTGCTTTTTTGGTTTTGGTTTTGGTACCCTGTGTGACTCTAGGCAAATCAGTGCCTTCTCAGTGGCCCCAAACAATCTGCATTAGAGTGAGTTCCTCCCTTGGACTTCCCTGTGCCAAGAAAAGAGTGCTACTTTTTAAAAAAATGCAGCACCTAGCACAATGCCTGACACATACCAGGCTTACTAAATGTTTAGTGAATAAGAAAATGAATGAATGAGCCTCCCTGTTAACTTCTCCACCCAGAGAAGAGCCCATTTATCCCCCCTTTTTTTGTTTCTTGTCTCTGAGTCTATTTTCTATTCATGACAAAACAGCACTGCCAAAGCTGTAGGGACTCAATTTAAAAAATTGTCATCTTCATTTTAGAAAGCTTTGTCACCTGCTTTTAAAAAAGTTTTATTAATTATATATACAAAGGTTCCTTTTTGCTCCTCTGTGTGTATATATATATATATATATATATATATATATATACACGTATTCACATGTGTATATACGTTATATACAAATACACATATGTGTATACACACATATACACATTTTTTCACCTCTCCACACCATGAACTAATTCTAATAAATTAATCAGGCACAAATCACTCCTTACAGAAAAGAGATTGTCTTAATCCCAATATATTATTTTAACTCCCTACTCATTTTTATAGACTTAATAATTAGAGCTACCTAAAAATTTTCTTATGAGCTAGGGGTGACCTATCTGACATTGCCAATGATTAAAAAGAAGAACCTGACTAAACAAATCACAATATATGAAAGGAATGACAGATTGAATACACTGAATAAGAAAAACATGGGAAGACTTATATGAATTAACACAAAGGTAAGGAAGCAGAAACAGGAAAACAATATATGAAAGAACTATAATATTGTAAATGGAAACAACAACCAAGAAAAGAATAATATCAAAATTGAGTGAGGTGAAAATATAATGGCCAATCTTGGGTCCAAAGAAGAGATACATAAGAAGCTACTTCTTTACTTTTTTGTTGATGGCAAAGTAGGAGTGGGAAGAAACTGTGGAATTACACATAATTTATTCTGATTTATTTATTCTTTTCTGGCTTTTGTCAAATTTTTGTCAAAAATGTATTTATTCTGATAATTTATTCACATAAATAATAATAGACCATAGTTTATTATGGTGTTGATTAGTTTTGCTAAATGGGTTGGGGGAAGGGCTTCCTCTCTTTTTCTTCTGTGTTTTAAGGGTTAGCTTTCTGGAGGGTTATATTAGGCAATATAGATGTTATAAAAGCATAAGGTATCAATAGTTCTTTTGTTTTTAAACTAAAACAAATAAAAAGAGCCCAAATGATTTCTTGATAGTGATATTATAGGTGGAATCCATGCTTCAAATAGGAATTGTTCTAGATAATTTTTGAAACTGGGTGCAAATTTTAAACTAAAACAAACAAAAAGAGCCAGATGATTTCTTGATAATGATATTATAGGTGGAATTCATGTTTCAAATAGAAATTGGGTGCAAATTCTGATACCAATACTAACTATGTAAGCCACTTAAATTCTCTGAGCTTTGACTTCTATCAGCTAGCAGGTAATTTGTAAACTTCTTGAGCCTAAGACATATTTTTCAGTTTTATATTTTCTAGCTATATTTTTCTAGTATCTTTAACATAATAAGCACTTAGTAACTTGAATTTAATTGAATTAATAATCTAAAATTTCTAGGGTCACTTATAGCAAAGCTTTTTAAATTGTAGTCAGGACATCACATAGGGTTTCAAAAATGAATGGAATGACAAATTGAATACATTGAATAAGAAAAACATGGGAAGACATGAATTGATGCAAAGGTAACGAAGCAAAAATAGGAAAATAATACATGAAAGAACTACAATATTGTAGATGGAAACAACAACCAAGAAAAGAATAATATCAAAATGTAATTATAATTTATTATCAATAAATATTTGATTTGTATACCTATTTTATACACTTATATACCTGATATCAGACAAAAATTTCTTGGGCAAAAAGGGATCATCAGTGAAAAAAGCTTAAGAAGCTCTGCCTTATGGAGCCCATGTTAAGCATAGGGATCATATTGCCAATCCTCCAAACCTCCAGAAAACATTTAAATGGTTATATATCATGGTAAGTAATTGTTTCACAATAAAACCCTTGAATTCAGAACTATAACAAGGTTGAGGCAAGCATGGCATCCATATTTAAAGGGCTGAGTCTCTGTCTCCCTGCCATGAAGTAGGATTTCTGGTTTTTTTTTCCCCCAGACAATGGAATTTGTCTTAGAAAGTTGAAATAAAGGCTCATTTTGTAATGCTGGTTACTAGTGTAATGCTTCCACCAAATGGATCTTACACTGTTGACTACAGGTGAAAATTTCCAGAGCTGATTAGTTATGGTTCTTCTTGATTTCTCTTAAGTTGCTTCCATGGACAGTATTATCAAATCCCAATAATAAGAAGAAACTAAAATAAAAATCAAGTTGAAATTGACAATGAGAGGCAGAGCTTCAGAATTATACTTGGAGAGATATAAAGAGGAATAGAAGAGATAGAAAGGAGGGATCAGCAAAACAAAAGAAAAAGTAGATAGACTTGTAAAGGCAGAAGGAGAAGGGTTGGGGGAGAGGATAGAAACAGAGAATTATTAAGTACTTATTAAGAGACAGGCACTGAAGGTAGAAATGGAGAGGAAGGGAATAGTATTGAGGACATAACATTCCTTAAAGTTTGGAGATTGAAAACAAGGCACCTATTGGCAGGGCATGTGCATCTCTTTTAAAAAGAGACTGAGGGTTAAAGGATAAAGATACAATGAAACCCTGCCCCTACACCAGTGAATGACGGACAATAAGACAATTGGCATGTCTATGTCTATCTGGAAAGACCTTTGTGTAGAGAGGTAAGGAACTGGGGGGAGAACCTTTTCCTGTCTGAAGTCTCTCAGAGTAAAGGAAAAGTATAATGATCCAAACTCCTGGACACTGAGCCCCATGTCCTGGACTATGTTCAAGTATCATAGAAAGATCTGATTCAAGAAATATATTCATTATATGGCCCTGGGTAACTTAATAGAAACCTGATAGAGATCAGGCTCTATAATATATTACTGGGAATAAGTGGGACAAATGTCAATCACTTTTCAACCTTCTCTAGCCAACTGAATTTAAGGTATTTGCAGAGAAAAAAAGAAAAACAATGGGAAGAAGAATAGTTTTTCCACTGTTTCTTTTCCATTGGAGAACTAAAGCTCTGAGGATAATTACCTTCTCTGGGGAGTATAATATAGCCTTAACAACTAAAAATGGGTTTTAACCATATGTTAGATGGTCACTTAAAGTAAGAAACTCAAAAAACACAGTAGACAAAGAGGACAGTTAACAGAAGAATCAAACAAAAGTGTTTTAAGCAGAGTTCAAAGTGCAAAACAGGTTTTAGCTGAGCTTCTTTTATCTTTAGGTGCAGCCTAGATGAAAGAAAGTCTTTTAGAAATTGAAAAGGGAAGCTAAAAAAAATCTCCATAGCCATGTTCTTCTTCATAGCCATTTTCTAGAAAGGGTAGCTTAGGAGAATTGTAGTCATCCTTATAGGGAGAGGCTTATTAATCATAACACTCTCAGTAGTTGAAGAACACAATTGCAGGTAATTTTGAAATGGCACCTTGACTGGGGATTTTAGCCAAGATACAATCAGAGGCTAAAAGAATGAATTGAATAAGCAAGCCGAATGAACTGAAAGAAGAGGTTTATTAATCACAGCATTCCTCCAGCACATGATATAGGTGACTTCAAAGAGCTATTTAACAAAGCTGTAGACCTCCCTTCAGGGGAAAGACTTGCTAACACTAATGGATGTTGGACAACTTGCTAGATGATTCTGAAAATCAACTAGAGCAGAGAAATAATACTCAGCGTGAAGTGGCTGAGATCCAGTGTCTGGCAGAGAATAGCAGAGGGAACTACCTGGCAGAGAGAGTAGGATCAGCAGACAGAAATAAAATGACATCATTTGAAAACATCAGCAGCTTTGCATCATCAGAGGCATGAATTATCCCTTCATGCATGAGTTCTCATCACATATGTTCTCTTCATGTGCATCCCTTCATGTGGTTGCCCCGGTCACATGTGTTTACTCACATAATGTGGCCCCACAGATGGTTTTTCTATGTGTCTACTCTTCCCAGTGAATTTGTGCATGCTTGTGGGAGAGGGAACTCAAGGATTTTAGGGAAATGTTCTATTGTTATTTTATTTCAGTGCTATTTATTAAAAGTCTTTAAAATAACTATATAATGGTATCTTCTTTCTGACACATTGGTAGGGGCTTATAAGGGAAAGTTTGTAGAAAAATTCTGACCCACAAAATACCTGTAACCCACAATAGCTGACTGGGGAGCCCATACTAAAGGGAAAAGGTTCAAGTGCTACAGTGAACTCTCTTAAATTTTATGTATTGTAATCTGTATAAGAGGTAGTTCCAACAATACCAACAATACCTATTGGAAAGAAATTAGATATTTCACCTAGACTATAAACCTTCTCCTGACAGAGTTTACAATCTAACAGGGAGTACTTATCATACATTGTATTTAGATGATACAAAGTAGAACATGATAGAGGCAAAAGAGAGGTACCAGCAGAATACTATGAGGAAACTAAAAAGGAAGATCACATTTCTTGGGGGGGTAAATGACTGAAAGAATGTTTCACAGAGAAGGTTGTATCCAAGTTAAACCTTAAAGGAAATAAGGGATTTCAACAAATAGAAACATTGTTGTTTGTCTTTCATTTTCTAAGAGGACTGATGACATCATGGAATGATGTCTTGACTTGTTCATGAATTGGATTTAAGTGAGACAGAGTTGCACAAAGTCATCACCTTTACTCTCTCTTCCTGAGTTATTAAAATCCAGTGACAGGACAAAAGCCAGGATGCAGTGGATATCCTTGACTTCTTTAATAGCTGCTCTAAGTGCTCCATAGTACTTGCTTCAGCCACCTTTAAGGCTGTTGTAACAAACTACATTTATCCACCAATTCTGCCAGAAGTTTTGACAAGCTTGAAGTAGAAATCCCCCTAATTCACCAACAGGTTTGAGGCCTTTGGTTACTCTGTCTGGCTTAACCCAAGGGCTGACATAGCTTTTACCAGGGTATGAATGTGCACATTCTACAGCTTCTTGGAACCACAGGTGAGAACTGGATAACAAGTGGATATCAAAGGTGGATGAGCAGCCCTGAAAATGATTCAGCAATGGTTCACAACAGAGCCTTCCCTGAACACTCCATATTCCTTAGCCAGCAGATAGAGAAAAGAATGAGAGGAAGACATCTATTCAGATCATGAAGGCAATGGGGGGAGGGGCATGATGAGCAAAGGCACAAAGATGGTAAATAATGAGAAAAGAACAGAAGAATAAAAGTTATCCATTTTGATTGTAGTGTAGAATACTTGAAGGGAATAGAATGAGATAATATTGGACAGACAGGTTGGAGTCAGACTATAGAGGGACTTAAATGTCAAGATCAGCAGCCTAAACTTTATTCTGTTGGGAATGAAAAGGCACTAAAAATTCTAAGTAAAGGAGTGATGTGATCAGACTGGTACATTAGGAAAATTACTTGGGCAGTGCTGTGAAAATTGGGCTGGAAAAAAGGTTAGACTTGGAGGCAGGAAGAGCAATTAGAAGGCTGTTAAAACCATTTGGGCAACAAAAGAGGAGAGCCTTAATTAGGGTGGTTGTAGTGGGAAAGGAAATGGAGAGCCAAAGGAGAAAGATATTTTAAAGCAAACTTCTTAAACTGTGGGTTGTGACCCCATATGGGGTCATATAACTGAATGTGGGAGTCTTAAAATTATAATTTATTATCAGTAGATATTTGATTTGTATATCTATTTTATAAATTTATATGCCCAGGGTCACATAAAAATTTCTTGGGCAAAAAGGGGTCACGAAGAGAAAAATTTTAAGAAGCCCTGTTTTAGAGGTTAAAGAAAAGAAAGGTTTCTTCTTTAATACATTTTCACAGAGGATAAAGCAAAACGGGACAAAGTTAAAATTGCAGCATGAGGGACTAAAACTAGGCATCTGGACATACTTCCTGACAGCTACAATGATAGACCACATTCCCAATAACAGCTAGGAGATCTGAGAATGTGAATATTGGTGGCAGGTTGTTAGGTTTCCATTAGAGAAAATGATGGATCTGAATAATAGATCTCACAAGGTCAAATTATTTGAATTTGACTAGCATGTTTTCATTGCACTGGAACCAATTCCCATATTTTACATAAATGCCACTTCATTTCAGGAGATTCATTTATTCAAACTAATTAAAACTTAGCTGTATCTTGTATTATAGCATCATAGGAATCAATTCTCTTAAGAGTTTTAGAAGATCTTAAAACAGGAAGTCCACCTGATGAGAATAGACATGATGTCTTCTAGGGCCTCTTGGCAGCCTAGTGAGTCAGGGATTCCTGAACCTTTTATTCTGAATTCTTTTCTCTTCCTTTGGTCACTGACATTTTCCTAACTCACTTACTCTTCCCCAATCTCTACCGCAGGAGTGAAATGCTCAACCACTCTCCTAATTGCTCCTTCGTCAGCACCCCTAGCCAGACCCCCTCTTTCCTGCTGAGTCACTCTCTCCTATTAACCAGCCCAAACCAGGAAACATGTTACTCCTACTCCTGCCAAGATCTTCTCATCCATTCCTTGAAATAGTTTTACTGAACCTGGAAAATGTATACAAAACTCTGTCCTGGGGACTATGGGGAAATTTAGGGGAAAGAGAAAGCCCAGGGCTTTTAGGTTTAACCTAATACATAGTCTCTAGTCTCTGTGAGCTCCAAGTTTGATGGCAAAGATACTGTCTGACCTTATGGGACTTTTCATATTATAAGGTAGAGTTTCTTCTGTCCTAGTCTAATGGGGGTGAGTAAAATTGTAATTAGGGTACAGTAATTGGAATTGTATTCCAAGACACAAAATTTAAGGGGTGCTGATAGCATCTGTACTATAGAAACAACTAAGCTTTAGCCCCTGGTTAGCAAAGATAATTAATTAAAACAGGAAACTACCAAATGGCATACTTTCTCTTTTTGGCTATATTCCAACTGAACTCCTTCCCAGTCTGGCCCCATTCCAGCCTTTTCCCTCTCCCCAGTTTTGGCCTTATAAGTACGACAGAGCCTCCATCCATGGGAACTTAGATCCCTAGATCAGAATTCTCTCATCAAGGTCTCTCCCACCCCAAATTGGATTTATCTTAAAATGTTGATAAGGCTATACCTTTCATGCTATTTGCCTCAATGCCTAGTGTCGATAGTTATAACTCTAGGCTTCCTTCAGACTCCCATCAGTTCCATGAGAGAGATACTCTGATCTTCAGTCTGAAGGAAGAAAGGCTCTCCCTGCTCTCAAGGAGCTGCCAGACTGATGGAAAGCAGTGTGGAAGACATGGCTTCTGTCTTTAAGAAGTTGCCAATCTGATAGAAGAGTTCCTGCCCTCAGGGAAGTCCAATGTCATGAAGGAAAAACAGTTTCTATCCCCAAATAAGCTCTGAGACTAAGGAGCAACACCAGTCCCTTCTATCTCCATAAAGAGTGATCAGTTAGGGTTAACCAGGAAAGACTACTTGGAGGAGGTACTCATACCCAGAGCCCTTGAGAAACCAGGCAATGGGCCAAAAAATTAAGTTAGGCATGGAGCCCAAGAGAAAGGAAATTGACTTAGTCTCTGGATTCAGCCTCTGGCTTTGCAGCAAATAAGGTGGAGGGAGGGGGCATGCTAAGCATCCCTAGAGCTAAAGGCAAAGAAAAGGAGGAGGTATGATGGGAAGAGAGGCTCATAGTCGGTTGGGTGACATTGCCTAGGAACTGGCAGAACCTCTGTGTGTCCCACATGAGAAAAAAAGGTCCCAGAGAAAGGAACCAACCAGATAAAAATCACCAGCAAGAGAAGTGGAATCAACCAAGAAGTAACTTGAGCCTGAGGAGGGTAAGGCTCTAGAGGAGCCAGGGGGAATGGGGAATAGGGAAGGGGAGGAGGAAGGGGAGGGGGAAGGGAAGAAATGAAGAGCCCAGCTTCAGGTCCTCTTAGAACCCAGAAGACAAGTCTTGTAACTGGAGCAGGGTGATTTCATAGGAAGATAGGCGGGTAGAATGAGTGAATCTTTTCCATCCTCACAACCACAACTTAAGCCCCAGGGGCCCTAAGTAGCTAAAGCTGGCTCTTTCTCATCCTCCAGAACAGCAAAAACCTGTAAGAATCCAAGTAACTCTCTGTGCATAGCATCTCCAACTTCTTCTTGCCTCATTGATACTGTGGTTATGTGGCCAGGCTAGTGTTAGATTTAAAGGAAAAAGAGATAAGCCCAATAGCAGGGGGAGACAAAGGAAGGAATAAGAAAAGAAAGAAAGAAAAAGAGAGAGAGAGAGAGAGAGAGAGAGAAAGGAGGGAAGGAGGAAAAGAGGAAAGGAGGGAGGATAATCGATGTCTGAGGGATTTGGTAGTGAGAGTTTAAGCACTTATCAGAACAAGTCAATTTATATGGGGGGAATTTAGACCTCAGTGTCAGCAATGGGTGTTCAGGTACAATTTGGATTAGATAGTTTCATGTATTCCTTCCAACTTTGAAATTCTTTGATTCTGTGAAGAATGAAATTTTAGGAAAAACATGTTGGGGACTCAGCATCAGGTGCTGGGTGGGGTTCAGGTTCAAGCTGGATGATTCTAACTCTAAGTTCCTCCCATCACTGAGATTCTGTGACTCAGGAATCTGTTCAAGGTGAGGGATTGGACTAGATGACCTCCAACCTCTCCATCCATCTCCCTAGTGAAGGAGAGAAGAAGGAAGGGAATCACAACATGTCCTCTCCTACATTATTCCATTTCTAAATGAAGTCTCTTGCTACTTTCCACTTTCATCAATCACTCACTCCTTAATCCTTGCAATAATAAATTTTGAAGCCTCTCAATCTATCAGAATTGCTCTTTCCAAAGTCACCAATCACCTCTTAATTGCCCAATCCAATAACTTTTTTTCTCAGCATTCCTTTGGCTTTTCTGTAGCAATTCACCTCACCAACCACCCTCTACTTTTTGGTACTCTTTTCTCCGTTGTTTTCCATGTCATTTCTCTCCTGACTCTCCTGCAACCTTTCTGACTATTCCTTCTTGATCTCCTTCAATGACTTATCTTCCTATAGCCCCCTAAATATGGATGTCCCACAAATCTGTCTGTTTCCCTAAGAAGGAAAGAAGAAGGAAACAAGCACTTACTATTGCCAGGCATATGCTAAGCACTTTACAAATATTATCTCATGCCTGGAGAGACTTACACGAACTGATGCTGTGTGAAATGAGCAGGACCA